>NC_071326.1:8555000-9755000 GCF_943734725.1 Anopheles marshallii | reverse complement strand
TAGAATCAACTACTATTCGATGTGTTAAACTAATTTACTTTTTAAACAATATTCCATTTTTCCCTGGCGTTCACGACGTTAATTAAATAGTTGTGTGAAAAACTTAATTATTTTTTTTAAACCGACATCAATACAACAACACAAAGCTGAAAACGGTTCAAATTGGTTGTAATATGATTAAATTTTTTGTATGAAAAAATAAATTATGCTTTTATCACAATAATGTAACCCTAAACTAAAAGTACTACATATTAATATACAAAAAAAGGAGAAAGAAAATTAGTTCACAATCTTTAAACAGTTTCCACCACACACCACACCACAACAAACCAAACAAGCTACAAAAGTCTGCTTGAAACAGTGCCCAAGAGGAAGAGTAAGAAGGAGCAAAACGTAAAAAAAAGAGAAATGCTTACCAGCATTTACATAGCTAGAACACAAGGATTTATCCGCGAACGCGTGAATTATCTGTGGAAATATGTGGAAAAAAAGTTGTGGGCTGTTAAAAAAACAAACAAACAAACAAACATAACAAATAAAGAAATATCAAGAGTAGACAACAACAAAAGAATCACACGAAACGAAACGCACAACGTGAGTAGTGAAGAAAAACACAAAAGTGAAAAGTGTACAATCATTCAACGTATCGGCGGCCCGTGTCCCGTAACACACTTTCTACTTTATATGTTCATCTTTCGCCACATGTAGAAGGTGTGTTCGGTTCCGACTCCTTTTACATACTCAGTCTTATCAAGCATATTTACACGCCGGCCAAAACCCTGCAATTTGTATCCACTTGTCATCGTCAAAAGCGAATTTGTCCCCAAATTATATCCCTTATTTATATTGCCGTTTTGTTTCACACTCGAACGCCATCCGAGCCAAGTTCCAATGGGGAAAACCATTGTGTCATCTACCGGCACAACGACACACACGCACACCGAAAACTGTCCATTCATTGATGGTACAAAACGATTCAAGACCAAATTTGATGTCTCATCAGACGCCAAACGCAAAAGAACGTCCCGGACTTTCGTTCGACTGACGAAGGAAATGTGTGTGGGTTGTTTTGGGTTTTTTTTCTTGTCGTACTCCCCATTTGGCTCCCCTTTTCATAAGCCTTTCATACAATTGACTGCGAAAAACAACGCTCCGCTGGGGTAACTGCATAATGGTGGAAGTTTTAATAGACCGGGGCAGAATAGGCGGAACGCTAAACTTAGTTGATGGTTCATCATTAGACGATTTATCATCGGCATATCATGCCGAACGGGTGAAACATCCATTTAAGATGCAGACATTTTGATAAAAAATAAACGGAACCGCACGAAAAGGCTAAAGCGAACATAAAGGATACGCTCTCGCCATTACCTCCTGTACGATCACATCATTTAATCCATATTTACCGTGCTTGCCAATTGCAAGGCAAACACACGAGAGGCCCTGGTCGGGAGTGTGTGTGTGTGTGTGTGTGGCAAACAACGATGTGTAAATGGGGATGGAAATTATTTTCCTCGCGTGTGATTCCTTCCCCACGCAACGTTTGTGCTCCCTCCTCCTTGCTGCCAATTCGCAACGGGTTCGCGTTCGTTTTGCATCCGATATTTCCTCCGGATACGGTGCCGAGCTCCATTTGCAGTGAGGCATGGCGAGTGATAACACTTTACAACCGACCGGCAGCATCAACACAATTCGCTGCTCGCAATCAACACAATCGACATCAAAAACAAATAAAATTGAGATCGAAAAAGTTTCCGGTCGAAAACGGTGTGACAAACACAGTGTGGTGGCGGTGGTGGTGGTGAGTTTGCTGGGAGCCTCCATTTCTCGTGCTTGCCCGTTTGAACGTTAGCCTCCTCCCAATGGCAAACACATCAGCCGTAGCCGAGAGAAAGGAAAAAAACACACACACACAAACACACAACCATGTTCCGTTTGTCTGTTTCTTGCTGTATGTTTCTGTTGCTGCTGTTCTTCCGTTATCATCGAACCCGGATATCCTGACGAGTGTCCTGCGGAGGCACGGTTTTGATTGCCGTCACACAAATCGGACGTGAACCTGCCGCTCCACACATTTCGATGGTGTGATCAAACAACAGGTGTCAACCGTGGAAGGGTCCATCAAGAGCAAATACTATCAATGTAGCAGGGGCTGATGAAAAATTCAACCGATGAACCATTGGCCGGATATGAAAACCGGAAAAGCATCGTCAGAATGGGTTCAACTTCAAACGGGTTTTTGTGTTTTGTGATAATTTTCCAACGCATCCCACATCTGCCGTGCAGCTCTCTTCTTACGGGTCTCGCAATGGTTCATCAATCAATTTTTTGGACGAAAAATTTGTATGTAAATTTGCCACATAGTATGAGACAGGCTAGATGAGGACATATCGGCTTGGCGAAGAAGAACTACTAGAGCAGAACACGGAAAAAGAATTACCCTCCGGAGACTTCCAGGGGCAGTAAGAGTGAAAGAGAGAAGCTACACACACATGACATGACATAAATGAGGCCAGAATCAGTGTACCGCGCCTGTGTGTGGAAGGGCGATTTGTTCTTGCTGTTTTATTGCTATCGACAGAAGTTGAATCCACAGCATGATAAGATCGACCCTTCATTTTCCATATGGCAGAGCGCATCTAACGAGCAGCAGGGCTCTGGCTCGAAAAAAAAGGACGAACAGACTATGGACCAAAGACGAGAGAAAAAACACGCAAAACTTCCCAAGAAAACAAACAACGAAATGGCGAGGGTTGCAACAACCACACATCGTCGGTTCATATTTGCGAAAATGTTTGTACGAACTCGTGGAATATAATGATCTCCAAAGTATCACAAATTAATGGCTGTCAGTGCCAGCAGTGGCCAGCAGCAGCAGCAGAAGGATAACGGCGTCCTAGGAGCAGAGAACGAACGGACCGTGATGTACAAACATTTGCTCATATTTATAGTCCCTGGGCATGGTCGACTTGCTCGCCTAATAAGGGCACTTCCACCATAATATACTGGAAGAAAAAAAGTACACCAAGATATGGTAAACAAACACAGAGAGGAAAAAAAACAGAGACCCTCCTTGAAGAGACGTGATTCTGCACGTTGCGTTACACTGCAGCGAACCGTTCCTGGATTATGGTTCGTAACCAGTATATGAGCCGCTGTTATCTTCGTCTGATACTGCTTTGCCTAGTCTGATTTGCAGTTCCATCTGCACCATGATGGCAGTATCATAAAGAACGAGATTATGTTGGACATGATCGTGCCTCCAAAAAGCAAATGTGATTGCCGGCCTGCTCCGGTAATAATAGCACGACAGACCACGGTAACTGTTACAAATGGCCTATTACTGTGGGCATGTGACTTTATCTCGGTGCTCCTGCTTCGCCAAAGCGAATTGTTCTAGATGCATCCACGGCCAGCCCGGCAAGCGAACCGAGGGATTAGCTCCACGCTAGGGAAACAAAAGCGTGGCGGACGTATGTGGCGGCAGTGCGACAAATTGATTCCGTAACAGTTTGACTACCTTTTTTTTCTTGTATCCCTAGGAAGCCAACGAAGCCGAGAAGCAAGGAAGCGAAAGTCAAAGATGATCTTTCTGGCAAAAGGGCAATTTCAGAGCTGGACCCGGCACAGAAAAAAAAGTTCTCTTAGCTTCGGTCAAAATTAGAACGATTGGTTCACTGGATCGTTGAAATCACAAGGAAGTCAAACGGAGGAAATTGGCTTCCGAATCGCTCGCCCAAGATAACCTCATGCAACGCGCTGTGGGGTTTACCGGTGGGTGCCGCCAGGTTTGAAACGTTCCACGTTCGCCGCATACGTTTCGGGAACTCGCTGTACTTCGGACATGGATTACTTTTTGCACGCTTGTACTATGCTTTTTTTCTGATGCAGTATTTTCCTTAAAGCTTGCCACGATAGAGCTGTCGAGGGGAATGAGATAATTCATCCATGTCACGGCCAGCTACACCAACTTCGGGACCAAATGGTGATGCTATGGGTTTTTTTCCACCAATTTTTCAACCATGTCCGGGTGTTTCCTTCCGGATGTACAGGGGGGTGTCTAGCAATTCCTCACAGACGCGGGCAGCGAAAGTTGTGCTTGTTTGTCGCGCATACAGTTTGCCGCCAACGTTCAACGAATCGACCCGTTTAGAGCCGGCCCCCGATGCGGATGAAATCAATTTTCCACAACATTCGACGTCTGTGCCGTTCGGATGAAAGAGCGTTGGGCTAAATGTGGGTGGGTCGGTAATTCGTACGATACTTTTTCACGATGTTTGACTTTTATGACAAATTCATCAAGCTTAGTGGATGTTGTTGGCGAATAATTGGGAACTGTGGTCTAAAGGTTGGACGAACATATTATTGCGAGACGGAATCAAAACGTATGTAAAACAAAATCGAAATCAAACGTAATTTAAAAAATATATAACCTTAAATCTTTGAGTTTGATTACGTTTAACTGTGGCTAAGTGTCCCCTATGTCTCTTTGTAGCGAAAATCGAATATTCATTGCATTTGAAAAAGGACATAAAGAAGAAATTGAAATAGGAGCAACTTTTGCGCATGCTTTCGTTGACCACACATAATAACGTACAGCGCTAAAATAAATCAAGCGAAAAGCATTCTTAAAAGTATTAAAATTGAACTACACTACCCAGTGCCCTCACTTCAACAAATTCTGTTCCTTCCCACTGTCGTCATTGATCTCCAACAAAAAAAGGGTCACCAACAAAAAAACTGCTTGCCCAACTATGATCGCAATGATAATACGAAACAGCATGCAAAAGCATGTGACTGATGAAAATGTGCAAGAAGAATGAGTACAAAAATATAAAGTACATACACACACACACACAAAATCCCCAACTACGTCAATGGGAATGTTGGGTTGGTGCAAGACTCGAGCAGAAAAAAAAGATCGTGAATTGTAACACACGGCAAACCCACGGGTAAGGCGAAAAAAAGCACTACAACGATGGTCATCAGTGAATGGCTTCTGTCGCAGCAGTAACCAGCTTTTTTCCAATTATCAAAATTGTACCGACAGCCCTTACTACCTTCGCTCCATCAGCATTATACGCTCTCATGTGTGCTCCAGGGACAGGTTTTTTTTGGATCGTTTGTTTTTTTTTACATTACCCATGGGGCACCCCGAATGTGTGGGCACGTGCGAGCCCCCGAAGTGGAATGGGATCCGGATCACGATTCCAATCTCCATCCACCCAGTGCAGTATCGGTACAGCAACGCCGGACTTATCCCATCTCAATAATGAAGGAAAGGATGGCCAAAACAAGCAACGTAAATCCAATAATGTTTCTTTTGCTTTTTTTGTTGAGATTCATTCAATGCGCGGAATTGAATGGAAAACGAATATTTAAATAAAAGTCAGTTGAAATATTCATAAACACCAACGTTATACATTAAGAGAGTAAAAAAAAATATTTTATTAAGTAAAATCAGTTTAATTCATATCACTCTCAGCGAAGAATTTCCTTCAACAAACAGAACCTGGGAACAAAAACGATCAAACGAAAGGTCTAGAGGACAGCAAGCTCGAACTGGAGGGGAAAAAAAAGACAACGGATATTATTTTCCAATTACTGGGGCTGTCGCGAGCGCTTATTTTGTCGCAACCACTGTCATACTGCGTCACAGCAATTAAAGCTCAACCCCTTTTGCGAAAGTACGCACCGCCGGGTAGGGAATTGTACTGGCGCTAGGCGCCGCGAAAAGGCAAAACTGCCGAGATTAAAGGATTCGTCCCAAAAGCGGAGACCAGGAGCTACCACCGGAGAGGCTGCAGTTTCGCGACATGGACGAACGTGCAAATGTGTTGAGCGCTTCGGTCCCCCGAAAGAGGGACCCAAGTCTAGCCTCCATCAACGGGGCCCGCGTTCGAAATTAATGGTCCGGAAAAGAAATTTAATCGCACAACTTTCTGATTTAATTATACATACACACACAGACACATACACTCCCTTAACCCACAACAAGAAGAGCTGGAAAATCTATAGGCCATATGTCCTTTATGCGCTCGTTCGTCGAGTGCCGGAAAATGTCCGTCCGGTGGGAGCGAGGGGGGTTGGGGGGCGTGCAACATAAATCCACACTCGTCACAGTCATCATTCCGTCACAGTCGACAAGCCGTCCGCTTCCGGTGACGTTTTGTTATGCAATGTTCCTTCCGACTCTCTGTCGGAACGTTGTCGGCGTTGACCCTCCTCTCTCGCTCCATACAACGCACCGAACACGCATCATCAAATCCGGAACATGAGTACGAGAAACCATTTGTCGAGCAAGAACTGTCGGTGCCTTTAAATGGGCTTTCAATCTTACTCACCTTCGACGCTTCTGTCGTCAAAACTTTAAAGATTTTCCGCGTCTATGCGCATGTGCGCACCAAAGCAATGGATGTGAAGGAAAGGAAGACTGTGGGAGCCGGAGGAAGTACCTTCAAGTACTGATAAAAACATCGCATGATCGACATCATGAAACGGCGCAAAAGTTTGCGAAACTCAAATTAACTGTAAATCATCGGACAAAACGTGGACGGGGAAGCGTCCACACAATCATGCTTAACTTCATGATTGGGTGAATAATTTTTCACCCGTCTGTCGTACTGATGATAAGAGGCTTTTTTTTGAGTTGCTTTTCACCCCCGATGCCAAACATGCCAGAACATAGCGACCAGCAAAAAAAATGTGCTCAAGCAAATAGGCAACATGGCTCAACATTAAAACAAAAGCAAAACCAAAAACTCCCGTTCGGCGCGTAGTCCGGCAAAAAAAAAGCCATGCAACGATAAAATATGGTGCAAAACTTTTTCAAGTGCGTAATTCGAGCAAAGTTACGAAATTGCATTGGCCGCATAAAATATGTTTTGGCGAAGAAACTGTTAAGATCCGTACTACTTTTTTTGTTCACCGTTGTTGCCTTCGTTCTACTTGACATCGGGCCTTTTCAATCGGGCATACCGGAGCGTGTATGTGTACGAGAAGCGGCATGGCACAGCCCCACGTTAGAACAGTTTCAGTTTTGCTTCCATTCGTTTGCTTTTCTGCTTCATACCTTTTGACGTCTTGGTAACACTTTTCACTAATTACATCTGTAGAGAGCAAGCGCGTACCATATGTACTCGATGCTTTACACACCAAAAGGGCAGAGGGCGGAGTTGGTGGAACAATCTTTCACAGTTCCTTTTGCACCATATGGAACGCATTAGAGGGCGCAGCTTCACCAGTAAAACAGATGAAAGCTAAGTCGAGGGACTATGATAATACGCAGACATTGAGTCGGGAAAGTTAGAAAAAACTCTTTCATCGCTCTGCTACAAACAAATTAAGTTACTAAGTTAGTTGATTTTTCGTTAAACAATAGTTAAACAAAAGTGTTGTTTATTAAAGTCTTTTAGATTATTTCTAACAGCGCTATGGAGAAGAAAATGACTACAACTATTGACCATCCAGCTGGTCAAGCCACCGTTTTCAATCTTATAGAATATTTGTCCCACATGCAACTTAAACTCGAGCAACGAACATGAAGCTATGCAGCAGGTTCAATAAAAAAAAAGTGCACACAAATAAACTAACCTTAATATGCAAACAGTAACCCTCGTAACACGTTCTCCCATTCTCGCCAACCCGATAACATTGTGCTTGGGCAAATAAACAAGATACAGTTTCGGAAAAAGCAACAAGTTCACGTTTGGCTGCTGCTGCTGTTGCTACAACTGGTATGTCCAACAGTTGATCGCAGCATAATAAAACCCAACGAAAAACGTCATCAGTCGGAGGAACCGGCACAACTCGTCTCCCCCCATCCCCATGCCAGGCAGTAGCGTGAAGAAGCGTGCTGTGAAAGTAAAAGACTCACACAAAACAGATAACAGTGAAAACAAAACTGGGAAAAACGAAACACCCAAAACAAAATAAAAAAAAAAAAAACAAAACACAGTGTCGGAAAACAATCGACCAAACAGCATCAGCGTACGGATGGGTGACGCAACGAAGAAGAAAGTGATTGTGGAACGGCAAGAGATATGTTGAAACTAACACCTGTCAAAACGGATCTGTTTTTCTCGGAAAACACATTTGAAAAACGACCTAAACAAGCAGAGTGACACGATGCTGGGGTTTTGATATATGTATAACTGTATAAATTCGTCCACACAATGTAAGGACCCGCTTAACGGTAGACAGAAAAAAACGGCAAATAGCACAAAGATGGGAACACATTTCGACAGTCGGAGCGACTCAGTTCTCCAGCTCCGCAGTAGATGAACCTAATTGATGCATAATGTTGAACAGGGGGTTGTTTTTTGCATGCTGGCCCCGTCGTAGTGTAGTGCTTGTGATAGTACATCTAGACATTCCGGGAGACTTTTATGGTGTCTGGCCGAGCGCCTCGAACTGGAACGCGCTCTCAGTTGTCAAAGTTTCAAACTCCGACAATGATTGGCAGCAGTTCCCGTTCTCGATAGCATACCGCTGTATGAGGCTTTTTACGCCATGGATGTCTATCAAAAAGTTCTCTCGCAAATGACGGTTTGGTCAGCCTGATTGGGATCAGATTTCAAATTTAGTGCACGACTGCCCGAATGCGTAATGGCGTGCGCTTTCTTGCTGGCGGAAGTGTTTGAGCAGAAGGAAGACGGTTTGAATGTCGGTGGTGATCTCTGGAACCACCCGAAGCAATTCGTTCTTGCCTGTTGAGTGAGGGGGGATCTTTTTTTTTTGAAGCCATAAAATCTAAACCATCCTCACGGCTCTCCCTTGCTGTCATTTTCCCTCGATGCCTCGACGGTCTGCAATCGGCTTGATATCTAATCAACATGATTAATGCCCGTCACTCGATCCGGCAGGCGGCTTGGCTTGTCCGGCCAGACAAGAGGTTACGCGGGGGTCAAGCCGTTACACAGATAGTGGCGCTGTAAATATTGTTGCTGCCTGACGCCATAAATATGCTACAATGGTTGCTTGCGAACCATCGGGACGGTAAAAGGCAGGATGGGAATAGGCCACCCTTTTCGATCCGGGCGTCAATAAATACATCAGTCTTAAAAGTGCTTAAGTAACTGTTGCCACCCAATCCTGCTTCCACCTGACGGATTGGATCACGGTACAGTGCAGGACCAGCGCTGTAACAAATGTGTTGTTTGTTGGAATAGTTGCTTCCCTCGGCGATGAGCGTACAAGACACACAAGAACACTCGCTCACCACCATCATTTCGGTGGATAGTGGTAACCTTAAGCTCGAGAAACGGCGATACGTCTCAAATGCAGTTCGGCGCAGTGAGTGCGAAAATAGCCAAAAGGTCTTCCCCCCCTGTTCCTGATACGAATAAGCGAAACAAACCGTACGATCTTAGCCATTCCATTTGGCACATTCGGTTGAGTGAATTATGATGATGGTCATGGTGGCATTTTAGACGGCATAGGAAAGCATCGCTGTGTACGCGAGTGGGAATGCTACCAGGAAATCCTCCCAGACGTCCGTTGGCCGCTTCACAGTTTAGTGGAAAGGGTGTAAAGTTTGTCCCTTTTTTTTGGGGGAATTTATATTCTTCGTTTTGAGATGTTTACCATCGCATTGCGGAAGTTTGTTAGGAGTTGGCCCGTAAACGCAATAAGTGCAATGCACACACCCAGCGGTCGATAATGATGATGAGAAGGGCGACAATGATGGCGTCAATTCATCGCATTGCATGGCTATCGACCACTTGGCTGGGGAACATACAGCGATGTCACAAACGGCGAGAAAATGGCGCTGCAGAGAATGGACAGTAAATTTAGTTTTAATGCTTTGCCTATTTCGATCGTAAATTTTGAACGCTAGCGTTATATGCTTCCGTCTCGGGAGCATTCAACAGCATCCCCGGGAGAGGAACTAGAAAGCTAGAACGTTGTGCGGGGATGATACGGGGAGCAGACGTGGAAGATGAACCAGAAACCAAAGAGTAAATTTATGGGCATCAAGAGTGGTAATAAATTGTTCAAACCCATTATAATTCAATGCTAGTGCCATCCCGCATGACCATACTGCAAATGACCATGCAAAAACACACCGCTCGAGTTGCAGCTCCAGCTACGCCTTTTGTCAATACGTGATGCAGTAATGCTGCTGTTAATTGGTGGAGATATTTTATCGGTTTGTCAGCTTTTTAATATTCTCGCTGAAACCTTTTAAAATGACTCTTGACTATTCAAATTAATATATTGGACACATAAAGGATGACACAGCACAACCATGCATGGTAGAGTATTGCTTAAAAAAAAAAAACTTCTCATAAAGGTTACTCATAGACCAAGAGAACTCATACAAGAGACACCCCACCTATAGCCGACGGAACGGTATTTATTCTCGTGGAAGAAAATCGTCACCTCTGACACACCCCTTAACCGCGGCACAGAATCGAAACTGTCAAATTTCGGTGATTTATTGCAAATCGCTGCCTGTTGAATTCGACGGCCCGCTGACCATTGCTGACCCGATCCGATTCCCACCATCGGTATCCCCTTCACCCGAGACCCGAACACCACCAGAGCGTTTAGAGTTGTGATAAAAAATATACGACATTCATTAAATTGATGACCAACGAAACATGCAAGCAACGCAGAGACACCCGAGCGAAGTGACCGATACGCCTGGAAGATACTGAACCACGATAATGTTTCGCTAGTATCGACGGCAGAGAAACAGAGCTGGTCGCCGAGTCCGAGCAACAATTGGGGCCCATCTCACAGACAAACGACCTCGGCCAAGTGACAAAACAAAAACCGGATTTCCAATCGACTATTGATGGGAGGGATGTGTGTGTGTGTGTTTATGTTTTATGCTGGGTCATCCAGTTGGCTAGAAGGAAAACCATACTCAATAAAGCTTCCGATGGTAACGACGCATGGCTTGAGTTAGTCCGGCGAGTTTGCACGCAGTTCCCCCAAGGGAATTACTTGGAACCGATCGGACGGAATGTTAGTGGTTCGTGTTTTTTTCATTCTTCCAGGTAAAAGATCCCAAGGCGAGATATGTCGGCTTATTTATTCACAACAGTAGTTTGACCATTTTCCTGTGACCTAGGCTGTGCGTCCTCCAAATATCTAATCGAAATTCTATCAAGCACTCAAGGCTTTTCTTTTTCAGTCAAAGTTGGGACGCGTTAGATGTGACATCCCGAAATAGTATTTGCTTTCCAATTCTAAATTTATATTACAGAAAACATAGAAAAAAAACATATATTAGACGGACTGTACGACTCAAGATTCCAACATTCTGATACTCAATTAATGGAGACTCGTAGAATGAACTCATTCCCCCAAGAAAAACATTTTTTGTTTTGCTTACCTAAATCCTAGTTCTTAAAGCTGCCTTAAACCTTTAAACCACTCAAATGTCTAGGTTTGTTAATCTGTTTTGTGGTATAGGAAAAAAAAATTCATTGCCATTTTTTTGTGAAACTCCAGCCTTACCACAAGCGTATCACGGCTAATCGCTCACAGAAGTCCCACCGGATACGAGAGGTTCCAAGGCTCATTTCCGTTCCGGCCACCTAAACCACTTTCCTCCATCCTGCCTAATGATGGCACTCATACACAAACACACGAAACTGCCCCTCCCCCCCCTTCCCCTTGAAACCTCCAACTCGGGAAATGGCGATAACGAGCGGTCGGAGGGTTTATTTTTTAAGCGACCAACGCATTTTCCAAAGTGATTGATTAGCCCGATAGTGTCGACCCGATGGTGGGTACGCATGCGAGCGGACGACGGTGCTGCAGGAACTTGGCGGTTAGAGCTTAAAAGGCTCGTTGACTAAATAATTTCATTACACACCCGCGTACATTCCAGATTCCAATCCCCCCCCCCCATCTCCATTTCAGACACAAACATAATATACACATTTTCGGTTTGCCTTCAACATGCAAATACACATGGCACACAAACACACACTCCGACGCCTGTGGCGCGCCGGTTTCACATCCCGAAAAATCAATCACCATCATTCGATGGCAAACTGTCACTACGGGGATGTGCTGTCAGTTTGCTTAACTGACAGAAAGGCCACCCAATCCACCTATTCGGGGGGGGCTGGGGCGTCTCCTGCCAGTCGTGTGCTACGTAAGAGCGCTCGAATCCGTGCATTTCCGCTGCGGTATGCGGTACGTCATTATCGTCCAGTTTGGAACATTATGGGATTCAGCTTCCGGCAAAAGGTGAGGACGTTTACGAACGGGAGCAAAACACAGCCTCGGGTGCTGGTAGAAACCCTACCGGGCACAGGCGCACATCGTAATGAATAAAATTTTGAGCAACCACAGACGATGATGGAAAGTTTGCTGAGGTACATCCGAGGTAGCATCCCATCGCGCGCAGCATAAAATGATAATGATAAATCAATTAATATAAATTGTTCGCACCAATTCCCTAGTAGCTTCCACCATTAAGCGCACTGGGCCGTTGGCTGCATTGGGTTGGAAAAGAACGGCAAAACACGGACCCTCTGTTCTGGTGCACTGCTTTCGCTTGATGTCACATAAACCCACTCGATCGCAATGGTTTGGGGAGGAGAACGCCAAATACCAACCCATATTCCACCCAGAAACATATTTGCGCTTTGCACTCCATAAACATCAATGTTGTTGCCACTCGCGGCTGTCCACGTGGGTGGGTGTGTGTGTTAACCCCTCTCGCTCGAGTGATTGTATTTTTCACGCGCCTAATAACATTTGCGAATTACAGCACGTGTTATAAACATGGTTAAGCTTTCAACAGGACTTGCCTCGAACGATTCAACGCGAGGTTTCGATTGATCTCAGGAGCAGCCGGTATCAAACGACGCTCAAAACGGAAGCCTTCCCCGAAGGCGGACGGTTGGTTGTGATGCGTTGTAAGGAAATATAGATTTATTTCCTACCATTCTTCAAGGAATGAATCCTAAATATCCATCGTTCAATATCCCACAGCAAAACGAGACCCAACCGTATCCTTTACCCCGCCACTTCCACCAACAGTCTACACCCAACGATTCTTCCACTTGGCATGCGTTTTGCCCATCGTTCAAGGCATCCTAACGATGTCTAATGGAAAAAACCGGCGGCAAGCGCCTGCCGATAATACAGCGTCATCAATTTTCTTTTGTTTTATTCTCCACCACCAACCGATCACCCGACCCGGTGTCATCATGCCCGGTAGTGAGCATGGGGACGGAGAATTATCGTCATTATGAGGAGGGCAAGATTCATTCCGCTATCTCATGAGCAGTTTCGGGGGATGATAAAAGCCGGAAATTTATGCACTCCCCGTAATCGTCGATGCAACATAAACGCGCCACAAGCGTACGCCGGGGAAACACAACTCCTATTCCAGCATTTATTTTTTTGTTTTCCCATCTTCTTATGGCTTTTTTTCTCATCCGAAACCACACCGTCGATGCGTAACTGGTGGAGAAAGAGCAACGCGCACACAACGAACAGCGTAAAACAACAAAGAAACGACGTCAACTTTAAAGAAATGATCGTAGACACATTCATAGCAAGACGTGCGCTTCTGAACAGGGTGTACCAGCTTCTAGCCGAAGACGTGTCCCCGTAATTCATGTGTCGTTTCGTCTGGACTGGTGGAACTGAATATTCATCTCACGACTTTTCCCTCCACCAGTCCTCCGGAGGGACGGTGGTTGGTGGTTAAAGTAAGGCGATATTTTGAAGAAAAAAACCCGTGCGACAGTTTACTTTCTTTTTCGAATTAAAGAACAATTCAAGCACCTACGAGGGCGGGCAGGATCAGATAACATCGGGGGCAAGCGAACGGTGGTACGTGGGAGCCATGCGTTGGAAGAATTGTCGTGGAGAAAAATGGGGGTAAAAACAAAAACACACGATTAATGTAGTGACAAAGCAACGATATGGCCTAACCGAAGGGTAAGGAACACGCACACTGCGTGCTGACTGATAGATGAGCTAATAAAGCCCCGTTCTTAATAGCTAATCAATATGTAAAACAATATTTATAGGCCCTCAAGTTCACAGCCGTTTTTGTTTTGACGTGGTATTATTTACGAAACACATCCAACTAGCGTATATAAGGAATTTAATGAGAATGTTTTAATAATAATAAACTTGCTCAAATTTAAAATATCTCCTCTATCTATTAAATTCTTGATACACCTTCACATGACAACTTTATTTCACATCCACCAACCGAAGCTTTATTACTAACATTTTGTTTTCATTTAGATGCATTTAGATCGCGACCTTTCCACCGTCCACCCTGCGGGAATACGGGAACTATTCCACAGGAAAAGTGCAACCAAATTTTCAACGTGAAAGAAACACTCAAAAACTCTTCCATTACCGTCATAAACAAAAACTTTGCTCGTGCATTTGGCTCGCACGAAAAAGGCCCCGCTGTTCTTCTTCCATCCTTCCTGTGGCCCATCCCGGTCACCACCATCATGCAAGGGCCGGCAATTTTACCACCCTACCCAGCCGGCAATGGCTGCACCACACGCGCATGCACTGGTGGTAGTGGTGGTGGTGGCTGAATGATTTATAGCATGCAATTAATCATATTTATTTTATCTTTATCTTCTTAAATAGATCGATTCTTGCGATCAGCGGCGGTTGTTGCGTCGTGGCGCTGGTGTTGTGCGTACTGATCCACCCGGTCGCACAAATGGTTTGGTACATTGACGGGGAAGCATCACTATGCGGCGTTGCATGCATAATACGCTGGTAGAATTAAATTTCTATTTCACATTATTTCGTTGTACTGATTAAAGTTTCCGGATGTAATCGTCAGGACGGTTATGGTGAGAGATCTTAAGAAATAGCCTTATTTAAACATCCTCAATGGCTGGAATCGTGAAGCGGACATTTTTGAAGCTTCAATCAATAACGCCAGTAAAGTGGGCTGAGTCCCAACGGCGAGGTTCAAGGACAGCAGCGTGCGAGATGGCGATGCCGATATTAGATAGGACGTTCTCTTTACGTTCTCAATACATCACTGAACATGATTGATGTATGGGGTGCTTCTATCTCTCGTGATGGAGTGATGAAGTGGCAAGAAGCATGGAGCAGCTGTGCTCTTGCCCAAAGAGCAACAAAGAGCGTGCGCCTCTCGGAGGGCTATAGCATTCGCGAATCATTAAGAGCATTCCGAAACCTTGATGAAGGTCTATCATAAATCTTTTGTACCCCAACGCATGTGGGCAGGATCAATTTGAATATGAATAGCATTTATTGGGAAAACAGTGACGGTTCAGCATTCCGGTGTAGCTTTCCTACTGAAACATAACTTTATTGTATTTTACAACAAGCTTTTGAGTGACTGTTATATATAGCGAACAAAAGGCACAAACGTAAAAGAATAACATTGCAGTGCATATAAATAGGCAATTCTTTTTAAAAGCCTCCTAAACACCATCAGCCAGCTTAATCCGATGCACACAGGGTCATCATGAGTAACATGTTGGTATTTTTGTTCTAATTTTTTTTTTGTTTAACTTGGTGCAGTAAAATTCCGGACCAGCAATGAAATTTATCTCCGAAAACAAAAAAAACCTTGAGTCTATTGCCTCGCCACGATTGTATTCCCCTGGTTCAGCATACACAGGCTCGACATAAGGCTCGCACAACCGAGGTTCTCCGATATATCTTCTCCATTTTATTTGCCTCCACCCTTCTTTAGCGTTTCTTCGCTGGTTGTGGTGGTCCTAAAATTTTTGCTTTTATGGTCCTTAATCAGCACCTAGGCCTGAAATGCGAGAGTACGAAAGCCCCAAGACCTAATGACTTGTGCCCGGTCCGTCCTATCTTGGCTGTGTTCGAGTTTTACGACGCTTTAAATCGTTCCGACGAACTGGCACGGAGTATGGACGAAGTATGGAAGCTTCGCGTACGAAGCGGGAGTGTCGAGACGGCTGGAAACTCTCGTCGTGAGATCTATCGCGCGAAGAAGAAAGTTTACCACTCACTTCCAGACGCACATGGTGAAGGCCCAACGTACCTTCGCAACCGGTTCGATCGAACCCAATGCTAGCTTCCCAGTTACAGGTTTTAGCAGCAACAGCAGCACCAGGTCGGCTTAATTAATTCGTCAAAACAACCAACTTGATGTTTATACAACGACGAAACCTCCACAAGCTAACGAAAACGACAAATCCGACCTTGTCCGGTTGTGGTTTCGTGTCACCCTTCGCGGTGTTTTGCAGCAGGGAGCGATAGAAGCGCGCCGATGACCAACCGCGGTCAGCGGAAGATGAAGGACTGCTTCCAAAAGTTTTGAGCAAAAACGAAACAAAGTACATCTAAAAACAAAAGATAGAAAACTTTCAAACACCTACCACCACCGGTTTGCTTCTCGCACCACGCCATTTGAGCGGATGAAACTTGAACACGAGTACCATAGCTGTCACGAGCTGTCTCCAGTGCTTCAGAAGATGAGTGACCATAATGCAAGGGATAGAGTGCCATTCTCTTGTTACCGTTTCAGCCCGAAACCACGCTGGATAAGTAATACGGGTATTAGCTGAGGTATCCGGGCAATCCTTCGTTACTGGCAGTGACAGCACACCATGACATGTCGTCCAGTAGCGCAGGATGAAAACATTATTATTAACGTTGGCATCGGCCAGTGGTATCCTTTTTTTCTGCCACCCCTTCTCCCTCACACCCCCCGGTGCCCGTTGACACGTCAACAAACCGACTTCGGTAACTCTTTCCTAAGCCGATTAACGTTGGGAAATAAATTCGTTCAAGAATAGCATTAGTTCTGCTGGTGATGCAACGTAAAATACCTCGGTCAAACGGTTGAAAACTTCACGTCCAAACTGAGCTTGGCAGCTATTCTGGAGCTGAATATCTTTCTGCTACGCTACGCACTGACCATAAATCCCGTTCTTACAATGTGCTTTTAATGTAACTGTGCTCCGTTGCTAGCGATCCAAATAAACTACCGGCATTAACGAACGGAAGCAATGTTCCAAATTTTAAGATGCCTTTATTCTTCGTTGACCTGTCATTTGGTTCCTTTGGTTGCTAAATGCTGTTTAATTTCTTTTCACATTTATATTTTTTAGTTAATTTATTTGTTAATTGTATTCTATTTACATTAGGATTTTGCTTTTGCTCCTCCTGAATTACGTTTGAAATGCAGGAGATTAATTCGTCTCGCAATATTTCCATGATTTAACGACATCAAACAATTGCTACACATCGCGTAGAGTAAAATGCACAACTATGAACCATTCGTTTGTGCCTCGGGACTAAACCAAATTGTTTTCAAATTTATCTTACTCAACCGCGCTGGGGATTTCATTCACCCAAGCAGATAGCAGCGGTAGGTTCGCTGCTCTAGCATCGCCTCCCAAGATCGCGGGCCCTCCGATGGAACAGAACCCAAAACGAGTCTCGCCAATGATCCTCCGGCCGACTCGACGACTGCTGTCTAAAGGAAAACACGCGCCGCGGGAAAGAGTTTAAGCACGCTACAAAAAGACGGAAAGAAGGTCTTTGCGTAGAAACGAGCACGGCGGAGAAGGAATTCAACATTACGACGGTGGATGCAGCATAAGCAACACGAACAACAGCACCAGTAGAAGCATAAAACAGGTTCCAGAAGGGGTTACCGCTTGTCGAACGAACATGAGACGGAGACCAACGCGCGGCCGGGTAGCGGACTACCCCCAACCAGGCCTGGGTATACACACGGGGTGGTATCCAATGCGGGAGGCAATAAAAAGTTAACCTCTCGAAATTCGAGCCACGGTTGCCTAGCAATTTTATTTTGTTATGTTTTTTATACGTTTTTTTTTTTGTATTCTTGTTGTTGTATGTATATTGCTTCTTTCGGGTCTTCCCTCGCGTGTGCTGCGAGTGCTCTACAGGGCCGAGTTTCCGCGTGCTGGAGAGTTGCGATGAGCCATGAGGCACACCAAGCACACCGTACGGTGTGAATTCCGAAGGAACGAATGACTCGACATAGTTCTCTTTTTTTCTGTGCAGTTGCTGTTCCTATCCCCAATGTTGCTTCTCATTTTCCCCGTCGCTGGTTTTCCCATGTTTTTACCACCTTCAGCCTCGTCGTTTGAGCCTAGCCTAGCAGCGTGCGGATGGCTGCGGACGGGCAGATAAGTTGATTTTGTAATACTGATTATGGTTTTATGGCGGAGAGTGATGCTTAAATCGCTATTAGATTGCATGAAAGTGATCGAACCGGGTTCGGTTTTTTTTTTTTTTTTTGCTGGACGGAGAGAATGGAAGCGTAGGCGAAACGCAAAGTGATTGAGGCGAAAAGAAGCACATCAATTACGGTCGTAGAATATTCAATGCGTCCAAGAGAAATAAACATAAATTCTTCCACCCATTATCAGCCCGGGGGCATTCTTCAAACATGTGTACACACTTCCACTGCTGCTGCTGGTGCGGGAAAACTTTGGGAATTGCATTATTCATTCGGCGCTAAGTCAGCAGCCGCTAGCTAGGTTTATACATCCCAGTCATTCGTAAGCGAATGACACTACAGGGCGCGTTTACTATTACGCTTAATAAAACAATTCCTTCACTTTCCAACAGTCGCCAGTTAAAAGCTGCGTACGGTACTCGCTTGCCGTAAGGAAGAAACCACTTAGCTGAGAAAAAAAAAAAAATCTTGATGTGCGGAAATTTAGCAGACTAAACACAAGCGTTCGTTGAAATTCGGTGGTCTTTATTGTTTCTTACCCCTTGTAGCCTTGGGCAAAGTTCCACACAGTATCTTAAAATCAAATGTCAAAAGCAAAACAAGTTTCTGAAACATCCATAAAAATTCGGTAGAAAAAAAGGCATCCGAGCTTGTGCGAGAACGAAACCCAATACTCGAACGAACCTTTTTCCACTGTGGCAGTGGGAGTTGGAGTTTGGTGCGGGAAGGAAACTTGAGAAGCAAAAGCACGCCGTCAGCAATGAAAGCGGAAAAGTTAATTTGCCTACATTCTATCAGCTCGCAATGATTAGAACGTTCCACAACCGTTCGTACGACAATCGGTTTGATAGTTTCGCAAAATTTCACCTCCCTTGCCAGCTGTGAGAGGAGAGGAGTTATGCACTTCTAACCGGTCATAATAACAATGTGATGAAAATGATGTTTTTTTTGGTTTTGCTATACCCCTCAAAGCTACGCTGGCCAAACGTGCCAAACGGAACATCTGTCCAATTTTGTGCAACTGTCTACGAAAGATAATGAAACGGAACGAGTTCAAATTAACGGGCATAAGTCCAAAATTGACTCTACCGAAGAGTCTGCCTGTCTGGGTCTGTAATCTTCCAGAACGTGTAGTGTACTATCAGCCCAGCAGATGGAGACTCGCATTCACAACCAAAGCTACACGGAAGATGGCTAATGGGTTTGCCTTTTTGAAGGGAATCCGAAACAGTGAATCATGGAGTTGACGTGATGTTCGGTGTTTAATGTTCGGGACACGGGGTTTGCTAAAAATGACACATCCATCTGGCCATCCGGGGGAGGGTGGAAGCGACATAATTTGTGGTCTATCATCAGAAGCTGGTAATCACAGGCACAATAAAATTGATCAATTATAGACCTGCCTAAAATCCTATTTAGCAAACAAGCATTGAGAGCAAAAACACGGTGCAAAACCGTAAACACATTGACAGGGGGAATTGGGACATGGGTCACCAAATTCAATAGTCCACCAGCAGCGGCAACGGATTAAATGGGACGATTGGTATTTGACCCGGCAGGATTCGTTCAGGTAATCGGTGTTGTTATATATTTGCGGTTTGTTTTGCTCTTCGGCAGACGGCAAACTCCGGTGTGCGAAGCCTTCGCATACACATCCCAATGCGGGAGAGACAATCACCGGATAGCATCGGAAATACACGACTAATGCCAGACTAAACAGCTAAGCACGGTTGGCACACGGTCGAGACAGGAAGAAGCTTTCTTCGTGTTTGGTGAAGAATAATATCGGTTTTTTTTCTCTTCCCTTAACCGCTCGAAAAGTCTTCCGGACGGGGTGAAGGATTCTTGGAAAAAGATTGCTCAATTGTCACGTCGTTCAAAGGCCCTACCCTTCTGTGTTCGGGCTCCATTTCCCGGGGACGACCCCAGCTGGACAACAAAAGCATAACGACTCCCTTTTTCTTTATTGCGCCAGGGGTGAAGAAGGTGTTTTATTTGCCTCCGGGATGCGAAGGTTGCATGAAGCTGAAGATGATCGGAGAATTGAAGCCTTTGTGTTTGGAACGGGTTGTCGGTGCAGGGAGGGATGTATTAGAGTGTGGAAGGGTCCTGTTTTCCGCCGTGTTCCGGGCAAGCGTACCATGCAAATGGCCGGAACCGGCCATACACAAGGGGAGCGCATACTCAGGAAAAGGATTATGTCGTCCCGTCAATTGATTGCAAATGATGCCCTCGTCGGTGCGCCATCAATGGGGAAGGATGGTATTTCAGTAGCACAAGGTGAAATAAACGCCAACAACAACGGAACGATTCAAAGCTTCAGAATACAGTAATAAAATGGAACACTGCTGTGCTTTGCATGTGGAAATCGTATTCTAAGCGTAGCAAAACAACCAACACTCTCGCACGAAGGAAAATCTCACGGCAAATGTCAAGCACCGGGAAAGAGATGAAATTGGATTGAACCGGCCAATGGAGCATTTGCACAGAAATCGAAAAACATCTTCGTCTGAGGGTTGGCATGCAAGCAAATGTGGCTCACGGATCGTGACTCACCATAGTCCAACAGCACCGCTCAGCGAGCAGATCTTGATTCTTATTTGGGAAAACGCTACTAAATTGTGCACCATTCCACACCACTATTGTCAACTTCTGCACCGTGTTTGCTACCAGCGTACATTGATATCCCGGTCAGCTTTCCCACTGCTTGAGTGGAGGTATACGAGCACAAACAAAAACCAATACTCCGAAAGTCAAAAGAAACTAGTCAAGCCGGGTCCGAGATCGATAAAGAGTGGATTCGAGAAGTCGATTGGAAAGTTCAAGCAAAAGATCACAGCGAAACCAGGCAGGACGCTCTGTGAAATCCAATAAAATATCGAAAACTTCAGCATCCAGAGAGCAAAAGCCAGAAAACAAAAGAAGCTAACCAACAAAAAAAAAACATGGAAAATGGAAAAGCATTGCAGCGATTCTTACCGGTAACAAAAGAAAGATGCTTAAAGGACGCTTTGCCACGAATGTATCCGTTCATGCTGAGCGAAACTGTCTTGTCTTGGTTCCGGGGTTGGACGAATAATCTGTGTTCCGTTGCGAAACGCGTCGGGTCTTTTTGGTAAAAAGCAGAGAAAATCCCTGGCGTTCTCCTCGTTTCGACCGCGCGCTGTTGAAGGTGGACGCTGAATTTACGACGCGAAAGTCGCGCTTGGGAAGCCGCCGGAAGTGACTGCAGCAAATCACTCACCCTTACCCGCACACGAACGAACGGTTTTGGCTTCACTGGGACCGTTTTGGGTTTTTTTTTTTGTTTTGCTTCTTGCGTTAGAGACGAGGATCAATTTTTTAAATTTGATTTTTTCCGCTTTTCCACCGACGACGACGTCAACGTTACGGGAACGGACAAATCACTGTCCGGATGTTTTTTTTTGCTTCTTACTCCTACTATTACCACTTGCTTCTTGGGGCTCTCGTTTTCCGTTGACTCACTTATGGATTTTGCTCTGACCGTTTGCACTATGGGAACACGTCCGCAAACAATTTTCACACACCTTCGATGAATTTTATTCACTTTTTTCCCTTGCTGGCTGCTGGCTACTCTCTCACACTGTGGCACCCCCTAAACGCTTTGCTCACCCATTTATCAGCGGGCACGTTTTGCACTTTAATCACCGCACTTAGCAAGATTCTAATCACAATTAAATCACTTAACAGATGCAATCAATGCAATTTCCGTTTTTGTCGAACGACTGGTAATAAATATCCGACCTCCAGGAATCTTTTCATGCGCTAACCCGTACGGGATGCTAGTTCACCGTAGTTCCAGTACTGCTGCATCCTTCTTGCATCTCCCGATCGATATCGCTGTGTTTGTGTGTTGATTTATGCTTTGATGATGGGTCTCCCACTGCTTCGACTCGGTTGTTGTTGTGTATGCCAATCGATTTTGTGGCAATTCTTTTTCAACTTGTAAACAACCACAGTGTGTGGAGCTCTCTGAGGGTCACCTGAAGAAAATTGGGTTGCATCATAACCCGTCGGAGAGATAGGAAAATAGGGCAATATAAATAAAAGATATGCAAATGGTACATATTGAACACTTCCGGGAAGCTTCTTTGGCAGTAGTAGCAGCAATGTAATATTTGAATTATGAAGAAACTTACACGTTGCGCTCTATGAAACGATTCTGTCTATTTTAAATGTCTATAAATTAATGTATAGAACGACTCTGCAATTAAATTTGAATCGCTTGTATTGTACGGCTAGATATAGGTATAGGAATATTTCTGATATCTCTATAAAGAAGCTTTTATTACAACCACGGTTCGTAATACTAATTTGCTTATTCGTTTGGTTTCACAGCTTTGTACGAGTTCCAAGCTCCCAATATGTACCATAATTTTGACCTATTGTTTCAGGAATCAACATTTCCCGTCTTTTGTTCAGCGAATGGCAAGGCTCTTTTAAATATTGAATAATTAGCACCTTCCGACGATAATAACACATGGTCATATCTCATAAACACTCGCCATTCCAATGAATGCCTCTCAGATTAATTTAAGCACACATTCCAACTTTCAATGCAAATTCTTCGCTTAGGTTGAAGTAGCGCTGTTTGTAAGAATCAAGTACACCTCCGGAACGGTGCAGAAAAGGAAAAGAGGTGATCTAATACGTTGAGGCATTTATGTCATCTCAGTTCGCTGTCGTTTTGTGTCCTTCGGTACAAAACAACTAAACGGTAATGAGACAAAAACAATAAAACTGTGCTTTAACTTCATTGAACAAATAAATTCTGCAAGTGTCCCGTGTACTGCGTCGTGTGTGTACCCCGGGCGGAATATCGTGGGCCTTTGCTGGTGATTGTCAGCTTCTGGGCATGTAACATAAATCAAATCGCTGGTACTGCCGGTGACGACAAGTTCCCGCAACGAAAGTGTGTTTGTGTGTGTTACGCAGGGATAAGCCGATGTCATTTTTGACACATACCACACTCACAGAACGGTCACCGAGGTCGGACCGGCCTTGATGCCGATGACTCGGCCACGACGATGAATGCACAATTTCCTCTCCGCAGTTGCAGTCGAACGGGGCGCGATTGCAGATTTGAGCCCGGAGTAGTGTCCCACACGCTGCAAGAAAATCGTTCCCGTGACGGTTTCTGCGCGAGTGGTCTCTGCCCCGCGCAGGGGCAGTGCTCGTGAATTAACGATGCAAATTGTTTCTATTATTCATTGCTCAGTGCACATGCGCGCGCGCGCGCACTCTCGGCTCAAACTGTGCCGCTCATCAGGCAATGGACCGCGTTGGCTTAACCCGGTACGATGTAAGTAAGGTTTTACCCACGCATCTCCACGACCTGGACTGTACTGCAGCGCCAATCCGTCGACCGGAGCAGATGCAATTTTTGCTCGCCTTCGAAAATTTTAGTACAAAAAAGACCGGCGTTGTGCGAATGACGCGACAGGGGACACATTCGCACACGGCAAGCGGAAAGATAAATGGTTGCAATTCACGCCTCACAACGCGCTTCTTCTTCAGCGGATCGACCTTATGCCCCATTCCATTACGCTGGGAAGGGGAGGTTTACATTTCCAATCGGAAATCCTCTCTTCACCGACCCGTCTCTACTGCTGCTGCTGCTGTTGGCTGCACTGCCATTCTGCATGTGATGATTTTCTTGTTTTTTCACCTTATTCCCGGCTGTTTACCAACAAGTTCTTTAAGCCCAAAAAGGGCCTGCGAATGTTGGCAAAAGCTTGGCAAAAACTGCGCCGGAACCGGGACGGTGAAAAGCGAGGCGAGGTTCGGTTAATGGGATTAGACCGTAATATCGCACCGAGCCGTCGCGTCACTGCACCAACGGACGCCCGTTGATCGTTTGTCCGGGATACCGCCCCGCCGGTGGGTGGAAAAATACCCCCTCCCCCCCACACTCTCTCGAAAAAAGGTCCCGGGGAACAACATTGCCCATCTCGTGCGCTAGAATGCAGGCGCCTACGAGCAAACACACACATAGAGAGAGAGAGCTCGGCTACTCGCCTTTGCTCGACACGTTGGCCTCGCGCTGCCCCATTAAAGCTGGTTTCGTAATTCCTTGTGCTTTAATGTGTACGACCAGCAGCATCGTCAAAAGCGTTGCATGTCGAATGGCTGTGGATGGGTGTGTGTGTGTGTGTGTGTGTGTGTGTACACTGCTGTTGGTGCGGCACGAAAAATCCTCCCCGAGGGAGGAGATAATAGAAAATTCGATCGAAAGGAAAATTTTCCTCTTTTGCCGCCGGAAAAAGGCACGAGAGTGCTCTAATGACTGCTATATATTTCGTCCCGCTTTATGCTGCGTGGAATGTGGCTGGTTCGGGTTGGGCGCGGGAAGGTGTACTGGGTGCGACCGGCGGCAACCAAGCAAAACCTTCGAGAGCCTGTGTGCGTCGGTTGCGGACGGGTATACTTTGCTCGGGGAAACTCATGAAGAATCGAAGTGCCCTTGCTGTCACGTCCGGTGGATAAGATTCCAAACTTGGAGTAAGGTTTTTTTTCGTCTTTTTTTTAAGGTGTTTTGCTTGCACTTTACCGATATTCAAGCACACAATGAAACTGGTGTGTTTTAGAAAGGATCAATGACACATTTTCCCTTTCCCTTCTTGCCATTTTCCCAATTGACATGTATCGATCGGGGCTTTGCTGGGCTTTCGGACAATCGCTCGTACGCGTCGGCTGAGTGACAGGAGAGAAAACAAGCTCCAGCGTCGAAAAGGAAGGCTCGGAATCAAACAAAAATAGCAAAACTGTTCTCTATTTAACGCACTTTTCCAAGCATAGAAGCACATTGATATGCTTGGGCCACGAGCGCTAGGAAAAATCCTATTTGAATGAAACATGTTGGTTTATATCACTTGGCAGCATTGCTCTCGATGCGATTCAACCAACCCGGTCCGTGTGAAAGCGACCTGTGATTGCATTTATTTACGACATTCGACCCCCAGGCGTGGGTGTTTTTGTGTGTGTCGTGAAGGGTGTTAAAGAAAAATTAGAAACATGCCAGACACGGGGGCATCGGATGTTTAGATCGATTTAATGCGTGCGTCTGTACTAACTACGCGCGCGTAACACGAAACGAGCTGCCAACTTCTTTCACTGCGTTCATTACTGGGGCGGGCATAGATGGGAGTGTACATAACATATTTTCCCATGTAAAAAGAGTGCCGATTGGCCGATTTTAAACTTCTCCAAACGGTAGCATCACATGCACGGCTATTGATCGTTTCGCTTATTAGGCGAATGATACTAATTTTGATTCCATTTATGCTCTCGTTCATTATTTGCCTTTATTTTGGGGGTTTTTTTACGTTTTCTCACGCTCATAAGCACTTGCACGCACGCCTTGTGCACCGAATAAGTGGAACCCATCGGTTGGCGCAATATTTTATTGACCTTCTCCCCGTTTGCTCTCTATGCTGGCGTTGGATTAAAATAAATATGCAACTACACGTCGGCCGGGAGAGATCCGACAATCAAGCCGCGCGCGATCTCTTGCGATCTTCAACCGAGTCAAAAAATAGTTAAAGAACCCTTCCTTTATTGCAATCGCATCGATCGCATTGAAGATCACGAGAGCGGATCGCGTAAAAAGCAGGAAAAGTTCGCCTGGGGGATGGGAGCAAACGCGGGCAAAACCCCTCGCCGAACCGATGGCAGGCATTCGATAAGCATTGTGGCCCCCCGTGGAACGCGCAACGTGATCCGCGGAACACGAAAGAATAAAAATATAGTTTACCCCCTTCATTCTGTGCCTCATCAGCCACGGTGTGGCCGGTGGGCTGCATCCTAAGCGAGCGCAAGGCCTGCACATTTTCCCATCGGCCAGGCACAAGCAAACGATCCCAAAACCAGAAAGCATGTTTACGACGCGACATTGCCATTCTACGCGAACAGAAGACGACGGAACGTTGGTGTGTTTGTGTGTATGTGTGTGCGTTGAAGGAGATGATGTGTTCCGTTGCATGCCTTCCTGCCAACTGGAAAGAACCACTCGGAACCCTACATATGGGCCCGTATACGTATGCTCTGCTTAATGCTGCGTCGTGTTTCTCGCCACCCATACAAACAGAACACACAACGCTGGTTCGTTTCTCATATTACTAAGCACCCCTTTTTTTCAAATGCGGGCTCTCTCTCCGACGGCCTATTATTATCATTATTAACGTGACTCTTATTATTGTTATTAACATTATTTGCATTAAATGTAGCGTTCCAGTAATAATACGGAACGAAGGGGAGGCCCATAGAGAAACCGAGTGCTCATCTTCCTGGCGGACAGGTTTCATCAGTGTGCAACAGTGAAAAGAAACTAATCTTTCGGACAGGATTTTCCGAAAGGCGGCATCAGGTTATGAACAATGAGCAGCAGTATTGTTTTAGAAGAGCTCACCATTTTCGATTCACTTTCTTCTCGTGTGTTGGAAAAAGTACAGACTGTCGTAATTTAAACTTGCAAAGGGGCTCTATCTGTAAGTGTACATCAGATGCACATATTGCGCTTGCATGCTGCATTCTCGCTTGTTTCATCATGCAACACATGCGCTGATGCAGCAAACGGCAAGCGCAAACGGGCAAATGCATAGGAGATGCGCACATATGTCCTCTCCGCCGGTTGAACCGGCAAAGCCCAGGGCAAACCAAATGAGTCACACGAAGCAAAGGGCAACAAGGATATGGCTTCGGCAGGAAATGTAGTTTCCGCCGAGGTCAAAACAAAACTCCAAAACAGAGCAACCGTTCCGAGCCATTCGAACGGCTACCTTAGCCTTCAATGCATAGACAAAGGTCTAGGGTGTCTGTGCGCGTGTAAGAATTCTGGCCCCCTGCACCCTTTCTTCAAATCCCGTTCGCAGGGCAGTAAATTAATATCCCTTTGGAACATTATTATGCTGCTGCTTGCGGGTGCTGCATGTTGCTTCGCTCGTCCGAGTTTACCGGTTTGGGGGATGCATCGATTCTCCAAGGGGTTGCGCATGTGGCGCGCGAAGGTCATTTTTCAGCTAGCAGCTCATTAATTGCTTTTACCACCCGCAACAACGCCTCGACCAGTGCAAGAAAACGGAAAGCACCGAAGAAGGTGGTGCTGGGTGGGTTGCGCTGGATGGTCAGAAGACAGATCGCCCTTTTGCTAGAGAACGTGGTCAAAGTTCGCCCGGGTTCGGTGGTTTTGTTTTCTTGGTGGTTTTGCTTCGCCCCACGATCGGAGGGACCCCGTTTTCCCCGCCACGACCCCCGGCAACCTGGCGATGTGTGTGATGGTCTCGGCTAAAGCTAATGGTTTAATGAATGGCTTTTAAAGTGCTACGGGTGCGAATTGCACTCTGGCGGCACCACACACCGGGAGTGTCTCTCCCCGAGCCCGCGCTCTAATAACTGTCATGGACAATTTGGACATGGGGTCCAATGTCAAATAAATGTTTTCACAGTTTTTACCACGCTCTTCCTCCTTTGCGTGATAACACGTGCTTGTCTGTTGTTCGGCGCAATAAGGCAGAAGAATCTATTCGCTACGTAATTAATTTACAGCGTTGGCTGAAGGTGCAAATGGCCGTTCAAAACAAGTTGTCTAAACTCACATGTATACTGCTCTCCAGTTTCAAATGTTCCTCTTAGCGGAGTTCAAAAACTGAGTCCTCCTAATCTTATCGGTTTTTTTAAGCTTGACGCACCAGCGGCAGATGTACTGAGACGCAGATGGTTATCAAAATGGTTGTGTTTTTTTTTATAGAAAAAACGATACGTATTTACTTTACACTTTCTCGGCGTCCGATAACGAACCGGATTGGGACAGAAAGAAACGGCGAAGCAATGTATGTGTCTTATGATTTGCGCATAAGTCACCATTTTTCTACGCCATTAGAATGTTACACCTTCACCGTGCACCACCCGATACACATTGTTTTATTGCCTTTCGGTCGGCTGTAACGCTTATCCGACAAATGCCTCCGACAAAGATGGCAATCAATAAGGATTGTCACTAGTGCGTCAACAAACAAACAAAAATACAAGCAGCACAGGGGTGCACACTGTTGCTGCTGATATTGCTGCAAGACAAATTCTTATCCTACCGGAGTCGTATAATCGCATGCTACACAAGCGTGGTGTCTCATAATTCCTTCCCGCGAGTTCTTCAGCCTCCGGGGCAAGTGAAATCCCCAACACCCTCGTATTGCAATGTTGTTACGAAGGGATTACGGGTGTCGTCATTGTGCCAGGTGATGGATTGGAGTTCGCTTTTCTTGTACTACGAGCACCAAAACGTACATTCTACCCATTTCGTCCCTTGTCGGAGATACAAAAATGTGAACCTTGAATTGAAAAAAATCAATTGAAAACAGCTTTAGGAAGCGTCAACATAAATGGAAACAAGGTTTCACTGCCTCGAGAGGATGTGCGTTTGCACCCGTTATCAGTCGCAGGATGTACGCAAGGAAAACAGTGTAATAAAATTTCATAAACATAATCTCCCAACGACACATGCCTTTCTTTTTGCCGCTGCGCAACCGACTCATCGCCGATGCGCAAAACATTCAAGACTGTACGCGAGTTCTAGTAAAAGCCGTCGGTAAAACTTCCCTCGCCGGAACGCGGACAGATTGCGGCTGCTCGATTAGCAGTCGTCTAAAATCAGCTAGCTTTTGGGGAACTTGACTTTCCCATCCATGTTGGGCCACTATTGCACAGTCTCAAATAAGCATAAATTTATGTTTTGGATCGTAAATGAGTTGAGGAACTTTGATGAGACTAATATTTTACCCAATGTAAACGCGTACGACGCTACCCTCTTTGAAAGCAAACTTCAGCCAGAATCTAAAGTGACCTCCTCGAATAGCCCGGAAAGCACGGGACAACGACTTACGATCCTAGGTTTTCTTTAACCGTTCGATCCATTCTACCTTGCGGGTCTCCTTTTGGCCAAAGTTGTCGGCCAAGAGTGGTGGAGTAGTGCGAATAACTGAAGTGAACTTCAGACACAACCGGTCCGGTTTCGGGGGTTGTTAAGGGCGTAGAAATTTCGGTCAAGGGATACAGCTCACCGTAGACTGACAGGCCACACTTTCGCGCTGGCTATTGCCAATTCCTTCCAACGCACAAACTCTCGGCCTCTCTTTCGTGCGGTTCTAACAACATTCTCATTGCAGGACAGTTGGCAAAGGAACAGGTTTGCGCCCAACAACGATGACGACGACGACGACGACGACGACGACTATGATGACGGCTAACACCCCACCTCGGTGGGCGGCAATGGGTCGGTGGTGTTGGGTGGGTTTGTGTCAAGTTTTTGAAAGTCAAATAAGGCCCCCGACGAGAGTGTGCACGGCCCCGGCACTGCGTGCGTGTGTGCATCTATTTGGCTTACTGATTACACACACACACATACACACACGCACGCATGCACACCCTCTCTCAGTACCGCGGCATTCCACGGCAATCAGCTTTGCCCGGTTTTCGCGTCCCATCATCCATCGGTGGTCTCTTCCCCCCCCCCTTGCTGCTGCTGACTGACAGCACACTTCGGGAGACTCGTTCCATGAAAAAGTACTCCTCCCGTTGCTCGACCCTCATTATTTCTCTCTTTCATTCTACGCAACAACACACCCAACCTCCCCCCCGCCCGGGTTTGGGGGATGATGACGCTTCGGGGGACAGAGAATGGAGGGAACGGACGCGGGACGCATGGTACGTTATCGATCAACGGGATGGAGACCCGGGTTTTGCTAGGGGTGGGTTTGGGTGCGTTTGGGAACGCAAACAGCAGATACGCGCGCATTACGTACAGTTACATGTACAGCAGTACCTTCCGTCGCTATAGCTTTGAGTGCACATAACGATCGACGCGAAAAGTGTCATTCGGAGGGAACGCTGGAAAGAAGTCCAACGCTTAGGCGACACGACCAATTAAAGCATCTTTTATGACAGACAAAGCTTTGCAGTTCGTAAGAAAAAAAAACTTCCGGACGAGAGCAAAAGACGCAACCAAACTAACTAATGACGGTTATTCTCATCATTTTGTTGAGCCCGTAAGTGATTAATGGAATGTGTTCCTGTCGAGCATTATTTAATGGGTATGTTTAAGGGTAAAACGGATTATCAAATACACGGCGCACGAAGCTTGTTCGGTTGTGTTTCGTTCGCTGTAAAGCGCTAATCATTTATTGATAGAACACTATTTATGGGGTCCATTTATCCGAATTACGCAATCACAGCTAAAAGAGTTCTTAGCAAATGCTCATACAAATGCGGGGTTTATTCTCCGAAAAGCAAATGCTGAGCAATGTATTATTACAGCTACCTTTACCCATTTCAAACGAATCAATGGGTTGTTTTGGTAAATTGGCTTCCCTTTATCACCATTCTTTTTGGGATAATATGGACGCAAGCAAAACGTGGCGAAAAAAGGCACCCTTTAAGAAACTTCATTTTGTCTTCTGTACGAAAAAAAACGAAATTCCTATGGAAATCAATTCTTAAATGTAAATTGCTTCACCCATCCTCCTGGGTCTGACTATGACAAAAAGGGAAAGGTACGCACGCCTTTGACCAGTGAGCGGGTCTGCGGGAATGCGAAATCGTAGTATTAAAGCTTATCTTAAGCAGACCCTCAGTTTTTACTCACTTCCTTTGCTTATGCGATCGTAGTGGTAGCTGGAATGCCACGTTGTCACTGGTGATAAGACACTAGACACACGAATTTGTCTGGGGCAGTGGAGTTTGAAAACAAAAGGTGAATATTTCATTAAAACTTCTCGTTGCTAAGTTGACCGTCAAATCAACGTGGATAAATCGAAAGCATTCGATTTCATTCCAGAGTTCGCATTAGAAAATTTTGTAAAAAGTTCATTTTACAAGCATTTCTTTTTAAACAAGATATTACACAATTTTCAAGACACAAAAATTAACAAGAAAATAAAGGTTTTTTTAATAACAAACCACTAACTACATCAACCGATTATAGTATTATTACATTGGGTATTAAAATGCTTATGGCAAAATCAATTTGTAACTACATTTTACCATTAGATTATGTAATTGTTTGTTATGACCCATTAATATTCTATGAGGCAAATATGAACGAAAAATACGTTGTCAACTTATAGTGACAATTGGAGAACAAAACTCCACTTGATGACGGAGGGAAAGTCAATTTTTTGGACCTGAAGTTGTCATCAATCTTTAGTTTTCAGTAAATAATGCTGCTTGCTGCGTCACAAACTCCTTCCAACACGATGACGACAGCTAAATAGATTATTGTCTACACGTAAAACTATACGCGCCTGACACTCTAAACTGTTGGCCGCGTAAAAACTCAAAGGTTAGTAGTTAATTTTCCCTAACTAGTGCCATAAAGCACATAACTTTTTGCATCATACAGCGCTCTCCGGGTTGCGATAACTTCTATCGCCTGTTTTATTTTGCTTTTTTGAAGGACTTGCCACATCCTACCCACCCGGTGACACACTCGTAAAGTTATCCAATTAGTTAACCGCAACTACTCCCCGAAGCCAGAATTCCCACCTCTGCCGCAACACGGTGACGGTGCAACAATTCGCGTTGTAATTTCGCTGTGCACAATCATCTTACAAAAGACCCAAAGACCTCTCCATTTCCAGCTGCTTTCTCAGGTGTTTCCTCTCGGGCCAGCATCCAGCATTTTCCACCCGTACATTTTTGCCGGGTGAAAGATGAGCGTTCGGGCCAGAAGAAATAACGCAGGGAGAAAAAAAAACCCATAAGAAACCGTGTCTCAGCTCAATCCACAAATCCGACACGGAGAGTTCCCGGGGTTAAGAGAAAAGAGCTTATAATGAAATGAAATAAAAAGGAGCACAGCATAGCGTACACAACGAAAAAAAGAACACAGTTTTGGTGCAAAAGCATTCGCAGTACGATCATCAAGACGCTTCACAGTAAGGCGCGCGGGGAGTTGAATTATTGCAAGTCATCGAAAGTAAATAAGCCAAACTACAGGGTCAAAAAGCGGGGGGGGAGGCAAAAAAAATATATGAAACGAAAAGAAAATCGCCATCAACTTCAAAACACTGCGGGCACCGAGCGCGAGGTGGATAAATCTTGCAGCGGGCGAGAACCAACTCGCCCCGCTTGGGATAATGTATAGATGTGAGTTTTTCTAACAATTTTTTATCCTGCCTCCAGTTCCAACCGTTCCGCTGCTTCACGCACGCACAACACCCTTCGTGTCTCTAGTGCATACTTTGCCATCCTCCGGGTTCGTTTGTTTAGTTCCCGTTCCTTTGCCTCCTCCTGCTTCGGTGTTGCTGCTCCGTTTCCCTCTGCCAAACCTTGATCTGCCTGCTAGTCTGTCGAGGCCTCTCACACGGCCCATCGTAAAGGTGAACGGCAAATCCGTCGCAGGGACGGCGGCACACGAAGCAATAGGGCAAATGGTCGGCGGTGGCGGATTGGGTTGGGTGGATGATGCTTGCTAGGCAACATAAGCAAAACATAAGAAGAGATTTTAATCACATTTCTTCTCGCCGTATCCTGCCTACCACCGAACGGTCTTCTGAGAAAAGTTGCTGATTCCTTGAAACCGGTTCTCCTTTACGAACGTAATATAGTTTTTTTTGTGTGAGTGTGCTGTTTCTTTTAAATATAGTTCCTATCTGAACCTTTCGTTTCGCTTTACTTCGCCCTCGAGAGTCCCCGGACCCACTTGATGAGTTTGTTTTGCTTTGCTTTGCACATTTCAAACCAAAGCACTCGGAGCGGGCAAGTATTGCCTACCTGCTCGCCTAGCGGAAATTGGAAGGAATTACCAAGTGCCAAAGCGAAAACCTAGAACTGACCAGAAAGGACACGCGAAGGACAGAGGAATGCCGAACTCGGGAAAGGATGCCCGAAACGATGTCGAACGAAAATTGTAGCCCATTTGCCGATGGGAGGAACCCAAAACACAAACATAGATTAATCGATTAACAGTCATCTGTTCGACGAAAGGTTCTCGTGCAATCCTCCTGCAGTACCATCAACTTCGCCTGATTGCCCGTTCTCGTCGGTGGTGCTTAACGCACAACTTATCTCGCCATAATTATACATATACATTTACTTCACTGTAAACACAATCATTTTCCTACACGCACCGCACGTATTTACAAACCAGTTCCACCAACCATCCAAACCATGACTTATTCTAGACAACAACGGAACACGGACACGGACGACTTTTTCGCAGCTGGACAAATTCGGAAACTTGAGCTTCGTTCGCGAAATTTCCAAACAAACTAAAAAAAATAATACAACGCAAACGAATAAAGTGACAAAATGAAGCAAAACGCATTAAACCAACCTGAAGGAATGTGGCATGCCTGGTCATTAGTGGTCGGTTGTGTGTCCCCGGTGGTGCCCCAAAACCGCATTAACCTATCGGAGAAATCTTGGAACTGAAACTGGACAAAAGTTGGCAGCCTTTTGGTCCGAGCCACTTTCCAACCGGAACTCATGAGAGGGGAGAGGGAGGAAGGGTGCCATTACACTTCCACAGTCCTGGTGGGCAGGAGTGGACCTTCCAACAAAATCTAATAAAGATACATCACCCAACCGTATCCATGGTGCTATTTTTTGTGTGTCCTTTCTTCTTTTTTTTCTGCGCTGGGGCCATTCTGGTATCTCAAGAAGAGAAATTTAATTTATGTCCTCTTTTGTCATAAATCTTTCACCGAAACAAAAGCAACGGGAACAGTCTTAAATGTAATCAAACTTATATTCGGATATAACGTCACCCAGTCCCTTGCAAACCTCCGCAAAGGACAGGCAAGTGACGTTAAAAACTAATGAAAAACTCGATTTAGGTTTAGATGTGCATTATAAATAATCATTTGCACAGCATGCGCCTGGAACGTTACGGCGTAAGGGGACATTGTTTAAATTTTAACGCCACAGTATTGATGCGAACCAGAATAGTGAATTGTTTATATGCTGCTGCTTTTTGTGAATACAATCGTAAGTCCCTTAAATTTGGAGGACAAACATTTCTTACAATCATATTCCACGTTATAGTGAGCTAAAAGATATCTGTCTTTACATTTGCGATCAAAGCTTTTACAAGGTCTTGGGCTATTTTTAAAAAGATCATTAAAAAATCAAAACATAAAACAAGCGAATTAGAGCACACAAGCGCCATCACCATCGCCGATTTCGAGATGCAAAGTCCGTCATGCCGTCAAACAATCTTTATCTTCATTTGGTAGCGAGTGCCGTGGCTTTAATATGCTTATTTACGACTTCGGGCTAGCCAGAACACGAAACGGGATGGAAGTCACGTCCGTAACAAAAAAAAAACTTTTCAGACAATGCACATTTCCATACAAATTTCCCCATCAATCACCAGAGTGCGCTTAGGAAAGCTTAGGACCCGAAGCAGAACACCACAGAGCGCATCGATAAAATCTTTAAAGCTGACACTGAATTGGCTTTTTTTTATCTGCCTTTCTCTACACCCGTTTAACTTTTCCGAAATATGTACACCGAAAACAAAACAACAAAAAAAACCCTATAAAGAGGCATCTCATTCGCTTCGGAATTGCAATTTCTCCAAAAGGCACTCTTTTCGCCCCAAAACGCTTTACAAAACATACTCAGCGCTACTGAATTGCTTCACATCACAACTCAGTTCCTTGACCTGCTTCCACAGTCCGGTGTGGGCACATGCAAACAGTTGTTGATTTTCTTTTTCTGTTGCCGATGTTTTTGCCAAAACCCCAGCGAGGGATTTACGAACGAAATCAGCTGAAACTGATCCTGCACCATCGCTCCGGCCGTGGTAGCCCGCCCTCCCGTTTCAGGGGTACACAAACCTGCCTGAATTGCTCGAATATTCATGAGCTCCGGGAGGCCGCAACACTATTGGCCGACATTGGCAGCTCCGGACAGCTTCTCCACATCTTTGCAGCCTGGAATAGCTAGGATAGCTTTCGACACCCATCGCCGCCGGATCTCACCGCTGCTCCGATCTTTCCCTGCTTTTCGTCACCGTAACTAAGCTTAACGGAGCGTAATTTTGGAACGGAGCTCGGATGGGAATCGATGAGATCAACTAGCGAAAAGCAGTTCTACAACACACCACCGCACGGCATCATGTTGGCCGAAAATATCGACTAAAGGCATAAATTCTGCATCCACACACCGAAAGGCCCCCGGAGGCAGCTGCGTCGTCGTCGTCATCATCGGCCGACACCTACATTGGCGCAAATGGATTCTGGTATTTGGATTCGATTTGGCGATAAATTTTCCAAAATGAAGTAAACACTGCCTTTCGCTGCCCGCAAAGTTCAAGCGGACCGGGCAACGATGTGTTGCATCCGTGTGAGAGAAATAGTCGCTCCATGAAGTGGTCTCCCCCCTAGTCATCCAGTGTATGGGAAGGAATCTTTCTTGTTTTTATTAGTTTTAACGGCCCGCCACGAGGAAACGGGCATGAAATGGGATCAATTTTGAATGAAGTTTCTTCTGATGCTGCTCATGGACGTGATGCGGTGATAGGAACCAACCGGATCGAACCATCTTTCCCCCCCCCCCCCCTCCCTCTTGTGCATGTGATGGACCTTCTTTTTCTGTCTCGTGATGGAGTGGTGAAAATTCTCCGGAAAGAAGAAGACTATTCCTCCACTCATCACGGCATATTAAAGTGACAAGCGTCGGTTGATTTTACCTCCGAAAGGGATCACACTCTCACAACGGCCACAGTGTTCCACTGTCACAGTAGACAAACTGTCTAGCAGGGAGAGGAAATTCTGGGACGAAAGGAGAACATCATTGATTTGGGTTCTAGCAAAGCGAAAAGAAAATTCGACAAAACAGGCAAAAACGCGCCGGAGAAAAAATCCACTCCGATTCGGACCCTAAAGCGTAATGAACATTGATTGAAGGAAGGACGCAAGCAAGTACGAATGAGATAGATTTTCGACAGCCTCGTTACCGTTCGATCCTGGGCATCCCACCAACGTCAGGACCGCCACCATCACACCGTTCGGGATAGAATTTTCAAGCGCGAAGTTATGTTAAGCTGTCAATTAGAGATTTTGGCTCCCTTCGGCTCTTTCCAAGAGTTGAAGGGTTGGCTGCAATCCAACTGAAAATAGTATCTGATGTGAGGCGATGCTTTGGCACGAAAATATCTTGGAGTTTTTGAACTATTTTTTAATATTAAATAAAAAGGTTTTTATTAAGATGCAAAAAGCCCGTTCAAAATTTGCAATATGTTATGGAAACGAATTAAGTTTGATTTGTCCCGGCAACTTCAATACTATCCAATTATTTTAATTAAACACACCCAACAAGCGTGGTACGTCGTCACACCCCTTGAGAATTCTATCTCGCTACATCCGATAGCCCATTCACGGGACATTGGATCGCATACGCATTTTCCCCCTATTCGTATGTATTTCACGCCGTGCAGGACACCCTGCAATTCAAATTTCAAAGCATAACCATCTGATCTTGTGCATTGAAACGTGCACCATTGCATATGTGCAGCGTGCGCATACGATGATGCACCATCATCGATAAAGTTTCCCAGCGGCCGAAGAGGTATATCTTGCATTTGCCATCGGACGGCTGTATGGCTACATAAGCAGGGAAGAACAACAGTCGGAAAGTTAAAATTATTTCTTACCCTCGGTTGCAAGCGGTAACACGACCGTGAACAGGGCAGTGTTTGAAATTGGTAGAAAACTAGCAAGTGTTGTCACGGCACAGGCAAGATAACGCCGATGGAATGTGATTGCAAGTGGGCTGTGGTGTACCGCTACGAATGATCGACTGCAGTCAAATCGAACAGAACGCATCACCAAACCAAACACGGCAAGAAACAATAATTTTGAAAACAATGGAAAGCTTTGACTGAGGCAATCAAAGCGTATCCTAAAGCCTGGAAATCTAATTTCCAGGGCGATTACTAACGTTACACTGGGGTGTACAACGGTACAGGAATGATGAATGCGAGATGCTGCCGATGCAATTATGACCATCCGTCATCATTTGACTTTCGTTTCGTGTCCAACTCAACAAAAAAAAACCTAACCCTAAACAAAAAACAGGGCTTAGTACGAAAAATTGAACATGAAATTTAAAATAACCGGTCGTTACCGACCCGTACTAGATGAAGTCACCCGTGACAAGAAAACAAACGCTCCCTTTGGCGCTCCCGGAGAGGCACCATCAGCGAACCCGACGAATTGCTCACCTAGCAGTGCCGAACCGAGGAGATATATAGAAAAACAAACAGGTGGTTTTTAATTCCCGTCCCTAGCTGCCTGCTGCCAACGCCTGCCCCCGGGATGTGACCGAAGAGGCAGCATTGTTATTATTTGCACCGCCCAATGGGGAGCATCATCATCAAGATCAGGCAGTGCGCGTCGTTGTCTGTCGGGGCCTTTTTGTGGTGGCGAGGTTTGTTTTGATTTCAGGTGCCGAATATCTCGACCGCAAATCTCTCGACACGAGAGTGCACTGTGACGTCACACCGGTAACCGCACGCACCAACCGAATGGTTCCCACCCAACCGACAAGAACCGGCGAACAGCCGTCGGGAATCTTGCTGATGAGACACAACCAGGTGCGATTATTGCTCTCGTTCGCTGGCAAATCTCAGGTGAGCGCGAGAGAGATCCCCGGATCCGGGGATGATATTGTTTTGTTGCGTGCCGAAGATACATACTGGCACGCGAAACCACACCACCAAAAAAAAAAACGCGCGCACCATGGAGAGGAGTAGGTGTCAAAGGTGAGAACCGCCGAGTGAGATCATTGTCTCATCGATCTTCACCCCAAACGTAAACGACCCACATTTTGACGTTTCACCACAACAATGCGAAACCCTGCAGCTGCCACATGGACGGTTGCAACAAAAAAAGGGAAAACTTGCAATAATTGAAATTCGAACTGATTCAACCGAAAGTGCACCGAACGATGATGATGACCTCGGTGGATGGTTCGCCTAGTTCGACGGTGGCGTATTTTTACACACTGTAGCTCTTTTGCGAACACCCCAAAAACTATGGCCTCCAAATGTCCATCTGTCAAAAAACAACAGACGAATAGGACCAAAAAAAATTAAAAAAAACTCCCCACAAAGCTCCCATACACCACCGGTCCCACACCCGTTTCGCTTCCGTCATGCGGTGGTGGTGGACTGATGTTCGTTTCGGTACACATTGTTTTGTTTTCGGCTCGATGATTTCTGCTTCTTCTGGCTACGCATTCTGAAACACACAACAACATGCCGCACACCACACCGACCACAACAACAACATCAACAGCGGAGTATTAAAGAAAAACGACCTTACGATGAGATAACGGCAGCAGCGCCGCCGTGTAGCTGTAGTACACAGGCAACACGATGACGGGCGCGATATAAGCGCGCGGTGCGGAATCTTTGATCAAGGGCCCCCTCTCCCCAAACTCTGCCTAGTCAACCACCCGCACAACACACACACACACACACTACAGCGGCCAAATTCTGATTGCGGTGTGCCGCTGCCTAAACGGGAGGCGGCGTCAATGCAGCAGCACTGTGGCCAAGCCTATCGAAACCACACACTTTGATGTTGGGATATCGGGGAAACAAGGGAAAAAAACATGCCTCAGAAGACATTACCATTTCACCGAACGCTTGTTACGTCACATAACTTTCATTGCCTGAGCCCGTTTCATCCCACGTGTGCATGTTGAAACTGTTCACGGAAAATCAATTTATCCATCATTTCTATCGCCAGAACATGGGAAAGTCGTGTAGGGAATCGAAGTGAAGTTTCTGCTTGCTACTGCTGCTAGTGGCCGAAACCTCCGGAAAGGTGTTCAAAAGTGTGATGAAAAATATATTACCTTTTTCTTCTAACAATCTTTTTCACCCATGCCTTTGTAGTGTGAACATTCTTCAAATACTTAATTATTTTTCCCAGCCGAGTTACGGCACACCGGAAACGACGGAGCTTTCAAGGACGAGCGTCACTATTAATGCGTCATACACATTCCCTTTGGGCGAAAAATCACAAACTACGCAAGAATGTGATCCTGTTGTTGGTTGGCGATCGCGTACCACTGCACGGACCGCATTCGAAAATTACCCGTAGGGCCTTCACGAACTTGAAGGATTTATGTGTCGGTTTGGGCAGGATTTTCACCAGCACGAAGCACCAACTTGGCGCTTGGCAAACTGTGGATGATGGGGATTTTTCACTCGCACAATATATAAACCCCGGAGCCGTCCGTAGGTGGACGAATATTTTCACACAACACAATCTCTGTGAAGGTTCTCTCCCTTCCAGATTTCCAACACTGCGGCAGATTATTCCCCTTGCAGAATTTACCAGCGCACTGTGGGCTTTAATCTTATCCGAAATTTCTTTCAACACGGTGCCTTTTCTTGCTGGTTTCAACTTCAAAAAACGGCCAATACACACGATTTAATTTTTTCAACACTTTCGACTATGATCACGGACTGCAACAGCACAACACTTCCACTAATTTGCTTCTGTGATGCTATGCTTTCACAACGAATCGACTGATGTGTTTCTTTCCCACAAACGTTGTCTCACAATAATTACGCATCATTCATAAAGAACCGATCGAACGTAGCTACTATCCTTGCAATGTTGCTCATCCGACACTGAGGTTCTTCCAGTACACGTGTGGTTTTTGTTGATTTAGCAAAGGATTTCAGCTGTATCAATCTGTTGAACTGGTTGTTCTATATCAGTTTCTTACACCTTTTCACTGAATTTCATTTGACCGATTCCCGACCGAGGAGCGTTCGCGTAACTCCTCACTATTTCACGCACAATAACGATACACGCACGTCTGCACGGTTTCAGAGATCAGTGAGAACTGAGTTTCTAATAAAACGCATTGCTTAACCGTACCAAGCATAGAAAGAAAACCAAACTGAGAGTATGAGGGCGTGCGAAAGAGAGAGAGAGAGCGTGACAAACAGGAAAGAGAGATAGGAAAAAGAGACTGAGAGCGAACGATGTCAATTTGTATTACTACGTATGCGTCTTTTTGCATGTAATATAAAATGTAATAATTTATTGCAAATAAGTTTTAATTACTAAAGAGCCTCTTAATATTCTCCTTGTATAAATTACATATTTTTTTGTGAAAAACTACATACAAAAAAAAATTAATAGTGTCCGTGCACCTTAATCAACGGTGAGAGAACATTCAAACTACCAGAAAGAGCGCATATGATGCACGTGCGAAACGGAGCTACTTTTGCGAGAGCGCATCGTTCCTCCGTTTGCGGTTACCGTTGGTGCGAAAGAGCAAGCACGCTGGGTAAAACAGAGATGGCGCGAAAGAGTGTACGCAACAACAAAAAAACAGACCCAGCGGGAGAGAGCCTGCACTCATGCGCTGCTGTTTTTGCTTTAAACAGCTGATGATGGATCTGAGTGCATGGATGTAGCAGTGTGTGTGTGTGTGCATGAACATTATGCTGTGCTGCTCTCACTCTTTCCCGTACCGTATTGCCATCTCGTTCACTGCTATCGCACAGCATAAACCAGCGGGAGGAAAATGTGAAAATGGATATTACGCTAGAGCGAGAAAGGAAACAAGAAAGGAAAGCACTTCTTGAAAATGCGAAACGAACTAGGGAACAACAACAACAACAAAAACCCAACACGCACTCATCCGGGTTGTGTGTGGAAGCAGCAGTAGTAGTGGGCGGGAGGAAATTACCATTTTTTTGCGCTCTTTGTTGCTCTGCTTCTTTTCCACTGCGGCGGGATTAGTTGGGCACAGGATGGGAAAGCAGGAATATGGTGATGATGATAACAACGGTTTCGCAAAGGCAGGGCAAACGCTTGAAGGACGATGCGAAAATCGCGGAAAATGCCTTGCCCATCTTGTTGTGTTGTATTACCCTTGGCGCTTCAGCTTTAACACTCTTGCTACCTCCCATCCACCCACTAACCGCCTAGCCCGTGCGGAGACGGAAGAACCGGATATCGTCTTGCCACGCATACGGCCCTTTTTCCGCGCGCGCCTCGTAACAGGGGCTCGCGCTCAGAAGCACTTCACACATTCGCACACAGATTCGCGCATTATGCTCCAGAAGTGGGTGATGTGGGATCTGTTTCTTTTTTTGGCTTTGCTTCGTTTGCTTACCAGTGTGTGTGTGTGCTTTTTTTTTTGCTATCGCCCAAGAAAACAAATTTTCGGCAAAGGGGTGTTGATTTAAAAGAGCAAAAAAAAACCGACCAACCCCGACGGCATCTGTGCAATGCTTGCACTTTATGTTTGGTCGAGATGGAAAGCAATAGAATTAATTCCCTTCACTTTTGGGAAGCAGCGTCTGAGCGTTTGGCCTAGAAAGTTTCTCTACTGTAGTTGCAATTAATTGCTACGATGTAATGAACCACGCCGCTGGTGGAAGATAATTTCGGTTTACAATTAGAAATTAACATTAAATTACTTCCATCCGAGATTCATGTCTTAAATCTGCCCTTCCATAAAACTGCAACATCTATACCTCTCTCGTCAGACAAAAACCCCTAATGCTCGAAGCAATGAGGTGGGGAGAAGCTCGACTAACTGCATGTAACCCTTCTTCCATAGCAATCCTTCTGCCGATCGGCTCAGCATCATTTACACAAGCTATCACACTGGCGCGGCATGATACAACAACCCTTTCACAGCACCCACAGCACAGCGCCAGATAACGGCGCCCACAAAGAGCTCATCCCCCTATACTCCTTCCCCAACACAAACACATGAAGTGTTCCGAACCGAAACGACACCCATTTGCTTGCAGATTAAAAACATTAAAAATCCTTCAACGATCCTGTAAACGTGTACCGGAACCGGGTGAACGAGTTGCAAGGGTTCCGACCGCCCCAAAAAAAAGTGCCAAGAAGCGCGGTTAAACTTCCCATTTGGATGGTATGTGAGAGGTAAAGAAAATATATTAAGTACCACCCGGTCTTTTAGACACAGTGAACATGGAAGGTCTTTTTGGGATGTGGGGGTCGCAAAATTTAGCATTGACGGTAAGAGACAAGAGAGCCTCCCAATGGTACACGGCGAACAACACACCATGCATATATAGACAAAATTCATTGTTTCATAAAACGCAATCGTGCGTATCGGAGGCAAGCGAATGAGATTACGACCGATGGCTGAGCAGCCGGGTTGGCAACACTGCCACAGCTGTGTTTGCTGGCAACGCCAACCCACAGGACACGGAAACGTGATTGAAAAATCCTTTCCCGTGGAGTGCATGTGAGGAGCCTGTGGGTGTACTTTAATAAAGTTGCGACTACGAATCAACCGCCGGCCTGGATGGTTGTGTACGTTTGTGCAGAAAGTTTGCGTTCTATCTTCATCAAAGCCCTGCCATCCGGGTTCACAGCTAAACTAGCATGAAAAGAATCATAACGAAAACTTTTACCATGCCATAGGAACCGTGCTCTTGCCATTCTGCTTTTGCTACTTTGAGCGTCATTTTTTTCAACCTCGGGGAGACAGGGCCGTGCAAAAACTAGTTCCTTCCTCGCACGAGCTTTCTTCCCACCGGCATAAAGTTATACACGGATAAAACCTTGTCCATCTTCATCTCCATGTTTTTGTTCACTTTGAGCGATCTCTCGGTGTTTTCCACTTGGGTTTTTTTTCCGTAGCAGACCGAAAAGGGAGTTCCATTTTTCTTGTAATCTTGCTTGCTTTTGCCTCGTATAAAATTCTCCAACATCTTGTCTTGTCAGCTAGCTTTCTGATAACTATCGTTGAGAATCTTCACCCGTACCATATCCCCCCAAACACCCAAGAAACTTCTCTAGCCGAGGCACCTTGGGTAGAACTTTCACTCTCGGTTGTGCAGAAGGATAAACTTTTCCGTGACGCTTTCCTTGCCTGACACGATGAATGCCGTAAATGAGAGATAATGTTTGAAAGGATGCATGCAGAGCAGAGTGGGTGTCCACGGAGCGCTGAGTGTGGGGTTTGTTTGGTCTAAGTTTGGCATACCCACGAAAGGCTCGGGCCAGCGGACGGAAAAGGCTGAAATGCGGGCAGAATATTATACATTCTATTCCCGGTTGCATTCACTCACCCGTAGTTGACGGGAGCGTAAATAGTTCTTTGCATTGTTACTATTACATGTCAGCGTCTTCAGGCTCTCGGAGTTAACTCGTGGAGTTGCCTGCTGGAGAAGGGTCTAAAGTGACCCTCAAAAGGCGTGAACGAGCGTGTGTGTGCTCATTGGAAAACACATCTTGTGAGGAGTGTGTGCCCCTCTCGCGCTACGAGGCCTAAGTAGACTACTCAAGAAATATGGCGCTGATGTGAAGGCCTGGAAGATATCCAACGTCATCATACTACTGGCCATTGAAATTCCAATCGAGAGTGCATAAGCTTTGATGTTGGAATTATTTTAATGAAATTCTATCCATCATGCACTATAAAACCGCGCTAACCATCCACCCAGTTGCATTTGGATGTTTTTCGAACGAACATCGTACAACGGCCACAAATCCCCAGGCGTTGTCTCGTATTTCTGTCCACAAATGGCAACCGACAAATCTGGGTGTCTCTACGCAACACGACCCCACCGTCCGTGGAAAGATTGCGTGAAGGAGTGAAATCAATCATGAGCACACACTCGAACCGCCCGGGTCGGATACAGATTCGGCCACGAAAGTATATCCCCGTACTAGTTGATTGATCCGCGGGGGAACGCCAGCCACGGTGTGCTTCTACTAGACGTAGGAGACGAGCGGCTTGAATCTCATTACCCAGAGACGAAAAAAAACGGAGACGGTGTCTGCGATGGCGCGGTGATGTGGCAGCGGGTCGGCGCAGAAACGCCTAACGAGCGTTTCGCCTGTCGTCGATCCCATCTCCGGAGACCCGGTTGAGAACAAGCGTAAGAAATCATCATTAATAGGCGGAGAGGCCAAAACACAATGGACCGTCTGATGGATGGTGTTTTGCCTGTCCGGGGTACGGGGCCAGAGGACCCAGGTGGGGGTTTAGTTCTGGGGAGGAAGATGGGATAGCTTTTTTTTCTCCTTCTGCCCCATCTGCTCTTGGTTTCATTTCCCGGTTGCTGGAGATGTCGAGAACGATAGAATTAGTTTTGCGTCTTGCATCTGTAAAATGAATGATAATTTCCTACGTGATAGAATAATAAAAAAGGGGCATGTTAATGTGCCTTTCAGTAGAAAAAAACGAGCGCCTTTTCTTCGAATGAATAGAGTAATTTTCATAAATTTCTTTTTCCCTGTTCAAAGATTCACACTTTCTTAACGATTAAAGATAATATTCTGTTCGTAAGCGAGAACTAATTTGAGAGGACATTAAATCCATTTCCCAACAATACGGGAGGAATCTTCTTTTTGTAAGGGTTTAATCGTGTTATGGAACATTTATATTGTGCTTATTGTTGTGTAACTTGTCACTCAAAAGATAAATTAAAGTCACGAGTAATATGATTATTTTGATTTTGTAGCAAACCCACGCTTATCGCGTGTGTCCATCTTGTCCTTATCCTTGTAGTGAACGTGCGAACGCATGTTAAATCATGATCCATGAAATCAATGTTGTTATAAGGACTCAAGGTACAAATTGATAAACCCCTCGGAGAAACCGGTCCGGTGGTACAGCATGTGGTTCTTTTTTGGAAGTTTATATGATTTTGGTTCTCGGTTCCTTCATTCACTGGCTCTTGGATACTTCTGCCGAGCGTAGCATACGGTGTGAAGAGGGTCCCAACAAGTGGTCGAGGATGTGTCAAGAGCATCGATCATCGTCATCATAACCATTCCAACGGACGCACACATACGAGACGGAAGGAGGATGGGTTTCGCCCAAAGTGTGTGGATCCATACACGAGCCATCATCCCAAAAAACAAAAACCCAAAAAAAAACACTCACACACACACACATAACTGTGGTCAGTTGCTTCGTCAGTTCGTTCGACCAGATTTCATGTATCTGATTTTATTTTTCCCCATTACCGTGCCACGTACGACCGAGCCCGGGGGACACGAACAACAATCTTTTCTCACTCTTTCAATCGCGAGTTGCAGCAGCATCGGTTGGATCGCCACTTGAAGTCGCTCAAAAATCCATCAATCAACGTTATGAGCCTTCGAGTGGTTTTCTGGGCGTACTTCCCGCTGCCTCGCTAAGCGGTCACCGCGTCAGTTCGGTCAGCGCCAGCGGCGCCATCTGATGTAAGCCTCGGCCCGCCCGCGCACTTCGCCGCTTCCCTTCGCCTTAAGCTAATGTTTTTCGGCTTCCGAGAACTTTAATCCGTGAGCGACCGTGCAAAGTTTCTACCGGTGTCGAGACTTCATAAAATCTAATCGAAAGTAACAAGTGCGTGACTCGTTAAATATTTACCGAGATCTTCGGTCGGTTTCGGTGGGAACTCGTCCGGGGTATTGCGTAATACGATGGTTTCGTTGTCACCTTTCGGACGGCTCAGCAAAAGACCCCATGCAGCTTCCGGTACGAGCACAGCTAGTGACGGTTCCGGTTGTCTGACTGTGTTTCATTCATTTTATACCATCCGATTGAGGAAACGGAGGAAACTCGTCCATCTCCGGTAGGAAAGCAATCGTCAGTCAGTGCCAAATGTTGGGGGACTCGCCCAGCTTCCCAGCTCCCACAACACTCTGACACTCCCCCATAACACTCTTGCACGATGTTGCAATAATCCCCATTCCGTACTCCAAACACATACCTGCCTCCACCACGCCCATCCACATCGCCAAGCAACTGAGAGCATTTGTTTGGTGAGAAGAAAATTTGTCTTCGGAAAAAGTTAGCAAGCCGAAAAAGAAGAGCAAGAGCTAAATATAAATAAAAGAGGGAAAATAAAAACGCATGTCCTTTCTTCTGTCGGGGTCGGGAATTGCTGATTCCCGCTCCGGGTGATGGATGGCGCAGCTGGGAAGGAAATGTCACTCTTAATCGAACTGGAATCTATTCGAGTTTCAATCTGGCAAGGGTACCGTGGCACCGTGGCGGGGTAGTTGTTTGACAGTGGAGAATAAAAGTATAGTTTTTGCACAACCGTCGCATCCGACAGCTTGTTTGCTTTTGCCCCGGTACCCGGCACCGTACCAACCTGCAACCTGCAACCTGCGTACCGTCTTCCGTCTGTCGTCGATGTTAGCCCGCAAGGGCACATCAGTTTTCCAGTCCCACCAGATCAAACGTTTCATCATCGACTCGTTAAGGACTTGTTGGTTGCGTCTACTACTCGGCATCCTTTCACTTCGCTCACTCTTGCTCTCGCTCAGTACAATTGCAATAAAACAGCGTGACGTGTCTTACCCAACAAAATCCCGCGTTCCGACTCCTTCGCGTCGGAACCGTTTCCGCTCACGGGCGCAGGAAAGAAAGTCGAAGAATGTAGCGCTGGAATGCTATCGGGTATTTTTCATTTCTTTTAGCGAATGATAAAAGTCTCCTTCGGTAGTACTAACCCGCCAGTGGGCACCGGGGGACCTCCGACCGGTCCAAGAAGATGGCGGCGATAATTGAAATTGCACGGAAGTCAAACCGTTTGCGAGACACGGAGCGAATGTTTGACATTCTGTCGATGGCGCAACGGAACGCTGCCTCACATTTTGAATCCTTTATATTCACGTTGTATGCTCTTGTTTCTTATATTTACCGTTCCACCGGATGGATTTAGCGGGAAGGAGAGCTTTGCGTTTGCAAAGTAAATGTCACTTTCGAGGAAGGTGACAAGATCTTCATTAGTCTTTAGTGGGATCGTGTTTTTTTTACTCTTCCTGAAGATAATGATGGTATTCAACGTGTTAATTTGATTTGTAAATTTGCTTTCTCATTTGTCTCCACATTAATTACCGTTTCAATGTAATGATAAACGTAAATGTAAAATAAATGACAATGAATTTCAGGTATTGATCTTTGATGCATCAAGCAGTTGTTTTTTTAGGTACGATCAGATCGTACATGTCTGCCCTTAACAGATATTAAAACAAAACAACTATTTATTTGAACAAATTTGAACTACATCGTGATTTTACATTACATTTTGTTTAATTGCGCAAGGAAGAACAGGCTGTGCCTGTATAGTACAATATTACCTACACTTTACCACTAGAAGTCCTATAAATTTAATATTTGAGGAAACAAGTTTTTTTAACTTGAAAACATCTTTACATCCATTATCTTACGCTTTAATGGATCTTTAAGCAACTGTGGAATGACCTACCGAACCATTACCCAACCTCTCTCTTGTTACTGTCGTTTTTCTAATTATTCTACGATCAATCTATGAATATTCATTCGCATCGGTGTACACAGCAACTGCATTTGAGGGTGACGTTAGGGAAAACTTTGCGCCTCAATTCCTACCGCAAATGATGCGTGCATCCACCGTCTAAAAGACAATTAGCTATACCCGAACATTTCTATTCCCTGTCAGTTGTGACCGTGCCGAGCATTAATTAGCGTTTTTAATGAGTTTGTTTAGCATCCATCAGCAAATACAAAACAAAAGCAAAACAGAAACACCACGGGTACATCTTAAAGCATTCGAACGAATGTCTGCATTTAAGCTGATATCAGCTCATCTGCCTCGAACGGACAGTGACATGTCGGGCCGGGTTGTATTCGATCAGAAGTTAATGTGAAGAAGCGTGTAACAATCAACCTGAACACGGATCTATCAAGTTAATGTAATCTCATTTTGTAAAACAGCACAGAGCCAACAGCGAATATAGCTAGAATCCTTAGTAATTACGAAAATTGTTATGCTTTGGTCAGACTTCAATAAAATGACGATACTAATGGTGGATTTTACATTCAACTTCAGTTGCCAGGATTGAAGAACACCAACGTTAAGAGTGGTTTTGTTGGCTTCCAGAAACTATTTGACTTTTCCTATACGAACAGGCACCGGTTAATGCATTTCCGTGACTCCCTTCGCTAAAACGATAGAATATTTTAGAATAATATCACACTGGAGAAGGGAACCTTAATTAAAAACACAAATTTTGCAAGTATTCCTCTGCCCAATCGGCAACACGGAGGAGAGCTGGGTTGGCGTCTGTAAATAGTGTTGAAAAACTTCCAAACTCAGACCTCTGGAACGGAATCACCTTTCCTCGACAGTGCTGCTCCTGTCCAGCAGTACGTAATTCAAGCGTTACTCTTTCCGGGCACCCCGGGCAGAGGTATGATAAAAATTTATTGCCTTTAATAACGCCAAACCATGGGCGTGGTGGTGTAGTAGGGTGGGTTAGAAAATTTTAGTTTGTGCACGAACGATCGAAACCATAGGAATGTAACCGATCCACCACCCAACCGAAGCGTCCGCTCTGTCGAAGGTTTCGAAAAGCGAATGGAGTGTAAATTTTGTCCAATTTTCCGGCCTCCTTTGAGAATGCTTTAATACGACAATGGGCGCATTGTTTTTAGCTGTGGCGAAAGCGAAGCTTTCACGATCATTCGAACCATCGATGGGACACGCCGGTGCGTTCTAAGCCATCCCCGTTTTTCAAATGGGCAATGTTTGACATTTATTATGCATACATGATTCCGGGTGCGGACCCTCGGATTGCATCCTGCGCAAAGTCAAACTTCAACCGTGTGGAACCGCGGGATCGAATGCAACGAATTTTAATTAAATTATTCAACCAACCAACAGTCGTTCACGAACCCTCTTGCGTAATCGTTCGATTTCAGAAAGGAAAAAAAAATAATAACGGACTGTTGCTTTTGCAGTGTGTATACGAATACACGCGCCAACAGTACAAGTGTACTTTTTACATCATTAAATTTTCAAACAAAACAAGAAAAAACCCAAAACAAACATTGAACAAAGCACATCCTTCAGGTGAGACCGGTTCCGCACATTTATTCCCGGGTAAGGGCCGTGAGAAAATTGTGAGAAAAATGTAAGGTAACGTTTCATCTCGTAAAACCACCCTTACCCCGGGGGGACCAGGTGAAAATTCATCCATTTTCCCATACAGCCATCGGTAAAGGAAGGATGTGGATTTGAATGCGAAGAATCTGTCGTATGCGTTCGAAACCGTTTACCTTTTCCATTAGGTATGCTAATTAATGCTCGCAGGTCCCACAAAGTCATGAGGGTTTTGCGTATGGGACCGAATTCCAAGACCGTTCAGGTTTCGGCCGGAATGCTCGTCATGTGCGTGTTAAGTGTAAGTACGTGAACTGGAGTACCCCGTGCGCCGTCGAGAGTTTCGATGAGATTCCGATAAAGAGGGATACCTTTTCCACTTGGTAGGATATATCGGTCGGTATATAATGAGTTTTCTCCTGGTTGTTTGTTGATATATTGGTGAGGTGTCTGTTTTCATTACAATTCAGGAAAAGTGGCGATATGAATCTTGTTCAATACCATCTCGAGGATCCAATGTATCCTGGGTTTAGGTTATTGCCGAGGATGTTGAAATAAATAGTCGGAAAGTGTGATTTACTCCCGCAGTGATAAACCACTACAGTGGAAGGTAATAAACTTTAATAAATAATTATTTTAAATGTTCAATTTTTAAACAAATTGAAAACAAATTAATGTGCCATTTTCTGTGACACCTTTTTCCCTTCGACTCTGCCTATTAGTGGTGCATAATTTTCATGTAAAACATTAAAGTACGTTTGTACGGTGGTTCAATCACTTTTACCTCAGGGTCTGTAAAATCAGTAATTAAAAGAGCGGTGCTAATTACAGGTGCGATATGTTTGCACAACGCAGCGCTTTTCATAACGGCGATGATGATAACCTGTCCCCTGGTGCCTCGTTTTCAAGTGTCCTTTAGAGATAGGGTAGCGCAATTTGGTGTAGTACAACACGCACTACCGTAACAGGCGCAAGCGGTCAAAGAGTTAAATTATTTATCATTATACTCCATCCTTCGGAGGGTAGCCCTTGTTCCTGGCGAGAGGAACCTGGTGACTGTAGAATTTTCCGTCGTTTCCAATATCGACCCATCAAGCATCGGGGATGTGGCATGAACGAATGCAAGGTCCAGGGGTAACGACATGGAGCCCGTACTTCCTTGTTGTTCCGTTTCACTTCGCACCCAGCTCCACCAACCACCATCCATTATCGAGGTCAATTTAATTTTCCTAGAAATTTATGCTTCCCGTAACATGGTTGTGAGTGTGCACGTGCGTGAATATGAGCGCCATCGAGAGAAAGCCCATTTACCATATGCTTTATGATTATTACACCACAGGGGTCGACGAGAACGGGCATCAAAAGTACGGATTGTGCATTTCCCGTGCGGATGCTTCAGGAACGGATATTTGCTTTTTTTTTCTCTAAATTTCATGAGTGCATCGAGAGATAGTGGATTTAAATTCATGCCGAGAGAGTTTCAGCTGGAATGGTTTAGAAACTAATAATTATCCATTCCGTGGAACAGGCCGGACAGTGGGTGTTTATTAAAACGTTGATTAACGGATGCAACCAGCACAGTTGATTTTTTCATTTGCAGAAATTTAATTAGAAATCACAATAAATTATGCCTACTGCCTGCCGCAGGTTCTACGTAGCCGTATGAGATTCACGAGGGGGCCTAAAGGGTGGACTAAAATGAATTGCACATAAGCGATGCATTTATCTCTAAATTCCAACAGGGGCTGGACGACTATTAGTGCGGCACCAACGGTGGAGGCAGGTTTACCGCAGAATCGCGATCCTGGAATGCTAGTTGTGAATGTTGTGCAGAAAGAAGGAATATTTCCAAGCAGCTAAGAAATATTAGCGCATAAAGTTCACTGCACAAAACATGCTCCGCGATCGGCACCAAACAAATCCAACTGCATTTTCATTTTATGCTCTTATGCCAGATTGACTTATGTTTTCGGCAGGGAAAGGGGGTTCGCAACTTTCGTTAACGCAAATCCACTTTATCCAATTCGTATAATGGAGTTTTTATTCAATTCCAAGCGTGCCGTTGTTGTTGTTTGAAGTTTGCTTTTGTTCAACACATCTCCCAGCAATCGAACGTGAACACTCACCGGTAAGCGCGAACATAGCTGCGATTCAGGCCTTCCGTCCAGATATACCTATTTTGCACCGCACCCGGCACACCCGACGTACGCAACAAAAGCGATGCTGTCATTGGGAATGAAAATTTATCTCAATTTAAGCTCAAACACAGCGTAAATAGCAAGACGGCAGCCTTCTTGCACCGCTTTGGCAAGAGCACAAGATTGGGCAAATCCTAAAACCACGCGCTTCTCGCCCATTCTCCCGGGAGTCCGACCAACCAGACCGTTTCGTTTCGGTGATGGTATTTCGCGAAAAGAAAACCACCAGCGCTGGTTCGATAGCCTCCAGGGTCTCTCGGGCACAGCGCACGCGGGCAGGATTTTGGCGGGAACGGGTGTGAAGAATTCCGAAAAATGGAATGAAAATTTGATGCTTCGTTCGCGCACGCTGCTGCCTTCTTTTGCATTTTTGCTGGAGTTCCAATCGTCCGGACGTGGAGACTTACCCCAAAAGCATGCAGGGTTTGAAAGCTGCACCCGAAGCGTTTGGACGAGTGGCTTAAAGAGGAAATACGGTATCACTAAAAGCGGACAGCCTCGATGAAAGATGACGCTCGAACACACAGGAAACTCTCGCAAGACTGCAAGTTTTTATTTATCTTCCAGCACAACAGTTTACTCGGAGTTTTCACTTTCTTCAACACAGCGCTTCCTGGTTGGGAAGGTTTTTTTTGTTGCTGCCAAAGTTGCCATTCTTGTACATCGTCCAACCACAGTTCCTTGCTGGCATGGTTGGGTCGTTTTGTAAATTGCACTTCCCGACCCAGGGCGACAGCTGGCTGGTGGTTGTATCAAATTATCAAATAATGCATCGTCAGCGACATAAACTAGAGGAAACTAGCCCCTGGCAGGGGTCAAAATTGGCATACACTATTGTACCATCCAAAACAGCCCGTTTTCTAAAGAGGCCCTCTTTAGAACTTCAAGAAAAATAGGGACTTTAACTGGAGACCGCTGAGCAAATCGCCCAGAATGGTGGAAACTATGAGACTATTTTTTGCATGCCGAGCACTACAATTTGATAGCGCCCATTGCGATCTCCAGTAACTGGAGTTGCCCACTGGTTGCCAAGAAAGTTGGCTCCATTTTATGATGATGGTTTCAAATTAAGTTGCACTCGCATATTTCCCGTGGCAGCTCCATCCGGTTTCATTTGCCAATTCGGACTGTTTAAAAACAATAAAATCTTGGTCCAGTTTGTGAGTTATGGGACATGAAAATGGGAGGAAAAACTTTTACTTTCCTACCGATATCGTTTATTTATGAAGTTTCATTTTGCAAAGTTTTGCAATTTTAATTAAAGACGAAAATCGGAACGAAAACCAAGGAGCAAAGGGAAAGGGATAGCAATATATTGGATGAAAAATTTAACAATGGAACCAACAGGCATTGCCATTTTCACCATTCATGCCCATTCTCGGGTTGAGCTGCAGCCACAGGATTACTCGGGAAAGATAAACTCATGAATGAACAGTGAATCGTGTCGCGAATCCAGAAGTGCAAAGTAAACCAATGCAAGGCAAATGCAGCATTCGTTAAGTCGTTTCATTTTAATTGCGTGTTTTTTTCTTATTCCAACGTTTTTTTTCTCGTTTCTCTTGCAACATTTTCAGAATTGTCCTTCGAACTAAGGGATTTTTTTTTCTCGCTTAATTCTTTCTTTTTACTGCGAAACCAAGAAAACCACCAATTTTGTGATGCACGAACCGCCCTTTTTTGCTGCTGATGCCTTGCCCTCCCACGGCGACGAGTAGACGCGAGGAAGAATTCGTTTTTTTTTTGTTTCGTCCTTTTGCCAATGTGACAGAGCAGGGACGCGAATGACATCCGCGAAGGGAAGTCCAAGATGCGGTAGGTTTATGCAAATATTTGAATGACTCTCGACAAGGAAGCAGTGCGGGGGCGGGCGACAAGTTTCCCATTTTGCCACCCTTGGTCCAATTTGCTGCTGTTGCTGCCGCTACTGCTGCTGCTAATGAATGTCGATTCCGCTTTTCGCGTGTTCCTGCTGCTTGTGCCGCTTGTTTACACCCCGGGAGTTTTTTTCTTCACCGGGGAGTTGGCATAGGATCGCGTTTGGAACCCATCCTTTAGGGCCGGCCCACCCATCCCAAACGTTCCTTACCCAATAAAACAACCAGGAGCAAACGAAATCCTGAAGCTCAACGAGCACCGGACGAAGCGGCTCGTTTTCCCGGTATCAAGTGAAAGAATTCGCCTTAATTCGTGCAACATTTCACAATTGCACTTTGCCTCATTACATCACTTCGTTCGTTCGTGTTCTTCGTACCGTTCGTACCGTTTTATTGTTTCCCTCTTGCGCATAATTAATTGACGGCTTAAAGAGTTGAGACTCATTGAGTCTTGAGGGAGAGACCACGGATCTGTTGCCCCCGGCACACTTCTATACACATGCAGAACACCGTCAGATCGGTGTGGCAGGACGGTAAAGATGTGAAATTTATTACAATTGGATATTAAATTATCATTCGAATTATGAATGAAGTTGCGAACGTGGCACGGTGTGCCTGTGCCGCGCAGTACAGGCTTGCGTTTGAATGTGTTTAATTAAGAAATGAAATACTTTCTTTATGCCTGTCGACGACGGGTGGAAGATGCGAAGGTGTTAGGGCTTTAGCTTTGAGCATCCCTATCAGCGGGGCATGATGTGTAAATCCTGTGGTACCGTGCGCCAAAAGGAAAGGATGAAAATTACAGCCATGTTAAGTGAGCTCCAGCTTGGAGCTCGTTGATGATTTAATGCGTTATAAATGTACGAATAAATATCAGCTAATTAGATTACAATAAGAGTGAAGGTATGCAAATGAGTGCCAAACGATCTTCGCCAAAGGATCCTGATAAGGAATTGCTAATACCTCAAGATAAATTGCATTACTGTTTAACCCGATTCTATATAGCCTCTGCCAAACATGGTCGACCAATATGTTGGTAAGCTTCCGGACAGGGCTAGACAAGTCAACGTTTAAGGTACAGTCACTTCGGCACCGATTACGCACCGTGCAGTGTGTTGATGGCTCACACCAACGTGGTTCGGAGATATTTAAATTGTAGCCCCCGTTACAATGAGAGAACAATCTCATCCGGATAGTCGAAATGAACGCAAATTCTAATTTGTACATTCCTTCGTCTCGGCGAAATGAATTCTAGCGGAACTAAGTCCATCCATCGAAACCATTTTGGCCGAGATTGAAAACTTAATGAGCCGTTAAATGAAGCATCGCGTTTGGCAAAGCAAAAATGCGGAACCCCAACCTTTAGCAGGTATATGAATGACTCGAATGTTTTCGACCGGTGAGCGTACACGGCACTGCCCTGACCGGTTTCCCGGCAGCGTTCGAACCATCCGATACTCTTTAAAGGTTTATCTATTATTTTAACATGTTTGGATCTAGCAGTGGGTTTGGAAGCATGGGTTGATATTTCTAGCTAAGGTACAGCGAACAGCACCGGCCGTACTTAAGACAAACAAGCCGTCCAAGAACTGGTTTATGAGGCGTAAGGCTCATAAATTATTTTTCCACGATAGTGTTTCGGTGCTGATACTTTAAAACAACTGTAAAGATTGCTGTCGGTAAAGTGTGCGAAACTCCAAAAGCGAAGGCAGCTCAGGAAGGATTATGAATCAATTGTTTTGAAAATCACTCTTGTCAGCTTCGCCGAAAGTTTTCCCATTTGTGGAGGATTTGTTTTCAATTCGAAAATGGAATTTCCGCCGCTACCGGTAGTGGCGGCTTACATTGGAAATGTTTGCGAGAGTTTTCATCACGGCTTTCAAACAAAAGTTTTTGACTTGTGCAGATGAATTGCACGCCTTCGGGAATGGAGACTGTGCTGGGGAAGAGGATAGTACTTTAGTGCTGTACCCGATCCATTTGCCTTCTACAAATGACAAGAAAGCATGTTGAAATCTTCAATTCATATAGTACACTTGGTTTGAGTGTATTAAAAAGCTTGGTGTTTTTTTATATTTTTCTCCCACACTGTACGAGCGAATTCAACGAATTTAAATATGCGAAACCAATGCCGTACCGAGAAATTGAATCGGAAATTTATGGACTCTGCACTGTGCACCGTGATTACAGAACTCGAGCATAAAATAAAGAATCCGATCCGGCGCGAAGGGCATCGTACGGTTTTTTTCCCCGATTTTCATATCAGATCGCTGTTCGGAATCCAACAAAAATACCGCATGGGAAATGGTTCACTTTGAATAACAATTTCCGACTTTTGAATACAGTGAATTTGAGTCGGTTGATTCGTTCGTTTTGAGTACGGCGCTGCCAATAAAATGGTAACGAGTTCGACGTGGAAAGTGTAAGCATTTTTTCGTCCAATCGATAAATGGCAGGAAATTCTAAACAAAGAAGTTCAATTTCTTAAGCAAATATATTTAAGCATTAAATTCGGTACAGAGGCGAATGTCAGCCAGAAGGTCCAAAGCCTTTATAAAATGAATTAAAAAAAATTTAATTCGGTATAATAGTCTTCCAATCTTGAGGGCAATTTTTGTGTAGAATATTTCGATAAAGCAGCAATTATTTTAACATTACAGGCTATTTCAGAATGTATTAACTTTAATTTTCAATCTTAATCTTTAATTTTAAGCTACTCGGTGACCTCACTGATATTCAAAAATTAGCTCAAGCAAAACTACTTAATTTAATCTTTAACCGTCAAAATAGTAAAGTATCTTTTTTCGAACATCATATACTAGACCCTTAAAGCTTTCTTGCTGGTAAGCTAAGTTCGAGGTCCTCATTATTGGTAGTAGGGCATCATTCAACGATCGACAACGTTTAGACTTCATATCAAGGAAACGGAAGATCTCATTGCGACATTTCTAAAAAAAATCTCTTCCTTTATAATAAAACTATATGGAAAGCGATTCACGTTAGTTTAGTCTAAACGAGTTTATCAGGCTTCCATGACGCAAAAAACTAAACAAAGGCCACCGCTTCCATACATTAATGAATGGTAAAAGGTCTACATGCGGAAACTCCTACTCAAGGCAGACGGTGCAAAAACAAGAGCAGGTTCACTAATAAAGACTAATATCAAAAATACAGATTATTAAATAAACGCAAGGCCCACAGCAGCCCAACACCAGGGTCAGTAGAACAACATTGAAGCACTGTCCAGGGAGGATCCGAAGGCGAATGAAGAGAGCTCTGACCTGTTGTGACGGTAAATGATGCGTGTCATCCAAACTCACGTAGATAAAAAAGCTTGCCGCGACAAACTACGTACCTTTCAACTCAAAAAAAAACAACCTACTCACACACTCAGAACCACTGCCTAAATCCCGATAAGAACGGCACCAGCAGCAAGGGACAGCAAAATATTAGAATTGCTCCCGATGCAAGTGGGAAGCAGAAATTTGAATAATTTTGAAACATAATCGCCTACAGCCAGGGGCGAACAGGGGATGCACGGTGAAGACGAAGTGACTAAACGCTGGGACAAAGACACCGCCGCCGCCGACGAACGGAACGCGCTGTCATTACTTTTATTTTGCGACAAAATTTATCACACTTTTACGGATGCTAAGAAGACAACCAAACGCAACGGTTCGGTCCCGTACGGTAGGTCTTCACAACGCAACGTTCCCAGTAGCTGCTTCATTTGTTCACCGCGTACAAATATTCGTGTTCCGGAGAGTCAAACGACGGAAAGGCAGCATTCATTTTGAGAGGTTGAAGATCGTTGTCACCGTCGGAAGATTGCAGGGCTTGATAAAAACGACCATAAGAACGAATCTTTGTGTTCGGTACCTTTCGCTTTTAAAGACATTTTCCTTAACTGCATGCAAGAAGACTTAAGCACAAAAAAGCAAAGCACCTTAAAGGTAAAAAGCAAATACGACGCTTCTTTTATCGCACCGTATCACAATGGAGCGAGACACTTTGCCTGTGTGATCCCGGACGACGCGCACGTTAGCTTTTGAATGAAGACTAATGACCGTCACCGCAGAGCGTGATTTGTAGAAGCTTCCGTGGTCGTTTGCCGTTGTCAATCCAGGACTTGGCGAGAAGGGATAGGCTGCTTTCAAAGGGCACCTTCATCACTGCTCACTGTAGGCCAGAGTATCCTTCCGTATGCCCAGGATATGCGTGCCGGGTCAACATAAATCCTTCACGCTCGCGCTCGGTTACAATTTGAATAGCGACATGACCGCGTAACGATGATGCACTCAAGGGAACTTATCTAATGTCGGACGGAGAGAACACTCCGTGCACAGACCGGTGCACGTCAAACTTTGGGGCAAGAAACCCGTGCCGGCACACTTTACACGGCTACACAAATTGTTCACGTCCATTCGTTTGCCTGCAGCCGCACAAAAGCGAACGAGTAACTTTGTGACCGCAAGGAAGTAGTTATTATGCCGCAAGAAGCTCCATGGCCCAGTGTTGTGACCACGGTGGTTGGCAGATTAGAAAATGAAGACGGGCCTGGACGTACGGTGCCTTGATGGCAACGATCGACGATGGCTAAGAAATTTCCATATCGTGCAAGAATTTGAAGCGGGATAAATCTTCGGCGAGAAATCTTCACAGCTGACCACAAATAGTCAGTTTGTTTAAGTACAGTTGTCATAATGGAATGGGACCTTCAGTCTTAGAACTATCCGGAGTAGCTTAAACCACTTCAGGCATTCGTTTTCCCTTGTAACTACACGCTAAAGTGGATGCTGAGTGCGTGAAAACATTCAAAAGTAAAACCCAAAAACTAAGAATAATTGCTCGATACACCGAGAACCCTCGGACCGAAGGACCTTCAACCGTGTGCCGTTAGTGTAATGTTCGCAAATGTGCCGCATTGTCACACCAGGCTGTTGCATTTAGGGCTGCTCGATGTAGCACATAAATGTCCACTCCCGTGTTAAAACAAGCATGTTCTTACAATGGCTTTTGGCATCGCCAACGGGGTAGTCTCCAGGTTTTGGCAGACTCTGTGGCGGGGGAGGGGGAGGGCTCATTTAAGGCAAATTTAATTTTACGCCCACTGGGAATGAAAGTGGCCGGAAGCGCATCAGGATGGAATACAGGTTGCAGGAGGGCAACGGAAATGGGCTGGCAAAACTAGATACCTAACGGAAGAGAGATTGTAATGTGCACCTTCCGAGTGGAACAATGAACTGGCTGGCCGTAGCGCAACTGTCCTGTCGCAACTGAACTCTCCATCCCCATGAAGTCTGAAGATGTGTCTCCCGGGCGACGTTTTGCCGAAGGGGTTTGGAAATAACTCTGAATATGGTCGCCCTTTGCTACTTGCCCAGCCTCCGACTCTAGGAACAGAGCTAAAAGACGGAAGGTACAAACAAAAAATGCTAGATTTAGCAGTAAAAATATTGTTCCTCTTGAAATAGCTTCTCGTTCCGTGCAGCCGGTCCCAATTGCATTCCAGAGTTGAGCACCTTTTGCCGGGACTGACGATGGAGAAGCACTTCCCAAGCCCGGCTAGTGGTGCTGCTCCACTTCATCATCCTATCGTTTGGCAGTAAAGACTCTTCATCGTCCCAAAGACACGACCTGCTGCCGTGGAGGTTTGAACACACCGGTACCGGTGCTTGTGAAAAATGAATATTTCATACTCGAGAAGCTGAGTGTCGGAAGCTCACCGAGTCGCCAGAAGATACGTGCAACGAGAGGGCACGAAACCGTACCGGGAACCTTTACCTATTCTTCGTTACATGGTACCAAGGGAACGACGAGGTTCAAAATGTAGGACAACCACTTTTTGCGTGGCTGGAGGGATCAATGAAAAAAAAAAACACACACAGAGAAATGATTTTTCACATGCCCTTTTCACACGAAACGACCAGAAGAAGGCAACGCAAAACGTAGCATACATGGTGGAGAAATAATTGTCCAAATAGTTCGGTGCTACTACCATCAGGATCTCGTAAAGTGCATCCATTTTATGTTTGACAAGCAGTAAACTTTACTTAAATCTCGACTCCCTCTCCGGCAAACTGTTGTTGTCGTCATGGCAATTTTGCTGTCTTCATATCGCATAATTTGTTTCCTTCCTTCGCATTACGGGTGCTTTACATATTTTATAGACCTTTTTGGGTACGCAATATAACCCCCGTAAGTCCATCGTGCAGCACATCTTACGCGCCCCCGAAGACGACCAGAGGGTTAAACGCCCTGCAGCTATATTATTGTGGGTATAAATTTTAATTCTTCATTAACCTTACCTTTTTAACGGCCCGGTAAGCGTAGGAAGACTGTGCACACTGCTTCATCTACCTGACGAAGCAAATGGGCCAGTTTTTCTCTCGGGACGTTCAACGTTCGTTCCTGGGGAAAAACAGCTTAATGTGGTCGTTGCGGTGACGGAACGCGAACACACGCATACACTCCGCGGAAGGTTAATCACGATAAAAGCAGATACTACTAACCAAAGCTCCTTTTGCAGACGTTATATCACGAGCGCGACGAAGAAGTCTTCTTTCGCGGGTTTCGATGGGAGCAAATGGTTGGGGATGTTTTGCTCATAATTATTATGACAGTTGCTGCCGGTCGTGAAGGCGCTATCTCTAGGCGATGAGCAGAACGTAAATGAAGATACACAATTTATCAATTAGCCTGAAAGGAATTGGAGGGGGGGGCGACAATACTTTCCGAACGGTCCTGGGGACAAAATTGTGTATCTCCAGGAATAAACCATAATTTGGTCCAGTGAATGTTGGAAATGAAACGTTGTTTTTACAAAACTCATGCTCCCAGACTCACAACATCTTAGTTTATCAGTCGATTATCTTCTCAGTTTTACTCGCCATTTTCAGAGATTTTTGTGGCACGATCTAGTCGAGCTACATAAACGGCACCCGATTAGATGGTAATACATTTATGCCTGAACCCATCAAGCCTGGCACGATGCTACAAAAAATGCTCACAGGTGCATAAAGTGCCATGTCATAATCCATGCGCACATACAGCCCCAAGCAAATGTGACCAGTTCCGCAAAAGTTCACCGTCACGCAAACGTTATTCAAACGGGTGTAAAGGTTGTGCCAGGTTGGCGTGTTGGGAATTGTTTGCACGATCTGTTTGTGGGTAATGTGACCGTGGCTATTTTTATGACTTTCAAACCGATTTTTTGTGCGAAGACGATGGCACCCCTTTGCCAATCCCTTTGAAGATGGAGTCGAAGGAATGGTTGGTGGAAATAAAAATGTTGGTATGGCATTTTATTTTCATCGCTATTGGCATCCATAATACAAGGAAGTATCACGGTAAAACGGTCGAGCTGTGTGCATACTCTGCTGTGGGTACTTTGCCCGTCCGTGTGGGACATTTATAATGATCGCCGCAGGAAGAAATCCTTCGGACTATTACGAAATCCTGGTGAGGATTTTTATTTACTGCTTTTTTTGCTGTCTCTCGTCCTTGGTGACTATCGGCGAAGATGTTTTAAGTTAACGATAACAACTGCATTGATAGGATTGGTAAGCGATGGAACTGCGAAGTGGAACGGCAAAAGACATCCAATGTCGCCTACCGAGTGAATCGTTCGTTAACTTTCCGCTGGCCATCATCAGTGCCAGTCGTACATTGGATTTAAAGATGTAAGTGGTACTTTTCTGCCCGTGTGATTCTAGCAAGGGCATGTTCGTTTGGAGAAACGCTACGTCTCGTTTAGCTAATCCCTGTAACGGCCGCCAATGGCACGTCCTTGCGTAAGAAGCACGCGCGCCGGGACGTTATGCTGATGCGATCGTTCGCCTTTGGATACTTAGCTCCCGCTGTGAGAATGGGATTACGATGAGTTTTGCCCGAGATAATGCAACTTTATTTCCTAGCACTGCGGTGCCGGTTATCAGGTGAAGATGTGCCCCATGACACAATGGAGTGTGGAGAATGTTTTTGTAAGTTTAGGAAACAAAAACTTCATAGAAAAGATTAGTGAGCTACACTTTTCCAATGTTTGATTTCCTCGGATATCTGACCAATACAAGTTCTGTCAGTAGATGTCTTCATGCGTATTGTGCTGTTTATTATTATTATCGTCTATTAAACCATCTTCACATGCGATCGGAGGAAAACTAACCCCATCGGATTGAGCGGAGTGGCGGGATTTTCTGTATCTCTGTATATGGCGGGCCCCTGGTATCTCGTGTGAGAATGTAAAAAACGCGTGTCTTAGCGCGTCAGCCAGTGGTCGAGGCGATTTTATCGGCCAAACGATAAAAAATCTACCCAACTGCTGTCTGGGAGCTAATTTATAACCTTAAACATCTTAAATTATCAGATTATTTAAACGCAGCTATATTTAAAGCCGACCCGACTACAGTGGGAAGAATCTAACGGGTAGAAAGTATGTCGGGTCGTGGCCACCGTCACAAAACCATCAACTCGGATGGTTTAGAATTTCCAAGGCACGCCAAACCCGGCGGAACATTGCGATTGTAAAATGTAGTCACGCTTTACGGGCGGCATTTTCCGCACCGAAGTAACACACCAGCTTGCTGATGCAGCAGGTTGGAGTAAGTTATTAAAAAGTTGCTCGCTCGCGCGACTTTTTTTTTGTAGTGAAATTAGGAAATGGGATGGAAATGGTTACGATTACACACTGTCCGTTGCTGGTTACGCTGTAGGTCAAGAAGAATCGTGAAGCGGTTTTTCTTCTTTTCCTTCAATTAAAACACTTAAATGAAGAAGTCGTCCGGTAGAATTATCTGCACAGTTGAGCAATGATGATTCTGCTTCTGCAGTTGTGAGCATAATTTGATGATAATCTTGCGGAAGTTAAGTTTTTACTGTTCCAACTTCGTTTAATAGTTCATAATTGCTCATTTCGCACATTACAAGAACTGTATGGTTGAAGTACTGTTCAATGGAGGTGCCGACTCTGGAAACCAAGAATTCGAACCACAATTTTAAAAATAAATTTGAGTTCAAGAATGCAGTGTGAAATCGATACGTAGCTCAAAACATCACAGAGACCGCGATGGAGGCATGAGATAGAATGCAAATAGACGAACTAACCTGGCATTCCAATGAAGTTTGACAAAGATCTTCATAGCAATATCAAATAGCTCAAAGAATCATGCCGTTATTTTGTGATTGGTGCCATTAAGCAGTGAACGCTGGAACACAGATTTTTTAGTAGCAGCACCGAACACCGCAGCAGTAGCGAACGGACCGGATAGAAATCCCATCCGATTCAATCCCCCGCACGCAGGACTGATTATCCAGCTACGGGTAAATAAAATCACAGAAAGCCAAAAATGGCAGGCTTACACTTCTTGAGGTTGTTGGGCCCACTAAGAGAAAGAATTACGAACGATATATCTATCAAACAACAACAAAAAATCAATAACGATTGCTTACCAATCGCACCTCTATTCTGTACATTCCCATTTGTTCAATTTCGTCAAAGGCTCGATGTGGATCAATGCTCGGTACGGTGCTCATTGATTAAGAGGATGACCGTTCCTATAATCATAATCCTGCCAACACATGAAAGAGCACAACTATTCCTACATTTTCAATTACAATGCAATTAAATTCAATTTTGCTAAACATCAAACGGTTGTGACTCCGTCACACGCGAGAGGAACGGAAAGATGTTTTATTCCGTGCACCGTATATGTGCTTTCATTCGTTGCCGTGCGTTATTATTGGCAATCAGAGTGTAATTTCCAATTGATAGATATTAGCTTTTGTAAGCCTACGGGCGAAATATTTATAATGAACGATGTCACCCTTTCATACGGTACGATTCGTGGTTCACCCGCAGGGAAATCTTTTGTTTAGAAATTAATCACGCATAGCGTTGGATTTTATGATTAGTGCACGATTGTCGGAGTACAATGGTTGGATTTAGCTTAGAGCATTTCTATTGAGAGATTACACAACTACAATAACACAAGCTTATTGTAATGAGCGGGTTTCGTCGTAGCTTTTGATTTATTTTATTATGAACTGATGTAGGACTGTAACATTGAATTTGATGATTAAATGATTAATAAAGCTTGATAGATTCAGCAAGACCAAAACATTTTGTTAGAGTATTTTTCTATTTTGTCTGTATTTGAATGTTGATTCATATTCACCTAATAAATAACCTAATCCCTAGTTGAAACGGTACAATTTTATTTGCTCGTTGGTTGGATCATGCAGAAATGAACTCAGAGTGTTATCCCTTGCTCAGAGATCGGATAACGGCTAATAGAACAACATTTGTGAAAAAAACATAAAGATGCTTAGAATACTAACCAGTTTTAACAAATTTTAATTTTTACCATGCTCAACTTAGGATTCACAAGAGTCCAGCTGAGGACGAAATAAAGTTCATGATTGCAAACTTATAATCATTAATACTTATAATCACAGTCAATCTGCCGAAGAAAAAAACCTATCTATTTTTAACACTCATTTCTCTAGAGTGATTTTACAATTAAAATTAAAATTACAGCTTTAATGTTGTGTTTTTTTATTAAAACAAAAAAAAAACATTACACAAAATTTTCCCCACTTAAGTTTTGTCCGATGTACAAGCAAAACAAGAATTTGTATTGCTATTTCTTACGAAAAAAAACATATTTCCCCTTTAAGGCTGAATTAAAGCAGACTTGCGGATACTTTCAACACTGAAGGTCCAATCAACACTTTACCCGTTAAGATCAACCCCTTTTTTCTGACACAGCCATGAAGTCAAATTCAAGATGCCATTCGCTTCTAACCAGACAGGAGGGAACTACGCGTGTAGGAACCCTTCTTTTTGCACACACGAAAAAAAAACATCCTCCAGAATCCTAACGAAAAAATCGAAACGAAAAAAAAATCCGAACCCCAGCATAAACATTTCTTCCAAACCCGGACGTCCGGGTAGATGATACTGGGGATTATCGTGAGAAATACGGCTGACACGGCGTGGTAATATATTTCTTCCTTCGTTTTGGAAATGAATTTATTTATGCACCCTTGCCGGATCAGCGTGCTGGTCATTTCAAGAGGCCTCCTTTCTTTGCGTCCCACACATTGTACAACCCACTCGGGGACCAGAACCGGGCCAGGGCTGGAATGGCTTCCGGGTTGATAGTTGTAAGGACATGGTAGTCACTTGAGAGGACGGAAATAAGTAGCCAAGAAAAAGCAAAAAAAAAAGGTGAAGAATGGAAAAAATCCCTCTGAAGTATTGCTGATTGCCCTTATGGCGTTTATGGGTGTGTGTGTGTGGGGTGTTGAAAGGAACCGGTACTCATATCAATTTATTGGTTTCGTACAAATCGCCAACTGACAGACCGCTTCACATCGTAGCAAAGGAGAGAAAAGAAAATTAATGAAATCGTAGGGCAGCATAGTGTTGTTTGCTAAAAGAACTTTCTAAAGCTTGTTAATGTAATATGGAAGGTGGGGTCTTTACCGATTCAAAACATCAACGCACAATCTACAACAAACCGGCACACCATACTTTCAAATTCCAAAGAGCCCGTAATCGTAAACCCAAAAATGTGAACATCAAATAGAAATGCTCTTTGAATAGTCTGTTAACATAAAGATTTTCCTGCACAGTACTAGCGCTAGGTAGTTCTCGTAAGGCTTCGTCTATCCACTAAATGAATTCGCACCATAACTGTCTTCTTTCCAGCAAGCAGCAGCTCAAGGGAGCAGTTGTTTCTATATTATAATGTGTTTCAATTAACCTCCAGCGGTGCAATTCACACAATATCCTTTCCCCAATTCAGCGGAACTTTCCACTCAAAGGGGGTTCCACCAAAACTGCACTGCGAAAGCAATCACGGCATCATTTGTTTAATTTATTATTAACGTACCGTGAAGGGCTGGTGCAGGCTGGACGAGCTTATGATTCGTGCTTTCTTTACGCTAGGCCGAGACAAAACGTTGCGTTACGCGCGCACACCTTGTGTTTCAGCTTCAGTTTGGCCACTGGGCCTCGAGCCAACAGAACTCCCCTTCCCCTTCCCCCTCCCCATGTTTGCACGCTGCTGGCAGTCATCTTTTGTTCCACTACAGAATTGTTTTCTTGCGAATAATTAAAGTTCTCCCCGGGTTTCTCGGCAGCGTACCCCATCAGAGCTAGGGAGGCTCACCGTCCGCGTCTCTAGCTGTAAGACTGTTTCATTTCGCTATCAATGGTGAGATCCCGATCGGGGAATGGGCTTGCTATGAAACAAAATTCAATCAGGTTTTGTGCCCCCCAATGCTGGAGAGTTGCATTCCAGTACGTTTCATGTAGATCGGCATCCTCCTCCATGGTACGGTGGCAGTGTGTGTGTGAGTGTGTGTGGTATGACGTATAGTACCATATACACCAAACGTTCCGGAGAACCAGGACATGGATTTAATGAAATTTAACCAAACACATTCGAGGATCCGGATGCAAACATTCGGAAGCCTTTGCTTTGGTTTGCCCCGTGCATTCTCGTGATACTCAGCAAAGAACAAGCATACTACAAGCTACGGAGCTTGCCCATTGTTTGCAGAGGTCGTGACTCCAAACTGCCTCTGAAAATTCAAACCACCACCCCACAACACAACCCGAAGTCCGGTAGGTGGAGAAGAAAAATTGGAAAAGTAACCAAGTGCGTACGCTCGACCCAACAGAAGCCGGGCCATAACCAAACAACCGCAGACTGACCAACACACGCGTCTCCCGAGCACCCGTGTTGCTTGCACGTGCGTACGGGTGCTGCGCTTAAAGAGGGAATCTGTTGCACTAATGGGTCCCCCCCCCTCCCCTCTCAACCCCTTTTTACAGTAAAATCCTTCTGAATTCCTGGCCAGCTGCCTCTGGCCGGAGACACTCATCCATCTTGCAAGTGGCCGTGAGCGGTGAAAAATTCGATGTACTCGTGTGGCATCAGGATGAAAGGCGTATTAAAAATCCCTTTAAAAGGTATCCAAACACATTAGCTCGGTTGTTGCTTTTGGTAGCGCAAGGGAGCGGGAGAAAATAACGAACTAAAAAAAACTTTAGGAAATAACAACAAAAACAAAAAAACAACCCAAACAATCAACGATCCTTTTGCGCCCTTCATCCGCCTGCAGGGCGAACACCAAAGCATGGACGATCCCGTTTATACGGCCGTATGGAAACAACCTCTCGCTCGGTGGAGAAACCGGTGGTGGTGAAGATTAATTTGGGAAACGTTCCCCACATTTTTAGCCCTAAACCCCTTAAAGCTGGCCGTTTCAAACATCGGGCTGGGTTAAGGTTATGTTTTACTTCAGCGTCGAAGCGTCGTGTCGTGTCCGTGACTTTGGCGTCGCTGACTGGAAAACCCTTTTTTTGACACTCACCGCTGCTGCTATTGGTTTGTCGTTGCTTCTCGTGGGACATTGGGGGTGAAAAAATGGCCCATACCCTGTTTTCCTTGCCACGATTATCTTACCGCAAGCAAGTGGAAGATGAGCGAATGGAAAATGTATTATGTATTATGCCGCTTGTGTTATTTTTTCATCCACATTGATCGAATTTGACCACGGAACAAGTGCATGAAGCATGAAGCTCCTGGCTGGTGAAGTCTTCTTTATTTTAGCACATTTACGGGAGAGCCGTGGGTAGGGGAGTTTCTGGTACTTTACCTCAATCGAATGTACGGAATTTAGCACACATCCTCTAAATCCGCAGAAAGAATTGTTTCCACTGGAAGCAACCGGGCGTTACCGTTACCGGTTTCATTTTTTTGTTTTGTTTTGCGTGGAACCATTGGATTTTGCTTTTCGGATGTCTCTAAGATACCACCAACGAAGCAACATCATCATCATGCAGCGGAGCCATTTTGAAATATGCTAATGGTTAAAAATATGTCATGCTAATGCTGATGAAGGGAACTGAATCCTCCACGTTTTGACGGGGTTTTTCTCTGGGGATTCCGCTATCCGGCCAGTGTTCTGGTCAGCCAGATGTCTGCTAACCACCGTGCGTATATTGGTAGTTTTGGTTTTGTCTTTTAAAAGGGTGCATTGCTGAAGGTTTAAGGTAAGGATTTTTTTTTCGTCCATAACAATGTCCCTCCACGATGAGTTATTGTTTCAATTTAATAGAGATTCCTGCAGACCCAGGACTACCCTCATGAGATTATGTGGTAGAGTTTTCCGAACCATCATCCATAAAATTTGCATATTAAGTATATATGGTTATTCTATATCAGTATATTATTCAGCTTGGTAGTATGTGGTTACTTTTTTATAAAATTAATTCAAGAAAATGCAGATTATCAGCTTACCGGCTTTAAAACTCAAGCATTTTGCAATTATTGATAAACGCTTACCTGTAAGTAGATACAAAAAAAACACAATTTATTACAATTTGTAGAACATTTCGGAAAAAGAGTACACACATAAAGAAATTGATTAAAGAACGATCAAACATGAAGTAGAAAAGCGAAGTTTCAAAGTTTAAAAAGAAAAGCAGTAACGGCAAAGAGATTCTTTACATTCTCCAACGGTAGAGAACGTTTCTTTCAACATAATTGAGATTTTACAAGATCCTTTGAAGTTGTGTCCCAGTACAAGGGTACCTGGAGTGATGTTCCCCAGCAAAACAAGCCATTGCTCGGCACCGTTCGGTAAAAAGTAATTTATTTTTATTAGCCGCTTTCCTTAATTGGTATTACCTACACCTGCAACAGTTTGGTAGAAAACTATGCTCGATATATATGTTTAAACTACGCTTAGGAATGATTTTTCACAGCAGAGAGAGAGAAAAAACAAATTCCTAGAGCAAATTAAATTTCAACTTCGTCCGTGCGAACGGTCCGGGCAATGAAGGGATGCGGAAAATGCCATACCCTAGGGCCGGGTGACTGTGCTATTCGTATTCAGAAGACCGTTCGTTCGCCAAACAAGGATTTAGTCACATACTTTCGAGACCACTCGAACACAAGCGATTAGTACATTGCCCCCGAACGTCAGCGAAAGTGATGGACTTTCGCTGGACACAGCGCACTTCAAATGTGAGCTGGCTTGAGCGGTCCTTCAGATCTCGCTGGTGGAAAGTTTTGTCCTTTCGTACGAGTTGTGTTTGCTCCGTGTGCTTCGTGGCTCCCGTCTGAACCAAGCACACGTCGAGAGGAGCGTGAATTAAAACATGCCCATAAAGGACGGTTGGCATTCAAATCACGACACACGGACATATTTCTGCGCGCCCGCCCGGCGACGGCACATCCGCCCAGATGACACTTAACGGTTGAAAATTTAAATGAATCCGGCAGGTCTGCATTAATTATGCACGGGGAAGACTTTATCCTAAGTGAATTGAAGCATGTTCACCTTCACAATCGCAATTCTAATGCTTCTGTTTAATTATTCACACGAGACGATTGCCGTGCGCCTTGGGCGGGCATGGAAACTCTTTCCCTTCGGATCCTTCCGGCATTCGTTGGGTTGGCTCTGCCTCTGCCAGGATGGCTTCGCGCTGTGCAGAGTAATTAATTTGTCTTTGATTGAAAGATTTCGTGCCGCCGAGAACACTGGTCCGGGTGTTCCGCAGCACCGTTTGTGTTTTTGTTATTTCGGCACCGGTTTGTTGACAAGCGGCAAATACGCCAGCCTCATCGGATTGTGTATCGGAGCCCTTTGAAACCGATAGCGAACCAGTTAATAAGCTTCGACAGTCGGAGCTCGTAGGCCCTCGATGAGGGGGAAAATACTTCGAAAACAGGCGGACCCTACAGATACAACAATTGTGTGGGGAACATAGCAAGCCGCGCTTGCATTTTTTAATTTCCAAACAAACATAAACAGTACATCCGATGAGGTTTTCCTGATTTTACAACCTAATTTCTTTCCCCAGCGCCTTGTTTTCTTTCGCGCAATCGGCAAAAGGAGAACGAACCGCACGCACACGTTGATTTTTTAAGACTCACCGTTATCCCTCCGATTCAGGTGGTAAGGGTTGAAAACGTAGGCTCATAAATAACATCGGCATTCACGTGATGCTCTATAAGAGCATCTTCAACTGTTCCTTGGTTCTAAACGAATTGAGGTTTTTTTTTCTTCCTCAAACTCTGCGATAAAAGTATGGCAAGAACAAAAAGTCAACAAATAACAAATTTGCAGCTGAGCCGTGGCGCGTTGACGATAAAATTCATGTTTTACTTTGGAACAGTCTGCAGCGACAGTAAACTGGCAGATATGATGCGAAAACTGTTATTGCTTTTCTTTCCGTACAGCCGATACCGGCGCGAAACCCTTTACGGCAGCGAATGGACGAACTTGTTTACGCCACTCGGTGGCAATGTAGCAAAAAAGATACTGGGAATGGCCGTGCACCGCATCCCTAACCGAGATGGATATAACATTGTTTATGAAGATTGAATCGTATCAAAGTGGCAACGTGATGTGAAGCGACAATAAGATGGCCAACTCCGCCAGCGATTGAAGTATGGTTTGGTACTTTTTTAATAAAATGGCTTACGAAATAGTTTACAAATTGAGTGACATTTTACTTATTTTTCATGTTCTTTTACAGGCTCCATCAGATTACAGATTTATTTATATAATAATCATTAACACTAGAACAACCAAGCATTGTAAGCATTTTTATTAGCGGTTACTTTTAAAACAATTTCAAAGAACCGGATTATGTTTTGATGATTTGTTCCAACCCAAATGTTACACACAAAAATTACCATGCAAAAGATGGTCCTTCATGTCAGGCGAGTGCATTTATGACTTGTTTCAAGAATCATATTCCGTCATGAATCTGGCCGAGGTTGCTCGTTACTGTTTGTGCCACGGAGAGCATATCTATTGTGAATAGAATCCATCGAACGGATTCAATCAACCATGAATCACACGCCGCTGCAGCACATGGTTACCGACCCCCAACCATCTGGCGGCCGTTTCCGGCTTTTATCGTTTTAAATTTTGCATCAGTTAATAAACGGTTTTCGTACCGAACGGTTCGAGCTATTACCAAACTTTTTTGTAACATTTCAATTACTTTGGGGCGGTATGTGCTGAAAGTGCATCACTGAAAGCAAGGGGTTTGACAGGACGGCGAGCAGTGAGGGCAATTTGCTGCACTTTTCAGACAGTTTTCACTTGGGAAGTGCGCTTCAGTGAGCTAACTGGTCAAACAGCATCCGTTCATATGGTGCACATCCGTACCGTAACTCTTATGCTGCATGCATTCTAATCCGCCACACTGCCAAATGTTGCGGCCCCTTTTTCCCAACGGTTGTTGAAGCTGCGAGATGGATGCAGTTTGCCCGCAACCGTTCATAAAGTGCGCCATGTTCAAGGTAATCTCGCACTAGCGGTGATGGTCGAAAAACTGCATTCAATGTGAAATGCAGTCACTATTGCGCATTGTAAAAAAATCATGCATTGTCTCTTATGTCTAAGGTAGACGAACGACTAGCAAAAAGTGATCATTTTCATTCGACATCGATGGACAAACCTCACCACAAAAGGTAGCTACTGCGGTACAGTGAGCTAGAAAGCTTTTTTCTACCTCACTTCAAATCAACCACGAAGGTTCTTCAAATTAAGCAAAAAAGAACAACCACACAAACGCGTGCTTTGAAATCAATTCAATGGTACGCATACTCTGCCGGTGGATGCAAGCCGGACCTTAGGTTAGTTTCGATGCGTTCGTTGCATCACCGTGGTATCATAACTGTGGCCCCAGCATGCAACGATTCGCACAGCCACGCGCGGTAGGGAAATAGATTTTCTAAAGAACAAATTTCAATCCTTGTTGGAAACCCATCAATGATACTGTTGGCAGACTTGTGGCCACTGTTGTATTTCGGACCCACGAAAGAATGGAAATGGCCCTTGCAAATATTTTCCCAATACCACGGGGGAAAAAATAGCTCAAACATCGATGGTAGAAGAATTTCATGGAAAGGATAGTTCTGCACCGTTGTTGAGACACAGAGCCAAATCCGATAGAGAAAATACATATTGGGAAAAAAATCAACAGCAGTTCGTGAAATGTTTGTGATACATCAGAACGCTTTGGGTAAGAGAAAATGGAGTATGCATTGTGGGAAAATTCTAGCTCCATACTATGAGGATCCGGATTTTGGGTTTGGGTTTCTGTTGCAACTCCGAAACGCTGTTGATTAATTGAATTGCTTTCGAGTTGTGCCGGCATGCTTTCATGTAACGAAATTGAAACATCAATAGTGAAGAGATCCCCAATCGTCGTCACTGTTTGCTTTTGTGCTTTGAACGGAGAGGATTATTTTTTGAATTTTTATTAGTGGTCGTGAAGCAAAATGCTAGCACATGTTTTGCCCCTAGCATAACAAAAGATGAATAAGTTTGCAATAGTCGCTACTTGAACAGCTACTTGAACAGAGCATTTAGCGCGCTCAGCAGGGTTTGGCTACGCACAAAAAAACCTAACCTCACCAACTGCAATCATTGCATAAAACAACGATTGGGAAACATATTTTTTCGGAGCATTTATTTTGTTGCGGTATTTGTTCAGATGAAGGAATTTAATCCGCGTGCAGAGTTTTTGCTGTTGGTCTACGGTCTAGATCTGGGTACAACATCGACGTCATAAAGCTCGTCTCACTGGCGTTGGACAAAATTAATATGACAAAATAATACTTTTTACTATATTTTACTACACTCTGAGAAGTACTTGTAGTACTTGAAAGAGACGCAGTGTCTCCTTTCAATTTTTCTCGAACAGGAAAGGTTTGCTCGAGCCTTACAAAATTAAGAAATCTTCTTATAAAGTGAACTGGTGATGTCAAACTCATTTTAATGAATTTAACTCAGCTAATCTAAGTGTTTATAATTCTGAAATTGACTACAGCACTAAATTAATTATTTGGTTATTAATTAATTGAAACATTTTAGTGTTTTCGTATGAATGAATAACACGAATATGAATAACACAAACTTACAACTCCCAATAAACATGTCTTATGTTTATATTTTCTAACAATTTCAACCGAATATGAACAATCGCAACCAGAGTTACATTTATTCATTTAAGACATGCTAAATTTTAATACTCTGCTAACGATACCGTTTACTACACTGACAGAATTGCAGCGGCATCTGGCTTGTACCTAAAAACCGCCCAATTGGCACAAACACGGATAAACGTTTGCATCCAATGTGTCAAATAGTGAACACCTTCATCCCTGATCGCACGCGAACGACCCCCGAAAAATGGATCGTTCAGTGCGAATTTAATTATTAATATTCATCAACCGTGCCATGTACACGTACACACGACAGTCAGCGGTTTACGGGCCGCAAAGAACTTACTATCAACTAATCAAGCCAAACGCCTTGCCCTGCGCGATTGAAGCGTTTGAAACATCATTCTAATTATGTCCGGTTTCGCGCTACACCTGCATCCACAGGTCCACGTACCGTACGCCAAAAAACACGCACTCGATGTTACGCGCTCGTTTGTAGGCCGGTTTTTCGAAAAATCAATTAAATTTTCATTTATTTATTGATTATGAATTATGGCTCGGGATGCCCGGTCCCGAGAAGTCGGCATGCATGGGTGCGCACGTAAACTGTACGGTGCCACGTACGGCAATGCAAACGGTCCGAAATGACCAACAGCTCATAGCGGAGGGGGGCGGCGATGCATAAAGGGTGGAAGTAGCATGATGCATAAATTTATGCCATCGGCCATAGGAGCATGAGAGGATGCCTGGTGGCGTGTTTATCCTACCCACGGCTCTATGTTGTGGTTCTTCTCCGCAAATGCATTCTCCGCCTGTCGCTCGCTGCTTCTGTCGGGCATAAAGTAGTAGCGCTAAAATTGGATCGAGAGTCAAAGTCACTCCGTGGTACGTGGAATCCATTAATATTTAGATGCATTCGTATCACTCGATCTATCGCACGCGCTCGCTCGCACCGGTAAAGCTGCAGACCGAAAGGAGAAGTCATATTTTTCATCGAATATGCTCTGCAGATGTTAGTAGCTCGAGTACTTGCTGCAGTTTTCAATGCAAGGATGGAGTTTGAGCAGTGATCCCTTTTTGTCGTTGTTGTTCTACACGCACCGTGTCTCACCGGGTCGTATGTGAAGGCTGGAAAGCAAAACGCCGGCTAGTGGACTAATGGTGGTCAACGATGATCGACGAAACGATGCATCATTCTCATCCCGTAAGACTGCACCCCCAGAGTTGGACGTTTTGGAAGGGATACGTTTCGGGCTGTGTGCAAGTTTTAATCTTTTCCCAGACACCCACAATTCTGTTGGCATTTTGTCCAAAGATGTGTTGTACGCACCATGAGGCATAACGTTTGACTATCGTATCATTTCCCATCGATAGAGATGCATGTAAGCCTGAGGGACGCATTACATCTGAAGAAGAAACCAACCTTACCACTACATGCATTGTCAACCGTGCAGGAGAAGGTTCTGCTCAATCGCCCATCAACGTTTGCATCACCGAGTTGGCTGAATGATGCTTACAGTCACACCATCCAGATTCCTCCGCATCTGCACCGAGACAGGGATGCAAAGTGCTTCACAAGGACGTTATTAGCATCGTAAACTAGCACCGAACTACTGCAACGGTCTGGGGCAGGTGGGCACTCTCCTTCGTGGGCAGTATTGATACCGCATGCAATTGATTGCAGTACACGTTTCCCTTAAGTTGTTAATTGTGTAAACAAACACAAAGAACAACCGGACGGTGAACGATCCCGGGGCAAGTTGTTTCAAAAGGAGCACCCAGATCGATTCTCGGTTGTAACAATTGAAAGTAGCACTGGAATCTGTTGCATCGATAATCACGTTTAGTGTCGAGTAGTGGGAGCGGTCGTTTAAGGATGCTGGACGAAGGAGATTAATTGAACACCGCTGCGCACGATGTAGCATAGTTCTACGTGCAGGAAAGTGTGACAAAGAGCATTATAGCATTGAGCAGTCGTCTTGTGGCTGAGTAACAGCTTTCTTGTACAATCGATAGAATGTAAACCAGGTGACTGCCGGTTCAACACCTTTAAGCAACCTTTCGACTTTTAGACGAGGTTAATGGTATAACTGGAGAAAGAAGAATTAGACAACATCTTAAGCCACTCATCGACTCTATTGTGAGAAGTAATTTGATAACCTAAGTACAGAAATAATGTCCATGTATGTAAGATATTTGTAGCATTTTTGGTTAGAATATTTTTTTTTAACAAATTGGACATAAGGTTCCAACCAGCTGTGCCTCTATGCCACGGTTCATTTGTGTTGATATTTGCTTCACATCGTGATCAACCGCACCTCCCATCCGGCACCTTGTGCAGCACCAGCAGAAAAAGGTCTGTGCTACTGACAGGTGGTGGTTTTAAGAAGAGGCATACCTCTTCTTGCAGTTCTCGATTCATTGTGCATCATCGTTGGCAGTAACGTTGCACGAGACCATTGCATCTACGTTTCAACGGGCACACCCTCTACGTGGCGGCGAACGATCTGAGCAAAACGCTGAAATAGTTCCCACTTGCATCAAAGAGGAAAAGTGCACACGGCAAGCTACCGATTGGCAACGAACGGGGACCTTTTTCCTACTGTGTTTCAAATGCTGCAGATGTTACCGACCACCCACCCTAAGTTGGTTTGGGTTGATTTAAAGTGGCGCTAGAGAAATTCCATTTCAACCCACACGGAATGATTGATATTAATCGAGGGAATATCGCACTTTTTTAAAGCATATCCTTCACGATTGAGCCCGACTTACACGAGGACGGCAAGGTGGTCAATTTTCGCTGCTGTAAAATCGAATCGACACCTCATTCAATTGCTTTAAACTCCCACGGTAACCATCAAACGATTGTTGACCGGGGGTTAGACGACCGTCACCGGAGCAGGCTTCTCCGATTTGTTGGAGCATATCTGACCGGGACGGAAAGACCGAAGGTGAATTTATTCTCCCACCCTGCGCGGAATGGGACAGAGCGAATCAAGCGAAGCAAGAGCAAGAAAACACCGCGGCACGTGAATGAAAAATAAACTAATAACAATAAAAAATTACCACCCCAGCAGGCATCAGGCAGGAGCAGGAACCAATTACGAACAAATCCCCCAAGGGAGATTTTCCGATGAGATGCACGACTGGAAAACGCCACAGCCAAAGTGCGAACAAATCAACAACGAGTGCGAGAAAGAGATCGACAGAACGCAACAAAAAAAAAACCTCACTGTTTTGGAAGGAAAAATTTAATAAAAATAATATTTATTACCAACCACTCGCAAACGTCGGGCATAACTGGTGCGCGTGACGCGTTTGGCGTTTGCGGGGCGTTTCAAGCGGCATTTCATCATCCCACAAGTAATGTTCCGAATGAGCGCCGATTTATTTCAAAGTTCTTCCCGAACGGGCACACCTCAGAACGTTCACTTCCGTGGACTATTACTCGAGTGGAGAGCCGTGGTGAAAATGCGACATTAGATCATGAACAGCGAGCCAACTCTATGCGAGCAGTGCGCGTGAATGGCGCCGAGGGATGGTAATCGCTATTGATGGGAAAATAAATTTCCTGCACACCGAATCTCACCGGGTGGTACACGGTCGCCCGATTCGAAACTGTTTCGATGAAAATTATGAGTAAATTTATCGATCATGCGCTTATTAATAGGAACATTAACGTTAATGTTCATGGGGACAGAGCCTCAACACTTGGCGTCGATTTTACGAATGACAATGCAATAGATTGTTTGCTGTTGAATGTTTACTTCAATTGATTGCGATTGTTTAACTATTGCTTGCATTCCAACCAAACTGGCCACAGTGGCAAGTTGAGCAAATGTATGCAATGTGCCTACACCGTGCCACAGACTCGTCTAATATGTGAGATATCATTCTCCTAACTGACTCCAGTCCAGTTGAGCAAACGTTCGAGTAAAGCCGGAAAGCAACATAGCATCACTATCGCTTCATACCTTCCGACCAACTCATGTGTTTATGCAAGTAGGATAACACTTAGTGACACTTCACGCATCGAAATGCATGCTACGGTGCCTCGACTCATTTCACTGACATTGATGCTTCTATTTTTATCAATGCACGACAAAGCAAATAGACAACCGTGCGGCAAAGCAAACAGAACAGCAACGAGAACTCTAACAAAAGTGCAGCACACAGCGGAAGGCCAACGGTGATAGTGGGGTGTGGCATGCGAGACATGTTTATTCAATTTGACTGATCGCAAGACGTCGAATGTCACCGGTTAATGCAAGAGTCAATGATAGAGCTAACATAAAACAGACGTTGGCGTCAGCGCTTTGAGCGTAATCAAAATAAAGCGATATCCAGCAATATCATGTATGACTCAAACCGTACTCTATTTGTCTACTTTTAAGTGTTGCTTTTATAGAACTTTAGAGTTATAAACCTTTCCAACGAGGTACTGGAATCCAGTTTCTGCTAATAGGCATCAAAACTAAAATGTCTCAGATTTATAGGAGTGATGCCAACATATGTCCATTCAGAACTGATACGTCAATGAGATATTATCCCAATCTCTGAATAAGAATTTTCGTTCCTGCTGCAAACGTGCGACTACAAAGCACATGTGACTATTTCGGGTTAGGAAGCCCAACCGCTGTTAAAAGTGATTCGACAGCAAACCGTTAGCTTCTGAAAATGGTCCGAATGTTTGCGTCGGTTGTGCAGTTCCTACCTGATGAGTATTGGAAATTGGACGAAAAAATAACAATTCATCCGAGTGCAGAATCATACCGTACGACAGGCAAAGCGACCGAACTGGAAACGGACCATTCCCGATTTTGGATCCCAATCCGGTTACTCGATAGCACTGTCCGGTGAAGCGTAAAGTCTGTCATACTTCCGCAGCAGCTTGAATGCTAATAATGCTTCCAAAATATTACCTTACTCGTAAACGGGATTGATTGCTACTTGCCAAAACTTCGATCATCCCGGACGGCAACTGAAATCGAAAGATTCTGGTGTTGGATATTACGTTCTTCCTGAATTTTGACTCGCAATTCGAAACAACCGAGAACATGCATGGAAGAAAAACACCAACTAGCAACAACAACAAACGGTTGCTGAGTAATGGTATCCAATGAAGATAACACGATTGTGCTATACGATTAGCGCCAAACTGGTACGATTTTGCATTCAAATGTGTTCAATCCATACGAGTGCTGCTTTGACACATAAAACGAGAGCGGCCATCATTCTGTAGTTGCCAAGACTAAAGAAAACAATAAATAAAAACGATTTATTAAAAATCAAAACGATGAACAAACGACGATCAAAAGAAGAACAAAGGCAAAATAAGGCAATATTCTATCAAAGCAGAACAGCAACATTCAAAAAACCAAGCTGCCCAGTTCAAAATCTCAACAAAAACCACAAACAACAAACAACATTCTCAAAAAAATCCTATGACAATATGAGTTTCGCTAAGATCAAAAATACTTCCTTTCAATGCGTTAAAGTTAAGTATGTGGTACATTTAAATTGCAATGCTAACCTATTCCAAAGCAACCCTCCTTAAAGTATCTCCAATTGAAAAAATCATAGAACTGAAAAGAAACGAAGGTTTGATTGCCACACCTGACAAAACTGCATCAAAATTTAAGGGAATACTTTTTGGACAAAAAATACGGTTCTTGCTGTTTACCTCCTTATTTTGAGTTTTGTGAATCGAGTCGCAAAAGTAATCCGAAAATTGAATATATTTGTGTATATACCTTTCCACAGCACTAGTTGCGATATGGTCTAAACAAAACGAATGATTCATAGCTCCTGTATTCATTATAAATACATTATCCGTTAATATCGACATTGTATTACATCAATTTGTGTCAATTGGACCTTGACAGCACCTAAAAAAAGTGATGATTTTTGTATAAATACATGAGGTACAATATGTCTGTCCCAATTTGGACAATGCAGTGCTGTCAGCAAGTTCATATGACTTCATCAGCATTCCATCCATGGAGGTTCGTATTGACTACACGATGGACTGGCATATCAAAATTAGTTACTCGTATATCTCTTCCTATATCTCTATTGCAGGATGCTACTTATTCTGACCGCTGTAAAATCAGTTGTCACCGTACACCTTATCTGTACCGTACTACATGTCTGTACAATGGAGGACTTGCAAAATCCGGGTGACTATTTCATGTACACATATATTCCCACCGAAGTAGAACGGATGTTGTACCTTAACCTGATGATGGAACATCTTAATGAATCATTTTTCGATGCCATCGGCAGAGTTGTGAAATATGTGTACATTGTAAATTCAAAATTGGTGAAAATCATTGACGGGATAGTATCGCCCAACATATCTCTTCTAGAAGTTAGGCAAACAAGTTTGCACACAATGGAGTTTGTAGAAAATAACGCGTTGTCGAATCTGTTAGTAAGCTTCAGCCTGCTTTGTGTTTTGCCACCCACGCTAAGCTTGTTGCGAGCATCAAGAAAGATCGAAATATCTCACGCTTACTTACAGACAATCGATTTAGGAGTATTTTGTGAACTTTCTAAGCTGTATGTGCTAAGTTTTGTGTTTAACAGAATTCAACATGTATACAACAGTGCTACAAAACAATGCGATTTTCATAACTCGTTACAATACCTGTATCTATCGCAAAACAAACTGAAAACAATCAACTTAGAGCTGTTTAACACGTTCAGTAGTATACAAGTGTTGAGCATCCGTAACAATACACTGGAAAAAGTGATTGGAAGTTTCACCAATGAAGAACTGTTCAAAATGGAGCTCACTCGCAATAACTTGAAATTTATAGACCTCTGCAAATGGCACCTACCCAGGTTAAGCAGCCTCAGTATTGGCTCAAACTTCTTCTCATCACTACCCACATGTATGGACCATTTGCCTCAGCTTGTTGAATTAGACATGGAAGAAAATCTGATCTCAAATGTCAGTATTGCAGCATTTGCCGTTTTAAACAAGTTAGAATCTATAAACTTATCATCAAACAACATGACATCGATCGAACTGAACACGCCTCATTATCCAAAGAGTTTAAAAACCTTAGCATTAGTACGAAACAAACTAACATCCCTAGATCTTTCGTTTGTACCGGTGGAATCGTTGTCGGTTCTTGTTCCATATAATCTGATATCCAGTTTTGACCTTGTGGGTACATCACCCAATGTAACGTGCCTAATGATGGGCTATAACCCTATCGTTTGCACCTGGCATAGTCTTCTAGAGAGACAACATGCTATGTGCATTAATAATTCAATAAATTACCAATAGGAACATTTTTAAGAATGATGGTTTTTTTTACTTATGATGAATTATGTCATTTTCAACTAAAAGGAGAGATAAGCTGTATAAAACTAAATAAAACACGTTAAAACATAAAGAAAGCTAATGTAATAATTCTTTGATTATAATGACCGGAACATTTGATTATTGTAAAGGTGTATTATAATTTAACTTTTATTGCGTTATACATATGTTCATACCAAATAAAAAAGGTTATACCGGATAAACCTTAATTCGTTGTAACACCATAAACTCCATCAGTACGGACAATGGACCATACAAGCTCTAGTTCCTAGATTTCTCAGGTTTTTTTCTATCGTATTTAAAATGCTGATTCCTATCCGATAATGCCCTTAATTGATTTGTAATGATACGTGCTAATCAGTTATCAAACTCGATCTTGCAGACAACATTAGAATAAAACAACCATACCTTTTGATCGTGCCCAAGCCAAATCTCTAACTGAAAAATCTGTGAGTGATATAAAAAAATGGTTTTAATATCGCACTCGCAATTTTCCTTTTGAAGAAAACTCATAATTACACCGCGAAATAATTGCTTCTATCCGCTGGGTAGCTAGATCAGCATTAACGGAAATACTTTTTGGCCACGAAGTATGTAGTACGACAGTAACAAATAAGTACGACAGTGTGCTTGTTAATTTTGGCAAATGAGAAATGGTTCTTGCTGTTTACCTCCTTATTTTGTGTTTTGTGAATCGAGTCGCAAAAATAATCCGAAAATTGAATATATTTGTGTATATACCTTTCCACAGCACTAGTTGCGATATGGTCCAAACAAAACGAATGATTCATAGCTCCTGTATTCATTATAAATACATTATCCGTTAATATCGACATTGTATTACATCAATTTGTGTCAATTGGACCTTGACAGCACCTAAAAAAAGTGATGATTTTTGTATAAATACATGAGGTACAATATGTCTGTCCCAATTTGGACAATGCAGTGCTGTCAGCAAGTTCAAATGACTTCATCAGCATTCCATCCATGGAGGTTCGTATTGACTACACGATGGACTGGCATATCAAAATTAGTTATATCTCTTCCTATATCTCTATTGCAGGATGCTACTTATTCTGACCACTGTAAAATCAGTTGTCACCGTACACCTTATCTGTCCCGTACTACTTGCCTGTACAATGGAGGACTTGCAAAACCCGGGTGACTATTTCATGTACGCATATGCTCCCACCGAAGTAGAAGGGATGTTGTACCTTAACCTGATGATGGAACATCTTAATGAATCATTTTTCGATGCCATCGGCAGAGTTGTGAAATATGTGTACATTGTAAATTCAAAATTGGTGAAAATCATTGACGGGATAGTATCGCCCAACATATCTCTTCTAGAAGTTAGGCAAACAAGTTTGCACACAATGGAGTTTGTAGAAAATAACGCGTTGTCGAATCTGTTAGTAAGCTACAGCCAGCTTTGTGTTTTGCCACCCACGCTAAGCTTGTTGCGAGCATCAAGAAGGATCGAAATATCTCACGCTTACTTACAGACAATCGATTTGGGTGTATTTTGTGAACTTTCTAAGCTATATGCGTTAAATTTTGTGTTTAACAGAATTCAACATGTATACAACAGTGCTACAAAACAATGCGATTTTCATAACTCGTTACAATACCTGTATCTATCGCAAAACAAACTGAAAACAATCAACTTAGAGCTGTTTAACGCGTTCAGTAGTATACAAGTGTTGAGCATCCGTAACAATACACTGGAAAAAGTGATTGGAAATTTCACCAATGAAGAACTGTTCAAAATGGAGCTCACTCGCAATAACTTGAAATTTATAGACCTCTGCAAATGGCACCTACCCAGGTTAAGCAGCCTCAGTTTAAACTTAAACTTCTTCTCAACACCACCCACATGTATGGACCATTTGCCTCAGCTTGTTGAATTAGACATGGAAGAAAATCTGATCTCAAATGTCAGTATTGCAGCATTTGCCGTTTTAAACAAGTTAGAATCTATAAACTTATCATCAAACAACATGACATCGATCGAACTGAACACGCCTCATTATCCAAAGAGTTTAAAAACCTTAGCATTAGTACGAAACAAACTAACATCCCTAGATCTTTCGTTTGTACCGGTGGAATCGTTGTCGGTTCTTGTTCCATATAATCTGATATCCAGTTTTGACCTTGTGGGTACATCACCCAATGTAACGTGCCTAATGATGGGCTATAACCCTATCGTTTGCACCTGGCATAGTCTTCTAGAGAGACAACATGCTATGTGCATTAATAATTCAATAAATTACCAATAGGAACATTTTTAAGAATGATGGTTTTTTTTACTTATGATGAATTATGTCATTTTCAACTAAAAGGAGAGATAAGCTGTATAAAACTAAATAAAAAACGTTAAAACATAAAGAAAGCTAATGTAATAATTCTTTGATTATAATGACCGGAACATTTGATTATTGTAAAGGTGTATTATAATTTAACTTTTATTGCGTTATACATATGTTCATACCAAATAAAAAAGGTTATACCGGATAAACCTTAATTCGTTGTAACACCATAAACTCCATCAATATGGACAATGGACCATACAAGCTCTAGTTCCTAGATTTTTCAGATTTTTTTCTATCGTATTTAAAATGCTGATTCCTATCCGACAATGCCCTTAATTGTTTTGTAATGAGACGTGCTAATCAGTTATCAAACTCGATCTTGCAGACAACATTAGAATAAAATAACCATACCTTTTGATCGTGCCCAAGCCAAATCTCTAACTGAAAAATCTGTGGGTGATTTAAAAAAATGGTTTTAATATCGCACTCGCAATTTTCCTTTTGAAGAAAACTCATAATTACACCGCAAAATAATTGCTTCTATCCGCTGGGTAGCTAGATCAGCATTAACGGAAATACTTTTTGGCCACGAAGTATGTAGTACGACAGTAACAAATAAGTACGACAGTGTGCTTGTTAATTTTGGCAAATGAGAAATTGTTCTTGCTGTTTACCTCCTTATTTTGTGTTTTGTGAATCGAGTCGCAAAAATAATCCGAAAATTGAATATATTTGTGTATATACCTTCCCACAGCACTAGTTGCGATATGGTCTAAACAAAACGAATGATTCATAGCTCCTGTATTCATTATAAATACATTATCCGTTAATATCGACATTGTATTACATCAATTTGTGTCAATTGGACCTTGACAGCACCTCAAAAAAGTGATGATTTTTGTATAAATATATGAGGTACAATATGTCTGTCCCAATTTGGACAATGCAGTGCTGTCAGCAAGTTCATATGACTTCATCAGCATTCCATCCATGGAGGTTCGTATTGACTACACGATGGACTGGCATATCAAAATTAGTTATATCTCTTCCTATATCTCTATTGCAGGATGCTACTTATTCTGACCGCTGTAAAATCAGTTGTCACCGTACACCTTATCTGTTCCATACTGCTTTCCTGTACAATGGAAGACGTGCAAAACTCGGGTGACTATTTCATGTATAAATATATTCCCACCGAAGTAGAACGGATGGTGTACATTAACCTGATGATGGAACATCTTAATGAATCATTTTTTGATGCTATCGGTAGTGTTTTGGATCGTGTGTTTATTCAAAATTCAAAATCGGTGAAAATCATTGACGGAATAGGATCGCCCAACATATCTTTTCTAGAAGTTAGGCACACAAGTTTGCACACAATGGAGTTTGTAGAAAATAACGCACTGGCGACTCTGGTAGTAAGCTACAGCCAGCTTTGTGTTTTGCCACCCACGCTAAGCTTGTTGCGAGCATCAAGAAGGATCGAAATATCTCACGCTTACTTACAGACAATCGATTTAGGTGTATTTTGTGAACTTTCTAAGCTGTATGCGTTAAATTTTGTGTTTAACAGAATTCAACATGTATACAACAGTGCTACAAAACAATGCGATTTTCATAACTCGTTACAATACCTGTATCTATCGCAAAACAAACTGAAAACAATCAACTTAGAGCTGTTTAACACGTTCAGTAGTATACAAGTGTTGAGCATCCGTAACAATACACTGGAAAAAGTGATTGGAAGTTTCACCAATGAAGAACTGTTCAAAATGGAGCTCACTCGCAATAACTTGAAATTTATAGACCTCTGCAAATGGCACCTACCCAGGTTAAGCAGCCTCAGTATTGGCTCAAACTTCTTCTCATCACTACCCACATGTATGGACCATTTGCCTCAGCTTGTTGAATTAGACATGGAAGAAAATCTGATCTCAAATGTCAGTATTGCAGCATTTGCCGTTTTAAACAAGTTAGAATCTATAAACTTATCATCAAACAACATGACATCGATCGAACTGAACACGCCTCATTATCCAAAGAGTTTAAAAACCTTAGCATTAGTACGAAACAAACTAACATCCCTTGATCTTTCGTTTGTACCGGTGGAACCGTTGTTCATTCATGTTCAATATAATCTGATATCCAGTTTTGACCTTGTGGGTACATCACCCAATGTTACGTGCCTAATGATGAGCTATAACCCTATCGATTGCACCTGGACCAGTCCTGAAGGTAGAAAACATGTTGTATGCGTGAATAATTCTACACCTTGTCCATAACATAAATGTTAGTAGTTAACAGGATTAAACACATTAAAAAAGGAGAGTTAAACTATTAATACACTCTAAAACATGTTTAAACCATCTTTGAATGTGATGTAACGAGAAAGCATAATTCAAGCATTTCTAAAATAAAATATCCTTACGTAAACACAGTTAATGCTTGTTTCTCTGTATTTAGTTTTAAATTTTATTATATTCTCCTATTTCATGAAAAATAGGTTATACCAGAAGAACCTTACTTTGTCCCACCACAATGAATAGCATTGGTTTGAATAATGATTCATAGAGTTTTTTTTTCCTATCGTATTATACATGTTTTATTCATATCAAATGGTGCCCTTAATTGATTTGTAAAAAGACGAGCTAATCAGTTGTCAAGCTTCATAATGCAAACTACAACAATGGAATAAAACATCAGTCAAACTTTTTGACCGTGCCCATAACAAATTTCTAGCTAAAGTAGATGACAGTGGTAGAAAGCATTTAAAATGGTGTTTAGGTCACACTCGTGGAAAAGGTAATTACTCTAGAAAAAAAAAATCATAAAGACATCGCTAAACAATTGCTTCTATTCGCAGGGTACTTTTAGTTCTCATTGTTGCACAATTCGCCAGTACAGTGCATATAGTTTGTGAAGAAAGTTCACACTGCGATATCTATGAAACGCGTACAAATGCAGACTTTTTCGTCCATCAGTACATCCCAACGAATGTGGATACCGTGTATTATCGAAACCTTGCTTTGGAGTTCGTAAATAGTGCATTTTTCATCACCATTCCGCCGCACGTAACGAAGGTGCACATTTTACAGTCAAAGCAACTGAAATGGGTTCAGGTACCAGGCCAGCGTAATATTACACACATGAATATTGCCTACACCGGACTCCGCAGATTTGATGTGGGTAAAAACAGTGCTATAGCTGAGCTTTTAGTAGCTGATAGTAACCTTCTCAAAGTATCATCATCAATGAGTAACTTACGAACGACCGTAAGAATTGAACATTCCAATTGTTTGGTGCAAGTGCTCGATATGGGTGTGTTTTGTGACCTGAACAAACTAGAACACCTGAATTTCTTTGGCAATCGAATTAAACATTTACAAAATAGTGCAACGAATGCTTGCAGTGCATACGGTTCACTAAAAACTATAATTTTATCACGGAACTTATTGAAAACATTAAACATGGGCATGTTTGCTCCCTTTCGAGTTCTAGATTGTTTAACGGCGAATGAAAATAGAGTAGAAACTGTGTTGGGTTCATATACAACCTATGCAGATCTACAATTAATTTTAGCAAAAAATAAAATAAAATCAATTCATCTATGCGATTGGAATGTGCCGCGTATGCGATGGTTGGAATTACAGTACAATAATTTAACTACCGTTCCAAACTGTTTGGAAAAGTTGAGCAATGTAACGGACTTTAAATTGGCCTACAACCAAATTTCAAACGCCACGATCGAGAGCTTTGCGAGAATGGATAGCTTAATTTATTTAGACCTGTCGTACAACAGAATGACGTCGTTCATACTCAACACTACTCGATATCCACCAAATTTAAGAACACTCTGGATTGCGGGAAATAATCTCACCGAACTTGATCTAACGGCAGTTCCTGTGCGTGCGCTGGAGGTGCAAGCACAGGAGAATTTCATTGGGAGTATGGAGGTTGAAAGGATATCGCCGAACGTCATTACTCTATGCATGTCACAAAATCCAATCGATTGCTCATGGACAACTTTACAGGAAAGGCTTAATCTTACGTGCGTTACAAATGGAAACGTTTAGGCTAAGCACAATGATGCAGTAATATGTCACAAGTAGCTTGAATATATTTTCTTTACGTGTTTCACTTCAAAAGACGAAATGTTACCGGCAGAATTTCCAAATTTGACTCAAATATTCTCCATTTTCAAAGTTTCAAATCCATGTGAACCTGTGAGGCAGAACGGTAGTATTGAAAGCTTGAACTTCTAGGACCAAATCAATTTGAATTTCAAAATCAATGTCGCTATTTGCTGTTCCCGATCAAATGATTTCTGTATGCTAATGAGTCCAGTTGTGCCGGAACGAAGTGTTTGGTTTGATCTTCGGAAAAGCAGAAGGCGTCAACGTGACACACTAAATTACTTCCCCGATGCCGATGGGCTTCGCGCTCGAGACAATTGTTTGCACCAGTCTGGACGGGCTTTTCCGGTGCTCCTCGGTACATGATGGTAGAAAGGTATCATCACCCATGCTTGACACGAAGATTCCGAGGATAGCGAACAAAGCAAATTCAGCAGTCTGTGTGTGATTAATTTTACTTCTAACCCGAAAATCGCTGCTTGCTCGACAGAACGTTTGCGTTGCTCTTCAGAAAACGCATAACCCAAGCGGCAGCATCAAATGGATATGCAAAGTATTGGCACATGGATATGCTTGCGCGAAACCATACTACTACTCCCTTTTTAAGTCACACCGGACCACTTCCGTGCAACAAACAGATTGGTCGATGGCCGGGGCAAATGACACACGAATAGACTCGGCAAAATGCTAATTGAGTCACAATTTAGTGCTTATCTTTTCGACGACTGGCTTCAACAATAATGTACCATGGTTGAAAACCTTGCCTTACCACTAGTGCATGCAAAACAGCCGAACAACACACTCGTAATCACATGTCGTTCGTTTCATTAATGAGCTCATCTAACAGTTGACGTAACCGGTGCGCAGACCGGTGCTAGATGTTTGTTTTGCTGGTTTGGTTGCTTGGGACACAGATCCAGTTTCAAGAACGGGGGAAAACTGTACCAGTACCAGCAAAGCGGTATCAGTTGGAAAAGCGTTCCAATGCGTCCGTGGCTTGGCCGTGTCGAAGAATGATCGACAAAGACAACCTTCTCCAGCTAGAACTCGTGTACGAGAGTGAGCTAACGTACGCTCCAAAACAAAGTGCCTAGCCATTAAATGTGATGAGCTTGGCTGGGAAAACTGGCAGAAAATGGGAACCGCCGTGTTGTGCTACATCCGAGAGAAAGGAAACGATTCGACCCACTACAAGAACGGAAACGCAATGACCAAAACCGAGCGATTCACAAGCGCCCGTTCAAAAGCGGTAAACAAATGATGATAATGATATTAAAGTTTACACACAAAAACCGCAACGAAGGGAAAATGTGATACCTCCGGGTTTTGCGATAAAGGTTGCAAAGAGGCTATTCCGAAGAGAACACAGATGACCGAAAGTAAAATCCTCAGCATGAAAGGACCAGAGCACGGTGAGTTACCTCACCGCTGCTGTACCTTTGCAAGTTGGATGCAAATAAACATAATTCTTTCGGTTCTGCAGGTATATCCTCTGAAGGTGCCTTTGCTCCCGCGTGGACAGACTTTTCTGCGTGGGACAACCGCAGGTTTTAAATTTGCCGCTGCAATATCGTCATCATTAAGCGCCTAGTGAGATGGTCATCGCCTCTTTCCCCGGTCCGTGGTAAGCGATGTGCAAATGATGGCAACTTTTCAAAGAAACATCCGGTGCTCGTAAGCTACACATATACAGGGAAAATAATGTTATGGTATGACTGGGGAGACAGTTTAGTCTTTTTTTTGACACATGTACAGAAGGCAACACGAAATGGACAAACAGATGGTTGATGCAGTAAATGGAGTAAGTAAGTTCGCTAATACGCCTTGCTTATATAATAAAAAAGCACATTTTTTTCAAAGCATTCGACAAAATTTGCACCAACAAACATATTAGAACTGCCATTATTTCAATTAAATTACGTAAATTTAAACGCCTAATTTGCAAGGATTCAAAAGCACAATTTTGTTGGGTTTTGTTTTGTTTGTATTTCTTTAAAAAGAACACCCCAGGTTTGTTTTATTAACTTTTATCCCTTACTTTTAGTTAGTATGGAACTAGCTGCGGCGTGTCAAACCAATGTATTGGTCTAGTAGAGGGGCGTGCGTACGTGCGGGAGCAACGTTTTAATCTTCTTGAGTAGAAATTCGTACACTCGGTAAACCTTGAAATGAAAATTGTGTCCCGTCGAACACTGCCAACGAAAAGAATGCACAAAATGTAAACTGCTCCAGTCCATCCCATCCAGGTTTAGGAGAGAGTTTCCAAACGCCTATGCTCCGTCAGCGTCATGCTCGTTCAAATCTTAAACGGGCGAAAGGAAAGATTCCGTGCAATTTATTACTGACAAGTATGAAATTGAGTTGTGCGAGATTAAACGCAATCTAGTGCCAGCTTGTCGCCAGGTGCGGTGGGTATCCATGGCGGGAGTAAGTGCAGGTAAGTGGAATGTTAGTTTTGAGTGGCCGAAGGGATGGTTTGTCAATTTATTAGCTTTGTTTCGGTATGCTCTTGATGGAAAATTATGATAAGTCTCAAGCATGATGAATTGTAAATATTATTGCAAACGTCTCGGCAAAGAGGAAGAATGCGGCGGAAGATGCTTGTTTTTCACGCAGAAATTGGTAGGGGGTAAGTAATTACGACACGTTTTCCCTCACGTTTGGGACTTGCAGCGGGACTTGTAAAATATTTATACAATCTAATGGATGTAAAACTCGATCGTTATCCCAGATGTATTCCGATGATGTAGAAACAAAACTTAAACGAATATTGGAGCATTTTTGGCGCATAATTTTATGTAAAAAGATAAGCACGATTCGCTGGTTTGGCCATCTTACGCCATTAATTCTAAACACAAAAGTTTAGCAAGTTTTTAAAACAACTTCAACAAGATACTCACAAAGGGCACATTGCTTTCACCCACCCATGTTATATCTCTAATTTTGAGCTAAAATGGAAATTTCCCGTCAAAACGATCAAATTTTCGCCTTAATCCTAATCACTTCTGCACCACCGTTACACAACAAGGTCAATCCCCATTAATGTGATGACGCAGGCAATTGTGAAGCGTAACCGCAGTTGCACATAGCAAACGCCTGGACACTGAAACCGGACGAATGGTGACGGGTTAGACAGTTTGTCGATTGGATGTTGGTCCTGTTGTAGGAAGAAGCTGAGGAAAGGAAGGCTCTTTCTCACAAATCCATCCATTGGAGCACAAAATGCCCGGGGCGTAGGGGGTTGCATTCGAATGTTCCAAACGCCATCGTAAATCGGGTACATCGTTGCGTCCGACACGTCAGTGGGGCCAGTGTGCCTTCCCACGCCACGTGTTGTATCTCGCTTTAACACAGCCGATTTCAGCGCATTCGCGATACGCCACACTCAAACTGCTCGGCACAGTGTTGGTTTCATCTTCCACTGCACTGCAATTATTTCAGCTCATTTATTTACAATTAGCTTATCTCCCGTGCTCGGTGCTCTTCTTCATGATTCAATTCCCTGTCGTTCCTACCATAGCGATCCGCGAGCCCAAGGGCTAAAGATGTTGCCGACGGACGGATACAATACAAGAGTTGCATAAACATTATCAAACGTTTCGGGCACATCATACGCATTGCGAAAGCCAACGGTAAGTGGAAATTCTGGCAAAGAGGGAATCAATGTGAAAGGTTTATAAATCACTGCCAGTGGAATAATGTGTACCAGGAACTTGCACCAGAAAACGTTGGTTGGAGACCTGGGATTGGCACCGTTGGTGATACGCACAGTCCTTTGTGCTACCGTGCTGCACATCACTCCAATGCAATGGCCTTGCCGGTATCAACACCTTCTTCGCCATGCACACCAGAGCCTCGCAAACAGGAGTGACTGGTGCACAAGCTGCATCCACATTGCCGAGTGTGCAGTTGTTGCATAGTTCCGGTGTCGATTCGGTTCACTTGCATACAACAGTCTGCCCATTTCCTCTGCTGGCACGGAGCTGTCACCCATGATTGAGGATTCAAATCGTTGTCAGCGTTGTCGCTCACGTCGCTGTTGTCATCGGTCAGTCATTTGCTGGCAAAAATGAGCTGCAGTGATACCCGTAAGCATCGAAACCAAAGACCTCCCCGTCAACTCATTAATGCTCGAACGCGTTCGCGTAGCGAGGCTGGGATTATGGGGCAGTGTGATGGATTCAGGATGGGATGCACCGGAACGAGAACCGCAACATGCAACAACATCAACCCTCCATTGGTAACGTGAACCCAGCTCCGGGTATAATGCATCTAATGCATGCCTGTGCCGTGAAAGAACAGACTGTCTTCAATTCTGAACGACTCAGGGCTCGTTACATTTATCTTTTCCTACTGCCCATTCCTGGCCAATTGTTTTATAGATTCACACCATGAAGAATCTATGTACACACAAGCGATTGTGGGACAGAGCGAGGTTTAGATGGCATGCTCCATTAGTGAGCAATGAAATGTTTTGTGTTGTAAAGTAACACTATAGACCTAATCCCTGTAGTATGTGTGAAACCGATTGAAGTAAAAGAAAAAAAAATACAATTAAGAAAAGTGACTAAAGGCAATAAAAAGTTAACAATGGGTAGATAATGTAAAAAACCAGACACAATTTTTTATGATTATAAGAAAAATTTTGCTATTTTACAAACGTTGTAACACCTAATTTGTGCTCGAAGTTTTGATCCTATGCTCCAAAAATCTCATTACAACTCTATCCTCAAGTTCAAGTCTAGACCAACTCGACAAGGTTTCAGTTTCACTGGTAAACAAACTTCTCCCAACAGACGGCATTCACGAAAACCGTAAACAAACTCGCAGTAAAATGAAACGTTCTTCCCTAGCCGGCATCAGTTTCAACTGCACGTCGATTCATCGCCACCAGCCCGACGTCCTTCGACGTGACCAATCCTCCACGCGGTAGCTTTTTGCCTGTGACGACACGCAAAACGTCGGTTGGTGCTGCAAGAAGCTCAACACGCTAATTAAATGAACTGTCAGTATAAGATCGACCCGCGAGCAACAAGCATCCCCCCAGGTCACCCGGGCACCTGTTTGTCCTTCCTAAGTGACCTAAATTGCTTGGCATCATCCATCGTGCACGGATGCAGCGACTTCAAGCACGCCCACATGTGACACGTTCGCTGGCGAAGACACCGCGCTATAATAAACGCGAAACTCAAGTGCCGTCATTAATCCAATTTCTCCGACCAACGTATACGGTTGGCAGGCGCTGGCGATGCTGGCAGACTCGTCGTTTGCATCATCATCTTCTCAGCTAATTCGATTTATGAAACTGCATCGTTTTTGGGGAGCGTCTAGTGGCATCAGACCATGATGCAGCTATCGAACACGAGCATGAGGACAGTTTCGGTAGCAAAACAGGACTAATTTCAATTGACTCTCTTATTCGTACCGGGTTTCGCGGCAAAGTGGATCTCTACTGTATTGGAGAGGCTCTAACTAGTCAAGGGATTAGTAATATTCAAGGCTAACCTTTGATGATTTGCCTAACCTAACTATTGATGACTTTAAAAGAAATCGTCGAAATTATTTGGCAAGACATTGTTAAATAAAGAGGAAAACACGAACTATAAATTCGTTAATTAAAGCTGGAAAAGTTTCATGCACCACGTCAGAAACCGAATTTCTACTTCTGCCTGCACTTCCATTAAATCAATCGCGATTACTATTATACCAACGCATGGTAAACTGCAGCGCATCAACACCGAAATCTGTTATCTCGCTTTATTTCGCCTTTTGTGCTATAATTCCGCCATGAAGTAAGGCGGAAAATTAATAACTGAATTTTTAAGCCCATATTTCCATTTTATCACGAATAGTGGGCGCAATTTAATCGAAAGGTATAAAATAAAAACACAAAATACTCATCATATTAGTCGGTCCAGGGATTACGCGTCTTGCATGCCATGGGTACGTCAAGTGGAAAGAAAAAAAAATCGCTCATTGCAAAATAACTGTCATAGTTCTCTTTTTTCTTCAATCTTTGCATATTGGATCATTGCCTGGTGAAAAGAATGGATCCCCATGGAAAGCGATCCATATTACGCACAATAACAACACCCCCCTGGACCGGAGGGTATGGGGTTTGGAAAATGCATTCATGAACATAATATGAACATACTCAACTCCATTCTTAGCCCAGCAGGCGCACACTGCAATGCGCCTGTAAAACACACTGCAGCTCCATTTAACTCTCCACACCCGGTGAGCATGCATTCCAAAAATGATTTTAAAAACGCACCTTTTCCCCGCTCTCCAATCAACCTCGATTTTGGAATTTCACGTGAAATATTGTAAACTAAAGTGGCTCACTGACAGGTACGGGTTGGGAAATTGATGGAACAAATGTTGTCTGATCTGTTCCTCCGATAACGCACGTCCGTCCAAACCTCCGACGTCACGGCTCATCATTCTTCCTACCGAATGTATTCGAACTATTTTGTCCGTCCGCCGTGAGCATGGGCCGAGTTTACCGATAGGCGCTGTGCCGTGTTTGTATTGTGCGCTTGGCAGTTTATTCAAACTAGCTGTTAATAGGCGGATGCAAAAACATATTGCACATACACAACGAGGAATGCAGCTGCTCCAAAGCTCCGAAAAAATAACTCCCCATCCGAACGGATGGACCACCCCATTTTTCCTATCTGTTTTTACGATGCCCATTGGCTTTGCCGAGGCGCGTGCTTTGTGTTAATTTAAAAGAAATAACTACATAAAAATGCACAACGCCGTACAGAGAAAAACAAATGCTCGGGAAGCGCACACAAATAGGACAACACAAAGCGTTTGCTCAACGGAGGAAAAGCGTCAAACCCCGTGTACGTTAGGCCGGAAAACCCGTGGAAACTTTGAAATCCGTAAAAGTGAGCTTTGTTTTTTTCCGATTTCCGGCGCCGCTTTTTTGTGCCTGCTGCCCTTTTGTAATAATACCCAGTATTATCGCTTGGTAAATGATAGGACAAACAGACGGAAGATCACCAAAATGTATTTTTTGCGAATGGGAAAGTATAGTTAGTTCCTTAATCGGGTAAGCATTCAAAAATGGCACAAATATGTCCATTGTTTGTTGCGCTGGTGACTCCTTCTTTATAGCACCAACAGAAAAAAAAAGTTTTTCTATGTCTATTTGTATAACAAAAGCAAGCTCATAACAACGACACAAAAAAAACTGCTTTCATCGAAAATGGAATGAAATGTAACCCCTTCAATTCGCAAAAAAAGAAACGGTACACAGCAGGAGCACAAGAAAATTTTGTCCGAATAAAGATTTCACCGTTCAAAAGTAAAATGGTGTGCTATTGTTTTTCTCTTTCACCCCGTAAATCAAGTGCAAAAAGGCCTCGTCCAAGGAGATGTACATTATGGTGTAAATCCTTGCCGAAATCAAATCGCCCCGAAATTGTCCTTTTCATGTTGATGTTTTTAGTGTATCACGCTGACCGTGCCAGAAACGGGTCAAAGAAACATAGTAATGGGGTTCGGTTGTAGAACTTTGCCTTTGACTTCATCCAACTTTGTTTTGTCACTTTATGATCTTTTGATGTTTCAAGTATGCTTCAAGTTCTCACGCATGATTGTATTGTGGTGTTGGTTTTTATAACATAACTAAACAATAGCACAAGTTAATAGCATGTGGCGACGAAATATAAGAGAGATTTGGCATTAAAGTTTATAATTACAAAAATAAATTAATGCTATCTCATGAAACATGGACACATTCAAATAAAAACCATTTATAGACTGTGAAAAATTGAAAAAACAAAAATTTATAGAATTCAAACAAATGTGGAGCAACATGTTACATTAACATAACATAGATGAGGAATATTAATCTTACAAAAATAGCTTTATAAAAACATTGGAAAGGACTTCACAGGAACAACAATTTAACATTAACAAAAAATCTATCAAAAAAAGATGATGAAACTCTCTACGACATGTTTGCTGATACTTTTTGCTGCCAATCCATCTCTAACTCAACAAAATGTAGTTATGTTTCATCAAAAATGCCACCGACACGAAGGAATATTTTTAAAGCTGGACATCGTCTTATAAGTCCCGCTTAAACTCTGCTCTGTTTGGAGCGTTGAATCTACCGGATGAATATTGCGTGAAGGAGCCCTGCTAGGACAGGGTGACGGTAAATCCATTACCGAAGCAGACAATCGAATCCCCGGCACCAGGAACGTTCTTGCGCGACATGAAAAAAATAAGGTTTTGGAGCTGCACACCACACCACGCACATGATGCACACGCACTCATTCATCATTTTTGCCGTTTTCCGCCTACAAAAACCCTACGAAATTACTTCACGCTCCAATGGGAGTTTCGTCTTAGCCTCGAACTTCGATTCCCCATTCCATCTCGACCATCGACGGCCATCGCGCATGGCGTAGATTGCGAAGATGCTATCGCAATATACGAACACGTCCTGCACGCACTCCTTTACGCCAGTCCGCTTTGGCTGCTCCTTCCCGGGGGGACCACTTTCAAACGACGAGCAAATCTTAAAAATGGTCGCATAGATTCCATCAGCTTCTACGGGTTGCACGCCCTTCGACGCCCTAGCTTGGGTTCACTTCGCATTCCCCATTTTTAAAGGGATCTTTTCTCCATTTTAATGGGATTTTCTTTCTTCGCGCTTTTGACGTGTGCCCCGTCCCCGGCGACGTTAGTTCTTCCGGTTTCCGGCTTCGTTCTTCAAGTAGAAATTTTCTCGATTACAAAAAAAGAAAATTTCAGAAAACTGAAATGGGGGAAAAAAAATTACAGACCCTTTTTTTGGGAGCCGTACATTCTTTTCAATGAGTTAGGTCCATGCAGCTGATAATATGGGGGGCTGAACTACCTAAAACTTCTTTGAGAAAACAACTTAAATTGTTCGTCCTGAAGGGCAACTGCAAAAATCACATAAGATTGGTACGGTCTGCACGCAAGTACCTTAATTTGCGAAGAAAAAAAAACCCTCTTGAATAACGCGAGGTTAGGCTTCAAGCCAATGTATTTCGTTTCTAATTTTCCATCGTTTGGCTGCACTCATAACGCAGCTTATCCAAAAGACTGCCCCACAACACACACACACACGAACATATCGTCACTAGGGTGAACGGAAAAAGTTCAAACGTGAAATAAAATAGTCCAACTCTTGTAGTACACAGCCATTCAAAACTACCCAATAAACCCCAACATTTCCACATTCTTAAGGCGAAAGATTGTGCCGAATCTGCCCAGCAATTGCTTCAACTCCTGCCGGGAGAGTGTGACTTTTGTTTGTCCACGAATGGCTCATAATTTACTTACAGACTTTGGCGCTGATTCAGCCAAAAGTTTGATCCCAGTACACTTCCGGGGGAAAAAAGGTCCTTCCGAAAGTGTCCTTTGCTTCGTTTCTTAGACAACCACTTTGTGTGTGTGTATGTGTCTTCTTTTGGATTCGTTTTGAACGTGCATTTTGGCGAAAAAAAAAACCACACAAGCAAGCACAAAAAAGGTTCCTTCCAAGAAGCAAAGGATTAACGATCGTTGTGTCTCCCTGGTCCAGGCGATTCGTTTTCCCGCTTCGTTAGCTGCTACCTACAACACAGTACACAACTATGCTCTCCGCGTGCACCGTGAATCCCATAGTACAAATGGGATCTGGTGGAAAAGTTTTATGCTTTCTTCTTCCACATGGCTGCGGGTGGTTCCAACAATCGTACCAGTTTCGCGCTGCTCATATGCAGGCGTAGTACAAAACGTTCCCAAATCCTAAGATCCCCGGGATGCGTCTACCAGGCACGTCGACCACTATTTATATGCGCTCCGAAGCGGGGTGTACAAGTAAACTTACTTGATCTTCCATTCGGTACGACGACGACAACGGCCACGATGCAAAAACACATACACATTTTGTTTACCCAGAACCACTATCTTGAGCGTTTTCGGTCCAGCTAGTTTTCGGTTCGGATTTCTTTTTTCGTCCAATAAAGTTTCGTTCTATCGCCGTGCAAAAGCACTTGCAGTTGAACACACACTGCTTAAGATGTTCAGGGCTCAGACGAACAAGTTGTGGCACACGAAATGGATTGAGTTACAGTTTGGACTTGAAATATATTTATAAATTTTGTACCTTTTTATTTGCCAACTTCATGGGCAAAAGATAAAGTTTTGTACCAGCATGAGAGAAAGTACTAAGTTAGTTGTTCGTAGTGGATGCAGTTTATTTGTCACGATGCTTCAAGATGTCACAATGTAAGTTAGGTTATGGTAATACAATTTACAGCAGAATACCCAAATCATGTACTAATTTTTTTTAATTAGTTGATCCTTTTTGAAATTTTATTTGATGTCCTGAGAGCTAAAATCAGTTGCTGTAGACATTTTCTAATTTTTACTTTACTTACTTCCCCAAGTGTTACAACGTACCTTCCCATCCCGTCGCCTTCATAATCCTAATTTATTCGCACTTTTCCACACTCATTCCACTGTCTACCACAACAACTCGTACGGAACAATTTCAATACCACCAAAACCTAGAACGGATGTTTGTCTACTTTCACTCTTGCCAAATTGAGTTTATTTGTCAATTTGCCAAATGAAGTCGCGGCAAACAGGATCGTTATCGTTAATTTAAGTAGTTTCACTATTTAAAAAACTCTTTCCATTCATGCTTTTAATGATAGACCGTGAAGAAGATTGCTGTAGCTCCTATTCATTTGCTCACAAGACAGAATTTTTTGTGCCAAAAAAAATCCTTCTTTGAAACATGTTAACCTCTAACGTGACAGACACACGTGACAGAACCGAATTGAGAAACTTTCTTAACATACTCCTACTTGCTCGAACGTGAAAAGATTCACGTCGTTCCTGTGCAGAGACAGTAAAGATTGTAATTCGCTATTCATTTGTACAATTAAGCAATGAACTTGCGCGACGTTGCGATGGTAAGACGTGGAGCGAACATTGACTTCGGTGACATTGAATGAACCGGGTGTGGGTATGTAATTTTTCATTACAATGCAACCCGTATGCAAGGTGTCACGAGCAAACAGCAACTACCGTGGAATGAATGACGAATTCGAACAGACACACTCTGTGATGGGGATGTCTCATACGTTGCTATCACTTCGCGAACGGCAACACTTCGGTGTGCTGTCGTATATGATTTAATCTGTTAATTTGATAATTGCGCTTGTGTTGTTCTCCCCGGTCACACGTTTTGCAATGGCGTCAAATCGAACAAACGTCTGACACAAACCGAGTCGTATTGCAGAGCCGTGCTTCGTACCTTTTTGGGATAGCAGACCATAGTTTGGGAAAACAAAGGAGATCGTATGGAAATTTGTAACCAGTGGCGTTGAATATATATCTTCCACAAAACGACACCATCGAGAGTTACCTGCACCGTTTAAGAGCGACGGTTAGCATATAGGCAAAAGTCTTGTGCGGGCTCGGGTCTTCTGTTATCGATAATAATAACATACACACAACAGGTAGGTGTGATGGACGGAAGTCCGTATTGAAGCATCTGAAACCCGGACCATCGAATGGGCAATGACAACTGTAATGGTGTTGTGCTGTCCTGTGCAACAGCAACACATTCCGTTCGAAAGATGATGCTCCGGCAGTGCCACGCACCTAATGCATTTCAAAACGTGGCAATTTGCGAGGTGCTTCTTCACTTGTCTATTTGGATGCATAACCTGCACCTTTGCTGTGATATTGGGTAACATGTCACATTGCATCATGACCCGGTATTACAGCGTAATGGGTTTAGGGTAATGAATTTACAGAGCAGTACAGGAACAGAGAGACCGATGGGTGCTTTGGAAAGCGTTGGATGTAACGAGATGGTTATAGTTTACGGTAAATCTAAAGTAGATTTACGTGTGAGCATGTACGGTGCATTTCGACCAAATGTAAACCTGTAGGTATTCATTACTAGGGAGATCTGTTTTGAATAAATTCTTTGCCATTTTTTATGGTTCCCACCATAGAATATTCGTTTTAGACAGCAAGCATGTCCACTACCAAGCCTCTTTTTATTGGAGAGGTGATAATTCAATAGCTTTTTGTACTATTTCAGGGTAAACTATGTAAACAAATATTTTATATAGTAATTCGTTGTGTACTCTTTGTACTCTTTGCATTTCTATTGCAACAGCTATCACTGTCGTCAATGGTAATGGAAAGTCACGAAGAATGACATGATGCCGATGATCGAATGAGAACTGCGTCCGTGCTGAATTAATGCTTCCTGATCGTGCATGATTCATCGCCATGTCGTTCCCGATGGAAGAGTGACATCATCCACCACACAGTTGCCAGTCTCTGCCCGGCGGTACGTTTCCCACAGTGGCAACCACTACTGTTGATAATAGGTGGCCAAACAGTATACGGTTTGCAAAACCAACCACTGGGACATACTGAACGCAGCGCAAAACGTACGATCAAAAGGCATTCGAAACTGACCCCGCCAACACAACACAAATGCGACAGGTAATTATGTTTGCCCACATATCACTCGATAATTAGTATGTAAATGCATTCGCATATAAGCGCACATTACACGCACGAATTTCGCCGCGATTCCCACTGTACAATAGGCAGACCTGATATCTCGTCTCGTATCTGATGTTTCGCTTTCGCATCGTGTAACCATCACACATGCGTTCCTGATAACAGGTAGCAAGGGAAACGGAACCCATCCCAATGCTGGTCTAAAAGGCCGTGTGACAGATTTTCAACAGCGTGGCACGCCGCTTGTCATAAATACTTATCAATGGAAAACAATAAACAGTGTAATAATGGTAATCGTTTTACAGGTTGACCGATTTCTCTCAACCCAACCCAGGTGGCACTCTCGTTGGCATGGGCTGTATTGTGTTTGCACACGATTGTGGTGTAAAGCGTTATGCAGGTGAAACGCTATGATGATATGATATCCGATAGAACATGGTACAGTCAATTGTACGCGAGTATGGATGTGAGTGATGTTTTATTCCAATGGAGACGCCCAGTAATTCTAAGAATAAAATGCTGCAACCCATGCAAAATCGTACAACTTGATAAATGTTTTCACCTTTCATTATTCCATTACTAAAATTGCAGTCTAATACAGTATATTCATATGAATCTTCTTCAAATGCCAATCTTCTTAAAAAAAAAGGGTACTTTATAACTGTGAGAAAATGGTTTCTTCTATTCTTCGCAACCCTACGTCCGTTGCGCGTGCAACATTTACTACATTATTCTACTGCAAATGTAATTCTAGAGTATTGGGAACCATCAAAGGGGAATCGAATAAAATCTGATTCGAGCAGAAAACATCATTACCAACACCAAGATGCATCCGTAGACTGTCCCTCTCTATTTGATTTCCATGGTTGGGTGCAGCCAATGCTGTAGCAACTGGTAGCAAATCACATTTGGCTTGACGTTTCCAGAGCATAGCAGCACCTCGTAATGCAGGAGGGAAAACGTTCATGTCCATCACCGTCATACGAAAGGTTGTACGTCCATAGGTATGATGCACAGCACTAGGTGCTTAGGTGTTGTCTGAGGCATTTTTACTTTACGTCATACTTTTCGTACAGTTTATACTGAGCTAAACATAATCTTGTTTTAGATGATACGATTTAAAAGACCAAATACGATGAATTAAATTGAATGCAAGGTGCTTGCTCAATAAGCATATACGGAATAGTTTTCATAGTTTAACATATTTCAATATACTTTAAATAATTAGTAACATAACAATTTGAACCAATTCAATACTCAACATAAGAACAACCAAAATTGCGAAGCGGTCCTCCGGAAGTAGCAGTAACTCTTCTAAAACCGTTTCTAATTCTCTTTTCATCCCACGTCATTGTCTCGTCGCGACACCCACAATAATCATGAGTTACTGTTTGAACTTCTCGCTTTTCAACGCGAGCGAACTCGGAACACATCACATACACATTGACGCGGTGACACTATTCTCGAATGAAAAGAAAAAGTGTCTCTGTGCCATATGTCTTGTATTTCGGCTAGACTTGTCGGAAGTCGCAGAAAACCCAGCAGCCAAAAATAAACCACACCAAGCAGTCTACCGACGAAACGACAAGCGTTTTATTACTGTGGACGAACTTTAATTAACATCCTTCATCAGCTGGCTGATAGAAGCTGTGTAAGAGGCTGAGGTTGGAAGAAAAATCGTTCAAATATAATATTGAAAACGTTTTGTATAGCAATTAATTGACGACATTAACCAACGAATGGTTATTTTTTACGTTAAACAATAAAAACCGATTTCTGAAAACAGCATTTCAAAACACTTGAAACACATTTTTTACAAAATGACAAACGTGAAGAGTTGCATTCGATTTAGCTCTACTAGAGCGTAAGACGCGTACGTTGCGATGAGAGATATTTTCGATCTCCTACCAAAAATACAACGAAAAACACCGAGAAACAGCTGCCACGTAAAAAAAAACGTGTATGTTGAGTACAAAACGAAGGAAAAGCTTAAAAAATAGTAGAATCCGGTAGCGCTTGGCAGAAATATTAATCCGACGACTCCATCACACTCTTCAAGAACGAACGTCACGTGGCACCGGCAGTGCAACGGACCGATGTGTGTCAAAGCGGCAATGAAACAGTGAGCTGTTTACGCTTGACGCAGCGGGAATTGATTTTCAATTTGGAAACATCAAAGTGAAACCAAGAAGAGGCCACAAAAGTTGAGACGCAGAATTGAACTTCTCGACCTTCCTCTTTTTAAATCCAATTTTCTATTTTTTTTTCGGTTTGACGTGGCAAAACCGATTTAAAAAATGTGATTTTCTCATTAAATGATATGGTAGTTTTCTTGAAGACTCGATAATATAAATTGTACGTTACTGTCGCTTGAACGCAAAGTAAATTGCTCAAGAAAACAGATTTTAATTACTCTCAATTTTATACTGGTAGTTTTACCTGTTTACTAGCAAATCAAAAGAAAATGATTAAAAAAGAGAGAAATTTCATTTAATTCGATAAGCTTAAACATTGATCAGGCTGAAAAGATGAATGTTCCATTACATCAAATTAATTGCGAAACTTATGGAGAACGATTGTGTTGAGCAACCACCCCCGTAAAAGACTATCTCAATCAGTATGCAAAGCAGCGAGAAGATTAAAGTGTGCAATAATTTTTCCATCGCCACGGCAAAAGCGCAATCACTATGGAATTTCGTTGAGCTCCCGTCGAGAGCGAGAGAGAGAGAGATGGACTAGTGCCCAGGAATGATAAATCTTCCAAGTATTTCATCAACAAAAGGGCCTACAGCTGGAATTTCAATTCGCCAAACCCACACCGGTATTGCCTAGCCCCCGGGGTCGAAGAATTCCCGAGAACTACAGCAACCACCCATAAATTATCGCCCAAAAGTTGTGCCCCGGGTTGCATTAAACATAACAACGAACCCGAAACGGGTTGGTTCTTCTTAGATGCATCCGGTTTGGATGCATAAGCGTGTTTGGTAAGCCACGGGCCTGCAAAGGTTGCTGCATTTCCTGCCTGAAGAATCTTTCGAATCAGGGTTGCTATTGGTATACTGCATCTCTCACATGTATAGGCTTGCATAATGGAAGGAATGTTTACCCTTTCGCGCTCATTGATTGGCGATAGATCTAATGAATGAGATCTATTGATAAGTATTGCTCTTCGCCATTCACTCCAAGCATATATAGAGGGAGAATGAAAACCTAAAAAAGTAGGTTGGAAATTACGAAAATTATATTTTAATTAATAGTAAACTAACTAAACTAAAATCCTAAAGGTCGAAAGAAATAGATACTCTTTAATAGAAAGAGATAGATAGATAAAATAGGAGAATACATAAGTTTAAAAGTATGTAAAAACTTTGCCAATCAACTAGTATGTATTCGCGATATAAAAGTTTTTTTTTACATTCCAAACATTCCAAACAAACCACGGTAACTTTTATTGACAGACCACCATTAACAAAAACTACTTCATGCTACTACTGCTTTTCCTTGCGATAGTGAAACTATTTGTGTGTAGCTACACAGTCAAACATGCTAGTTTCAAACTCACAACATTAATGTTTCATCATCCAAAGTCGTTTGCAAAAGTTCAAACCCCACAGTAAAAATAATGACGAACATGCACAAAACCACTATCGCTACTTAATTATCCACCGACAGCGAAAACGTGAGTGCCCAGCCGCGCTAAGGAAATAGTCGTTTTGTTAAACACTGGTAGGAACTTCTACAACATCCCTCTGCCCTGGTGTGGCGTGTTGTTACGCGCTCTACCTCTCTCAGCTCTGCCGGGTGACAACACCAACTCACGTGAGTTGTAAACGGATGAAAAAAAGGAAATGCTGGATGACGTAACGTTGAACAAAATTGAAAGCAGATTAAGGTACGGACAGAAGTTGCGGACCGTGGACAATCAGGACTGACGAGCGTACTCACCCAAAAACTTCATCTGCGAGTGATAAACGGTGGAAAGTCAGAGTTTTTGGGTGTAAAAACTAAAATGGAGCATTTAAAATCAAAACGAACGCGAAAAAAAAACACAGAAACGAACGGTTCTCGAAACGAACGAACATGAGCGGATCGCAGATAAGAATAAAATGATATCAAACAAGCATGGCAGACGTAGTGGTAGTGGTGGCCAAGAAAAGTAAGAAAGAAACTGGGAAAAAAGTTCAAGTGAATACAAAAACGCGAAATCATCTCCGAGTTCCTGGAAGCGAGAGAGCTGGATGGTCAAAGGGTAAGGTACAGTGCAACTCAATCGTTATGCTTCTTAGTTGATGGAATTAAAAATGGAGACATTATTCTAGTAATATTGCTTACTGTGTACAGAGATATGTAAAGTTCCAGTAACAAATTACAAGACATAAACCAGAACCAATAAAGGATATTAAATTGGGCCTTAAGCTTAACAGTTTCCCAACAATTATTGCAATCTTGTTAAAGTTATGTAATTCAGAATAATTACATTATATTCAAATCATTTGCTTCCTCTGCGATTGACACGTATAAAATTTCTTATAATTACCAACTATCAGCATATCAAATTCGTTACCCGAAATCCGTCAGTCACTGTACAGGTGGGTGAATAGAAAACCGATCACAGTGGGATCTGAATTGTGAGTAGAAGTTTCTTTGCTTCTTCATTCATGTGCGGGCGTCGTACGAAGTTCCGCGGCGTCTTCGTGACTCTCGTGGTTCGCGTTGGTGCGTCGGTCGGCATGGGGCGCGCGTGAAGGTAACCGGGAGGTATCCAAAGGTGTACCGAAACCAGCACCAAAACGCAATACGTGCGAGGCAGAATAGACGCAATCAAACACACCGAGCGCAATTCACAGAGCACAGCGCACACAAACGCAAACGATTGGATCGGAGAGAAAAACACATGCACTGCCAAGGTTGGGAAGGAAAAACCGGTTTGGGACCGCGATTGTTGTTGCCAGGGAATCGCGCACAGCCATCGCAGGCAACTCCACGTGGAGTATTGCAACATCGAAATGGGAATGCTGAGAGCGTTTGCTGCGGCCCGCAGCGGAAATCTGAGCCGTTTATTTTGCTCAGACTGAAGTGATCTTTACCTGTTTTTTTTTTTTTTGCTCTTCACTGCTTATCCAAGCAGGCTGCTATTTTTCTTCTCTTCAGCCTCTACTTGCCATCACAGCCTGCTGCAACTTTCGTTTATTGCGTTGGCTCATCACCGCGACCGCGCGGACTCTCGTGACTTGAGCATCATTTTACCATGAACAATCTTCCTATTACCCAGAACGGACCTCGCCCAGTGATCGGATGGACGTAACGGAGGGACTTGTGCTGGGAAATGGGAACACAAGGGAGAAAAAATTGGTGCGGTGGTATAGATTGTGGAGCGCAAAGGGAAAACCCCTGCAGACTGATCGTAATGGAACGGAAGTGGATCAGTTATTGCTTCGTGGCGATCTTACGAGAGTTCGCGCGCGCACGCTCGCGCCCACATTTTTGCGCTCATCAGTTGCCCGCGCGTCCATTGATCTGCTCGTTCTTGCGCTCCACCCATATCCCACGGCAATATCCCCGGTAATGCTGATGATTGTTGGTGATGATGATCATCATTCAAGACGAAGATTCGTAAGATGTGGTATGCTCACTCTTGTGACGAAGCCCCTAATATAATCCACCAAGAACACTTTGAGCTTAAACTATTGCTAACGCAATACATTCTAATATTTCGTGCGGCCTTTTCCACAATCTTCGTGTTTGGCACAATACAATCCCGCGCTAGTGGAATGTGCACGCGAACAAAGCGGAACGGACCTTGCGCGTACTCTAGCGTTCTTCGTCCGTGTGTGATGCCGCCGCACACCAAAAAGATTCACATGCTGTAAACGAATGTTTTCTTGCCGCACGAGATAAGATTTGCCCCGCCGTACGAATCATAAATCCTTTTAAATAAATTTTAAAACAGCCCCATACGCTCATCATGCCAATACAAGGACGAACGCGAGCGAGCCTCGTACGGGATGTTTTCCCATCGTAAACACTCAATTTCGCAGCGGCAACAACCGTCAACGTTTAAGCCGGACTGCGTATCGAATTCGCTTCGATTGCTGCGAGCTCTCGAGGTGCGCGGGGACACATTTGCAAGGAGATACAGGGGCCGCTGGTGTGTGTGTGTGGGTGGAAGTGTAAATTATGCAAATGACATATCGTAAATCTACAAGCCCGAAAGCCCTCCGGAACGGTACCGGAAACCAACCGGTGTGTCTGCAGATGCATCCGAGATGCAATGTCGAACGCAAAACGGATACGGGACGCTGGGGTTTGGGATGCAGTTCGCCCACCCACAGTGCCGGGAGGAATAAAGGGTGGTGGATGGGAGATACGTGTGTGTGTGTGTGGGTGTCGTCCGTGAAGCGAGGGATACTTGCCAAAGATAAGCGGTGTTCGTGGGCTGCCAATTCCAGCTCGATGGGCTGATCAACGCGAACGCGAACAACGGATTTGCTTTTCTTCGTAAAGGAGTTTTCGATTTTCGGCGTGGAGGGCGATCTGGATAAGGAAGCTTGAGCTGCCAACACAATAAGCATGGAGAGCATAACTTAATATTATTCAACTCTTCTGCATGTGTAACACTAACTGTTCTTTGATCTCAAGTATTTTAAAGGATTTTAAAGTGTTAAAAATTGAGATTATTTCTTTAAAGTTGAAGAAAGTGTTGTAATATGTAAAGGATTCCACACGTACTGAACTTATACACGCTTGGGGCCAAAAAGTTGTACTAGTGTGTGAGTAAAAAACGCTTTGCAAAGAAACAATTTTAACCTGCAAAAGCTCAACAATTGATGAGAGAATCTACATTCATCCCTAAACTTTCAACTTTAATTTGACAAGTAAACCAACATGGTATTACCTTAAGTCCATCAATTCACAGGTTATGGATAATGTCTGAGTAATTCTTTCCAAAACCTTGTTTGAGAGAAACAGTTTAACATTTACCAGCTATTTCTTGAGATCTAGAGTTTCGTCTATTTTAGATTTCAATCTGCTGACTCTGCGAAGTAAACATCTCGTCAGAACGCGGTCCTAAAAAGACACTATAAATTTAAATCTTATAAACTAGAAGAATAATTCATTCTGATTCCAATCGATTCTTAAAATAATAATATGAGCTCATCGTTAAGATTTCATGATTAGTACTTTATCTGCTACTTTCTGCACAGAGAACTTTAATTTTCTTTTGAAAAAAAAAATTAAACATCGCACAAAAATACTTTCATTCACAAATTTTAAAGTCATTCGATCGATAAAACTGAACCTCGGTTGGTGGGATGATACCAATGGAAAGACTCCAACCACCCCCAACCGTCAACCGATGGCAGTTCTAATCGAATTGAACCCGAGACCGATTTCCGTAATTAGCTGCGATAAATCATTATTCATACACAGAATCCACCGAGCTGGCGGAGTGATCGGGTCATGGTTTTGGGACGATTTTGAATAAATTAGTTTGATTTATACAGTGAACCATTGATGGCAACGCACCAGCCAAAGGAAGCCATTTTGTACTGGATGGAAAGTGTGGTGCCTTTCGGTAAACCCAGAAGAAAGTGAAACAAACCCGGCAGAGAGTGGAGAGTGGGGTCAAATGAAACATAAATCTTTCAGCATGGGGGAGCGAGGAGATGGAGACCAAACTGTCGGTCACTGGGGACCTTGTTTGATGGGAATCGGTTTCAAAATAGCAGACGATGATACATCGTGAAATCCAACAAGACGAAACTTTGTGCCAGGGAACCAGCGGAGAATGAGGGGGTATGTTCTGACGTCTCTTTGGGGCACTATAATCAAGATGCTGACTTATCACGCTACCGTATTTCATGCGAACGGACCCATCGATGGTGTGGTTGGTGCCTAATTACTGCACTAAAACCGATTCATATAGAGATTCCTTCCTAAAAAGTAATAAAAAAAAAAACAACCCACCGAAACGAAATGATGGTCCGTTTCAAGCCGTACTGTATTGGGTTCGGTATTGGGATCCAGTTAGCTGGGAATTGAAATCTAATTTAACCTCGCAGAGGCTATGGCCTATTTCGGGTACGTTCCCTATCATCAACGCGATTGAGGTTCAGAATGTTTTGCTTTGCGTTGAGCCTTTTTTTCCTAAAAACTCACCATCGCCAAAACCATGCCATCGTTTTCGAGAACGCGCTGCATCTCAGTGATAATTTTCCACGGTTACGATGACCGGCGCTACTGCGCCTCCAGGGTAAAGGAATCGTTTTTTTTTCTCTCACTCTCTTTCTCTCTCACGTCCAATCCGGAGAAGTTGAACCGATTCGATAACCGAATCACCACGTGAATGGCGCTCCAGGTTTGCAATTTCGGTTCCCTATCATTAACCTGTCACACACCGGTTTCTTCGGTGCCGTTTCTAACGATTAGAACGATGATGAAGATTCACCCCCTTGATTCATGCCAAAGGGCTATCCCGGCTGGAAGATAAAGTTCCCGCCGGAGTTTCCGTGTTTACCCGTATTCTCGTTCTGGTTTTGCTTGCAACACAGCAAAACACACTGCGAGTAATTTTCCTAAAAACTCATTTCGAACGTGATTCTGGTGATATTCTTCACCCGTCCGTGTGCCCGGTAGTTTCGCATTCGTCTAAACCCGTTCTGGTCACATGGTAACGTTCACGCCGATAATCTTTACAGATGATCTTCGATTTTCGAAGAGCACCGGGGTACCAACTGAATAATCGTCCACCCTTGTTTGTTTCGCGGCGCGGCTGTAATCGGAGGCGCGGCTGGTAATTTTAGCTTTCCTCGAAACGCCTCCACCTACGGCCAATGATTCGGGGCCGTGAATCACACTCCCACTCAGGGGAGGGCCGAAAGGTGACCACCTCTTGATTGAGGAGTTGTTTTGATTGATACGAAAATTGCTACATTCCCTGGCGTGGCGTCAACGAACCTTCAGCCAAACCTTGCCAGCGCCTCCACCGTCCGGGCAGCGTCTGCACGAGGGCATTATCTCCATGGAAATTATCTCCACGTTCGCCTCCACGTCAGCGGAGCAAACAGTAACGGCATCATCTTCCCGTTTGGGTCGTTGCGAATTTGGCAAATGATTGTGATTTGCTTCCCGATAACTCGATTGTGCTGACCTCCCACTTCTATTCGCTTCCCAAGGGAGCAATCGCCATGAATCGATTGCAGGAGGGACGTCGGATGGGCCAAGTGTTTAATTACAGCTACCGACTTTTGGCTGCCGGGTTTCCACAGGGGAGACGTACATCAATGTTACGTTTTCCGTGTCACAATGCGTTTGATGTAGGTTGCGCCTGTTTGCCGGAGACAATGCCATTGCAACTGCTCGATAACTTCATCGATTGCCTCCCTCGAACGTTTCTTTTTTTTTTTTTTGCACCAGTTTCTTGGGTAATCGCTAGCGGGTAGAAGGAAGTTCAGCAAACATCGCGGCAACGATGGCGCACTTGCAGTGACATTGATTTATGGTTCCATTGAAGAGACTCCAACCCCCGACCGCACGGTTCGTGTAGTGTATGCCGACACGGACGCATTTTCGGGCCAAAAAAAAAAGCTTTTGTGTAGCGGGAATGTCGAGTGCGGTGAGTGTGTGTGTGTTTTTTTTGGCAACAAGCTACAAAGGAATACTTAAATTTTCAAGGCAAAGAGTATTACCGTTTCCTTCGTGCAAAGCTCCGCATAAAGATTTATAATTCGCTGGTTGGAAGATCGTGCGTGAGAATGTGTACGTTTTTTTGAATACCTTTTTGTTTGTTTGGATGCTTTAGACAAATATTTGGCAACATTCAAGCGTAAAGTACGTTTATTGATACATATCATTTGTTTGTTTTATGTTGAAAGATTGGACATTACTCTTCAATTACTACGAAACGTTACGTATCAAACGTATAAGTTTATACAACTTCTAAATGCTGCCTATCTTTATTTCAAAATATAAAACAATTATGCATTATTAAATTACAAACCGAAATAACGTAAAAGTTTGGTAATCCAATTCATTTAAATAACATCAACTGAGGAATCAAGACTATCGGTATATTCTATACATCCAAACCATGTGTCCATTATTGACCGTCGGTGATAATCAGCGCTTACCGTCGATATCGGTTAATCTAACGAAAAAACGATAATTTTTGATAATAAGTTCACAAGGGTCAACATTTAAAACCACGATCAGTACATCGATATTTCCCAACGCAGTTTGATTGACCACTCTGTCTCGAGAGTGCTCGCTGATCTATCAATGTCGCACCATAGACGAATGAGCCTAGCTTTTACGAAACCTATAAACGTATGTCTAGTACTATCAAACATGTAAGTGCACCCTGCAGCGAGTTACGCTCGGCTGAACCCGGGTTCTCTCGTCAAGATCTCACCATTACGACTCATGCGCAGGCCGGGTGCTGATTACACGGTGCCCCCACTTTCTCCTATCACGTCCAAGCGGTTCCAAAAATAGGCCACGGTGTGGTCAAGAGAGAGGCATTCGCGCACGCATTCGAATCGATCGGAATGCGCGAACTTTAACGTGCGCGTTGCTCACAACGAGATTTGTAATGAGAGCGCGGCCTTCAACCGTGGCTCGTTGGTCTAGGGGTATGATTCTCGCTTCGGGTGCGAGAGGTCCCGGGTTCAATTCCCGGACGAGCCCCACTAGTGGGAGAACGAAACTTTTTTTGCAGAAGTATTTTGTTTTAAAATGTGCAACGGATTCGTCCACTAAAACTAATTGAATTCGTTTTGTAGAACCATTTATGAATTTTTTTATTAAATCAAAATTAAATTGTTGAACCAACGTAACGAACGAATCGATAATTATTGTTGCAATGGCTTTCCATCGGATATGATTTAATGGATTCAAAATGGAGTTTCGTACTTAGAATTCCCTTGGTATTTAATTTTATGCATCAATTAAAGAAAACTCTTCGGAAGGCGTGGCTTCTCTTGTGCAAACCGTCCTGATAATGGTTGCGAATATCATCAGGCAAACTGCGCGAACCAATGGCAAGGGTTGCAGCTTGAATGCCGGTTTTAGTTATCTTTGCCGTCTGCTTTAATGTTTGTTTTGTTGCCGTTTACTTTGTGCAGCTCCACAAGCATTTTCTTTACCGCTTAGTGCGAGCATAAAGCAATGCGAGCTAGTTGGGAGTGATCCACATAGCAAAGGAGTCCTTGGGTTTACAACACAAACCAAACACCTTTAATGTAATGTTTGAGTTTAACTCTTTTCTTACAAAACCGTTACACAATTCAATGAAATAAAGCTCCATTGAGACCACTTCAACGTAACCCATTTAAGATTATTCAGTAATGTTTGAGATCTAAACAAAATAAAGGTTCGCACACTCCCGCTAACATCTTGTGAACAGCGGGCTTCAATCTTCTAAAGCTATAAAAATAGTATTCGTCGAAGGCAATTCTCTCAAATGCAACCATCAACTTGCGCATTTAAGACCCTTTTTTTCTCGCGCTATGTTTAGTAGTCGAAACGATCAAGCACAGCATGCACACTCTAAAGAAAAAACGAACACAAAAATAACAATAAATTAGTATCGTAAATAAAGTTTTATGGACAAATTTGAATGCAAACAGCAATTGTGTTTCCCAGGCACAACACCGGCATCCCTAATCGCCCGGAGGAGAAGAAGCAATCGAGGGCGTTCGTTCAAGGTGCACGGTTACGCGCAGAGAACTCACCCAACCTTCTAGTTCACCCCGTTCCAAATTTGCCTGCCTAACACTCGAGGCCCGCGGGGAACGCTGGATGGAACTCGTAAATGTCCGAAAAATTTATGCAAAGTGTCTGGGGAACTCGAGGGACCCGGTCGAACACAGCCAGAGAATGGAATTGGAAAATTTTTGCACTTTCGTAATGGTTTCGCATTGAAAAGCTCAAAATTGAACCAACCTTTGGCGTCTACGCCGGTTTCTTCTTGAACGGTTTTTTACTGCATCGGTGTGGTCTCCGCATGGTAGGTGGGAGGTAAAATTTTGTTATTTTAAAATGCTCTCGGCAATGTGGGTGAGGAATGGTTTCATTTTTGACTTCTCCGTACCATCCCGAAGGACGACACAGGGAGTGTTTTGTTACAACAGCAATAACACAACGACACGCTTCTTTTAAACGTGCCGTTTTGCAAAATTGTATTCCAAATTTTGTTTGTTGGGGACAATGTGCTGTTGACTTCATTCAGAATCACGCCACATTTCATCAGTTTTATCGTGCCACTTAATCAGTGATTAGGACTAACGAACTGTTTTGAATATTCGCATATATAAACTTTATAAATCCTAGCAGATCGCACACCATAGTCACAAAATCATTAAAGAATTTACTACAGTCGTAATACAAGATACCTTCCTACTTCCATATTCTTTAAGAAACTACTCAAAGTGCAAGCATACCAAAAAAAAAAAAATTTAATGTAAAGTGCAATATGCCCAAGCATGATGAAACACTAAATTGAATTTGCACACTTTCTACAACCATATTGCTGAAGTGAGACGGAGTTGATGCTTCGTTGCAATCACCTTTTAGCGACGAATTACTTTTTTTCCTCCCCAACAGATCAAACGCTTAGCTTAGCCACATCTGCAGCATCTTTTCCAATACCCGGCTAGCAAGCAGGCGAAGCATTTCCGAGGAAAATTTTCACAGACCAAAGAAAATACCTACCCAGCACACTAAAAGCAGCATAATAAACCGGCACAAGCATTACGCTCAATCGAAACCCCATCAACAAGCGCTACCAATTGAATCTTTCAATCAACTCGCCCTGCCAGTGGATACGCCTTTTTGGGGTTAAGACCGCGACCAGCCATCAAACGGCGGTGGGGTAGAGTTGGAGCTGTGTGCATGAGTTCTCCCGCGGGCTGTACACTGTACATCAAATATTCAATCTATGCTGAGGAACGCGTTCCGGCGCACACGCCTCCTCCACTTGATTACGACCGATGGGAAAGGCATAAAAGCATAAACTTGCACACAGCATCATTCACCCTTCGATACGTCCGTAATAAGCCTTTAAATTGGTCGCCGATCAGCGCACAGGAGGAAAGAGCAAGAGAGTAGAAGAATACGCAACGTCTGTCAGGCATCCTGGGAGGAAATGTCATCTTTCGTCTTTCGCCGGGATTCATTTCCGGTCCAACTGCTTAGCGTACTGCAGATGAGTTCCTGTAACGTGCCCACGCGCTCCCGGGTCTCTGTTCCACCCATTTCGAACTAAATTCTATTGAAAATCGATCAACATTCCCACCCAATTCCGGTCGCGCAACGAAAGGAGCGTGCCGGGAATGGTGAACACGCGAACCACTACACTGAGATGTGGTTTATGCATCGCGCAACATATTGATGTTGCTAAACGCTGCTACACGAAAACTCCGGAACCGGATGGGATGGTTTTGGATGAGTGAAGATGCAATTCTGGTAATGGGGTTGCATAAGTATGAAGAAGATCTCCACCGCCGCAAGCGCAGGGAGACGCACTCTCAGCACTGTCACGTGACCACGCGCTCACACACACTCACACACAGATGGTTCCGACACCCCGATACGGCCAATATCGGTGGTGAAATGGTTTCCGCCCTGATTGGACACGATTATACGTCTGCCCACCAACCAATATCCCCGAACCAGTGTTGCGGTAATGCAGCGAAGGGAACTATGTCCTTACGTACTGTACTGGCAGAGAAACCACGCCAAGGTATTTGCCGTGAAAATAACAATTTACTGAAAATGGTTTTATTATGCTAATCAATTAGTGGCCCGAACGCGCTTCGGCGAGGGCGCCTCAAATAAACGGAATGGTGCAATTGATGCAAAAAGCTTTCAGCAATTGCACAGCACAAATAAACAAAAACGCATGACACGGAGGACGGAATGGGCAGGAAACAAATTGTTAATCAAATCAACGCAACCAAACGGGAACCAAGTCGGGAAAACGGGAAGACGCGAAACGGCAGTGTTTTCCCTCGTGCAGCTATTTTTGTCTCGGCCCCGGTACTCTCTTCACGAATTTTGTACCATTTTGAAAATTATTTCTGAAAAGCACTTCGGAACGAGCATCTAAGCTGCTTTATGTGCAGACGATGTCTAGCATTGGGGAAATGTTCCTTGAAAAGGAAGACCCGCACCACAACACATACACCCACTTGTGCTCAGATAAAAGTGTCTTGAGCATAATGGATTGAGTATGAGCGGCTGGGTGGAGAATCGGGAATAACACCACGACTCTACAGATAAACAAAATATTCACACATCAATTTAGGGGGGGAGGGTGCGAAAAAATGCTCTAAATTGCACATGGAAAATTCTTTTCCGCGAGATCTTGACATTCGACTCACACGGAAGCGCGTGGGGTGAATACTCACGAATGCTGAACTTTACTTCTCTTTTAGGGGGAACTCAACAATTGGCGAAGTTAATTTGTTTCATTTAGATGATTTTGATTACCATTTTATTGACAGAACGATTCCGTACGGATCACTTAGTCAGAATTGGTGGATTAGGTGCTTGATTGTGTCTAATATTTAAATTGAAAAAATATACAACGAAATATTGCTCGACCTTTAAACAGCTTCCGTGCGCAACATACATGCAGCTGCAATGGAATGGAGTGTGTACTCCCCAAAAAAGGTGTCCTTTTTGCGCGAATATAACGAAGTACGGACAATTTGTCGCGTAGAAAGGCGCGTGTAACATAAGCACCTCGTCAGCTGTTAATGGAAGTGTCATGCTGTGTCTCCTGATGCGAACCACCATTGTGCCATCAATCCACTTGACATCCACAGGAAGTGCATGAAGGAAACAATCACGTTATGGGAGAAGATTTTGTTCACGATGCCGGGTAAAGGGAAATATTGACATTTCTTCCGATGTGCACACCCTTGGGGGATGTCAATTTTGTAGGCAAGTGTTGCGAGGTGAAGAAAAAGGTAATTTCAATCCACTTCGTATCTCAATGTGCTGGGAACAACCCCACAACTTCACAAACATACATATATGATAAAGCGAAACCCGACCGAAAGGCTATATTGAGAGTTTGCGTACAAAGCATACGGAACAGATGAAATATTTCACACTTTTAATGGAAAATTAAAAAGAACAATTTTTGATAATGTGCAAAAGTGAAATGCTTCGTATCTTTATGTTCCATTCGTTCCCCACTATCTGCCAACACGTTTGATGTTATTATTTTCATTATCTTTATTTTCCCCGGCCATCCACGGCCCGTTTTACTTCACGAATGATCAGTCAATGTCAATTTCCGTTCCGTTTTTCCCCTGGATGGTTGCGGTCGGAAGCTGGAATATGACCATTCAACCGTACGCGCGAATGCACCGTGCATAACCGTGTGCTGCAGCATTTCGTACTGCAACGCGCACTTTGCCCTTTTTCCATCCGTGCCTGACTGTGACTCCGTCGTCGCGTCCCGGGGTACGAAATTGAATTTTTAATATTTCGCATCAAATGTGCATGAATATTTCAACCATTCGGCAGCAAATTGGCACCCGTTGGCTTCCATTTACCCTCCATCTTGTCGCATTTCTTCCTTTCCCATGTTGCCACTGGACAACGCAGGGACACGCGCCTGCAATCCAAACCGCCGCACTGCCCTCCCTCCCACTTGTGTATCCAACGCCCGTGTGTTCGAATGGTAAATGTTTCATTCGTCCTGCCACCGCAGGCAACTTAATTGAACGTTTTGCGGTTTTTTATGTCTCCCAATTGGGCTCCCGATGAATGCATAATGTGAATATGGTTCGGCGAATTTTTATCCCCGCGTGCACGGGCCGGGGTCCGATTTTCTCGCGTAAATTAAAACACTATTTTATGATTCGTACAAAAGCTTTTGTTTGGACCGGCCAGATGTTTATTTCGAACACTGAGGCACTTGCCGATGATGAAATACGTACAAATTCTTGACCTGTTTCTTTCTGCCTCGTTGGGTCAAATGCAGTATTTGTTCAATTTATTTGCCATTTTTTTAATTATCCCCGATAACACAGAAACTGTCTCACCGTAGAACCGCATAATACACGTAATTTCTTGAAGCCTTAAGGACTTAATTATTGGTTATTTCCAATAGAATCAACTGTAGAATCAACAATCTCAAGCGGTCTACCAAACCTGCCACTTTTGGTTTAGTTTACCAGTAGCTAAATAATAAGTCCTGCAAACGGCTTTAAAATACATTTGATCTACATTTCGTCAAATCCCATTACCAGACAAGATCGACTACTCGGAAAAAAATGATCGACACTTTCTAGCAAAAAAAAATGCATATCACCGACACAACCGGCTATTTCCAACTTCTCACTATCACCAAATCGTCGTTACAGAACTCACTGTACAAGGAAAATTCCATACACGCCGATGAAACGGATGAAAGTAAACAAAAACACAAACCTCCAATGAAGCGAAACGTAAACTGGGTTTGCCTCTGTATGCCCGAGGAACAGATGTGACACCATCGATCGGGAACGAGTTCTCCCATAGCGTGCAAGGTGCACCCCGCACCGAGAGTGAGGTTGAGATGATGTGTGCAACAAACACAACAGTCGATAAAAAAAACCCAAACTGATGCCCCGTCGTAAAACAAGTCGAACCACATGACCACTGTTTGGATGCGTACCCTTTTTGCGAGTAAATAGAGCCAATCGAGAACGGGGTGAAAGTTTTCAAACGGAAAAACGCGTACATAAAGAGACGCAGAAAATCAACCATTGATGAAAGGAGCGTCAAACAAAAATAAAATGATCCGATGGAAACGAATGTCACGCCACGGGGCTTTTCGTCAACTGTATGAACAAATTAACGTGTGTGTATGTGTGTATGTGTGAAAAGTTTTTTTAGTAACCGATATGCTTCAAACACATCGTCACTTTGTTTTTGTGCGCATATCATATTTCTGTTTCATTCTAATTAGAGTGTTCGTTTTCAATACTGTTTGCCAATTGAAGCAATTTTAACATTGTTCATTCTATGATCCATGAACAATAGATTATATTCAATGAAGCAAATTCTCAATGCAACTTCAATCCAGCGATTAAGTATGTTAAATTCAAAAATATCTAGTCTTTATAATTTGATCTTTGACTATCTATTCTTACAACTTTTAATATTATGCAACATAAACTGAAATACTTCTTTCCTGAGAGTTTTAGTTATGGTATTGCATACATTTAAAAATTTTCAATTCGACGATTAAATTATGCGAGTAACCCGTGCAAGCCACTTCTTCACAATTCTAGCATGTTTGTGTTATTCGAACCTCTATCAACCTCTATCTCTCGGTCGAACCCACCTAATTAAGGAACGTCGATCAAATTTCCCAGAACTGCCAATTGTGTGCATTAAAACGGAAAGCTATCCTACTCTTCGGCTTCGCCCGGGGTTTGCTTTGCATTACTTGTTGTGCGTACATTTCGTTCCCAAGTCACGGCTATCGTTTGCCGGCGCATGGCGTTTCAATTTCAATCCCGTCCCGTCAATCCCGTGGCCAACTTATGCCAGCGCCAGCGTACCAAAACTGGGCAACTTTTATCAACATAGTTGCCGTGGTAGAATGGACAATGTGCGCTGTGGCTGTGTGTAGCGCCGAAAGATGCTAAACTAAACTCGACCGGGAAGGAATTATGCAAACCTGAGTGCCCGCGACTGCAAAACCAAAGCCCCGGTTCTCCGTCGCCTGGCACACACACACGCTCGCACACATGGCATTCGAATGCAGCGGGAAAACGTCAAATTCAATCAATCCACCGTCCAGCCAGACAGAACGGACCGGCAGGGTCGAATGGAACCGGGAGGGTTTTTGTGAGAATTGGCACCGATGCGTTAAGTTCGAACGGAGCGTACGGCGTGCCCAGTCGAGGGCGAAGAATTGTCCGAGATCGGACAGGGCCAGGGCCTTTTTTAAGCTGCAGCAAGAAAACTTCAAACCTCATCATCACCTCAACGCGGACGGTCGGCCATTCTGTCTGCCTGGTGCCCAGATTGCTAAACAACATTTGTCTGCCGCGCCGTCCGTACCCCGTTAGTGCTCGTTGCTCGTTCCCGCGGACGCGGACTTGAAAATGCAAATGCGGCTAATCGAACGGCTCTCGATGCAGCTCAACGAATCGGTGACCGATGTGTGTCGGGCCAGCGATGCATACGGAAGTAACTGTTAATTTGCCACCATCGCCAACGGCCATGGAAGGAAGCCAATTCTGATCGCACGGCCACCATTCAATCCGGTGCTCCGTAGTGTGTCGCCCGTCGTCCGGAGTCGGATTAAAATTTTCCCTTTGAAAGTGCTTTAAATAATATCCAGTTCGCGGGCAGACGGTGCCATCGGAAGCAGCTAGCACACGTCGTCGCAAAACATTGGAACACGCCATATTTGAAGGATCGGTTTTAGATAGAAAAATGGCGAACGACTTGTGTTTCTACCATTTCGATTTAACACGTGAGTTTCGAAAAAGTAAAATAAATAAATTCTACACTGAAACCATTCCCGTGGACGGCGAAGCGTTTGTGTTTGAAGGTATTGTAAATAATTTGCTTTAACTTCATTGCTTTGGTAGGAATGTGTATGTATTCGCACTGTTTGTGGAAAACATTTGGTTCGCGTGTCACGCACGAATGCTATCGGCAAAGAGCGAACCACCGTGGGCGGATTAAATATTTGAAGTTCGTTTGCCACTTTGACTTTGCAAAATTAATGACTATTTTGTCTATCGATTATTGATTGATTGATTCACTGTTGCGAACGGAATATTGATTACATTACGACGAACTGTATTGCATTAGGTATTCCAAGTAGGATGGCTTTGATGCGTGTGTAATACTCAATGTCTGCTCCCATTTAAGCGCAGAACTCAGCATCTCAAAAAGAGCAAATCATTTTTGGGATTTTTTAAAGAACAAAGTACCTCCAACAATTGTTAATACATAATAAAATATGTAAAAAAGAGTATTACAAAAGCTCAATAAATGGTGTTTCTACAGTGTTTTTTTCAGACCGCTGTAAAAGGAACTAAATTAGTAGATACCGCACTGATGTTGAAGTATGGCCATACGACCTCCGGTCAAGTACTAGTAAATTTTGTGTGAAACACCTGACGCAAACTTCAAGTCAATCAGGATCCTGATGTACAAGAGATTTTGGGTAAAAATATGAAAATATGTATTATTATATGAGATTGAGTAGAATCTTGAGTTAAATCGAGAGGAATATATATCAGAAGGATTTTTGGCTCCCAGCCCAGGGAGGAGTCGCTATACGGGAACCTCTGCGAAATCCTGGATGAACTCATTATCCTACAGCGAATTAGACTCGCCGAGTTCCGGAGGGCAGCTCATGTCATGTGAATGATACCGACCCTTAAAGTCCTATTAGATTCTTTGCACGGACAGGGAGAGCAGGTGTGTTAGTTCGACATATGGATGGAATGATGGCGTTGATGTCTCCACCTTAAAGGTTGGGATAATAGGTCGTTAGACCTATTAGCAGTGCTGGACCATAATCGGTTTAGAGGACTCCTGCAGCAACAAATCAAGATTCTCGAAACGGTTATAGCGCCTGGTAAGTAAAAAATATGTCCCCTAAATCTTTCAGTTATAATGTGAGCATTATTTCGCAAAGCAAAAAGAAACTCAAATTAAAAGTACTAAAGCCTTCTTCCTCAAATTATTTTCTTTAAACCTGTTTAAGTACTGTTCTTGGTTTGTTTCCTTTTCCTACTCTTTACTACCGCATGGGCGCACAGATCGAAAACACATCTGCCCACCACATTTTTCCGGCACGTGAAGCGATAACGCTATCTTTAAAACAAAGAAACGTAATAAAAACATTACGCGTACAGCGACTCTTGTCGGTTTCGGTTGGAACACAATTTGCATTTCTATGTTTTTCTTTCCCATCCCGCATTGCTCGGAGTGCTCGAACATTTTCAATTCAGCGTCGTTATCGGTTTGTGAATATTTCACACCAACCCCACCACGGGCCCCGAAACGGCCGAATGAAATCTCACCGGAAACACTCGTGCGCACACGGAGCCCTCCGTATGTATGTACTACGCGGGCAGGCACGTAAACGGACCGACGGATCGGATATACAACGACGCGCATGGGAATCAATTTCCGTACATATTTCGCGATCTTTGACAGTTCCTCTGCCCCGGTTGCCAAGCCGGTCACGGAAGCAACACGAACAAAAAAAACACAAGAGATAGAGGTCATGAAAAAGTACGACCGAGCAGTGCAAGGAAAAAAAAGGTGCGTGTGTGTCCCCGTGTAAGGTTGCAAAAGGTTTCGAATTCGATAGTCGATAATTTCTCCTCAGCCTGGGTGTGTGTTTGCTATGCATCGCACGTGTCACGTTTCACATCCGATGGGCAACAAGCGACACACGGTAGTTAGCGAGTGGTGAGGCACAAAACGTTGGGGAACGTTCTTTCGCCTTGTGCCCCAAAATGAATGTTAATCAGATACGCGCAAAAGCCCAACGCACGATGTGCGGAATACATTCCAGCGTTCCTCTTTACCAGCTCTTGGTGAACGAATCGGTACACGATACATTAATCAAACTTTTATCGACAGCAGCCGAACAGCCGACAATGACCGCGGGACGAGCTTGTATGTGATGCGAGCGAGTGGTGGCTCTGGATTTTCAACTCACCACCAACAACTCTGGCACTGACGAAGGTGAACATTAAAATAAAATAAAAAAAACTCGCCTTAAAGTGCGTACGGAATGTTGCGAAACAGAGTGTTGAAACATTACGTTTGTCTCACTCACACGTCGAACGCGATGAGTGGCGTGCGAGGGAGTCGGTCGCTCACCAAGAGGACTCTCGAATGTCTCGAACCGAAGCCAAACGAAGCACATTCGAAATCCCAGAGTGCCACACAAAGCTGTGCGTAGAAGAACAGGTGCTGAGTGTTTGCCACACACGATGAAATTCGTTCGAAAAATGCATACTTGTAATTAAACAAAACAAAAAAACCAACTGCAAGGCGGTCCGGAATCCGGAACGGAAAAAGGAAGCTTTTTTTTATGTTGTTCGCACACATGTTTTTTGCTCCTTACCGGTGCGGAAAAAGAACTAAGCGAAACGTGTTCTTATCTTTTTGTTAGGATATTTTTAGGAAGCCATATACATCTGCAAGCTTCCAGTGTTATCGTGTTTGGAAACAGTGTTCCCACTTTTTGTTGGCTTTGTTTCAACTAAACCGGATATTGCTTTTGAAAAAAAAGCAAGAACCTCCCAAAGACAAACTCCCGAAAAGTCGCAGGACCACACGCGTGACTCCATTGGTGACTTATCTAAACGTTTCGTCGCTTCACTTCCCGGGGTGCGCAACACTGTGGAAGAGTTTATTTGTTTGCACATTTTTCACACCATAACCGTAGCCGTTGTTTTTTGTTACGACGACACAGTCGACACAGCGTACAGCACAAACGTTTCTCCACCGCGAATGCCCATGAGTGCACCAGCTGCTGCTGCACTACAGTATGCACCGGGAACTGCACCTTTCTCGGAGTTGTTCCTCTCTTGTTTCATTTGTTTTTTTTCCCCAATAACACATCACCAGGCCAGGTGTTCGGTAGGATATCTGCAGTCAAAAATGGCTTTAAAAAAGCCAGTACGGCATCTGTCACCGGCAATGATGAAAGTATGACAGTTATGACCCATTCCAGGTGGGTGGCCTCTCATAGACTACTACAGCAGCTTTGCAAAGCTCCTTGTGGGGTCACAGTTTTGTTGCGGTGGATGTTTTTTACCCAACGTGTGTTCCTTCGCTAGAGTTAGTTTTGCGTTTTATGGTTTAGTCGTGTGTGTTTTCCGTCATCGTGTGTGGTTTCACCGAGCGGTCGGAAGACGTTTTATGACCAAAATGTTTTGTCAAGTCGAGTGACCGTAAAATTCATATTTTTATCATGTTTTGGTGAGTTATAACACGCAACAGAATTGGTATTAAAGAACCCACAAGGAAGATAATACGTTCATGCTGCTTTGAATGAAGTAACTTCAACTTCAATGTTGGTATGATTGTATTTAAGCTGTCCTTTAAACATAGAGAAACAAACTCTTAAAGGTTTTATTTTAGTATTTAGGATCTTATTTAATCAAGTCACCACATCACTATGAACTTTTATAATGAAAGCGAGTTCCAAACCGATCGAAAGAGGTTCAACTGATCACATGAAAATGGCCTCAAACGAACGTACAATGAATGGTTTCATCAATTTGCTCCTCCGTTTATTACGCTCCAACTTCATCACTCATCTCTTCTAGCCTCCCAGTACCGTTTTTGGCCGTAAGAATTTCCCAATCGCACTTTAATAAAATCACGCCATCACGCGTATGGAAACGATGATTGATTGCATTTGATTTCATCCATCAACCGACAACAGCATACTGCACTATTCATTTGCTGCTCCACCATCGCACAGCGACATGTCCGGTTGGTTGGAGTTGACTCGACCCGCCGAAGCTGTCCAACGTAAAATCCCCCAAAAAGTGACATCCACAACGATTGCAATAATACGCGCGCTTTTAGCGTGCTCGGAATTGTCAAGTGAAATTGAAATGCTAAATTAATACGTATCCTTATTCGAGTCTGCCAGAACGATATGTGGAGAACCACCACTAGGCCAATACATCTAAAAGCGGCTACAGATAAAATTGGAAAAATTTCGCCTTTTTTATTTAAAACTTTCGCGAAACATTTTCTTCCCGGTGACAATTCCGTTGTCGAATTTATTTGCCAGGGTTGGTGCGAGAAATCCGTCACTTCCGGTGCGGAAATGAGACTTCTTCCTTCGTGGATTTGTCCGCTGTCTGGTTCAGCGCATTCCGGTTCCGGTTCGGTGGGATCCCTCCACCGAAAGATGCTGATGTGACTTTACACACAGCCAGAACGTGCAAACACGTACCGCTCATTATGCTGCGGAAGTGTGAAAAGTTTGCAAGTTGGTGTTGGAAAGGGCAAGATTTCCGTTCGAAATGCGATGTATTCATTGCAAACGCTCATTTGGGTGAGATGAATTTACGCGCCGAAAAAGTAACACACGATTGTTCGGCTAGCGGACGGATGTCTAATAACACGCGGACAGTGCGCGCCGTGCCGCAAAGAGGGTTCCGTCAGTTCGCCGATAAAACGTTGAGTGCCCCGCGCTGTTGAAGTGCAAGCGGATGAAGGAACCATACATTACGGACACCGTATCACTCAGGGTGGCCCATATAGGAGGGTGACACTTGATGTGTTCGGTGGGTTCCGAAGATCGGCCACGATTTGCTCATCGGCAAACGTGTACTCACGCATTCCGTCATACGGCGGTGGGTCACTCGGCCGGTTACAGATGTTTCCCGGGTGTACGCGGCGGGACACGGGCGATGGCTCGAGTTACCCCGGTGCCGGCGGTTCCGAGCACCGAGTTCTGTGAGGGCGGCGAGTGCTGATTGCTGATGAGATCGAGTGCTCTGGGGTTTGGCGCGCACGGTTCCGGATGCTTCGTCCACGGGGTCGCCTCCTATTTTTGCTGATCGCCTGGTAGTCCGCACACTCAACGGATTGTCTCTCGGCACTCTCACCCGTTCTCACTTCAATTCTATCACTCTATTGCGCTCAAGTACTAATTGCTCCCCTGTCTTTTATGGGACCATCCGAAATTCATATTTTGAAAAAAGGATTAATCACCTGGAATTTCTATAAAATATATGAACTAATCAACAACGGGCTCGTCCGGGAATTGAACCCGGGACCTCTCGCACCCGAAGCGAGAATCATACCCCTAGACCAACGAGCCACAAGCACTTTCACTACAAACGATGTGTAAAATGAATAATAGTACACTTTTAACAACATAACCTTAGGATACAGATAAGGCGATAGAAATAGTACTCAAAACTATTCGTACGTTTCCTTAATTCAAACATACGAGTTTGTTGCTTTGTGTCTACATTGTTCACCACTCTCGTTTGCCCACTCGGTTTGGTGCCACAGTGCAACCAGCACACGCCATCCATCATGTCGATTTATAGCTAAACAAGTTGTTAGTGAAGTGAGAAACAGTGACGCCTCTCTTTACAGAAGACGTTGCTTTGATACTACCGTGAAATACCAGGAACAATTCGGAAAAGAATGCACGCGGGAACATTAAACAGACGAGTAGGATAATAAAATATGTCTTAACATCATTATCGATCACTTAAAACCGATTGCTCGCTTTTCCGGTCCAGCATACAACCCCCACAGGTGGAAACATTCTAGTGCATCTCGTGCTCTCGGTGTCCTTACGCTCCACACCACAAAGTACATGCCGACAATGGTCTTCGTTTCCGACCGTTCTATCGGTAACATTCTCCATACTTTCGCTCCACGGTCCATGGACAAATAGAACAAGGCGAAAGAAAATCTCAGCCACCGCCAACCTCACTTCCTAGTCTCTAGCAACGGCTCTACTTCACTCTGTCCGGCCATTTAACGGCAAAGGAAAATTTATGAAACTGTTTGCATGCTGGCCTACCACTTTTGAACTCCCGGTAGAAGTGGATAGAGGAGACCGCTTGCAAGGGCGGCATCCGACGGCCTGTGCTGTATCAAGATTGGAAGCCAACGAAAAGTCTGGCAAAAGGGCATCGCTTGGTGAAGAATGAACCGATCCCCCCCGACAAAAAAAAACGTTGGAGAGCTGCAATTTGCTCCAAATTTATCGTCCAAATTGTCTCTCGTCAGAACGCGTGGCCCTTTTTTCACCGAAACACTACCCACAGAGAGCAAGCGACCGAGCGCACAGGATGGTAAAACTTTCGTTCAAATTATTTCCCCCGCTGCCATTGAACTCCGCTTCCCCAACCGGGTGTCGGTTCGTTCCGACGAATCCATTTTGCTGGGCATAAATTTTCCGACTATTTTTACTGCCCATTTGAAGGCCAATAATGCAACAGCTTGGCGTTACTACAAGGCACGGTTTGGCGGTGTACGCGATGAACACACGACAACGGCCAATGCTCACGTTTTATTTTCCACGCCCAGCACACAATTATCCCCGAAAGTTGGCAAAGAAAAGTTGGGAAAGCGTGTCTTGAAGACAGGAACGTGCAACTTTAACACCTCCCGGACGGGGCAACAATGCAGCGCCGTTGGGTGTATCGCTAGGCTACTACTACTACCTCGAACCGTACAAACCGGTAACACGGAAAGTTTTTCCACCGGGCCGCAGTCATTATTCTGGAGCTGCCTTCGTTTTGCATGCAGGACGAGCAATAGTCTAATTAAATTTCGACCTGATGGAAAAACGATTTCCCTTTCGTTTTGGCGGGCTTGCTAGTCTCGCGGATCTTTCGGGCAAAGGTTGATGGACGGATGGTTGAGGGTGGTCAGGAGGGAAATAAGTTGACTAATTTACTGTTTCGTCCGTTGTATCTACCAACACTGGCGCACTCTATATTTTATGACCTTGAGAAAAAGTGAAAGTTTTATGGTACTGACTTTATCCGCTAGCGAATTCACTTTTGTAGGAGTATTTTTTGCGATTTGAGTTGTGATTTAATTATGCACTAATATTTGCACGTTCGCATGTTTACCATATTTGCATCGTGTTGACCCTTACATCTGGTAAATAAATAAATTTTATTTTATTTATTGATAAATAAATTTATCATGTTCCAACTGCACTCGAAAGTCACTAAAAGCCGCCTCTCATCAAGACATCGGTCCACCTCCAACCTCAGCGGAACGGATGAAGCTATCCGCTTCCGGATTGTGCAAACATCGTATCAATCTGAATCCTTCCCCCTTCGGAACCATAGGTTTCATGCGTGACCACGAAAGCATGACGGATAATAAACGAATGATTGTGTATTTCATCATCGTTCACGGATGTCTCCTTTCGTCATCGCGGATCCTCTGGCGCGGATCGCCGCAGTTGGAATCGTTTTGTTATTGCTCCCATTTGGCCACGCGGTGGTTTGTGTGAGTGTGTGTTATCGGAATTGATTAATGAACCAAACTGAACCACTCATAAATCATGACCCCGTCCTCTGCTGCTGGTTTCGTCAAACCGTAATAAGATGGAGGAAATGTTGTCCCAGCAAAAGGATCCCTGGAAAAGTAATCCCCGAATGATTTAGAAATGACGGAAGGTACCACACGGACCGAGTACCGTATTCAAATTTAGCATCACCAATATAAATGTTAACGAAACGTGTTTCCTTCATGTGTCGTGAAAATGATGTATGATTTTTTGTATTGCTTTTATGAGTACACATTTAATGGAAACAATTGGGGTGAGAGCATGGTTCGGCAGACATGTTAACCGGTGGTACCGTGACAATGAAGTGATAACCGCACGGTTTTGTTTTAATACGAGCATTTGAAATGCGCGGAAGACATATTTCATTCATTGAGAAAACATAGAGATGTTGCTATATTTGGCTGCTATGTGCAACATTTTAACTCTGGTTAACTTGGGAAAATAGCACTAGATCGAATGTTCATGTTATTATCCCTTTGTAACGTATGTTTACAACCGTAGCTTTAGGAGGACGATAAATCTGAGGAGATTTACTTGCTGCCTAATGCATTTCGAAGCAGTTTTTAATGGTGCAAAAATTTATATCAAAATGATCCTTTCAAGCAGCATAAATTTCGCGACTAAGAACACCACAACCCTGTAGCTGGAGGCGATAAATGGCACATTTTACATCTGTCCAGCACCATTTCCCGAGCGATAGGAATATCCTTTCAGGGCAATTACCGCTTCTTGCAGACATCGATAGCGTTATGCTAAACGGAAAATGTGACCGGCACAGAACCGTTTAAAAAATAACAAAGTTCCAAACGTCCGTACGCCGCGGGGGAACCAAAGTTTCTGAATGCTTCGGAAACTATCGTTTCCGCCATCGTGCAAGGGCAGTGGAAACCAATGCGCATAACATGCGAACGATGCGAAATGGTGATTTATAGTTGGATTAAGTGTGACATTCCATCGTTTTACGACGGGGTCCACAGAGTTGGAGCTTGGCTGAAGTTCTGAATGGCGCTGCTCAACTGACCATGGTATGACAGGACACGGTTTGAGTCAAAGCTAACCGCGCACGATTTCTTGCCGATGGGTTTGCAAATTGATGAGAATTGAATTTTTGTCCCAGCTGTAACTGTGCTGGGCCGTTCAAGTTGTGATACAACTCGTCGTTGGACGGTTGAACAGACAATGGAACCAACATTGTAAAGCTACACATAAAGCCCTACAATCTTGTCGTATATTTCGTACGGTGCATGTATACGGAAGCTTTGTGGAAGTCCAGCAAACATGTACCATCATCCTGCTGTATCATCCTTAAAGACCCTCTCGAAAAAAAAGTATTTAATGTATTCAGCTGCTGATAAGGGCAACTAGCTTCAATGATGAATGCAGTAGGAACTCTGACCGGGTCCGTGTAGCACAATTAACTTCTCATGATGTGTAAATAATTCGGGCATCTCGATACGTACGTGCCCGAATACTCTCTCCTCACATGCACACTGTACGCTTCGACGGCCAGGAACAATAGCAAGAAACAGATCCTTCCGGCAACACCGACATTACCGTTACAAGAGAGACCGTGCGTAACTCATTCTAGTCCGTCCGATCCGTACTATCGGGGTGGATCGTCCCGGTGCTATCAATGTTGACAGCTGTTCAACCATTCAAATAAAGGATAAGCTGATGTATAGCACTCGGTGCTGTCTAACATGGAACGTGCTAAATGCCGCACCGAATTACTGCACGGTTCGCAAAAGGCCCCTGAGCACTAGGCAAGCACCAAGGACGGACGAGAAGCGTCAGCAAAACGGAAGGGAGACTTTCTCAAACTTCTACCGTCCCAATGTTTTGGGGCGAAGGATCTCGCACCAGAGGAGTTCTCGAGCGCGTGTGGAGAAGCCAATGAGTGACTGAAGAAGAAAATAAATTTACTTTCCATTGTTCGACGATGTCATCTTTATCTCCGGCACAAGACAGCCCGGCTTGGTGTGTAAGCGAAGGAAGGCAAGGAAAGGACTTGGCCTGCCAGCCTCGAGCTACGCTCACGGTGGGGCAAGAAGTTTTCCTTTTGTTACCGAACGGCAGGGCAAAGCGGCAGGACGGTGGTGCACGGTAAGGGGTTCATCCTTTCTACGTTTTCTGTTCCATTTACTTCTCTTTCACACTCTGTTTTTGCGCGATGTCGATGTTTCCTTTGCCTCTGCGCCGTTTTTCCTACTTCAATTGCGTTATTGATAACGCTTCGCATATTCGAACGCGACAGTCGTTCCTCTATTTACGCGTCTATCGCACGTCACAAGAAAAACTCGGTATTTTCTAAAAGCACGGCACTGAGCCCAGCGAACTGAGGAAGAAGTATTGTTCTCTGGAGCATCTTTACCGACGGGTTTTCATTCACCATTCCCTACCCGGTACGCTTACAGCTTTGGTGCTTCCGTACTCTGTTGAGCAGGAGGATTGTTGCTTCACCGAGAAGTTGCTTCATCTTTCAGAAAATCCACTGGGTGTAAGAATAATTTGACAGATTAATAGGAGCATCTCCGTCCCATCGTACCACGGGGGGGAACGAACTACGTTTGCCACGGTTTGCCTGTAGGTGAAGCCTCAAGCATGGAGCAAACAAAATGGAAACCGTACAACTGTATTTTATCCTCTTTTTTTCTGCTCACATTACCGGTACGAAAGTGACGATTAGGATGAGGATCTTTGAGATGGATGCATTAATACTTGCATGAAGAATAAATTGAAAGGAAATCTGACAGGGAGCTAAGCTACACGTACATGTCTTTGTAGAAAATGTCATCTGTCGTTCAGAGGAATATTTCAATTAATTACCCACACTCTAATACGGATATTGTGAAGATGTTTCACATGATAACATAAAATTGTTACAAGAAATTCATTAGACATCACTACATTTTACACCTCCAAGATGTTATATAGCTTGGGATTTACCGACCGAGACTAACCACAAAAATTGTCAATTAACTCCGTAAGAACATTGAATAGGAAACATAATCATTTAAACCAATCAGACAAATGCTAAACCAACGAGGCCGTTGGCTCTTAAGAATCCAGGGAAAACAATGAGACATTCTATGAGCAGTTGAAGAATAGTTTCCTCAATCAGATAACAAGCCCACACTCTTCGGTGTTTCAGGAGTTCTGTGTGCTACACCGGCTCCGGTAGAAAATGATTCGCACAGGTACGATTCGTCTGTTCACAGGCCTCATTCCACCGTGCTAAGCTAACTCCATACCCATTCCAACCCGGTTACGGACAATTAATCAGGTGAGAAAGTAAGATACACTCGTTTGCCAGGAAGGAAAAGGATTCCACCGCTGAAAGATAGCAGGAAAGAAGGCAAATCGGTTGAAACGATAACTTTGGTATCTGATTCGTATCGTGATTGCCATGAAGTCCCGTGAAATATATTCCAGGTCATGCTTGCCAGCCCTGCTTTAGGTGAGGTCCCCTGCGGCAATCTGGCAGAGATTTACGGCGTAGCGTATTCAAATGCTCTGAAGGGAGAGTTGGCCTTGCGGGCACATGGCGTAAGATGTGATGTCTGAGCATACGTGTTTCAGGGATTATCTAGGAAAAGGAACCAATTTCAATTAACCTAATTACCGGAGGTGATGAACATAAAAAAGCTACTAATTTTTAGAGTAACACAGAAACAAGAATTATATTGGAAAGTTCAAGACAAGGGTAATACTGAGGCGAAATGATACTAAAGCTATAAATAAAATATATTATGCTATCCTGCTTCAACCTCTGTGTGAGAAATTTCAAGTCACAAGTAAAATCCACTGAACATACGTATCCTCATCTCGTGAATTTTAACAGAACACTTGTATAAAAACTCATATGAATGGTTTTACGATTGAAAGTTGTTATTCATGAGAAAAATAAAAGAAATTAATCTATTCCTACATGGAGCGCCATGTGAAATAAATAAAACAACCCACGAAGCAGTTGTCGCTCACATCCACAGATCCTTCTAAATCCTTTTTTGGGCATCTTTGTTGTTGCTGTATGTTAAACCTAACTTTTTTATTTGAATGAGATTTGCTGACACCTGCTTCAACGCTACGGCCTTGCTTACTACTGTTAAATGCGGTTTAATTGAGTGCATATTACTTTCACCTTTACGGTTTTATTTCGCCCTTCGCAGCTAGCAATCAACAAACTCAGCACTTGAAAGGTTCACTTGGAGCTAAAAAAAAAAACCGGATGAATTTTGTACTCTTATTATCTTACACACTGAGGCAGTTTATAAAAAAAAATCCCCAACTCAGCCGAGGTACACAGCGACCGTGCTGCTCTGCGCAGTCACAGCTGCTAATCCTTTTCTTTCGCTCATTTCATTTGTTATTCTTTTGACTCGTGGATGTTTTCGCGTGCAATCCCATCCTGTTCCTGCAGTGTGACGTGAAACATTTTCACCTGAGGCCGTACTGGTTCGGTTATGGCGTAAAGCTGTTCGCAGCAAGCTACAACATTCACTGCTGGGAAAATCATCCACCAAGAAAAAAAACAAGACAACTGGGTTTGGTGATGGATAAGATAATTTTTTAATTATTCAGCTTGGATGCCCCTAATTAAAGTGGTTTTGTACAAAAAGGGTTAGCTGTATTCGAGCTTCAATGTTGCGTACCGATACGGTGCGTCTGCCGTACGAGAAGGAAAAAGGTATTCATGTATTGAGTCGTAAGCACGACACCTACATCGCAGCCTGTTGCTACGTTTCAATTTACTGTGTGAATTGGGACTGTTAATACCATCTTCGGGTCAGAGAAGGAAGCTCACGGCTGCACTAAAGATCATTGGCAGGGTGGGCTAACAAATCAGATTTATTGCTAGCGTGCTGCTGCTTTCGTTGGCAAGGAATAAGCCTCGGGGATCCTATTGGAAGTTGATACACTCCCAGTCTCGTTATTGTCTTCTTTCAGACAGCATTCGAATATTTGGAGCAAAGATAGGGGACTTTCTTTCAGCTAGGGCTAAAGGATGTCCTTCAGGCGCGAAATAGATTCATCAGAAGATTCATTAATTATATTCTACGATAGGGAAGAGCTTAGCTAGGGAAAAGAATAAGCGCTAGGATAAAGGAAACTGCAACTGTTCAGACAGCTGCTGGAGTTTGTGTTTGTTTTACCTCGACTAGCTACACTCGGGAGTTTCTGACAGTGTATTCCCTCGGCGATACAGTGAATTGCTTTTGCGTAGTAAACCTCTATTCATTTATTTTTGCAGCAACAGAAATGCGAAAAAACCACCCATTCTTCCTTAGATAGCATATTGTCACAACACGGAAGGCAATATTTAACATTTTATTCAGAACTGGTGATTTTAAAAACCGACAAATGCATTACATTTACGAAAATGAGTTGAGATTAATCATATCTTTAGAAGAAAACAAAATGTACCTATGATTTCTACCCACTGATAGGATTCACTGTTATCTTAATACAAGTCTTACGTCGTTACTAAATCACAAGCAATAAATCGGCACAGTAAAGAAGTACTAACATTTATGGAAGCATATATCTTTGTCTCCACTGTAAGGACTGCAGCTGAATGCATCACTAAATTTGGTTGCTCTCCTTTAGAAATTACAACCAAACCATCCATAAATTGTGGAGACAGAAGAAGAATGAGCCTACAAGCGCAACGAGGGCCTAATTATTGAAGGCTCTAAATCAAATCTTTCTGACAACAGAGCACTCTTTCAGCTCTACCGTAACCTTTGGAAGCAATGCACATGAACCAAGACCGAATACCTAAAGCTGTGAAATGGAAAATCAACAACCGAATCCTTATGTCCAGCCTAATACGAGAACTACCAAGACATGGTACTTCGTAACGGAGAAATCTACCATAAATCCATATGCAAGTCCGCACCACTACTCAACGGATAGCATTCATTCTTGCGCCCAACATGACGATTGCGAGCGTGTAGAGTTTATTCGCTTTTCTTTCGCAAAACGGTCACCCACGCCAAGAACGACTGGAACGTAACGATGGCAGCTCAGTGAAGCTTGTTTGCGTTTTTATTTTGATTGCTACCGTAAACACTGCACATGCTCATGCTAGCTCTAGGTTGGAAATGTGGTAATCTTGCCAGAAAGGAGCTATATTTTTCAATCTCAGGCCAGATCTCAGCAGCTCCGTGTGGCTCTACCATTCGGTTCTAACTAGGGCAGATTAGCCTACGGTTTGAAGAAACGAACGAATGCCATACGAATTCCAACCAACAGCGTCAGATGGGCCTTGGTTGGGGAATGAAACTAATACCTAAGGCAAATAGAAATAATTCCACCGACTAAACGAACAAAACGAACTCGTAGAACGCTCGTTCCATCCAAGAAGGGAAAAACCTAAACCGACGGAACGGGAAGAGGGACAATGAGATAGAGCGCTGGAGAGGGGCAAATGTCAGTGGCATAAATGTCACAATGGAATCAGCTCGTTTCCTCGTCTGGTGAACCACTTGCCCCGAAAACTCACGCTCGATATTTTCCACTGCTGGAAACCATTACATCGCTAGTTCTAACTATCTCACATTGCACTACCTGTTGGAAAAGCGGTTTTCCTCGGCAGGAGTGTTTTCCGGATATGTTTTTACGCCGCCTAGGTGCGTCTATCAGCAGCGAGAGTTTTTGAATAAATGTTTCGAGTGCAAATATTGATATTTTCCATTCTTGTACCGCAAGTTGATAAATAAAACGGCACCAACGTTGTAGCCTCCCAGCAAGGGGACATTATTGACACTGCGCTTCGTGCTGGTAATCGTCGAATTGAAAGCACTATTGTAACACATTCGACCGTGTGCAGTAACATTGCGCACACATAGCAACGGTAAGGAAAATAGGGTGAATTTTTGATTTGCAATTTAAACGTTCCGAGTTTAGGGAATATTATCGTCTAATTTGCAATTGTATAATCATGCATAATTAAATTACAAATATTTTTGCCCTTGTCGGATATTTGTGCACTTTGTTATTTTCTTTCATTACAGTAAATATTGTACTCTTATGGAGTTAAACACAGGAATAAGACCTCATTCGGCGTAAAAAACTATACCACCCTTGCCTGCAAAACTTCTTATCACTCATCACTGTTAGATAAAGATTACTACAGCCGAGCACGTACTTTCTAGTCGATTATTTATTCATTATTTTCTTATCATTCTACTACAACAAAAACGCTCATAAGGCAAACGTGCAGCCAATAACAATATACTTAACAGCATAAGCAAGGCATTCCTCGGAAACTATTTATATGCACAGTGAGCTTCATCACCCGGTTTTGTAGCGTTAAAATAAACATTTAGACCAGCTACAAATTGTGAATACCAAACGGGTGGAAGCAAAATTTACCATAAACATGTCTGATTATGTTGGTTTCACCCGTTGCCGATAGTAAAGCGTTTGTCAGTTCTTATGCATGTTTGTGATGCTGGTGTGTTTAGTAGGAAATAAAGAACTGGATAAGAATAGCTTCATTCGCATCGAGAACGAGAAGATTGAGTTAGTCAAATACGTGCGCAGATTATAGGTCGATGAGAGAATCCAATTGTGTATAATCAAGTATGCTAAAGAGTTTTACATAAACCGGATTCCATTACGGCTCTCTTTCTTCAATCTTTCATAGTAAGCATAGTATCTGAATAAACTTTATATTTTACAACTTATAAAGATTTTAAATTGCTGTGAAATAATTTTGTGTGTTTTCCTTCAAAACATGTAAACAGAGTGCCGCGTCCCGCGTGTTTGAAGTTAGCTGAACCAACACGACGGACAACTTCAAAACAGCAATCTTCACAATTCAACCGAGTCACAAAGCATCACTTACTTTGACGCGTGTTTGTTTCCACCATCCAGCCACGGTCTGGTAACTGGTACGATACAAGCATCTGGTACAACCAACTCACTGTGCAGCATAGTCCAAACCATGACCCCCATGACGTGATGGTTGCACTATTATGCGAAACTTGTTACAAAGTGATCGCGACAGAAGATTCACACCGGAAAAGCATAAGGCACTGATGGTGCTGTTGCCACCAGCACAAAAGTACCTGGTCACTATTCCATCCAGGGTATGCGGTGCTCTAACCACACGATGGCAACACTGCTTGCGAGGAACCGAGCTGGAAAAATGAGTACTGCAACATCGCTAATGGTTGAACGGCAAGCGTGGTTTTAAAATACTTGCCAGTATCGCTGCGCTTACGAATACTGCTGTCCGTGTCGCAGAGACGAAGGAAGCAGACAACAATTTAACCACAGGAATTAGGATTTGCGCTCAAGCTGTTTGTGCGAGTTGCAAAAAGGTAAACACGGGTAAGACAGACTCGGTACGTGCGCTTTAGTAAGAGTGAACTGCGTCACCGGTAATTGCTGACAAACGGTGAGCTGGTAAGGAATAAAAACTGTGACGAAGAAAAGTTCAGCTCTGGAATACTTGATGTTTTCTTGCCATTGTAAGTCGTAAGCTGGCGGAGGGTTTGGGATGATTTCGCTGTTTACGGTTAATGAGATGCTCAACAATCCACTGTAATAAGCTGCTGAGCGCCTGATAATTAGCGGTGTCGAATGTGTACTATTAACACTATCGATGGCAAAATTAACGACTGATTAAAAGTTCTAATTTGCTAATGATTACAGGTGAATTTAAGCACCAAGAATACCTTGAATATCGTGATACGTAATAGGACTAATGATATGTTCTAAGAACTAATAATATAATTGATTTGAAATTTCGTCTTTCTCAGTTCAATCAAAGAGAAAAGAGAACCCAAATGAATATCAGACGAAAGTCGATAGTTTGAAGAACGCAACAATGTAACGGGTGGCTTCGTACGATGTAGTTTAAACTTCCCTCCAGGCCATGCGAACAATGTTACAGCAACGCGTACGAGTGCGATCATGTCAATAACCGTCGACGCAGATGAAATCATATTTCGATCCAGCTCCAAAGAGTTCCATCCCAGATAGCTGCTTACATACGAACGATGCTCCTGATGTCCCCCGAAGAAGGTACTGATCCCGGTAACATCGATTGCATGATGGAATAATCTCTCCCTGCATTCCCCACAACTCTCCCACGCTGGAACACACGGCCAGGTCATCAGTCCACCGATCCGTACGCGGACGGATAATGTTGTTCTTTAATTTCACGCTACCGACCCAAGCGTTGGTCGCTAGTACCCAAAACATCAACGCAACATCCCTAGCCAAGCGTCAACAATGTCCTGCAGCAAAATGTCCACAAATCGAACCGGTCGGCTTTGCTGGTACGCTAGGTAGGATAATCTATGCCCGGGCGCATAGTTCCCGTGATCGTTGCGATGGTGAATAGCTCCTGTCTCTTTGATGATGTTGGTTCGCTGGTGGTGGTGAAACTGTTGGCGAATATGAACGCGCCTTTCGACAAAAACGATGAACGTAGGAACGTTGGCTGGAGTGCTTGAAGAACGGGTACTGATCTTAAAGTAACATACGCGATGAAAAAGCACTTGAATTTGTACAAATTTAGCGCATTTCCAACAACAACTAAGTTGTGAACGCGTTAAAGTGCGATAGATTGATGGACAGCATAACATTTCCTATGTTAAAAAAAACGAGTGTAATATCACTAAGTATTTAGATAATTATTTAGTATTTAATATAAATAGCTTTGTCACTATGAACAAGCTAACTAAATATATGAAAAAATCGATACACAATTATAGGCTTTCCTCTTCTAACGCAACAGCGCTTGAAAAGAATTATTAAAGAACGATCCTTTTTGTGGTTTCATTGCGATGGTAAAAACGTGAGGGTAACATTCGTCCCATAGCAACACCCCTTGTCCAAATAACGAGTGGGACAGTATTATACGAATGAGATTCTTTCCAGATATTTTCCCTCTTGAAGCACTTTAGGGTGGTAAAAGTATTAAACTTTCACAGCGAGAGTATGGGGCTACATTTCCAAACGATACCCAAAACCAACCAAAGATAATTGAGAGCTTCTTCTCGGGTCAAATTAAACGGTATACAACTGTAGAGGATGAGACGGACATTGGCATATTTTAGGGAAGATTTCAATCGTTGAACAAACATTTACGTTGCGCCGTATAGCCGTCGGTTGAAGGACTCGATCTCAACAATAACTATTGTCGGATTTTTCCATTCCAGAATGTCCGGTAGCTAAAACAGACGAGAAATGAACTAGCACTCATTCCAGTGGAAGGGAAGAATTTCATTCATTTCATAAATGTCCGTGTCAAATATACGATCTTGGTGGCCGCCCACTCAAGTATGATATGGGATTGTTTTGTTCTGTAGGCCTGTCAATTGAAATTTTTCTCCAACACGTCCAGGCTCTTGATGTCGATAAAAGTCAATTACTATCATCCCGCACTAAAGGCGGCAGCCGTGATACGTTCTTGTTGCCGAATCGGTAGTATGATTTATGTGTTTGCACAAATGCTACTCGCTAGGAAATGTTGGCAGCAGATTTGCTTTTCTCAAAATATATGGGAAAATAAATGAATAGTTCCAGGTACGTGACGGTATTGTCGTGAAGCATGTGAACTTTTGCTGTTTTCCAAATTATTATCTTGAAATAATTTATTGCCTCGGAATATTTACACAAGCGGCACGTGTTGATTTTCATGGCATTACGATGGGCAACACTTCTGTTATCAATTTATCATTATCGTTTGTGCGCGAATTCTTTTATTATTCATTTATTGAATTCTAATTCCATGTTCTTAACAAGTTGGTGTTTTACCAAAAGAATTATTAAGTAGAATCCCAAGGAATCAGAAATAGTACACATGAATATGTTAAAAAGGAGCAGTTTTAAATAAAGCAAATAACAAGAATCTCAAATTTTGTGGTTAGTTGTACAATTTTTTAAATATAACACTGAGCTGGTTTTACCATTTTTCCATCAAGATGTGATAATTTAATAATGATTAAATAACCATTAGTGAATCAACTATTAATCACACCCATAGCGTACATTTTGAGAGAGCAACTTAGTCAATCAAAGTTTTTCATTCTTTATTGAGTCTAAGCATGTACAACCATGTATAACCCTCTATTTAATCGCGAACCTTAGCGTAAAACCTACGAAACTTAGTCTTAGAACCTACCGGCTACTAGGCCTCCGCTTCACATGCTAGAATAGATTCAGTTTTGAAATGAAGGGAACTAAACCAGCTGGCCAATGGCTGAATCACCCATCCACCAAACGCCCCCACGATCAGTGGAGCGAGGAGGATTTTGTTTTTCTTCCCATCCCGCGGGAATATTTTCCGCCTTTCACCCCAATCTGTTGCCGTGTGTACAGCACGGCGGCACACTTTCTCCGTGTTTGTTTTCATTAATTTCACTTTGATTTATTTCAGATTCGTTTCTATGAAAACATGGCTATTTTGTAATTCAACGAAAACAAAGATCTTTATTAAAACAACCGCCATTCCCATTCCTTCACACTTCTCCAGGCACCGCAAGGCTCGCTCGAACGGAAGTTTCTTATCAGCTTTATTAAAAGGGAAAATCGGAAAATTTCACACAATAGCTGCGTGAGCGAGCGGGAGTACCAGGTGCAGATGGCGGACGGCGTGAGCGTACTTTCAAAAAGGACACATTGCCGACTCCGGTTCGGAATTCTGAAGCACGGAGTATGTCGTCCATCAAGCCGAATCTAACGATGGCTTAGGATCACGTTTCTTTGCTCCGTGCGCAGGATAGCTCAAAGAGTATCCAAACGTTTATATTTTAGCATCCATTCGGTGGAGACAAACACCGATTTGTCTCGAAGGTTCATAATGCCACAAGAGTGGTTCTCCTCATCGAAATTACCTTCCCGTCAAGCTGGCCGGGCAGCACCGCTGCTACTTTGTTGACCGAATGCTGGCTTTAAAAGCACGTCTGGCAACGATCCTGCAAACAGTTCCGGTAAGACATCATGTAAGAGTGCTGTGCCCGCATTACAGCGACGTGTTCAAACTTTAATAACACTACGGAATGTATGCGACGAGGATGCAGGAAACTTTACCAACGCTGTCAACGCTTCTTCACAGTTCGCCGATTTTCTGTCCCCGGGTAAGATGAATGTTTGCTAGGATATACTATGTGCACGATACGTGCGGTACTAGCGATCCAGCAGCGCCGTATGATACATTGTGTGCAGCAGTTGACAACGGAACCACTCGGTGCTGCACTGTATGACTTGCTATTGAGGCGAAGTTAAATGGTCTGTAAAACTATGAACTAACTTCTGGTAGTACATAGTGAAAGGGTTTCTTGAAAGAGATGAAATACTGTGGGGAAAATCAGGACAAGAAAATTTAACTTTTACTCTCAACCTCCTCCAAAATTACGTCTATATTTCAATCATAAATTTAAAAAATGTTAAAATCACCGATTATTCATTTTCTTCACTATTAATCATGATTTAGAATTACTCAAATGTCCATCAGACAATTACCACTTTAAGTATTAGCAGCCCATTGACAATGTCTAAGTAACAACAATCATTCGCTGATTACAAAACTACAATTACTCCCAATTTAACAGCGCCCAGACGTTTACTAATTCGTTTTGAGATTTAAGCAATTGCCAATTGGCCACGATTGCAGTGATGAAAAACAGGAGAGCATACTTACACAACTAGAAAGTGCAGCTGTCATTGTGTCAAAGACCTACTGAATATCGTCGGTCAGCCTCCAAACATTTACTGCAGCCCTTTCAAATCGGTAGCAAATGAAAAGGCTAACGATGTGATTGAAATCTGCGATCGTCGTACTTTACTGACCGTTGGTCGAAAATCTCCAAAGGTCCCCGCTGGGCCATTCTGCCAGACCGTACAGTGCTGGTTTCTGTTGTATCAATTTTGCAAATGAATCCTGGGCAACAACATTGAGCCCTGTCTAGAAACTTGACAGAACCGCAGACAGGCGCTTGTAGCATGTCACGTATAATTTGATCCGCTTTTGTAACGACTCTTACAAAACTCGCAGCGCTTCCTTTCATCGTCCAACACAGCCCAGCATAGGCTAAGGCTCATTCTTGCAAGCCATCCAACGTCCGAGCGTCGGCCAACACCGCTGGCTGTGATTTTCTTCCCTAGCTGCTGTGCCTAACGGAGAGGCAAATGGAAAGGATTCCTATTAAGCCTTGCAGCTGAGCGCTTGGTGGAGCACCGTGACGAAGGGATAAGCGTACGGTGTTGGTTAGTCCAAAGCTCCACTGGACGAAATTGGAAATGCTACTGAAAATGGCATTTCCACTGGATAGCCCATTATTATTTTGTCTCATTTCAGCGAACCAACCATTATCACTCCTGCCCTGCACGGAAGTACATGATACAGCAGCCGGCAGGACGAGAATAATTCGCCTGTAAAATGAACCACAATCGTGGGTCTCAAATTTCCAATTCATAAGCGTTGGTGTGGCGAAACACTCGCCCTCGCGGGACCACCGCACCCCGAGAGCTGGCCAAACATTAAGTTTTGTTCGCTTTACCCCTTTGATTATCCTTCATGATCCTTTGTTACTGGTTTGTGCATTGTTCTTTGCTAGCGCACGTTACGGTGGTAAAGGTTAAGCTACTGGCATCAAATGGCAGAACGACACCGGTTTGATCACAGGTATAGTTTCCATAGGTAGGTCCTTTTGCGCCCCAAATTTCTCCTGTCTGATATTTTCACATGCTTTAGAATTAAATAGTTTTATCATTAGCTGCCACTAGGTAACTGTTGATTTGCTGTACACCCGTATTGTGAGGATATGCAATGAGTGTCATTATAAGACTACCATCAATCGTGAACAACATGCTCATTAAATAAAAGTGTCCGAAAAAGTGAAATAATTGTTTCAATAAAAATCCCAAAAAGATCCCAATCATCAAAAGTTAATGAGATTATGTTTCCGCTCTGATTGATAAAAAATTCTTCCCCTTCGTAAAAATAAAAAATACAGATTCGATCAAGATATCTCTCCGTTTTTTTTTTCTTGGCCAACCCTCCAATAATCACAGATCTATTTTTACGCATTTTTTTCTATGCGTTACAGAAAACGGGTTTCATTTACTAATGTGTCCCTCTAGAATAACAACAACCATCTTCAATATGCGTGAACGAGAAGGCAATATCGTTGGGCTGGTCAAAACGTCTAAATAGAAATTTTGGAGCGCTAAGGAACCATGACGGAAACATGCGTCCGAGAATATTTGCAAACTCCCTACATTCATCAATTCATACGCCCTTTTGAAAATGAACTGGAAAATAGGTCAATTAAGATTCGGTCCTGGAAAAAAGGGACACTCTGGAACATCGGATCGCTGGAAGAAAGTGTGCACCATCCGTACGAGGCGTTCCCGTAGTATTTAACGGCGGAAAACATCATTTGGAAAAAGAGGAACACAAATTGACAGTTGATTAATTCGAAATTGATTTAAATCGGAACGATTGAAAGCACGTAATGCGACGGCACGATGGCAGCTGATTTACACATCAAAAACACGGCAGTGGCTATGATGTTACCGAATCATCAGAACACGGGACGATTCATTGTCGGTAACTGCTGGTGGTGCACTGCTGCACTACCCCGTTTCGGATCGGTACGCGCGATTGAAGTTAATTTAATTTGAAATACATTAACAGACTGCAATTGTAACTGCAGTCATGTTCATGTCGACGTTCACTAGTCAGCAAATGAGTTGAACTTCTGCGTCACTTTTGAAATCGAATCGTGTTGACAGCAGAAAAGCGTACACAATGTTGCTGAGCGGTGGAATGTGGATCTGCTACAGGCAGCGGAGTAATCCGACGGATAATGCAGATAGTCAATGTCAATGTACACTGTTTTAAAATAAATACTTATTAACTCCACGTAACCGCAAGCGTGTGAGTTGCGAATGAAATTACAACGAGTTTCCATTTAACTTGTAATCCCACCGTGTTACTCAAAACGCCTAAAAGCAATCGGATGTGTAACGTGTTTTTTATGTGAGTTGCAGTTTTAAACGTAGTTAAACAACATTACGGTACGGCTCGGTGGTGTGTTGGTAGCGGAGCCGATCCTCACACGACAGGACCGGTCCAAAATCCCTTCTGGACCAATCTGGACCCGTACGTAGGAATGACCATCTAGCTACGAGTAAATTAAGTCAAAGAAATCCAAAAATGGCAAACTAACACCTCTAAATGTTGTTGTACCGATAATGAATAAAAACAACAACAACACTACAAATAACTACTCAATAGTTTGTTAGGCTTACCAAAACTTCAGTAATGCCTTCCAATATTGCCTCATTATTTGGCATTTTATGACCAGTACTTGATAAAATGTTTTAGAAAACCTTATTGAAACTTCGCGTTATGTAAACGAAATTTGTAAAATACATACCCCATTGATAAAAAAAATGTTAAAACTATATGACAGCATCAACAGAAATCTCTCTTTCTCTCTCAACGAGAAGTTCCGCAAACGATCAAGAGGATTTAACGTCATCTGCAGCTGATTTGAATTGATAATACCGTACGATAGCAACCGAAACATCAAAGCAAATGCAAACAGCCACAGCCTACAGCATCATATCGAAAGCGGGTTGAATAACGAAGAACGTTGGATTACAAATTGGATTAAAGCATTCGCATGCATAAGATAATAACACATGCAAAAAAGAACCATAAAACTGAAGCTCAAGGCATGGGCATGTACCATTAAAGCTTGGTTTAGCTCAAATATATTTATACACAGTTTTATTTTTCGTTTCTTTTTACAATTTGCAAATTGAATGAGTAAATTGCATAAATCAAAATTATTCTAATACTAACGCTTACTTGAAGATCTAATAAAAGTTAGGTAAATAAAATTAATAATAAAATAACTGGTAAATAACATTATTTAGGCAGTTGTTAATTTAATGAAATTTAACAGCTTTCGAAAAAAATCACAATAAACACTAATACAATAGTTAGGTGGGTGATATCCAAGATGTGCTTCGACATCCTTTGGGATAATAACAAACTGCTACTCCACTTAGCACGTACAATATTACTGTTTAAATAGATTGCTCTTTATTTTGACCTCCAATCATAGGCCACAGTTGTTCAGTAAACGAAGGAATAATGTAACGAACATGGCTCTATCTTACTTCCTTACCTGTTCTTAACAGTATTTTATGATTTACGCTCCTCCGAGCATCTTCCACTGCTCTTGCCGTACACATGCTATACTAGAACAGATCAACGTTTTAGGGTATCATTTTTTTCCATTTTTGTTTTGTTCTACCTCGATATTTTCTCCATATCAATAATCGTAAAATTTTATGAACGTTCAAGCACAGAAACAAACAGCTTCACGAAAATCCTACCGAACAGAAGCCATTCTGCACGTAGCCAGAGTAAAATCGTGCCATCCTGCAAGGAAAGTATTACGCCCACTGTCTGTTAATCTGCCACGCAATCCTCCATAAACACTGAACAGCTTCCTACCGAACCTCTCAGTTTAGCTCATATGCAAAGCAAAAAAGTTCTCTGGATAGGAGCGGAATAGCGATGGCTTTTTTCCCTGGCCAGTCTTGTGGAATCATTCGACAGTCTCACGTCGGGTGTGTAAAAGGATCATCGAATGGGAGGAGGAAGTTCGCATGATGGTGAATGTCAAAGTTTCCCTCCTTTACTCATGTGAGTTACCGAAGCGATGGGATGCTGCGAGTGTTTGGAGCTCTATGTTTATACGCTGCGGTTACCAGCTCGTAGACACCACAGCATAAATAAGTCGAAACAGTCAGTGACGACGAGTTACAAATGTCTCGATTTTCGTGGTGTTGCGTTCTTGCTCTTTTTCCTTTTATTGATCATACCCCTACGGTTGAGGATTGTCATGCAACAACTCTGTTAAGATTACACAACAGACACGTTGCATCTCATGGTAATGGCAAATAGAGCACCGAAGTTTTGCAATAAAAATCAAAATGCCGATTGTGTTTCGGTCGTTTGATTTTCAGCTCATTCCTCCATTGAGCACATCGTCCCGTTGTAACTGGCGCGTAAAGGTTAATAGTGTGAAGGACAATCGAATATCATCGCGTGTTCGAAATATAATGACACATAAGTTAAGCCAATCGATTTTGGTAAGAAATCAGCTTAATTCCAAATAAAAAATGCTTTCCGCTTATGAAATCCAAATAACTTTTTTAACAGTCGAAAGGGCAAAATGATCAGTACATGGCATGCAGTTAAAGTTATCTTATGTATGTTGTGCAACATTACATTTAAACGTAAATTAATTTAATTTTTGTATTAAATGTATTTATGTTAATTAATTTAATTTACATTTACATGTTATTAATTCTAAATTTTACTCTTTTCCACTCAATTATTCCATCTTGACATCAAGAGTCGCTCAAAAATATTTTACACAAAACAGTAGCCCAACACTACCGTAAAACCTACCGATACCAACCGTTCCCGCTTGGGCGACAACTAAAACGTGAAGCACACAGCACAGTATGGACACTCAATTCCGGAAGCATCCACCCGGCCTCAACAGCATAGAACCCATTTACCTTATCGCTATAAATTAATCAACCGTCTGCTCATCCAACGAGTTCCATTCCGGTCGTTTTGTGTTTTTCCCTCTTTATTTTCGACTACTTAGTTGGAAATGTACGAAAAATTTGGCTCCCAGACAAACCGACCGGAGCGTCGACCGGAAGCGGAACCATCGAGACAATAAGCAATGGTTTTATATTTATGAAAGTTGTATTTTTTTTTGTGGCCGTGTATTGCTCGTTCCAAACTGCCTTCGACCGTCGCCTTTATCGGTCGTCCGTTGTGTGGTTTTCTGTGCGCACTGTGGACACCCTTACCGGGTCTCGTTCGGTTTATCGAAAATCACCAAAAACCACGCGATATGTTTATTGGCAGCTAAATTAGATCTTTATCAGCTCATTTCCATCGTACAAAAGACTTCACCGCAGTTGAAGAAGGAACGGACAAAAGAAGCAAAGGAACCGTCACGTCGATGCCGAATAAAACTCAAGGAAATCTAATGTTGATGCACCCTCGGAAGGTAGCACAAGAGAGGAGGACTATTAAAATAGAAGCAAAAAAAAACAAAAAAAAACAAGCCGTGTTATTGAAAACTCTCGATGATACCAAACAATCATCATCAATCATGCGTCAAGCGGTCGTGAATTGGCAGTCGGTTGAAAAGTTAGGCCAAATGCAAGGCAGATCATGCATTCCGTATTTGCGCGCGAAATTAATTTAACCGCAACAGAAAAGGGTATGCAAAAACCTGAACACTTAATTAGGTGGTTAAATTAATGTCCGGAAATCAAGAACACTTACAACAGCGCACACTTATAATAAGCATATTATGGGTAAACGACAGGCGAAACGTTGGAAGTGATTTCTTCCACCCTAACAGTTACAGGTCCGCGGGTTGGTCTGCTGGCACGTCTTTCCATCGTAAAATTTCCTTTATTCGTGCTCAGTCCATAGTGAAAAGAAAGCAGGAAATTAACTAAGATCGGCATCATTTTTTAACCAGCCTATCAACCGAAACGACTAGACATTTCTTGGCGATACCTTCTATTCAGCAGACCATTTTTTGGCGAAAGTTAAGTGCAAAAATCATTATTTTAAAAAACTAAAGGTACTTTCCTTCCTTTTCACTTTGAAATGATTCATACCACGTCAGTTAGCCATACAAACATGTAGAACATTCTAACTAAATATCCTAACACTTCTAATGGTAGTACCATAAGACTTTCCCTGTACACAACATATATCAAATCAATCCAAAACAAACTTTTCGGTACAAATAAACTTCTAAAATGTCCGTGGGTGTTGATGGTAGAATCCTTGAATACCGCCATTAATGGAGTCCTACAGACAGGAAAACTTCGTTTTTTATAGAATCCCTCAATCCTTCCTTGCCTTTATGTTACGTTATGTGCTGCAAATCCCAACCTCAAACCCTACCCAATATGAAAGGACTTAACATCATCTACACAACAGAACGTCGACTCGTCAAAATATGCCGGAAGACACGCAACGATTAAAACCGTTTCCAGATTCAGATGGTTGCGTATCGCCGAAGGATGAAGAGGATTGGTTTTATCTTCAATAGTGTAATCCTACTGTCAAATTTTGTTAAATGAACCCGTGCTAGGAAGCTAGAGCACTTTGACAATATTATAACTATCAGATCTCTAGTAAACAAAACGTTAAATTCGCTTTTGTTAGGATTCTGTTCATGACAGAGCAACGGAACTTGAATTAAAATCTCATGTTATGCTTTTGTTGTTATGCGAGACGAAGGACAACCCTTCTGAAAGGTCTGGCTCTGTTTACTACAATCATCATTTAAATGAGTAACTGAGATGAAATGAAGATTTTAAAAATAATAGACTCCTATGACTAACTGTAGCATAGTATTCAAATGCGAGATCGTGCCATAATAATACTACTAAAAAAAATTAGTTTATAAACATGAGGTTATGTTTTGCTAACAATAGACACTTCATTAACGCAGCAAATTCATGCAAGTTTTCAACGATGTTTCAACAAATCTCAAGTGATAAAGTTATCCACTTTACCAGCAATTAATGCAGTGCAACATAAGTACACTGCGATGGAAAGGTGCCTTCGCAATGTAGATTTATGAATCATTCTTCGTTCCTTCCTTTCCCTGGATGGATGGGCGCGGTAGATGTAAACAGTGAGCGATCTTTTCCCTTCCAGTGTATTCCATCACCAATTCAAAACAACATCCAAGCCGTATGGTTCTTAATCATAATCGCTTTGTGGTTGGGAAAATTTTGCTCAAGTGATACTCGAGAAACCAACTGTCAAAAGCCGCGAGTCGCGTAAATTTTGCATTGCGCGAAATGTTTTCAACAAAGCTAATTAATATTGAAGCAGGATTTATTTGCAGATGGTAAAGGCAACGAATGAATGGTAGACGCGTACAATAAGCTGCTTTGCTAGAGCATTCAGCCACAAACTGCAAATCCATTACGAGTACTCTAGAGTACTGCACTTTGACGGTTTCTATTGGAACGTATACTCTTATAACAAAGATTTGTGTCTTAGGAACTTTCCTTAAAATCATAGACAAACGCCGTTGAACATCCTTAAAATTTTACACACTAGGGCGGAACATATCGTATGTTACCATAAAATTACCATAAAATTTCATTGAAACCATGCAGTACATTCCTCAATACGTAATCTTTCAAGCTAACACGGATCTCCTTCTAAGTTTATTCATAAAAATCAGTTCGTAAATCTCTTCTACATTTTATCAAACACAAAATAGAAGCAGAACAGATATCCCACTTACCTCGAACCGTTTAGATTGAAAATCAATACGTGCAATACCATCCATTACATCAAAAAATTTAATTCTATTATGTATGTTATTATTTTTCATTATCCTGATTTACTTTTCTCCATCCTTGCTTGCCACGTGACAACGTTTCACAGCATCCCATCGTTAGTGGCCTCATCAGTATTGCTCACCATGCTTTCCCGAATAACATTTTCCTTTGTTTCTTCTCCCCTCACACACGATCCGCCCACATTATCCCTACATTCCATGTTTCATGTGAATATATGTATCTTTGTCTTTGGTTTGTAAAACTCCTACAGCAGAAAAATGATTCGTATCACTGTTTCCAAGTGCAGGGATAAGGGAATGAAAGGGGAAAGGGAAATGAGGGATAAGATTTTTCCAAGAAAGGTACCTTTTTCCCAACTGATGTCGTCTGATGAATTGCTATACCAACCTTAGCAACGGAAGGAATCCATAAGAGCCACCACCAGGTTAATTCAGTGCTTCTCTTGCTCGTTAAGCTGAGCAGTAGGTGTGTGCGTATTCCGATCGTGGGAAGATTGTTCTGGCGCAAAAAAAAAATATCCTTCGATGCGCAGCACCTAACACAGGCAATTCGAATTACAATGCCTTCTATGCAAACGCACATCGGATTACTGCCAACTGTACATGCTAATGCTATAAAAACCTTGTTCCTAGAATTTTGGGATTTCAAATTTTATCCAATGCAGAATCATTCCCAAAAATGTTTTCCTGTTTGTGTGCGATAGCAAAAGCATAATACATAAAGATGGCCGATTTTCTAGCTTTTCTAATACTTTTCCTATGTACATATTTGCCCCTCCCCCCCCCCCCCCCCCACACACACACACACACACACACACACAACACATGACCGTTCCTTCAAGCGGGTTTCTTTTTCCACTCAAATCTTGTTCCCTTTTCGAGAACGGGAAACTCAAGTCAAATACGGGCAGAACAAATTTTCTGATCTAGTCAACCGAAAATATGCCTTTAGCTAGATTTTTTCCCTATCCTCGGTTAGAATTTCTCGTTCTTTTTTGCATTCACAGCAAATGAGACACCGAAGAAAAGCAAAGCCGTGTGCTACAACGCTACAACAAACCTGTGATTGAGTGCAAAAATCATCCATCCTGCCCGGATACGCGTCAGTTGGCTTTCGGCAAAATAAAGCCGATTTTAGCCGGCATCATGCATGAGACCGGAAGAAAACATCGAACTACGAAAAAAAAGTGGCCCCACAGCACACGAAACGGTTTGGGCGCAAAGCCGACAACACGGCTTGGGCGCCGCAACTCGCGACATAAAAACCATACATATTCATTGTCAATCATCGTTCCCATTCGGTGATGAGATGTTGGCATCGGCGACCTTATCATGCAGCAGATAGAGGACGGCATGGATTGCGCTGCTGGCGAAAGTTGGTGGCTGATTGGATCACCAACTCCCAGAACTCCACACCACACAAGAACGAACCAGATAAAGCAGCAAACAATTTGGAGTCGTAGGATTTAACATGTGTTTTTCGTTTTTCTCCATCGCATTTGAAAAGAATTTTTTCTGTCTTTGTGTCCTGTGTGTGCATTCTGTCTAGCTTAAGAACTGGATTGTAATGCTTAAGGGATGAGCAGGTTACTCAATAGAATACAAACTCACCTTTCGAAGATCCCAACAAACTAAGATAATTGAAAATTCTTTGGTAGACTAACTCTTTTCGGTTTCTAATCCTTTCATACTTTGACTACCATGCAGAAGTCTCAGTGCTTTCATACATAATGCGCATCTTGAGGGGACTTGAAATCAGTTACCACTATTAGTTTTCGCTATTTTTGGTCTTGGAGCAGCTGGTGATTGAGTGATTCATTGGTCTGAACACGACAAGGACAGTACAATATCTCATCTAAACCATTGGTAAGCAATGGCTACACTGACTTAGCTGAGTAATCCATTTTTATGGCAGTTATAGCTTAGGAGGTCGTTTCTAAAGAAGGAAAAGTTCTTGAAGTTTATAATAATCTGTATTTGCGAACATACAGAACTATTCTTACTATCAAATATTTAACTTATAACACATTAAAATGTACATACATATATATGCTTTGAAATTGAAAAACTTAAATATAATAAGCACAAAAATTTCAACATTTATTCAAAGGATTGGAGCCTTAAAAATTCTCACAATGACAACACAATATACGATTAGCGATTGAGTTTATCGCAGTAACATACATAACTTTCAATGTTGCACACTATCCTGCAGGTTTGTTGCTTCAATATCATATATCAACGGATCTGACGTTTAACATAACGTCCGGAACCCCCCTCCCGGAAAAAGAAACGAGAGTAAACCTTCACAGCCGGGACATGCTAATAGCTTCCAGTCGCTTGTCACCAATGTTCCGTACGGTTACATTCCAAACCCAACAGATGCTGTGGGTAAATTACGAATTTGGGTACCATCTGACCCGTCACTACAACCGATTACAGTGGCAAGCTTACAAGTTGCTTGGCTCGCTTCTAATTCGACGTCGGCCAAAGGGGTTCGCGTGGAGGCATCTTAATTGCAAACCGAAGAAACCACAACATGAATCCCATAAATCGGAACCGGGAACCGAAAGTCACCCCTGGTTCTTCGTTGAATGTCGTCGAGTGTACTTGGCGCGCGTGTGTGTGTTTGTGTGCGACACTTTTCCCGTCGTCCTGCACAGACACGAGCGAAAGAGTTTTAATGGAAACCGTGCCGGAGTTTCTCCGGAGTGTTTGAAGCTTGTGAAACAATCTCATCTCCAAACCACCACCCGGCTTAGATACATCTCCCGTTCATTTAGATCGATCTTCGCCTAATGATGGCTCCACACGTGTCGAACCGTGTGCCAAAAAGTGCACTCACGACTTTCCCGGCTCGTTTGTAACGACGCCAGCACAGGAAAGGGTAACGTAAAAAGGATACCATCGCTTGATCCGGAGCATGGTTTGAAACTCAACAAACACGGCCAGTTGCGTCACCACATCGGAACCCTTTTCAGTCACTGGTTGTGATGTCTTAAAAGAACTCCCCATTCCTCCATTCGCTCCCAATCTGCAGCAGTGTACAGTTTTTGGTCGGATGGACCGACTCCGGCCGATTTCATTGGCCTAATTGATAAATTGTGTTTTGAGCAATAAAATTTGATTGCTGTTTCACTTGTGGACGACGATTTCGTTTTCACGATTTTCGAATTATTTGACACGATCGGGGGGTGTGGTGGAATAGGGGCAAAGGCATTGGGGACCTGTACAATACACACTTCCAGTCCAAATGAACATCCGCAATCAATGCTAAGGACGGTTGTTAAAGTGGCATGACGCAGGAAAGAAAATTTGCGGTTGATTCGATGAAAGTTGTTTTTACAAGGATACGGTCTGGAGCATTTCTCATCAGCAGCTTCGCATCATTTGCGAAACAGGGCTGGCAAGTAAATATTACCAGTTGAAACCATTAGCAAAACATGTCGTCGTGCAATCTTCAACATTTTCTTAGTGAAGGAGGATCGTCATTCATATTATTTAATCACTCGTGTATTTCGATTTAAAGATGATTATCTAATTATTGCTACTCTTGGTTAATTTGAACATTTCCCAAGACTGGCTTGTAGATTACGCATTATGATGCCTAAATTAACCTCAAAGGACTACCCAGACACTGCACGCTCGAAGATGTTTGATCTTTTGAAATGAATGAAGTGGGTTGAAGATATTACAGCTCAACTTCAGAGCAGTGTAACGGACCATGGCATTTCGTTTTTAAACTAAACCCTTTCAGAATAGAGAGTACACCAATTGATATTTGAGCTGCAATACTTGAATGTATTAAAATAATATTCTAAGCAAGAAACCCCTCACAAATCTTTTATAAGTAAGCTTTCGGTTTAGCTCAGTTAAATAAAGCCGCAATTCTTGAAATTCTTGCATGCACAATCACTACAAAGATTACAGATAAATCAACCAAATACCACATGTGCTGTTTAAGTTCCTCGTTCTAACGCGCCCACAGTCCCCAAGGACGATTCCTTCACGTAATGTAATAAAATTCTTCGCTCTAAATGAATCCAGTTTGGATGAAAATTGAGCGTTCAAATTCGGTTTTCTTCACGGTTGAATTCGATAGACCTTTCCACCGTGCGTAACCCCTTTCGTGTGGCTGAAGGCGAATCGAAACGGTCGGTGTGCACACACACACACCGACATGTGTGTAGAACATGAAATCATAAGACAAAAACGGCTACAAAATTTACATCTCCCCCCCCGTTCCTTAGGTGTGCCATCCTTAGTCACCGCGATAAAACGCGTGTAGATTTAATATTTTCCCAAACGACACACATACCGAACGGCGCCCAACACACCGGGCGGGTGCCATTCCAGGTTGTGTGTTGTTGCCCTGCGGTGGTTTTGATAGAACCTCGGTACACGTGCTGTGCAACTGATAAAGTTCCGAGTCCCCACTACCATTCGCAATGCTCAACTCTTCCCACTTTACCACCGTTGTTGCACCTTCCTCGCCGAGTGCTCCCAAAAAGGATTCGACCGGTTAGAGCAAAACGCTGTGTTTACAAACGTAGTCACCGCGAAAGCGATTACGACGACTGCCGGTAAATCGGTACCACGCGATGGAATGGGCGTATTGCCGCGAGAACGGTTCGGACAAAGTGGGTGACGGTGATGATGAGTTGGTTAAAGATGGTTGATGAGCTTCACGGGTTTTCATGGTTGCAACGCCTTTAAACGCACGCTTCGGGGGATTCGCTTTGATGTTAAAATCCTTCCTCACGTCGCTCTAGAGTACTGGGCTGGTACTCTTAAGCTTTTTCCCCATTTTGAAGCGGTTTCACAGGGCACAGAGACATTCAGACAGATATAGCATCGGCAAAGCATAGCGAAACCTTGCATTGAGAACAGCATAAAAAAACTGCTAGAACTCACTCAAATCGTTAAAAACGTTTATCCGATTCATGGGGAGCATTTTTTTAAAAGATTACTCTAATGAAATGTTACAATTTAATGATGGCGCCGCAAAATAGTACTTTGGAGGTGCGAAACATTTAACGGATAAATCATTCACAAGGGAGGGCAAGTGTTTTTTACGTAACACCACCGAATCTTTATTTAAGAACATGTGATATGATATTATATAAATATTAAGCATGTGCAACAGAATAAAATAATAAACAAATATTCTTTAAATTCACATAACGTACAAGAAGGTTACAGCATTTTAATGATAAAATAAATAAATAACTTGCTAAAAACATCATAATATTTCAATAAAGCAAAGAATTACGTCGAATGTTAAAAATGCATTTACTAACACGAATTGCAAAACATAGGCGCGACGGATTCTATTCGCGCGAGTGGATTCTATTCGTGATAATTCTTTCCTCTTCACAGTGCTGCAGGGCGTGGTAGGAACATCAGGTGATATTTGTACTCCTATTCTGCATTTAAGTGAATGGGAAATTCGACACATGGTTGCGATTTGAAAGAAAGATAAAAAAATTCTTTGTTTGGTGTTCTAAAGAAACGCGGGTTTTCCTGATGAGAATAAAGTTATATGAGATAACCATTTCAAACAATCTATCAACTTATAATAAATGTTTCTTGGTATTTTTGAGTTTTAATTTTAAATGAAAGAGAATGGGTTACGAAATCTTTGTCACAGATAGAAGATAGTTTAAGATAGACTTTGGTTGTACTTCATAGTAAATTATTATCCCTAAACCCTAGCAATGTTAAAGTTTTCTTATTTCAGCTTTACGGTACAAACTACGGTTCGACAACAAGACAGCCCATTCATCTGTCGTCTGCGCTCTTCTGGTTGCTCTTTTCATCGATGAAAAAAGAGAACTTTAATGTCAACCGGAAACGCCAACTCGTAAGAAGATTGTGGTTTGGAATCATCTATTCAGGCGCGATGTCACTCATTCTGTCAACCACCCGGGCACAATCGTGACGTCGACCAGAAGACACCAATGACGCTAGAAATTTTAAGAACGCCCAAAACTTTAGCCGGGATACGGGATAGAAAAACCTGCCCAAAACCCGGGAAGACTTCATCGAGCGCACGCTGATAGACTGCGAGCGTACCTCGCCGTTTGTCGCTGACAGGAAAGCATCCGAATGGCATTAAATGATAATTTCATTCACCGACCCAAGCGCACAGAACGTTCTAGCAGCGCGACAGCTCTCTACCCGACTGTCTGTCAATCTGGCCAGACAATCATTTAGTCGCCTGTGACTGCCAACCTGCCATACGGTTGATGTCCCAGCATCATCGTGCCGAGAAAAAGAGTTCCACGAATTCAACACGGTGTGAATTTGTTTTCCCTATACAAATAGTTCTACGGAAATTGCACTTTTTGCAATCCATGGAAAATGTTTGAAATGTATTCGGCAAAGTTTTCCTTTCCTTTCTTGGCTGCAATTAGACAGTAAAATATTCATTGCTACAATGTGCTGCGCATAACGCCTAACAAATGATCGAGTTATCTTTTCATAATTTAAAACTATAAAATGATGTATTTTTTTGTTGCACAGTGCAATCACGGTTTTATTGAAGAAAATCACGTTTCTTGTAAAAGAACTGCAGACAAAGTGAAGTGATTTATGAAACAAATTCTAGACGATATCCGTAGGACCTAAACTATAGCAATACTCCCCTGCAGCCACTCGTATGACACATGAGTTTTGGCTCCAGAAGAACAGAAGCGTTGTTCTAAACGAACTCAACTATTTTGCCCACAGCAGTGTTTTCCAAAGGTTTTTTGGGAAGAGTTCCATCTAAACGAGCTTCCAACATACTTAAAACACGTTACGCTTTTAACATTTTTTATCTGCTAAATACGAATCGGTGGTTTGAAGATTAAATCCCATTTCACGTTCTACTCTGTCCCAAAGATTATCATCGGTTGGGTGAAATGTCATTTGCGCTCGAACTTGCACAAAGCAGCAGGGACCGTTTTGGGAATGGGAAATGAAAAAAAAAAATGGCCTAAAGGACGAGCGGTGTCATTGCTTCCCATAATTTTGTAAAATATGGTAGTTTACTTTTCTTTCCTTCTTAAACTTACTGCACAAACCCCTCGAGACACTTGCTACCCATCTGTTCGGCAATAAGATTCGCCAGTGGCTTGACATTTTGCGGAATCCGTGGCGTACTGCTTCGCTGATGATGTATAGCAAATCGTTTCTAGAATATTGCCTTGCGTCTTTCAAGACATCGTTTTTTGTTTTCACATTTTTTATTTCGTTGTAGTATGAAGCTCACAAACGTGTGCTGCACACGTTAGCGGAACTCGTGAATGAAACTGTCCCTTCGCCCCACGCGAATGGGCAAAAAGGTAGAAATCCTGGGGACGCACGTCTAATGCGCTCATTGCGCTACTCATGCAGGAATGAAATATGATGCTTCTGCTCGGAACAGGCTCTAGAAGAATGTTGTTTGTGGACGTACTCATCGGCACCGGTTCTGCCCGAAGCCCTAAGCCGGTGTTCGCGTTCCCGGTGCGCACTTGCATGCGTTCACCGCGTTGGTAATTAAGGTTATTTATGGCGGTAATCGAGAATTTTTGCGAGTAACGATCTCTACGAGAACGGGCCAGTCTTTGGGTCGGCGTCGACACCGAGTGACGACTTCATGCACCGGCCGTGGAAGGTCACATTGCAATGTACCTTCGTCGTGTACTCGCGTCAGTGTGCGGTTCGTTTCAGCGTGCGGGTGTAGGCAGCAGGAAAACAGGAACGAAGAATCAACAAGAATAAAGAAACGACAACAATAAAAAGGCGTACATAAGTAGTGCAATAAGATGTACAAACGCACGTGATTGGGTTTGCAGTAACGAAACAAGCTTATCAGCTCGAAAGATTCTAGAAGAAGTATGGAAATTAACAAATTGCATGAGTAACGAATCACAGAAGTATTTGAAAAGCATTCAAACAAATAATCAAACACGAAGTTGTCACATTGTTCTAGCAGCAAATGAGGTAAGTTTTTGACAATAAATAATATAACCTGGTTTTTAACGACGCACTAACAACAGCAGCGATAAGAAAGAACATATTATTCGACGCTCACACTAGTTACACAAAGCCTCCCACCAATCAGTGGCCTCATGAATGCCCATAAAGTCGCTGTGACGACATTGCATTTGGAGCAACGAAACTATTGAAACTACCCGGGTCACGATGAAGGCGTTCTACGGGAAGCCAAAAAGGTTAGGAACGGAGCATCTAATAATGCAGCCAAAGGTACGTACATACATGGTCCCCGGCATGGTCGTACTTATTGCACGAACGTACAGGTCGTAAAAGGATCAAATTTCCCTTTTTGGGCTCTTATTACCCCGGGGCTCTACTAACCCAGCCCCAATGATAGGCCCAATGACGGTATCGGTGCAAATCACGTACAGAACCTGATGCCAGTGTCTGATAATGAAAAACACCAGACCGGGAAGGAGAAACAATGCCTTCATCATTTCGCTTCTTGCGCTTCGGCACTCGGGTTGCGTGCGAACGGTTGGAGGGATAATGTGAAAAGACCTGTTGCCCGGTGTTACTTCCGGCAGTCGGTGGAAGGGACCGGTATATCTACCCCCATCCAACACCACACAACCGAACCAGTCATTCCTAATTAGACTTTAACGCTACTGGCTCAGGGCGAACTGCACAAGTTGCACTTCTTCCGCCGAAGGAGCCTGCTTGTAGTGGCGGAAGTCGTTTCCTGATGTACGGTTTCATTACGTACCTTACGGAAAAGATTCCCTTGCAACACACAAACACACCGTGTGGCCGTCGATATAATTTATTCCCTCGGTGGTGAAGCAGCCAAACATTTTGCTTCCTGGTTTCCCTCGCACACTGTATGCGGTGCGGTCGACCAAGCACCGGAAGACTCTCCAGCCCAATGTTGCGAAGGGGCTCACGGCCTACTCGGGAACAACACCGTGCTCATTATAATGAAGTCTCGAACGCAACGAGGAATAATTGCTGTAACATAAAACTCTCCATCAATCCTGGAAGGACTCCATTGCTGAAGGGACTAAACCGAGCGAAATCGTTTGATCTACGCTTTACGATATTTATGAGCAGGCTGATGACGACGACGATGATGATGATAAGAAACTAAACGAATCGTGGGTGGTGGTAGCATTTGCATGTACCATACACCACACTCACAATGTACACCAGAGTCCTGCCCGCAAGGGATACTTCTACCAGATCAAACAGGTTAACTTCTATCCGGCCTAACGAGACCCTTTTTTGTGTGAGTGATTTTGGTGAAATTCATTTATAAGCTGATTGTAAGTTTGTGGCAGTCAATATAAATCAGTAAATCCTTCCGAGACCAGGGCCCTCGTTTGCACACCGCAGCAAAGCTTGTCCGCTGTCAGCAAATGGCATTAAAATCTCTTAAGTTGTTGTACCTTGCACAACAAGGTTGTAGAAAAAATGGTAGTTATTCTAAGATAATCAAAATGATGTTATTGAAGGTTGAAAATCTCTACAAAAATTATTTGATTTCAAGATCTTTCATTATGCTGTCATAGTTTGTTATTAATCATATAGACGAGTACAATCAAAAATTTCCTCAATTAACTTAAAATTTTGTCGGTCTGAACCTGTGACATGAATTTCTCTTGAATCTTAAGTACTAGATAGATATACTTTTGAATAAATATTTTTAAAAATTTCCAATACTAATTCAAAATTTGGATAAAATGTTCTCCTGGAACAGCGGCACGATAAGCACCCCATCAAATAGACATACACAAATTCACAATTCAATATTCATATTTACTGTGCAACTTTACCTTAATGAAATTCCAATTGAAGAAAATGTATTCCATTTGCTACCAGAATACATTTCCACACACAGGTTTCATCAAATCGTTTCCACGATTATGCAAAACATTTTCAATGAAAATACACTTACTTGGCTAAAGCCCATTTGGCTGCCCAATCAAATCCATCCAAACGTGAACAAAACACTAACAGCATTTGCCAAATTTGCAATTCTTCGTATGTCCACCCATGCCAAACAAGCTACGGTGGAGGCGTAACCTACCGAAATCACTACAGCTGAACTCGGGCCACTCTATCTAGCAGGCCAATCGGAAAAACCGGACCAAGCCAAAACTGTTCCCCTTTTTCCAATGTCCATTCTCCGGAAAAGTGGCGTTTTTCCGGTGCGTTGAAAGTGAACCTATCACTCCCGTTTGCGGACGAGAAAAGCGACACGATGAGTCACATTATTTCAATACCGTTTTTCCGGTTTAACTTGAGGCTGCAACTACCTCGCCCCCCTTAGGTTCATGCACTGCTACTCCAGAGCTTTGCAAGTTGATGACAGATTTGTCGAAAATAACAGGTGGGAAGCCTTTTCCCGGGGAACATCATCCCCGGGGTTGCAAAATCCTCACTCAACCAAAAACCGAACACCACAGTGTGCGCTTGCTTCCCGGTTGCAGGGTGACAATAGGTTCGACAAAGGTTCAACAAATCCATCCGCACTAGTAAAGAGCAGATCGAAAAACATGGAGCCCATGTTTAAACACCATTAAATCAATCGGAATACTTCATTGCCCGATCGTTTTAGCGCAAGAGCGTAATCATTCTGGTGAAGTGAATGAAGGAACAAAGGCTGGAAACTGGCACCGGATTGGGGTTCGGTTTAAATGAATTCAATTGCGCTGGTGAGATGAGTATCGAACGGTTCTTGCAAGGTTACGTTCGCTTCTTCTCTCAAAGTCCTAACAGACAGTATCCAGACAGGACACTGCGAGAATGTAGACTATTACGACCATTACTGTTCAATCACCTACGAACGAGGAGTGTGTGAAGCATCCGGATCCCGTACGAAAAACAATACCCCGAGAACAAACATTTTGGGAAATTTAGTTCCACAATCACAAGGGTACACAATCACGTGTAGAAATACATGACATGGAAAAGGCATACCCGTCGTCGCACTTAGCGCTTCCTGACCTACTCATCTCCCTATCCATGTCTTCAATCGGGAACTACACCCAGTCAAATCTCAACATTATCGAATTTGTTAAATTTCATAGACTGACTGACTGCCCCGTGCATGTAAAGGGACTGGAAAAATGTGATCACACTCGATAAGAGTACTGAGATTGACTACGGCCACCATATCACAAGGGCAATCCGGTACAATCCGGCGATGGCTATCAATCATGCTGGAAAAACGGAATCTCCGGAAAGGGATTTCGCTGCCCAATGTTCGATTTAAGCAGATGGTGTGTTTCCTCCCATTCGAACAGTTTACATAAATAGCTGATTCGATGTTCTACAAAACATACACACACACACGCACATCATCGGCTGGTGATGTTAATGTTGCGAAGGCTTAAATACCACCTTCCACTAGGGGCGGAAGTGCCAAACCCGGTACCGGCACTTGCTAGTTGACAATGGCTAACGCTAATCAGTCCGTGTTTAGAAAGTTCAACCGCAAAAGCTAATGGATCCTCTTCTCGAATGGTGAACGTTTTGAATTGTACAACGGTGGCATCTATCCGCACACGTGAGAGGGTAAACCTACTCGAAACAGATTCTAAACCATTAATCTTCCGGTAAACCATACATCAAGCGAACGACACGAGGAACGATGAGGAAGGTGATTATGGTTTGAAATGGTTTGACTTTTACTAAACATTAATTACCAGACATACAGACAGGGGCTTTTGGTTCTTCAATTCCCTCTCGGTTGCTGCGTTACAATTTAAAGCCTTCAATAAAACAATCGAATTAAACATTATTAATGATCTAGATCAGCTAAATGTGATAATGATGAGGTTCGCGGTGAGCAAAATGGAAAACCCGTGCAGATGCACTGGACACACTGGGACGAGCGTCACGCCAATTGATGAACGATAAAAAGGACAGCTGATTTTATTGCTGATTGTTTGCGGCAAATAAATAGAAACTCGCAACACATTAGCATGATTTCAATTTCATCCAAATATTATAATTTCATCTCTCGTACCAATCATGGAATCAGCTAATTGAACGCTATTTGATTGGACATCGGTTGATTATGCAAACAGGCACAGCCACCCACTGGAAGGTTTTGGTGGAACATTTTTGCTCATAATTAGCTAGATAAATTATGATTTCCATTTTTCTCTTTGCCGTTACTTTTTTTTTGCTCCATGCGAGATCATTTTTATTTCCAGCCAGTCTACAAAACAAAACAGTCCCCAGCACCACACTTGTTCCTGTAATCAAATCAACCACCACCTGGGAACAAAACAAATTCCAAACAAGAATCACATCATCAGGCGAAACATTTCCATAATCGATCGATCCGAAGCGTACCGAACTTTTCAACCACAAATTAAATTATCTTCCTTCAACGTGAAAGTGTAGTGAAACCATCCGCCATAAGACAGTAACGGAACGGCACCCTTGGTGGTTACCACAGATGGTCTAAATAAAGCATGAAATTTCTATCCTCCGCCTTAAGGAGTGATAACCGTTTGCTCCGATGGAAAGCCGGAAAAATATAACAATTCCCATAAGTCTCAAAGTCGCTAAGGAAATCCAATCAAAGGCTTACACTCGGGCCCGTGGAACGTCCCGTTTGCCCAAAAACCACACACATTTGAGGACATCTAAGAGATAGCTCTGGTTTGTTCGTTTGCGTAGCAGAACCCACCCGACTTTTCTTTCCAATACTCAAAACACACACACCGTTCTTGGTTCCATAATTCTGGAATAGGTGATACATCTACAGGCACTATTACGCACAGGGTTGCCAGACCAGGGTTGAGGGTTCTTACAACTTGGGAAGAAAATTTCCCTTTTCCAACAAGCTGGATAAATTTATAACTTTCCTTCGCGTTAAACTAATCTTTGGCTCACAAATCACAAACCCGCTTCCGTTCCGTTCGCCCATAAATCTAACAGTCTTCGTCGGAACGCCAGGTCCTCGGGTGGCAGGTTTTTCGGAAGCGCCTAAAGGACCACTTCCGGAAGAAGGTGTTATCTGTGTCACTAGCCGGGAAACCGTACGGCACGTTCCCAACAACTGAACCCGCAAGACGAACAACAAGCGCACGGGGATCAATCCACTTGACCAAGGAAACTACACCGCAATGCGGGACACAAAACACATGCCCGCTAGAAACGGGTCCGTCTTCTCGCTTCATGCGCTCATGGCGTTTTAGTTCTGGTTTCGGGCACACACACACACGCACACCTAACCGCAGTGTAGCAACAAACCGATCGAAGAAAGTGTAAATTTGAAAATAGTTTAGAAACAAACGTTCCCCCACTCGACCATCCAAAACCCAGAGGCAGTCGTTTGCTACCCGCTTGGCTTCAGCTACGGTCGGGTTCCAATGTTTCAGAAGATCCGGAAGAACTGTGGAGCGGTTGGAAGTTCTTCAAGCATGTCGAAGAAGCTACTGAATTTCTCACACCTAGCGAGTGTCCTTGCCGGCAAACGTTTGCGTTGACGATGGCTATAGCAGACGTCTTAAGTACAGTACACCCGAAAACCTGCCAAACCTGTTCCAACCCACCCACCGCCCCATGCGGAGCAAACAAACATCATCAACAACACCGAGAAATGGCAACCGCGACGCAACCTGAAGGAGGGCCCTCTTGGAAGAGCATTAAAATCTTAAATTGAACCAATTAATATTCATTTCAGAAGTGGGATCGTTCCAGCCTGCGGTATGCTTTTGCATACGGGTGATGGAAAATTTATAGGATTGTTATCCGCTTCGTTCTCATTTCCTGACGACTGCTTGCTCTGTCAGATTCGGTACTGATTTCCCGGGGATTGCCGGTGGGGGGAGCCGACTTTAAGCAAGCGGCGACCTTACCATTTTCGCAAGACAGTTTCGCAAATACGCCTGTCGACAAGACGTAATCGGCAAACGGCTGTCATAAAAACTGATACCTACAGTGCTCCTGCACCTTGTTTTTGGAACGGTCTTATTCATTTTCTTTCTTTTCTTCATGGGCTATCCCCCTTAAAGATTCGGTATCTAATTTTTCTGTTTTCTAGAATTTTCTTCACACCACTGCGGTTGATGTTCATCCCTTACCTATACGCTGCTTAATGATCGGAAGACGTTAAACGAGAAATAATTATACCATTCTCCAAATCAAGGAGCGAGAGATATGCGAAACAAAAACCCCCGTATAAAGTATCGTCTTTGGTCGTTCACAACCGAAGAGCATCCGCCAGACGTAAGGATTTCGCTCGAGACCTAGAACCGGGTGGTAGTAATAGCATAAAATTCTCCATGACTTCTTCACACACTCCTTGACCAGGGTACGCAACTCTAGCGAACGATACCGTCCACCACAGTCCAGTGCCGTTCATTTGATGATGATGAGATTCTGGGATTTCTTATGTTTATGCAATTTACAAATTAACAGGATTATCATTACCGTTCTCAAACTGTACCCCAATCGTCATTAACGCCGGTAGAGCGACTGGAGTTGCCGATGCAGAACGAAACATAGAATACAATAGAAACCAGGATAAATACAAAATGATGTGCTAAGACGCAGACAAGCGATATTGTTAGACGCTTCTCTTTTTTAATTATCTTTTAATTACGACTGCTGTTGCCTGTATGCTTTAAGAATTGAAGATTGCAAGAAGCATACTTTCAGTAGACTGAGTCTGTACAACGAATTTAAGTGCACACAAATTGTGCATATTGTACAGACGAAGGTGATCCTTGTGTTTATGCAAGCATAATTTAATATCTTGCCAATCCAACACATTCTCCCAAGGGATACAGAAAACATACGCACATTCTTTGGAAATTCTTTCAGTGCCCCAAGTACACACTAAACAAGCAATTTTCAACTCATATTAATACTTCGCTAGTATTTGCAACCCACCCTAGTAGTACAAAGACAGGCTACTGCTGCTGAAAAGCTTAACCCAAGTCATATTTATCTTTAACGGACCACTTCACATTACGAGCTAGTCGATTGGAATTCCTATCACCCACGCATCCCTGCAGACTCGCTTGAGCGTCATACATGCGTTCGACCATCACCCATGCCCCCGTCCGTTTCCAATGGAATGCTTCTGGCGGCAGTAACGACACTCGGAAGACATTTATCATACGCAGTGCCAATAACTCTTCCCCTTACGCCCATCCGAGGATTGTTGTCGTAAGCAAAAGACGCATCTTGGACGCAGTACGGAATCTTCCCTTTTTTATCCTTTTCTCCGTGTCTTATTGTTTGGCAGCAAAATAAGGCAAGGGCTAAACCGTGATAGGAAAGTATTGCGAAATATGGATTGTTCGCCAAGAAAACCCTATTCCAGTGTTCCGCAGCATCCCTAACGAATGGGCGGAATCCGATCCGTACGGGAGAAGCATTTTGTTGGCACGTAATTTATTTCGAAAGCCTTTCCATCTCCCAGTGCATTCCTGATAGGCTCTTCAAAACATGGGAGAGAAGTTCGCTGCTCAGGCAGCATCTTAAACCCTTAGACACTTAGACGGACCAGCGACATGTTAGTGTATGACGTAAGGATTTGCGAGGATTTAAAGTTGCAATGGCCAAACAGGAACAATTGTCAGTGGTTAAACCCATCCAATAGCCTTATCATGCTCATTCGTCCCAAGAAATATTAAGCATTGAAGGTGCATGACTACTTTTCTTCAAAGAAGCAAAAACGCAATATGAATTCTGGTGTATTTTCCACTATCTGCATTACCAGTTATTGATTTCCATTTTATTATTCCACAACAATATTCCATTGTTAACACAGTTAAATTACCTGGAAAATCATCAACATCCATTTATAATTATCCCAACAACATGTTTCAAAGTTGCAATAGCTTTGATATTCTAATTACATGAGACACACAAAAAATGTATTGGAAGCACATTCCACGCCAGTAAACCAGAAGCCAGAATGTTAACAAATAAGCTATCCATAAAACATCTCACGCATAGAAAACGTGCCTTGAATGCGCTACTCTAATGTTGGGAAAAGAAATGCAAAAAAAAACAAATATCCTCATAAACGAAACGAAAATACACACCAACAAAAAAAAATCATCATCAATGTTCAATTACATCGAACGTCGTTTTCAATTTGGGCTTAGCGTTGGTAAAATGAGGTTGTGATTTTTTCGGAAAATAATCCCTCCAATCCTGGGCGCAGGCAACAGATTGGAAACGACCGGAAACGTGCCTGAATTTTCTTCAATTTTTCACGCAAATGCCACCGGATTTTTGTTTAGTGGACAAAATACGGCCGTTTGAATTAAAATAAATGGGCCATAGCCATGATAATATTGCTTTTATTTTCTGCTCTATTTATAATGTCTGTGAATTGGTAAGGATGTTACGCTCTAAACACTGAAGAAGTCAATTAAAAAAATAGCTGAAAAAGAATATTTTATCCCACATATTGGAGATAGAGTCATTGGATGTCCCATGAGAGTAATAACTCATATTAAAGCATTTCAATGAAAAAATAAATTATGTATAATAAAACAGTGAATAGAATTCAAGCTTTTTGGGAAGGGTAATTATCGATTGATACCAAACATTAGACAGACTATCATTAATTATTTTTCTACTTCGTGTTGAATGGAACAAAATCCTTTCCGGAAGATAACAACAAACAAACGAACAAGTCTGTTCTTGCTCATGTCAAACCTTTGTTATCCTTCCATTCGTGCCTATCCTTTAACCAACAGCTGGACCGGACGCAACCGTTACCCAATTTAGCTAACTAACTAGCTACCCCTCCGACATCCAGTCCCTTTTTTAACCCCCACAGGTCCGTAGGGGTGCAATGGCCAGAATCTCCCCAAATCATGCCCCTTAGCATCCCCGCTGCCTTGTAGAACTGCCGATTCGCAAATGTTCCCCATCCCAAGGGCGTTCTTTTCAAACATTGGTATCAGCTCAACTACAACAACAAAAAACTCATGAAGTCCAAAATACTCACCCCAAACTATGCACCGAATTACTGAAAGAAGCGAACTCTTTAGAGGTAGTAGTAGACATCACCTGTAACAACAACGTAACGCGCGTGCTTATCGAGCGAAACAAATTTTCTCATATAAATTTCGGTATTAACCTTCGCCTGTCCGGGATGCGAAAATTGGCCCCCGCGCCAGTGTACGTAAGCATAAAAAAGAAACAAGCGAACCTGAATCGGATTCACCGAACAGGCGCGTATGGAGCGACCAGCCACTGACGAATCCCAGCGGGATACAGCGGGTACACGACGGGCAGCCTGGGAAAGGCCGCTGTCTAACGAACGAGAAATGGATGATTTTTCCAGCAAATTTCCCTCCGAAAAACCCCCCACCAGGCCGCGTTCACGGTCAGCAACAACTCGGGGATAAAAAAGGATTTTCGGAACCGTGTTTTCATTGAACACGCTTTGTTTCACTAACGAGATGCTTTGTGCCAGCGCTGATGTCCGAAATAATATCGTTAAAAAAAAGAAGAAATGATAACGAAACACCTTTCCCCTTTTTTTTCGACGGCCAACATTTTGGACACACACTATCCCAAATAGCAATAGCAGTGGATGGTAGAGGAACATCAACACGGCAAACGCTCTCAGTAACCGGTAGAATTTTCCCCGGCTGATAAAACGAGACCGACGGTCACATTGTCCCAAAGGAGTTCTGCCTCCCATTAGCACATACATCCGTTATTCGTACCGGCCGCCATCGCTCGATCCCATCGCAACGCCGTCGAACTGGCGATCTGGACACTGAGTCCTGTTTATTTTGTTTTTTATTTAACTTCTCTATTCTCCAGCACCTCCAGAGCAGAATGTGAGTGTGTGTGTCTGTATTCGCCTGTATTACCACACGCACCATCATCCCATTTGAAAAGGGGCCAATTTCGCAAAACACGCCGTGGCCATAGTTGGACCCCCATATTTACATCCTTATCAACCCTGTCCCGGATGGTGGCAACGTATAAAAATAGACCTATCGGACGACGAGCCGCCGCCCGGTGACAGCGAGTTCGTGCCAATGGAACGCATATTGATGGAGCTCGGCGCACTCGGTGACGGTGACGCCGCGTACCATTATTTTGCTTTTAGGTGATGAGTTTATACTTTTTTATGGTCTTATGGTGCTGCCGGTACACAGTCGATTTGCGCTGAATAATACAATGTTTAGTCGCACAACACAGCGAAAGCATCGAAACTGGAGTGGAAGTAAAGCCGTGTAAATGTCGGCTTGTCTGGTCGCTTGATTAAAGCTTTCGAACCAATTCCATGGTCCAGTGAGCGAACTTTATTTTAGAACAATAATGGTTTTTAAAAGATAAAAAATGCACAAATTGAATTGCATAAAAACGAAAAAAAAGCATCAAATAAACTTCAATCAAAAACAATGCAAATCATCTATTCGCTTAAAAAATAAATTAGACGTCTGAACGGATAAAATAATGCTGCACAAATCTTATTTCAACAAAGAATTGCGTAAATTGACCACTTTACTCTAACATTTTGAAGCTCTTTAAAATTATAGCATCTCCATGAAAACTGCGCACGTTTTCGACACGTACGAGTGAAAATTCGACTGTTTCGCTTAATCCATCATTTAACCCCAGAAGTGATACACAAAAAGAAAGAGGACATTTTTACCTGCTCTTTCTGCATATAGCACCGTTAAACTGAACGATCAGTCACGGTAGAATAATCGGTTACGAAAGTATCAAGTGAAACGCCGATAGGAACAAAAGAACCCTGGCGAACACGAACGATGATACTTCACGGTTCGATGTACAGAGAATGATAAAAAATAGTTAAAAAAAAAACCCCATATTAATGGCACACGTGATCTACTTCCGCTACGTGGCAGGGCAAGTGTTTGATTCAGAATCACATGTGCGCGCTTAATTTCGGACCAAATTTTTCATGTGACAGGAATGTCGCGCTCTGGATACACCAAAAAGGGATCACAGCCGCATTTTCGTTCGTAGCGCCGCTTTTTTGTTGCTGAAAATGAATAGCGCGCGATGTCGTTATCATTAGCGCGTTTCAGTCCTGCAAATGGTTGGTGGAAAGAAAACAAAAAAAAACTTCCTACTTCGTTGCATGTACCTCTTAATCTCATTATAGGGTTCTTATTTAAATGCATGCTATATGTTAACGTTTTCAGAGTTTTTTATCGCATTTCATCGCATCCTGTACTTAAAGCACAGCAAGATTGTTAAATACTGCACGGATCAATTATTTTTATTTATAATATGGTTAAGAAAATCAAGGTCATCGTAGCTTAGCAGGACTTTTGCCAGTCATATCAAAACATGACGTCGAAAACGCACAGCGATATCAGTAGAACTGACTATAATTGGACAGAACAAGGGAAATCAGATATTACAAATTAAATTCTATAAAATATACACGAACGCGCTAGTAGCGCTTGATTGTTCTAATGACACCAGGAATTAAACCTCCTACTATATTCTATATTATACTAAATTTATCGCTAGTTCCTCCCAGAGCACCGGCCACCTTGCCCCAGCCACATATCGCACCCAAAGCCCACGGCCCACGATCATAACCAACTCGACAACATACACAAAACAACGGACTGAAATGTATTTTTCCGACGCCATGCTTCGGGTGCACCCCCGGCATGCATGCGCTTCATACTGCAGGAGGAGCTATTTGCGAGACAAACGCTTCCGGTGCTGTCAGTAAAATGCTGTAGAGCTGTAGTTGACCCGTGATAAAAGTTTTCAATTCAATTTCCACTCACGCTGCCCGACGAATCGGCCCCCGTGTAGTCCCACACACCGCAGGATGCACACTCTCACACACGCGCCCACATTCTCGGCCAATTTATCTCTTCCGCCCGCGTCGAAATTTCAACCGCCAACTGCCCTCCCCGGGGGTAAGAGCTTTGCTCCACAAAACGTTCCGAGAAAATGGTGCACGGAACGAATGTGAAATATCCTGAGAGCTGCCATTCGCAGCCATTCGGAAGCACCGACTTCAAACGCTCACACACATGTGTGGTTGTTCCTATCCTTTATTGGTTTCACATCCGGCCCTTTACTTGCCAGCTGAGCACAAAATAGCGCATATCACGGTATGTCAAGGTACGTATTAAAGGGTTCAATTAAGATATGAATTCCCCGATAAGCTAAATTACGTTGATTGCTTTTTACACAGACAATATAGTCGAAACATTGGAGGGTAACGTATCCGGGCCCGGGCTCATCCACACAATCAGCAGACGTTAACGTTTCGCTGGAGCAGTCATTAATTTTTATTAAATCGATACACGGTAAATAAGTCACCCAGAGCAAGATCATTAAATATGATCAAATGTGCTATTTGAATTGGATAGCAGCAGCCATAGAAATATTGTTTTGATATCTGACATAATACTGACACTCAAAAATTCAGGAACTGCAATTTAAGTTTACCAATCGAATTGCTCTCATGAAAAGAAATCGCTCAAGCTCGTTTGTCCATGAAATTGCCATTTTCCACAAGAGTGCCTTAAAAATTGTCTTACCAAAACACGGTCGGTGTTCGAAAGCTGGCGCACGTTTCTCTGGGGAAAAATTGAGGAAATGGTATGCGATATTGCGCTGTCAAACGATGATGCTATATTATCCTCGTAGGCATGGGACAACCCTTTTGCCAGCAATATGTTATGTGAGGGGATTCCAATGAAGATTGGCACCGGCGAAGAGACTGGCGAGGGTTATTTATTTTTGCACATATGCTCCGGAATAATTTGAAGCATAAAACAAAATCCTTCCCTTTCATTCTCTGGTAAACGCATCCACGCTCGCCGAAGAGCAAGACATTCTTCTACTTTCATTTCTCAACGGATTTCGCACCAACCCTCCGCGACCGTGTCCAAATGGCGCCTCCGCGCCTGGCGGTGTACGGCGGAAGATTGGGAAATTTAAACACCGTCCGAAACCGTCGGTCAGCCGGGACTACATTTTAAAAATATGGAATTAATCAACAAGCAAACATTTGGAGCGCCTTTACTCATTTCTTCCCATTGCTGTACGGGAAACATTCCACCTTCTCAATGGTCAAATGCCTAGAGTGGTCGACTACCATTCGTTTGCAGATTGTCCGGATGGCCAGAACCGTGCGCAAGAAGGCATCATTCCGAACCGACCGTGCCTGAGGCGGTGAGAAAAAAAGGTCAAAAACAGGCGTTTTAGCAACATTATGAACGCCGTTAAGGACGGTTTTTAATTTGAGCAGTTAGCTGTTTATGTTGTGTTCATGCATGTTTAATTGAGCTATCCGCTCGCTAGCCTCCGCGTTCGTTTCACTTTCCGGGCGTTGGGCCAGAATGTTTTCCATCCTTTTGCCGATTGGTAAGTATTGCGTTGTACCTGGAAAAGGGATATCCATTTTCCCTGTTCAAATCTAATTCATGAATGGTATTGTAAGCGGTCTTTATGTGTCAGCGAAATGAAATGTGTTGATGATTCCTAAAGGACCTGAAAACAGGCTTAATCAATTTGAACAAACATTTAGAAATTAATGATCCATTTATTTGTTACCCCGCACCGAGAGCTGGAATAATTACTATCGTTTTCGCCAACAGACACAAAACATACTGTATATTGAAACCGTTTGTGCGCTATATTGCTTGATTGTTTTGAGTAGATCGATTTTTTTCTGATTGATTTACTTTAAACGGGCAGAACATAAGACTCCATCAAGTTATAGTGTAAAGAAAGAGCAATATATGTTAGGACATTTCGAAATGATGCACATCAAAACTATTACCATTTGCTTCTCAAATTGTTATATCTCATGAAGAAAGTTTCATTTGTCTGTCCCACAGGATTCAAAGAGCTTGGCAGGGCCGTAAAATTGATCAGAAAAATAAATTAACATTAGAACACTGTGAATGAGCTATTCTCAATGCCATTATACGATTCCCTGAAGTCTTCGATGAACCTTTAAATATTCACTTTGATCTGATAGTGTGCTTGTGCTGTGCTAAGGAAGGAACATAACCTACCGGAAAGGTGTGCCTGTGTGTCCAAACTTGTTCCTGCTCGAAACTACAAATTATGCTGCTTTCGTAGAGGAAGAAGGCGCAGGATATCGGAAGCATATGAATGGCCATAATGATCCTCACAACCCATGGGAAGTCTCACAGATGGTCCTAATGCTCGTCGTCTGGCACATCGTAGACGCACGTAATATGAATGCATGGGGAAACATTATTAACTTCATAATTCTAATCTTTATTCGTTTGATGTTCCACAGCGGCAATATGTTACAGCGCCGGGCAAAGGCGATCACCTAGTCTACCAGAGGGACGATTACAACGCACGCAAGTGGAAAGCAGCAGCAACGCATGTCGGATGCAGGATAATTCCTTTTCATACTTACGATAGCTTACTACACAGCATAAGAAAGACAAATAAAACTTGAGTTTCTTTTAAGCTAAAAAAAACATATTGCTTAAGATTAGCAGAACACTGAATCGTAACTATTTTTCTATAACGTAGATAAAATTATTGAGATACTCGATACTAGAAGGTATACACCTATCTCCCTACCATGATTTGGTATGGCAAATCTTGGGAAGAATAATCACACATAAGTTATGGGCAAAATGGAAGGGAAAATGTAGCAAGCTAACCTATGACCCCCCAACAAGCAAAAATCTTCCTTCCATAAACAAAACTGCAACATATGGAACATCTCAGCAATACCTTGGTCAGACATCGGTATCTTATCCTGACCGACAAATCTCGAAGGGAAATAATGTGTGGCTTGCGGGTGTGTGGGGAGATCCTGCGAGGGGAATTATTTTTCCGTAATAAACTATTTACGATGAGATATTAAATAGCACACGACCCTTGTAGTCTTCTGACTTCTGGAGATGTCTTGCAAACGATTCCGTCATTCGTGCAGGATAAAATCACAACCTCACTCTACCACGAACTACCAATGGATCGTAACCATGATAATGATATTTTTTACATCCAGTGCAACATGACTAATTTTATGTTTTACTTAACGTTAGCTATTCTCATCAAAGTACTAAGAATCCGCACAGAAATATGAGCAAGCTATTGAACAATTGTATTCTCGGCAAGCCATGTGGACAGAAAGCTTGAAACTGAAATCTAAAATACATTGCAGACAAGAATGATACTTTCTAATATCCTTTCTCATAACTATATTTCACTTCATCAATTTACCTCATTATTAGACAATTGTTAACGAAAACAAACATAAAACAAGCAAAACATACTAATTAACAATAATCTATTTTAACAGATCTCCTAACAATTCGTTTTAATTTCTTACAATCTCGTTTTATTTTTTATAGCCCCATTTAACTTCTGAATTGAATAACATTATGAAAGGGTTAACAATTCAAAGCCAAACAGAACCATACGGTAACTGAAGCAAAAACAAAGCTTCATCCTTAAAAAAAAGTCGAGGACTTTAAATCTTTGTTCCTCAAAATTAGATAAATAACGCGGGCAAATGCAATTTACAACCGCTCGGCGTTGGTTTTGTCTGGTACGCCACCCCCAACCCAATGTAACTGCTTCTAACAAGGGAAAAGCACCATTCTTCATACATCAAACAAACATTCAATTTTCTTTTCATTGTTTGCAGAAACATGTTTTACTTTTACCAATTTTCGTACGCTTCGTCTGGTCGGTGTTGTTGGTTACAGGACGGTGGGTAGTAGGAGGGATCGGTTCGCTACTCCCTTCCATCCATGACCACGTTGAGATAAAGGTACAATTGGACATTGTTTGTCATCAACATCATCATCGGCGCTCTCCCGACAACAATGAACTCGCTCTGTAGTCTTGTAGATTGGGATATTTTTTTCAGATACTATCCTCAAAGGGAGTTGCTATTCCACTACCATACGCGTGGTGCTTCACAAGTTCACATTGTTCAACATACTCGATATTCATAGAAGCTATAGAGAGACGGCGGGATGCCTCACACAAAGGATGCTTTAAAATTACACCTTTAAACACTCCATTCGCTGGTCCATCCAGGGCGTTTCTCCCATTTCTGTCCCTTTCACGGGCAAGAAAAATGACCCACACGAATGAAAACAAGTCCACCCTATAGCAGCAGAGCATGCGAAGGGAAAAATCGATTTCAATAAACATTCGATAAACTGTCGCTTCCTTCTCCCACATTCAAAGGCACAAACACACACATGCTGCCGTATTGCTTTCTCCTTTCGTTTATCTATCTTTGATGATTCCTTTTCACTGCCGGATCCAATTGCGAATTCGCCCGGACAGGACGAAAGCCGGAAAATTCAATCATTCCCATCCGTAAACGTCATTCCAGTCCAGTTCAACTCCTACTCCATCACCAAAGAGACACTTGCCCAGAATTCAATGCTACACATAAAAAAAAAAAACACACACACGGCTAAATGGGAGGAGGGCGTTCTATGTTGCCACGTTTGCGAAAGGACATTCGTAAGGATCGGGACGCAAAGCGGCTCGCGAGATGTACATCACAACATCGTTCATAGTTATTTCATTTTCTTGCTCGTTTTTCTTTGTCTCCTCTCGTTATCGTAGCTCCCGCGTTCCAAAATGCGCTATCAAAAACGCTCGGCCACATGCGAAATAATGCTGTCACACTGTACGCCCACCGCGTATGCTCTGGATGTACCGAAACGCAGCACGAAAAACAACAATTCCTCCCACATACGCCCACAGAACCGGCCCGGGAAAGGGTAGTGTGAGGTCACTGCCCACCCTGCGGGTGCACGTGGTAATTCGAACCGAGTGGAAAAACAAATAGGTAAGAACTTGTTTCCAAACAACATCGTCCGCATCGAAAGTGGTGAGGTGCAGATGAGTGTGGGTATGGAACTAAAAAAAAAAAGATAAAAAAACACACACACACATAGTAACAGAGCTACACACGATTTTCGCGCACGGTGAAGCATTTTCCGCCACCAACGTTTACGAAGAGGACACGTGTGTGAGCGTGATGTCTCGGTGTGATGTGAGAAAAAAAAATCTGCTTACCAACAGCTTGGTACTTTTGGAAATTGTACACCATCATTCCTGCGCTTTCGCTGCACGGATCGCTGACTGAGGATGTCAGGCGACAATTCTTCAGGGACGCTTTGCAAAGTGACAAAAACGGCAGACACTATCATCGATGCGACAAAAAATAAACGATGTCCTCAGGATACCCCTTTGTTGCACTTCCGGCAACTCTCTTTACGCGCTATAAACATAAAGTTGGTGAGTATCATCGTCCAGCGTAACAGCGCTATTCATCGCTACCATAAAGAAGCAGAAAATGCTTCTTTAACTATCGGTTGGTTTAAAATTGGAAAAAACACACGATTTTTTTTTTATTTAACTTAAATCATGAACAAATCGATCGCTTTCTCATCGCTAGAAGAATTTGGATTAATACATTGGACGCCCTTTCCAAAGAGACATTAATTTACATGGTCTAATCTGCTTTTGGATAATGAATAGAAAGATGCCAGGTGAGGTTATTTTTTATATTTTAAACATAAATTTTGTCTAAACCACAAAGACTAAATAACTCTTTTAATAATTTCTTCAATAAACATCAACGTGGGCAACGTGGATCAAAAACGAAAAGAAAAATTGAAGTACATAATACGAATTCGTTAAGAATTCGCAAATAGCGCAATCGAATATGACAATGGATCATTCAAATTGTCAAGAATAAGGTGCGACTGTAAACGTACAGTGATCATAATAAAGAATGATCATAACTAAGAATGATTTAAACCCGAACTTCATTACTCATCATGGCTTTAATGACAGAAGCGCTCATAAACAGTTATGAGAGCATGAGTTCTGGTTGTAAATTATACCAAACTTAAAACTAGCCTCAATTCTTATTGCATTCGAAAACACATCAATATGCTGTCCAATTAAAACATCCTTAGCAAATAAAATATGAGCATCAAGCACATACGACTGTATGTGCGCCCAACGACAACGAAACCCGTGCGCTCGTCCACGATTCCGTAACGATACTACAAACAAGTTGAACAGAACAGTTGAACAGATTTTCTCATTTTGTTGAAAGTGTAATTAAGGTACTATTTTTATTTCCCAACATGAACCGAGCAGCGTATGTCGAGTCTGTGCCAGTGTACCCACACGTACACACGGCCAAAAAGGCCGTTGCATTGGCACGACATTGCGTGCCCGTAGTAAAACCTGAACTGATTCAATTAGAACAAGTCCTATAATTAATGTCTTTCCCGACGCCAAAAACGACTCACAGGGAGGCGAGAGGGCTTGGGGAAGAGTGCCAGGAAACGCCGGTAATCATTACTATGTAGAACGTTTGGAGCTTCATAAAGTGAAATTACGTCTTGCGGGGTTTTACTTCGGATACAAAAAAATACAATCTGTCGGTATTAATGAGCATTATGCGAGTGGCGGCGCATCCACAAGACTACACACCAAATTCCTTCAGCATGGTCATCGAAACAGACACATCCCTGTCCCTGTATTGCTTCATCTGGTACCGTCGCCGTACCATGGTATGATTAATTCTGGTCATCAGTAAAAGGAGCGGGGAGAATTACACTTAATGGCCACTATGCAATCCACTATCCACAACGTCCACCACTATCCACCGTTAGCACCACCATTATCATCATCGTCAACCCTCCTGGTCGAAACGGTACGTACGGTAAGCAACCGGGGGTCCAAAGATGCACGCAAGCAATGCAGATTTAAGACTGCCATTAGAAATTAGGAACCACCCGCCGGCAAGTAGGCCAACGCTAGGATAAAATAAAACACATCTTTCAAATGTGCTCCTGCCGGGTCCGTGTCCGCCAACCACCCCGCCGCCACTGATATATGCTGGCTCGGCGCATTTTGCAATAAATTTCACTTTTCGCAAAACATACTGCGCGTCCCGTTTCTGCACTTTTCACTCACCGGGCCAACTCCAACCACTGTTGCGCGCCGGGTACGGGAATGAAAACAGATGAGACAGTTTTATGACCGCCGCCGGAACCGATGCGTGACGAGCGTGGCATAAGAAGTTTTGCTCCCAAAGTCCCCAACCCCCACATACACTGGTTTGTCCAACAAACGGAGCCAGAACCGGAGATCTTGAGCGCCCTAACACGGAGCACAACGCTGATGATGACGACGATGATGGCTCCGTGTTGTTGAAAGGAAGGAAAGTTTTATTAGTTGCAATAAAACCGTCAACCACGCGGTTGATATTCTTGTGGCAACCGGTTCAGGATACGGCACACTATGGCAGTTTACTGCATCAGGGCAGGTTAATGAATTCGAGGTTTTTTTTTTGGTTAGGAACTCTCGGTCCCTAAAGTTTCTGACGTGCACACACGCAATGTTTGCCCACCGTTGGAACAGTTTTCCAGGAACTCGTAATTTTCTACACGTGCCACGATAATATACAGCAGTACGACTCCCTAGCGAGCATTTCATCACTAAAGGATGGCGTAAGGAATTGTTTTCCCGCTGCTTAATGTACCTGCTGCTGTAGAATCCTTATCATTACCTGTATTTGGCCACAACCACATACATAATCAGTGCATATGTCCATTCCAAGGCACTAACGGACCCAACAGTTGAATTTTGGACGCCAAACTCTCGTCAACATTAATCGACAAAGTGTTTGAATTATTTATGAGAAAAGCCATAAACTGTGGAGTTTATGATTACAGCTTGTGCGGAAATTGTTTAACAGTCACCGATTGATGGAACCAGAAAATAACATTATGACAATATTACAACTATGCAACACTGCCACGATATCATGTAGGCAGTTTATGAGTGCTGTAAAACGACGAATGGGTATGACATTAATTATGGGCAAATTATATTGGCTACTGTACTGCAATTAAACGCATCAAACTTACTGCTTCCACTGGACAATTACCTAGATTACTGACTAACAATTACCTAAGCGAAGTGGTGTTGGATCCCCTCAACTCAAGAATAGATTTTTTTATAACTTCCAACATGCGCACCTTTAAATCCCGAAGACCAAAGAAAAGAATCTTACTATACCTTCCAACACGGGCACCGATACATCAAACCGTAGCACACATCCTTTCCTCCATTCTCTGTTCCAACAACTCTTGGTAAAACTTACTGCATTATGTCAAATCTGACCCGGCAGCAGAAATGTCACGCTCCCGGATGTACGGAGTGCCAATTTTGAAACCGTCACGTCAATCACGCCCAAGCAGTTTGGGAGAGAGATTCTTGAACCCGAACACTTTTCGTTTGCACTTTAAAAGACTTCTTCCCTGGAGGGCTCAATCGGGTGACAGGGAGAAATGTCCATACTACCGATGGGTCCCGCTACAGAAGGGAGACAGAGTGAGTTTTCTCATGCGCAACTAGTACCACAATGCCGAACTCAATCTAACGTTAAAAACACACGTGTCTTTCGAAAGGGTACAAAACATGGCGGAAACAAAAATATCTGCTCAACTCAGCGAACAAAAAAATCATCTTCCTCCATCAATTGATCACACACCGCACTCACTGCTCGTCTCGCCGAAACTTCAGAAACACCGTTCAGAAACACTCACTGGAACATAATTTATTTTCCCATAACGAAATCTGTCACGCACAATATGTTTCTTACCGAGCACGTTGCTGTTGTTTTTTTTTCTTGCGTACAAATGCTAATACGAAAGAAAAACGCCCGGCTTACCTATCAAAGCACGAGTAAAATCAAAGAAACGACAAACAAACAAACAAATCCGTCAAAACAGCAAGGCACAACAGCAGAACAAAAAAAGTATATTAAACACCCAAAACTCCGAACAGCATATCAAACAGCATCAAACTGGAGATGGAAAACTGTGGACAGTAAATTGACAAAACATGCAGCCAACCGTAGCCTCCATTGGCATGGTCCATTTTTTTTGTTCGTTCGCACCCACCAAATTTCCCTTTTGATCGATAGTCGCTACCGATGGGGACATTCGTTTCTTAAGACTCAATCTACGCAAAAGTGGTGCAGGGGAGAAGTTGCAGAAAAAATGGTGATAATAATGATGCTTGCTTGCTGAAAAACTTGCTTGGGTATGGAAAAATCCAGCACTTCAACATGCAAAGAAGGTTCGGACCGAGTGGTTTGGGAGGGGTTCAAGCAGAGGTAGCGAACGGCGACACTTTCATCTCTCTGTTTTGCTTGATTGATATTTTGTCATCACCCCCACCACCCTACGGCGGGAGACATTGCACTGTTATTACTTTTTTTTTAATAGCATGAAGTACTTAAGAATCCCCATCATTTAAAAATACAGTGAAATTAATTCATGGACACGAACCTTTTCCATGTTGGCTTCTTCTATTTTTATTGAGAGAAATAAAAAATGCCAATTTATGCACGAAAAATGTCAACCCAATATCATGACAGGCTCATTAGTTTATTATATCACGTTGGATTTTACAGACGTAACATTCAATAGCTTCAGATTATGTCAATCATGCAGGAGTAGCGATCTCTTTATTTTAAAAAAATAGTAATATTTATTTGTTAAAAAAAAACAGTTTTATGTCAATTTTCCTTTCATCTCAGTAAGACCAAATTGCATACCACAAATAGACATCTACATTACCCTGCTGTGGACTTCATTTCTATAATTAAATAATATGCCCAGAAAGTTAGACCTCCAGTTAGTGCGGGAATAGCGACCATAACTCTCCGCTGTCACCACAATGAAGTACCGCCGACAAAGTAATGGTCACAGCTACAGCATTAAACAGCTCTAATAATTACTTTGCAAATTAAGTTTTTATTCGCGCCAAACAACAACACTGAACACGCGATGATAGCAACATAGCAAAACCTGACATTCTACACTGATGCATACCGGTGTATTACAGCGCAGCGGAATACAAAGTTTGGACAACACTTCTGGTTTCGTTTTATCCCGATTCAAAGGTCAGTTCTCTCACCGCCTTAAACTTCCTACTTTCGCGTACATTACAGCACAAAAAAAAACAAAAAAATACAATTCCAGCACATTTAAAATTCTACTACAAATCCACTGCCAAACAATGGTCAACCTGGTCCGACGGTTAGTCGGACCTGATTTTTCACTGACGAACGTAATTATTTAATTAATTCCATCCGAAACCGAGCCGGGGCTACTGCTGCACTGGGGGGTCAAACTTAATGGTTGTCGCGCAGGATTTGTCCATATAGCTCCGACCACCGCGGGTCTTGCCCGACCATTGTACCACTGTCAGCAGAAAGTCCCTGCTGTGGGATGCGTGGTGGCCATCGGGTTTTGGAATGCAGAGAAACTTTCGGTCTGATTTTTTATTATGTTGTTTAACTGCATTACAATCCTTTCTCCGAGAATTCTCCCGGGAGGGCCAAAACGGGATTGCTCGACACACGAACACAAGCGCTTAACCGGTTATGCTACCGCGCCCAAGCAGTGGCCCATGCGGTTAAACTTCACCGTTGAAGCTAATTTCGTAAAAATTGATTTAAAATTAATTAAACACAAATTTTACTTTATGTTCCATTTACATTAGTGGGGCTGAACCCAGACAAAATTGTTCCACACTACAACCTTTTTTTTTCAAAAGATTTTTTGTTTTTGACGCAACGATATTTTATTCTCAATGTATAATAAATTATTGTTATATATAAAAAATATTTTCATATGAATACTTGACATGCTACAGAACTTCGAACTTATAATACATTTTTTTTATCTTACCTCGTGGTCTTCTGGATTGTTCGCAACTGCTCCTTTATTTTTCCTGTAACTGTTAGCCCTTTGGCTCTAAACCCGTTTACGTCATGCGATCGACGAGTTTGACGTATGCGTTTACAATGACCGATCCAAAGCGTAATAATTTACACAACACCACATAAACCACATAAAGGTTAACTGACGAAATGTTCTCATCAACCATGAAGACCGTACAGAACACAACAATAATAAATCCATGTGGAAAACCACTGAAAAGTGCATAAGTAAAACCACCACACGGAAGTATCGCTTGTTGGTTTTTGGTTTCCTTTTCCGCAGACAACCGCATTTTCAGGGATAAAAGTGGACCCAAGCTGATGGAGGGCATTTTCCTGGTAAAAACAAATGCTCATTAGCTACGGTTCCACGTTAACTGCTTTATGCGGTGACCTAGAGTTTGCTCATAACCAAACACAGGTTTCATTATATGACTTTTTTTATAAATTTTTTTTTTTGTAAACTAATCGTAGCTTCTTTCGATACAAAAATCCTTAAAATGCATACATGTTCTGCTCTCAAATATATAATTTACTAACAACCAAACAACCAAATATCTGTCCCGTTACAACAACAAGATTTAAGTTGCTAATTTAACTTAAATAGAACTAGTTCCACAGAAACCATAAGAAAGAAACATACCACCACGCACGGTGCACTCTCATTTTGATTCATCCGGCGCCTTTTTATTCCTTGCTACAGCACAGCAACATATTCTAACGTGGAACCATAGTTCCGCACCTAGAATAAGGAAAAGCGATTCCAAATGGGAACATTTGGTCTCAGGAAACAATCACTCGTGAACGGAACAAACGCGACTACCGTTTGCTACCATTGTGTATAAAATCGTTCTTGTTGCAACCATACCCACACCGCTGGGTACGATTGAAATAGAACGCAATTTCAGCAAGTTTTGTATACGTGTGGGTATACCGTTTTTTTTTCTTGGTTCTACACCACCATTCAAATAGGGCTGGCCACAATTCAAATCACACGATCTCTTAATCAGACACAACCTTTCATCCCTTTGCACAACGATTAATGCTATCCGTCATTCCACGGAACTGTAATGGAATGTGAAGACAACACGGAAGGACCAGGCACCATACCGAATGGGAGTGAAACGAAGAAAGAAAAAAAAAAACCATCCCATCCACTGGCGCAATGCAACCGAACGCGCGTCAAATGGAATTTTCGCGGATTTTCCATTTTCTCATCAGACAAACGTAAACATCGGCGTCTATCCGAGTAATCTACCGGTTGTTTTATTTCCCGGCTCCATAGCTAAATTGGCCACGGAAGCTCGCCCTCCGGTTGCGAGACGACTCATTCAATAACGAAAATCATCATATGGTTTTGTTTTGTTTTGTTTTGGTTTTTCAATTTTTGATTTAAGAAGACCGTTGCATGGTGGGTTCCGTTCGTCAAACTTGGTGGTCATAAGTAGACAATTAGTTGAGATTCACAAGTTACTCCTAATAAAGTAAAAACAATATTCATTTCACTAATTGTACAGTACATGAATGTCAAAAATTAAGTAAACATCTATGCACATAACATAAAACTAAATATAAACTGGTTCAAAATAAAATAAATACAAAACATTAATGTATTGCCGCTGTTCTTAACACAGTTCCCGATTGCACCATCCTTTTGAATGAAACATTTAATCAATGCTTGATTTGCACTACTTATCCCCAGAGGTGTCTGAACCAACATTTACCACTTATCGCATGTTTTTCGTTAGATTGCTCGGTTGGATTAGCGAGCAGTGTATCCTAGCGATGTTTCCTATATATGGATCCATTCAAACGTTGTTGGCCACCGAGCTCGTTTTCAGAGCTGATTTTTTTGTTTAATTTTTAATTATTTGCATTACGTTTTTTTCTGAATTCTGGCCCCACGCAACAGAAATAATAATAATAATAATAAAAAACTCAACCAACATTGGGGATTATTCATTACAGCCATACTAAAAAAAAATCCCGAAACAAACCGACGAAATCATCCCATCGGCTTTATCCTTTCTCCCTTAGCTTAGGTAGCGTCTTGGCAAATATTTCGCGATCGAGAGATAGTATTCGCATCGCGCGATATGTTGGGTGTTGCCGGGAAAATATTTGACTAAAAACACGCTCGCACACAAACTAATTTCCTTGGCGCTTTGGTGGAGCAAGCGACTAAATTCGATTCATATCTCCGGTGCTATTTTTTGTCTGCCTTATCTACAATCGGTAGTACAACAACACCAATCTTAAGTAACAGACCGCGTCGCGGTCCCTGTCCTGGGGAAAACCATTGCTGGTCCATACGCCAGGTCTACAACAACCCTTTTTTCATGGTGAGGGTTGGAGATTGTTTTTTTTTTTTTTGAATATATATTTTTGGTGCCCTAAAATAAAGATTAGGCAAGATGCGTGCAAACAAAACCAAAACGCAAACAAAGCCAACGTGAAAAGGGACTGCATTACGATGATTACTCGGTACGAATATTCTTCCTCAGCGGAGCAATAATTTCAATAGACAAAATACGCCACGGCTTCAGTCTTTTTGAATGCGTTCCGCTTTACGAGGACGTGGCATAGCGATATAAAATGTATTATACAAAAAATAACAACACCAGCAAGAAGCAGAAGGAAAACAAGCCAACCGTTCCATTCTATAGATACCGTCTGGCTGCCCAAGATGAGCAGAGCAACTGGTCGGATAAATTCATATATTTTTTCTTCGTGCTGGGCGACATTTAGGTACAGCCAGGCATCCGATGTGTAGTGGGCTTTTATGAAAATTCTTTCAGTTTTTCCCCAAGATGATGCATCTTTATCGTTCGAAATGTTCACGAAAAAGGAAAATAAAAACATAGTCACAATCTCACCACCATCCTTCACGGGCAGTGTCCTCTTTTCGTCTGGCAAATATTGACGAATACGCGCGCGAGCGTTGTTTTTGAGTTTCGGCGCAAATATTTGCTGACCTGTAATCCACGTCCTCGAGATATTCTTTCATATTTTTGCGACATTTTTCGGTACCGGGCGAGGCGGGTTTTTATTTTGGATTGAACATCGTCAGCACCAAGCTCATCCACAGCCCGATGAAAGAAGCCGAGGCCATTTAGGCCACGTTATAATTTCCGTGTTTGCGAGTGGTTTTGTCATAACGCTGCAGATTGGTTCACATTGGGAAGGTTTTAAAGTCGGTCGGAAGCGACACACATGTCTTCCGATGTGAGCCCTTCGCTTAGACACAGTGTAATTGGTATGTGGTGTGTTCTAAAAGGCCGCACACAACTTTTGCTTACAATCATGAAAGATAAACAAACAAAGTAGAGCAGAGCGTTTCGCTCACCCAGAACTTCACGATGCTCATTCCATTTACAAATTGCATAAAACAGCAACATTTGGCTCCAAAATGGTGTTCTGCTACGTTTCGTGTCAAAGAATTTTCGAACACATCCTTCAGAACATTCTTTACCTCCACTGCCAAAAAAAACTGATCTGCACTTCCGCGAGAATGCTTCTTTAAACACATAAAATAAGCTGACTCTCCCGAAAACGACGCCTGACAAACGATGCCGAATGTTTGTTCATTAGATGGAGCCGGAGTATTTTCTTTTAAAAGAGGCATTGATGAGAAAATATTATTTGCTGACATAGGTCCTGCCATCGTTACCAGCACACGGGCAGGATGATGATGATGGCGGGCTGTCTTCATTATACACGATGCGCTCCATCGATCCACCGCTAGCGTTACACACGCTTGGGACGAGAGTTTCGATGCTGAGCAAATATTTTGCCTTTTCTCACCGGGGAATGGTACCCCGGTTTGCACCCGGAGAGAAACGCCACACTACTGCCCTGTGCTTGCGCTAGCAAAACACCACTCCAGCAAAGAACTCGTTCGGGTCGCTGTCTTTTCTTCGCCCGACCGAAACGAAATTGCTGTTTGCCAATGCCTACGGTACGTAGTGTATTGTGTGGGAATTGAAACTGAAGGGGCAAAGAATTCTCAACCCAAGCTGCAGGCTGCCTCTGCCGACCGACAAAGACGGTTGATAGGCCGTTCAGCCACCATCAATCAGCGAAAGTGGCGTATGATGGCGGTGCGCTCATCAGAATGGTGCGCGGTACGAGGTACAACGTGCCAAAGACCGAAAAGTTTGACACTGCGAAATGGCGATAGGCAAACATACTCCATTTCGGACATGAACTGCACGACGTGACTTAAGCTTTCGAACAGGGAAGAAAAGGAAGAGATTCTTGAGAAAACGCACTTACTGTACGAAACGAATGTCTCGCTAGCTGACACATCTTCATAAAAAAATAAAATTGATCTCAATTCCATTAAAAGCTTTTATGTCCCAATGTAGCAGGCGGTTATGGAGGTGAATTATTTTGTTCCCATCTCTGAGGCGCCTGAAATCTGCATTCTGGACTAATTATAATTATCAAAATTCGAACAAAAACACAATCTCTAAATCCAAAAGCACACACACAAAGCTAGTTAAGGTTAATGCATTCCATCGTGTATGGAGATTCCAACACAAAACTTCTATCCCAGCCGGACGAACGACGGGCAGGTACAATATCTCGACTCTGAAAAAGGACGAACCAGTCGGTGCCGACTGCTGCAACCACATCCACAGTGGCATGCATCGCAAACAATACAACAACCAACCCTCATAATTCGACTACTTTATCATTCCACCCGCACCGTACTCATTACACAGTCCTTCAATTAAACTTGCGGTCTACCACATAAATAAATCCTTTATGGAGCAATTATTTCCACCATCCCGCCTTCCCGGTCCTTCCTCCACACGGTACCATCATCATCGTTTCGAGATCGCCACCATCAACGGGATGAGCGTCAGGTTGCAAAATAAAATTTCCACTCACTCTCGACAACCGGGTGGAAAAACAAACATCTGAAACACATTCGCACAAACCTACATACCGATACAAGGATGAACTTTACATTATCGCAATTGCAAACAAGCAAACGGGAACGGTTTTACTTTTTTTTTGCCCCACCCATTCTGCATAGCTGTTCATCTCCATTCCATAATCCACCATATCTCTGCATTTGCCCTTCGCAAACGATTCAACTTCGACAACGCGATTCGCCAATGCCACCAGCTGCAGCTCTTGTCCAGCATCCGGCTCGCTGGAAAGCTCATTACATAATTGTACCGTAACATTACGTACCAGAACATTCGGGCATTGGAATGAACAGCAATGCGGGACGAAAATGGACGCAAAGTCCCATACAGACTGGTAGTTTGGCAAAAACTGTGGGCTGTAGAAGTTATGTTAATTATGGAAATATTTCTTTCCACAGTGCGGCGATTACATTTTGGGACGATAGAAAGAACGTTACACAGTGTCCTTGGCAGTGTTCACCAGCGTGATGGACGTGTTTCTCAATAATAAATGAAATACCCGCTCGAGAATGGTTTCTTCCGCTTGAGCCTTATGTTTTGCTGTGCCGGGAACAATGCTATAAACTTGTTATTGGTGAAACTTTTGGAAACGCTGAATGTCGAAACTTTTGCGCCGACTATGCTTTGGTTATATAAAAAAACATCTGAATATCTTAGGAGGACATCCGGATTTTGATGACCATAAAAATATCTTGAATCTTGGACATTTCTTTAAACGAAAGCTGCTCAGAATGTTGAATGATACTGGATTTGCTGGGATTTTACTTTAAAACAAAACACAATCATCATATTGAGGCATGTCGGTTCTCCTCTTTCCTCGTCCGGCAAATACGTTGAACGAACGGTAGTAAATCTTCAACTTGCCAAGCCTATGTCCATTACACCGCAATCATACAATTCTCTTGGGAAATTCAAACAAATGTACTTACACTTCTGACGGCAATGATACAACTAAAAACACAAACCACAACTGCTGAACCAACCGCCCGTGCCCCAGTTCTAAGTAAATAACAAATTATTATCTGAAGGCTCTTACCTTCGTGTAGTCTTAAACCCTTGGAACCGGAAAACATCCAACTGACATATAATCGATTCCGTCCGTCAAATTACAACCTGCGTTGCTAAATGATTGCATTACAAGACCTAAACTTATTGTTATCCAAAACGATGCGCACCGACTATGGCATACAACCGATGGTGTTGGTAGTCTGATGCTCCAGGGGCAACAATGATGCCTGTCAAACTTCTCATACGTGTGATGGCGTACAGGAACGATAGAAACGTCAGTGGCAAAACATAATCCAATTTCATGTAAAGGGGGCTTTTGCCTATTGGCGGGATAAAATATTCATATCTAATTCATTTTTATGGACGTCTGCACAAATCGATGACTTGCATCGAGCTGGAAGCCCAATTTTTCGATCGCATTCAAACAAATAGAAGTGAGTATTTGTGTGATAAATGGTCTTACATGTTGTATTTCAAATGTACAAAAACGATGAGAAAAGAAATTTTAATAGGAGAATGATAAGAAACATCATATTTGGTACAAGTTCTTGGAATATTTAATATAATGTTATGTGTATAGTTTTGGATATAACTTGTACTTCAATAATAGCTCAGTTTTCCACAGCGCAGACCCAATTCCTCATAAAGAGATGTACCAATCCGTCACATAGTTCCTGCGGTAATGTTCCGAATGCAAATAGTATGCAACGCTTCCTACCATGACACATCGGATTTTACGGCGATGAACTTGAGCTTGGTTTTGTTGCTTTCTTTCTCCTACGCTACTTATGAATCACAGGGCTTCAGCGCTTAGTCATTCATCCGCAGGCAGGTCGTGTCTGTTAGCCTTCCAGTATAATCCGTTCCGGAACTGAACGTATCGCTAACGTATTGTGGTTACTTTCGCACCCGCCCTGCTGCCCTACAGTTTGACCCGCTTACCAGATTAAGAAAATAACCAAAGTAACACGAAAACTCATAATATTCAGGGCGTTTCGTAGCCAAAACATAACTACCCGGTTGGCATGCTCGGGACGGGCAGCACGCGACAAAACTAAAGCAAAAATAAAACCGAACCACACCGGACGTGCTCCATTTCATTACAATCTAGCATTTCGGCGTGTTGCACTGCGAAGGGGGATGCAACAGCTGCTCAACAGTGGTCACGTAAGCGAAAGCCTTCTAGCCCGCTTACGCAACCCGGTCAACGAGCTGTCCAACCTGTCGGCCATTCTCGCTTAAAAAGCTCTCACCGTGTACAGCCACGCGACAGTGCACACGAATAATGGCAACCAACGGTACCGTCTTGCGGTTCCGTACACTCTACGTACCAGCCGTGCTGTGGCTGCTAGGGCTGGCCATTCTTTCCCATCCGACAGGGTCATCCTGTGCAACGCTGGCAAGGGCAAATAAATCGACCCAGGATCCGTCTGCCTATCGTTCCTACCATTTTGTGCTGTTGGTCAAATCTAACGATGCCAACAAAGGGAACGTCACGACGGGCAATGTAAGCGAGGAACTCGTGATAATGCCCGCCGATGCCGATCTGCTCGACCAGCCCACCGGTGGTGCGTTCGAGGTAAAACCGCAACCCCTGCCAGGACACATCACGTCCACGCTCGTGAAAAAGTACCACTCCAACAAGGCGCCCAAAAGGCACACTCAACCCATGTCACCCGCTGGAATCTCAAAACAGTTAAAAAATGCCAGTACGATCATTTCCACGGTCGAACCGTCGATCCTTTTACATGCAGTGCCCCGCGGGACTAGCGGTAAAAAGCTGCGCTTTCCCAAGAAGGTCACACCGGCAATGGGCAAATCGAAACAACTCAAGGACAAAGTGACCATCCACCGACTGGACTCGAATCTGCGCCGGCTGTCGCTTGCCGATGTGGATCTGGCCCCGTACGAGCTGGTCGCCACCTCCAAAAGCCTTCACGGCCAATCGCGAACGGTGCGAAAAACGCCCCCAAAACTGGCATCGGTAGACGAGCAGCAGCAACCACCGCCACGCTACGAAGTGATTGGAACGTTCCGAGATGCGCACGTGCCACGTGACAGTACACGGGATGACAGTCAGCCACCGAACAGGAGCGCCGCTACGATACGCTAACCTGAAGTAATAGTTGTATTAATTAGCTGTACATCGAACTGTTTACAAAACCTGGTTACCGGACAGTCTCCTGGTCTCAACCGAAACCGTAGCACTATAATGGATACATTTGTCGGTTTAATTGTAATGCAGGCACGAGGTTTGCTAACAAGCGGTCGTCGGTCGCGGTTTCTGGGAAATTGATAGTTATTTCCAAACGTTTCGACCCGAATCATCTTTTGCGACAATTTGTGCGACAACGTTGTTTATTGCATGACTGTTCTTCTTTCTAGAAAACAAATTTATTTATTAATTTGTAAACATATGCTAAAATTAAATAAAAGCCACCAGCCATTAGGAATTGAATACTAATCCACTACTATGCTTTTACACTATTTCGAGATCATCCTTCCAAGATTAATATCCTAACCGCACAAACTCTGCTCAACAGCAAAACCTTCAGGACATTATTTTTCAGTTGATGTGCATGTTTCCTAAAATTAATCAAATTAAATATTCTACCATGTTAGATTCATTGTTGCGAGAAAATCCGATTTCCCACTGGAATCTCCAGAGCCATTTGGAGCAGAATGTTCCATTGAAAAAAAAAAAACAGCTCTCCACAGGTCATGTTCACACCCTCAATAGGGTTGGATACGTTTGCAAACAGTGTTGCTGATTTTCAAGCATTAAATTGATGAGAACTCAAACTACTCCAACCCTATCCTTGTCCCAGCCAAAGGGATGCAACAATTATTGCTAATTCTAAAGGGCCAAAACGATTGTGTGCGTGTGTGTTTATCTAACAATGAATGAGTCAGAGTAGAAGAGAGATAGAGGTATGAGGCCGAAGAAGAGATAACGATAGAAAGGTAAGTAAACATTACGCTGTTATTTGTTGTTTTGCATGGACAGTAACGAAACGTTACCAAATGGGTATGGCGAGATTTGAAAAGATCCGCTTCCCGACGCACACACCACGGTCCACGGTCCAGGCCACTGTGCAAACAAGTCAAAAATAATAAAACCTCCACCAGATGGACAGTCGAGGAGCACCGAGACTCCGGTCGTACAACGTCACGTTCACGCAGCAAAACGAACGATGCAAAAATCCGATTATGGGCAACAGATTAATCATGTAATAATCAGCACCCAGCGTGCTCAAAACGAGACACCCCAGAATTCTGGGTGGAAACGGTTGATTTGATTCGACATCAAATACAGCCACCACCAGCTACCCTCGGACCGTTCGAACTTCTACACCCTTTTGCTATCATCATTAAAGCTACCTTCGTCCACCCGTGCACGGTACGGACTGAAATTAGTGTTGCTCATCGAGCGGCTTCTAGTTGCAACAATGCATCGCGCCATTTTACACACACAAATACGCCGGTACCATTATCCTGATTATCCTTCACCCTTTCTCGCCGCTTTGCTCCTTCCATAACCATCCATCATTTTTCCTCCGGTTGCCTCGGATGATAATGGTGATAGCAGTGACCTAACAGGGCTCCACGTACAATAGTTACCGCACCCGACAGGGATGCGGTATGTGTGTACGGAAATGTGCAGTGGAAAAGTGCTACGGCGAAGCATAAATGCTAATATTTGCATGCAACTCCGCGATGCGAAGGGTTGCTGTTCGACAGACTGAACACAGACCACTGGCAAAATGTTTTGCCGGAAAATTTCATGTCTCTTCAGTGTGATAGTTTTGAATTTTGGGATGTTCTTTTGCAAAATTGATTTAATTCGAGAACGGAAAACGATAAAGAAGAACTATAATAGAATAATTAATAGAATGATATAAGTATCGTACGAGATAAATATCATAACCATTGAACAATACAAGGACGGATAGACTTTTCCAACTTTAAACAGAATTCTCAGAATGGTTACCAATAGTTTGAAGATTTAAGACCTTTCGTCAAATTGTTCAGAATTTACCTTTAATACGAAACGCTTCAAATTACTTAAAAATCTACCCTCATTTAATCGATTCACAATATGGTACCTCCAATATCTCCACAATGTAACATTCCATTCTTCTCTTAGCGTAGCTATATTTATATTATGGTCTCCAATAAAATGTTCCATTTCGGCAATCACAGATAGCGGAACATTATGTGATTCATTCGATCTAGGAAAAGTCCCAACCACGGTTGGCTTCTTGCTCCCATAAATAAATAAACAATCGTGAGCAGAAGGTGCCACGGGCAAAAATATGACAATCTGTTCCCCGTTGTCGTCCTCGTTGTTCTATGGAACACGCTACAGGAAGGAATCGTGGGTTAGTCGGAACGTTTTCCTAACCTGTTGAATTTAGCCGATTTTTCCCAAAGGATGAGGTTTTCACACGCCCGAAAGAAACTGAACCACAAAACGCTACCTGTAGTTCTGAAACTCATTCGCAACATCCGTCGCTTCTTTTCCAGTTCCAATGGACCATACCGTGCCATAGCGTCCAATGATCCTAATCAATCACTGAACCCCCGAGCCCTTCGTCTGGAATGTAGACGAATGCCATGCGGAAGGTTAAACGGAACCAGACACTGGATGCGATCGTAAACGAACAGCGAGAAAAAAAATATCCCAGCAACACAGACACACGTAGTGTTGGGTATCGGTCCGAACGGGCGACCGGTAAGGGAATTCAATGTTCGCGAATTGCCACACTAACATTCCCCCGGAATGCGCCATAAATTGTCTGCGATGCTGACAGTTGTGTCCGCTAGCGTGACGATTGTTACCTCAAGTCAAGAGCATTACGGATCAGGTTGCTCATTCCAGCGCAGGCGGAGGCGGAAGGACAGAGCAACCACCGAAGAACAACAGAACGATAATAAAACGGAAGAAAGTGATGCCGCGAACGACCCAACGTTCTTCGTCCACTTAAACTCTGTCCAGATTTCGCCATCAACCACATCCTGTAACTTCCTGTTCCCTTTGCGACACTCGTACTCTAAACGAATCCCTGCTGCTAGCAGCCATTTGCCACTAATTTGCTATGACTTTGAATACCCAAAGGACCACAAATATTTGAACGGGTCCGACCATCAGAAAAGAAAAATGGATTTCATGAACGAATAAAAACTATTAAGCGTTACAGTTTCTGCATTTGATTAAATATGACACTTACCTTCTACCGCACTCAGGCGTACATGGTTTTCCAGACATAGCTGTACGAAGCTAATGGCGTTCTGAGTACTCGAAGTCCACGTTCATTTGACGTAGGAAATTGGTATATATTTCTAGAAAAGGTAATAGGAAAGATATTATTAAAAGCATAATACATCAATAGTTGTGCTGGTTTAACATTCGATAAACCATACTCACCAATAAACTCACTTACGATACCTTAGTTCCACATTCAGTTTATGTTTCATGCACTGCACTCATATCCATAGCTTTCAAATCCTTGTATTTGTTCACAAATTACACTTGCCACACTATTTCACATATTTCCCCTTCGTCATAACTAATTCCCATGCTGAAGGTAAGTTTTTGTCAGAATTCTTCCAACTTATGCTGTGGAATTTTCGGAACCAGATATCAGCCCCCGTGGGGCCTGACGTGCAATAAGAAAACTGTAAATCCGTCTACACTCCTTCAAAAGTTGCAATGATTCAAAGTTTTATAGACTATTTTTATCTCTTGTGAAACGAATTATGCACCAATGGTACTTTATTATACGCTGGTAACAAGTGGAAAATTCCAATACTTGAGAAAGTTTCGTCACTACGCTATTTGCGCCGCATCACATTCACTTGTTTTGCACAATTGTCGATGAACGCTGTCAAAGTGCGAATAAAACGGATAAACGGGATCGAGCAAACACGAATAATCGAGTTAGGATGAATATTACGTTTGATTGATCACGCAGAACGAAAAGCAGTGAGCAAGTTACTTAGCGCGTTTTATTGAAATAAAATTGAAATAATTAACATTTTACATAACTTTTTCTTGTTTCTTTTGATGTATGAATAACGTTGAGAATTGATTATTATTGTTTTTTTCAAAGAAATACGCTCATGTTACGCATGTTGGGTATCTGAAAAAGAAAAAAAAACATTGATGAGTTGTTTTTTTGGCACAAATCATTAGTAAAACGTTTATTTCGTGGTGAAAGGTACAGCTTTCTTATCTCGTCCACTCGAGTAAATCATTTCTTTGGTAAAATTATTTCCTAAACCAATAAAGGTAGCTGATAGTGGCCTGTTAACAAATGTATCACGTTTATCAAGAGAACTTGCTTCTTTCTCCTGTTTTATTGGATATCCCCGACTGTAAACAATAATGTCTGTTTCGAACCGAAACAATCGATTGGATTGTGGCTAAAAAGCCGAAAGAGTTGTATTGTAAGAAACAGTTATTTGAACACTATGGTTGCCTTTTTCTTTTATGTACGTTCACCAACCCAACCAGTGCAGAATCAACCCCACCGGGGGCTGATATCTGGCTTCCGAAAACTCAACAGCATAAGTTGGATCAAACCCACAATGGTACGAAAGCGAGTAAATATTTAGATTTACCGAAACCACTCGTACTGCAACTTGAAATTGCATTTCGATATCCATTGCTGCACTTATCGCACGCTTTATCGAAAAGCAAACCCGAATCCTGTCCCTTCCAGCGTACAATCCGTGTCCTGCGCAAACATAACTGCACAGAACGATAGAAACGTTTGCATCCGATCGTTTCCCAACGCTTCTTACCGCCGGTCGTTGATGTTTGTTTAATTTCACATCCCATCAGTTCCGCATTGGAACGGTTTGCTCTGCACGGTACAGGGGCCACATACATGATTCCTTTTAAAAAGTCCACAAACAACATTGCAGAGTTGTCGGTTCGATTTCATTTTTAAAATTTCTCTACATTTCTCTCGAAAACGACATCAAACAGCCACGTGTGTGTGTGTGTGTGTGTGTGTGTGTGTGTGTGTGTGTGTGTGATTTCGTTTTACAGGCAGACAATCGACGGCTCACTTCCATTTGCATTGCTTGCGGGCTTGAAGCAATTCATTTTCTTGTCATTTCAATTAAACAATCGGTATGATAATTAGAAATTTACTATTCTTATGATTGTTTCCTAAGTTATGATAGTAATTACTTGTTAGTTCAAATCGAAATACAATAAATATAACAATATTGTTAAATATTCTTAGCAAGTTAACATCAAAGCCATGATAGTTTGGACCTAAAATCGAGGATTCTTTGCAAATTGACTTACAGTTCTGCTTACCAAAAAAACCCACATGATGCAACACAGGGTAGAACACACACCAAACTCTCCATCATCATATTTATCGATCTGAAACAACCGTTTTAATTTCATCCCTGCCGTCCTTGTGATGGTTTTCCTGGAAAAACTTCCCACCCCATGCAACGTACACGGGCACAAAGTAGCTGCTGTAGTGTTTCGTCCTCCTCCGGGATAACACACCAGCGCAACATGCAAACATGAGCAGCAATTTCCATTTTTTCAGCTTCACACACGAAGGATTAGCTGCCATCATTCGAACATCCACTGCCGGCTAGGTAATTTAAAAGCTGCCAGTCTGACCAGAGACGGTTGCAACCGGGTGCCAAAACCGTGCAGCCGAACGGCCTGCCCAATACATGTATCAGCAAACTAGCCGAAAACGCAGCAAAACAGACCACAGCATAATGTATTCAACTCCGGTAGCACTTCAAATGATGCCCCGAAGTGCATTTCTTCTTGCACGGCCCAACTTTCCTGCGCTGCGGAATCGAACTAACGGTATTCGATTTGGTTGGCCAATTTGGCCAATTCTGTGCAGCGATGACGAAGGAATTCACCAAAAACGATAGAACGAACGAACAGGCAGCACTCGTCAAGAATGTTTCCGTGTTAACCTTGAAAGTGCACATCGGTGGTCTGGACCAAATCGTCGTCGTCGTCGTCGTCGTCTAACGGCTTCGGCACGGACATTCTACCGTTCTATACCAGCTGCCCAAAAGAGGCCCCAAAACCGCAGGACGTAAAAAGGGCCCGGAGCGGAGATCGGGAATCGGGAATGTATCCTAATTCTATTCCAGCTAACTCAACTCAACTTCACTTTTTGCTTCCTTGCTTCGGACACAACTCACGCAACTGAGCATGTTTTGCTTCTGTGTGTTTAACTGTATTTAAGAAAAATTCTTAAAATTTATTTCAAAACAGATTTTTATACGTTTTTGCACAACAAATAACAATTTCAGAGTGTAAATCAGCATTAGAAAGATAAATAGATAAGACAAACTGAGCTGAGAAACGGTGCAGTACACCAGTGCTTACACTTTTACGAGCCAAATAGAACCAGTGAGCACGAGACAAGTTATTAAATCATTCATTCTTTATATTCCACCGCGCCCACCGCGCAAATCGGACAGTCACGCTTGGTACAAAACGGACCCCATTTCCGATATCCCCATTCCGCGTAACCGCAAACCGCTCACATCCCACCCACATGCACATCCACATGCGTTCTGCAGTCGATGTTTTATGTTAATGAAATTCTGTTTGCTCCCAACCATCCGGAGCGAATCTACCACACCCGTCGAAAACCCAATGGTTCGGCTTGTTGACGGATCTTTCCCCCGCGTCCACGGTTCACTATTTCCCTTTTGGCTCAGCAAATGCAATCAGCTGGGATTGGCTCTTGTTTAAATTTTTAATGATCATTTATTGTTGAGCCCGGTCCGGTGGATATTCCCTTGTTTTCCTGGCGCACGATTTGAATTGCTTTCTCCGGTGCGGTGCTAATTTCGATTTCGTCATTCTTCCCGCCATCGTAGAGTAAGCAAACGATGATGGACGTGCTGGAAGAACATGGTTCAGAATTAATCGCGTTAAAAGCACGTTGGGAGCAGTAAAGCTATGAAAGCTGTTAGAGTGTTGTTGACTTTTCGAGCAAGGATTAAAAATACTTGTGTGCATAATTGCAATAGTACGTTGGTGGCGTACATATAGTTCGGTAGCAATTGAGGAGAAGATATGTGAAAAAGAAAAAGTAGTTGATTATTATCCAAACTACAGATGTCATTTTTCAACTTGTTAATCTCATATCTTACAACACCAACTACTCTTTAGAAGTCTCCAATACCATCTCCAAGAACGCCCTCCAACTCCTTTTATTCATTCTGCAATACAGAAAGCAAACTTCTTATTTACTTATCATTAAAATTTGTTCATCCCCAATTCAAATTTGTAACACTTCGAACATTCACATTCATTTTTATTTCATTTACTGCAACGCTTTATAAACTCGTTAAAAGTTTGTCTATGTGAAGTTTTCGCAAAAGTTCGCTAGCTCCATAAAATGCCATTAACCCGTCGGTGGCCGTGTCAGAGTGGCTTATTTTTCTTAAGCATGAACGTTGTTGCAACGCTTCACAGCATCCGTCAGTGGCCGGGAAACGACCCTATAAAACAAGCGATCATCCCTAGCAGTCATCGCAGTAGGCGACGCACAACCGTCGGTCAATATTTGCAGAGCATTAATTAGCCCTTAAGACAAGCTGGCCCGGATCGGTTCGGGTGTCGAACTACATTTTCCGTCAGTGTCAGCCAGCGGCATGGTCCCGCGGCCACGGGACTCGGGTATTCTTCAGGACGCACCCTGACAGCCACATCACGTGCGCGGGACAGGCCTCGAACGAAACGGTTGGGATGATAATTTTAATTACGCCCCAGGAGGGAAATGTCCCGGTGGCACTAATCTACTAATTTAAATGTTAGCAACGGCATCAACTGTAGTAAAACTCCAAATCTTCCAACCAAAGGGCCGAAGGGTGTCGCAGATATAGGCGGATATACAGTGACACAAAATGCTTGCTGCCTAAACCCCGTAAGGACATACCGTAAGGCTGTCCTCTCAAGGAATTTCGCTTTAAGACTAAAGATTACCGGAAGAAACCTTTTCAAAACTCATCGTATTCTGGATCCTTTCCGAGCTGCTTCCCTCAAAGCTGCCGCCTGCTAGACATAACCCTCGTGGATGGACCTGATCCAAGGAGTTTTAAGAACAATAATTAAAATGAGACCAAATTGCAATCTGATTCAATTACCCGTTCTGAAGATGTCCCGGATCTTCCGACCTCACACGAACCGCACTCTCCCAATCTGTTCAGGCTGAATGGGTTTTTGGGACACAAAATGCGTCAAAGTTTCATCTTCAAGTTTGTCGGTATTTTAATTGATTTATGAGTTCCTTGCTCAGCAGTTATGCCGTTAACGTTACGCGTGGTGCGTCCTGCAAGCTTCTAAACTAGCGTTAACTTAACGCATCGAACATAGATCATCCAGTAGCGCATTTAGTGAGGTTCCCTTCCGGACTGGACTTCAGTGCCCTGGTTCGTGGTAATGCATCGATATAAGTATGGTTTGACGGTCGCAGGCAACTTCGACACACACACACACGCACATATAAATGACATTTTCAATTTGCTCGATAAACATCGCGATTGTATCGCGAGCAGCATAAAGTTAAACGCCCGTTATTTCATGGGCGACCGAAAGGGTTCATTTTTAGCACAACTATAAAATGGTTACAAAATGGTTTGGTCACATGAATTCGAAAAAAACAATTCTGTATTTCATGTTTCGTTATCTTCTTGTTTCTTTTCACATGTTTCCCTCTTCCCTTCGCTCTGTTTGCTGTTGTTGTTTTGTTGTGTTTTTGTTTGTTTGTTGGCTTCGCCTGCATGGAACATTTTGCATGTTCTTTTTTTTATCTGTGTTTTACCATTTTTCACTCCCTCTCGGCCCATTATAAAAGTTAATGGAACACATGTTTTTCACGATTACGTGCACTCCGCTGTTCCCGCGCTGCTGCGCCGTTGGGCTGTATTTGATTCGATTTGAATTATTATCCCACAAGACACTAGCGTTTGACATTCTGCCGGCAAACACTGGCCGACACGGGGTGACCCGATGTATGAGAAGCAGGACGACCACCCACGTGTAATCTTCTCCAGTGCTGGCCGTTAATCAAGTGAGGCCAGTGATACGGACAGGGACATGATTTTAACCGCCAGTCAAATCAGTTCCACTGTCAATCGCCAAGAAGTCAGCTGTAAATGACACCGTTCGAGTGGTGTTACGATTTTTTTTTGGTTTTGTTTGTTTGTTCTCGGGCTAGCTTTATCGGGATTTTTATCGTCTTTTTTCCTGCTGCACCATATATCACTATAATCCCACCGAGGAAGCAGGACACAGCGAAGCTGGTATGCTGCAGGAATAAATGCACCTCAAAAACACTGATAATGTCCAAAAGCAAAGTGGAATATTTAAACAAACGACTCATCGCTCCTTTCCATCATCAATCCCGAACGCGACCATATAAGGGCATTGGGATTTTCCTCCAAGCCTCCCACTCTATTGGGGCTGCAACGAATTATTTAAAAACTCATAAATTTTGCACTCATCCAGTGGCATTATCTTTTTGACAGCCACTCGTCTCCCCTTTCGCGTTAGTCACCCAATGAGCCATTGGGTTGGCGCATTGATGAACATTTCTGCGTGTGTGTGTGTGTGTGCTTGTGTGAATGTTTTCCCCCATTTCCAAACGATCGATTGCCAAAATGTAGCCACTGTCCGGGTTCTGGAGGCACCTGTTTAAATTAATTAAACCTCCCATAAGCTGCAGCCTCTCAATCATTTCCTCGTTAAAACACATTGATTCGTGTAAGTGTGTGAGTGTGATCTGATGGTGCAGTTTTTTCATGCAATAAAGATTTTGTTTTTGTTAATGGGAAACCAAACAAAAAAAAAGCACCATTCCCAATTGAAAACAGTTGATAATAAATTGCAAAAATATTGACACCCCGCAAGTGCACTGCCCAAAATGCATTTCATTGTTGTTCTTATCGAAGCGTTTAATATAATGCAATGCCTTCGCTCCCGCTTTCCCGCTTCCTATTCCGGATGTGTTTTCGATTGATTTATGACCACATATAAGCCATCACGTTCAAGTGAAGCTGCACATGATATTGATATTTGAGGTGCAACAAGGAGCGAGAAAAAAAGGCAATTTTGTGTAACAAAAGCAACACTTGCGGTGTCTTATCGGCGTATCTCATTATTTATATTCATTGGCTGTGCGGTGCTGTGTGTGAAGTGCAAATTAATTTTCTTTCGAATACTGCTCCGCGCGATACCACTTCCGTTCGGTATGTTTTATTACCGCCCAATGGACATTTTCACACAGCTTACAGCATTTCAACGCTGTAATCCAAAACAATAAAATAATGACGTTAGGAAACAGATTCTCTCCAATACCATTGAGCCCCTGCCAGCTGAAAGTGGTCCACCGTTTAACAAAACATTTGTGGCTATTTTCGGGGCGACAAAAAACTCATTCTAAACCTCACCTAGAACACACCACTTAATGAAGCAATTCACACCCCAAGAAACTACGCTTAGTTTCTGGAATGCGGGAAAGGAATTTCCTTACTTGAATGCCCATTCAAAAGCCACCCTCGGTTGGTCAGATTGGGTGGAATAAAGGTAGAAGCCGAATCTTTACGGTGTTCAACGTCAGAGTTTTGATCCCAAAGTGTTCCTCTTGCGTGTGGTTGTTTGCAACCAAGGTGTTGCATTGACCTGACTCGTTTATGCTTAACATACCGAATTGTTATGTTCTGATGATCCCAAAACTATAGATTGTTATTGATATTTATTTTCACTACAAAAATGAATTTTTTATATTGCTACAAATCAGTATCACTTCAATGATAGAGGTTACATATTCCTTTTCAAACTTATACCATCGCTTTTACCCAGTGATTCATAGCTTCAATCACCGGTCCGTCCTATCCCCTTCAACTGGGTTATTTTTGTTTACTTAATCTTCCGTAACCGTCCGGCAAACATTACTCAAATCAACCCCAAAACCACAATATTCCCACCTTCATATCCTTTCAGGAGCATTCTACCAATCACAACACCGTTCGGTAAATAATTGAAGCTCACTGATAGAGTAAGAAAACATTCACACCTGTGCGTACCTTTCCAGTAACACATTTTTCGGATTTGGTTTTCCTTTAACTGTGTAGTATCATGGACAGAGTTTTTTGAACGAGTAAGTACGGTAAATGCTGATGTAAAATAAACAATACCTATTAGGACAAATGTTAGATATCTCTGAACGTTTGCAGAATGCAGAACTGTATGGGTTCAAAATCAGCTATTTATGTATTATAGTGGAATACTTCCAAGTATGTTTAATAATTTAAAGAATCATTTTAAATTATTGTACATTGAAACAAAATCGTATTCTTTATTGATATCAATTATAATTTATGAATAAATTCGGTCAACTTTGCCTATCGGTCCTTCCTACCAAGAACGAAGACCAAGAAGGTCAAGAATTCAAGACACAGTTACGAAAATTTCGTATAATAAAACGCAGTTTTGTACATAACTTACGAATATTATATAAGTGTTATATTGACTTCAGGCATGGTGGTATATGGTAGTCAAAAAAACAATGTATAGAACTAAACGAGTCTGTCAGATTAATTTTATACATTTGAATAAATTAAGTTGAACTACTTTTAAGTCTTATTATTGCTTTTTTTGTTAGTACCAGCCACCAAATATTAGTCGTATTTGAACTAGTACTAAATGAACTCATTCATACCCAAACATGAAACAATGATTCACTTTGTCAATAGCTCCACCGAGGTGAAGTAAAATGAAGTCATGGCTAAAGGACGTCACTTTCCCTGGAGTGTTAAAAAGGTGGACCCTGTTAGTTGGGGTTGTCATTTGGCAGTTAATTACCTTACCACAGCATCAGACCGGAAGGATTCATCTTTCCCAAAAGAAACGCCTTTCGCCTGGTGCCTATAGCTGACTACAACCCAATATCACTTTGCCACGGTTGAAAATGAGGCGCGACCAGAGATTGGCGGAATGGTAAAAAATATAAATCTAAACAAGCCCTTACGCGTTCGGTTCGGGCTACTTGCTTGTTTCATGGCCCAAAACAAAAAATCCCACAAACACTCACACACACACAGCGCGCACACAAGTGCTATAAGTGCACCTTCCGGGCGTGCACGAAGACGCAAACCGTTGCAAAAATTAGCTGTCGTCCTTTGAAAGGAAAAACATAAATTATTATGCGACCACAGCGAAACGGGGCAGCCCATCGTTGTGGCTGCTGCTGCTTCTCGTCTAGGTGAAGAAAATTGCAAAAACCGGGCCGTTCCGATGGATGCCGGATGCCCTTCTGGTGCAACATTTTTTGGCCATCTTCAGCACACGCTGTACACCTCGGGGACGCAACCAGCCAAAGAAGTAACGCTACTGAAAGGAAGGCAATCGCGTTATATCGTTGCTGCTTTCTTGTTTTCTCTCTCCCGTTCTAACAACAATCGCCCCACCTGACTTTCATCCCGATGCGTCCCGTTGTCGGCCGGACGGCGGTTCAAGTCCGCTCCCAATGGCAGGTTGTGAAATGAAATATGAGATCGGGCAAAGACTCTCGAACGGGAGCCAGCGCCGCATTCAGACACTTTCCACCCATCAAGCGCCTGTCGTTGGGGATTTCTTACATGTCGCCACCGTTTCCAGTGTCGTGCCAACCGTTCGAACGGCCACATTCTTCAATCGGTTTGTTGCCCTGCCAGCCCTTCGCCAGCGCCAAACCGTCGCGAACCCCGGCGTGCTCGTGATGGAGTTTTGATGTGTTTCCCGCGGTCTTATCGTAATTAAAAATCTGGTTTTTAATTTCGTTTAGCGTGTACTGCTTCCTTGCGAGCTGAAAGACATGTTTGGTCGATAAATCGACTAATAAAAAATATATATTTCACCATTTCAAGCCCGGTTCCCTGTTTCCCCCCAGGGCGTGGAAGGATTGGTCGGGCCATTGGCACAACGTGAAGCCGTTAGGTGGTGGTATCGTAGCAACAGCACAAATTTCCGTCCACCATGGCTTAGAGTCGCAAAATGTGAAAATTTCAAGCCATCTACGGTTGAAATTTTACTTCACTTTACACGAGAAAAATTTCAATATCATATGACAAAATGCATACAACTTTGTGGTGTAGAATAAATTGGAATTTCTTACCAAACATTACCAAACTTTTTTACCCCCTTTATGACATCCATCAAAATGATCGGTTCTTTCAACTTCCTTTTAAAAGCATAGAAAAATAAAACCAATGGAACGTGAAAAACGTATGAAATTCCTTCACCAGTCACCAGGCAATGTCGTGATGTGCGCGACAAGTGTTTGGTCCGATCGACGCATACAGGCCACTGAAGCCGAAGAAACAATAAATCAAGCGGAGAAACATTTCGAAAGTAACAATTAAGCTGGATTGCCCACAAATTACAGACTCTCCGTGCCGGTCGAGCCTCACTTGGAATGGGGGTTTTTTTACGACACGGCCAAGAAGCAAACGAGGCCTGGACGTTACATCGAACCCAACCACGGTACTATTCGTACGGGCGTTTGGCACGTCGGATGGATTAGTGACTGTAGTGGACGAATTTTGATTAAATTTCAAGTTAATCTCATAATGACATAATACCAATTTCGAGCAATTTTCATTAACACCCTCGCATTGTGTCATTCGTGTACGAATACAGCCAAACAATTGAAGTAATATCTTACCATTCTACATTGCTACGAGTAATATTCATCAGAAAGAGCCTTGTGAGAAATTAACGTCCTTTGTTCATATACTGTTCTGCAACTTTACGAGCTAAAATTCAAGTTGTTTTAACACATTCGGAGTTTATTTGTTCGTTTTTTAATTCATTGATTTAATTCATTCATTCATTCGTTTTTTAATTCATTCATTCATTTAATTCATATTTTCAGTTCTATATTGATAAATATTTTCCCATCAACTCAACAAAACTTCTCATACTGTCCTTTTATTTCTGAACTCTTTCTAGTAGCTTTGATGTGATTGCTTCAGATACATTAAAGTTTTTTCTTAAACGTTCTCTCCTATGGTTCATCTCACCCTGTGTATGTATTTTTCACAGCTCAACACTGAACCAACTAATAAAAACGAACAAAACCTTCCATAGCAAAGGGGTAAAATAAACAAGCGAACCAGTTGTAGCAAAAAATAGCAAAACAGCAAACGAATAGATGGCAAAATAGCGTTAAAAGATTGGCACTCGGTGATCGGACCAAGTAACGCAAATCGAAATCGACAAAAGGAAAACAAACAACACAAACCGTTTCAACAAAGAGAAAACTCGTTTAAAAAGAAAACTATTCTAAAATAAAGCTTCACCGTTGCACACCGGACAGAAAAAAAACCGAACAACTCGCAACAAAATCATCAGCTTTACGAGAAGAAGAGAATATAAAAAGAGCACATTTCGTCTGATACGTTTGTAGCGTGTAGATTGCATTTTTTATTTTAAATTCATACTATCATGGCAAATGAAATTTAAAATTAAATTGCTGGATTTAAATCTAAGCCTGATCGTACTAATTGCTTTTCGCTATCTGTTAAATGGAATTTAGCATATTTTGTTGTTCTGCTACAAAACAAAACTAAATCTCCAACAATTAATAAACTTATTTTAAAGCCTTTTTACGCTAGAACTGCCTTAAAAAATCAGCATGGAAACAAAAAGTAATTTTATTTCTTGTTTTATATCACCTTCAGTTAAAGGTAAAACATGACAAAGCAAGTATTTAAAGCAATCAAAACAAAACACAATAAAAAATGCAGCTAAAAGTAGCAAAACATTCAACCACGGATGTATGTGCTCGGCAAGTTTTTTTTTTTTTTTTTGGTTGCTGTGTCCACAAAACACCACACACTTTCCCAGGCCACATTCACTGCGCTTTGTTGATATGGTTTCTGATTTGTTGACCCATCGGCCTGGAGAGTCAAACGTTTCAACTTTCCTTTTGGCGTGCGGTTGCGGAACCAAACCAGAAGAAAGATACACACAGAACGAGGAAACGAGAACAAAAAAAGCTGATCGGAAATAGGAGGAAAAAAGAATCGACGAACCCTTGTGCGTACCAATCACATCCGACATCAAAAACTAACTAATCCAACAACGACCCTCAGATGTCACCCTTAGGGAACACTCAGGTTGCAGCACTGGTGACTTCGGACTATCGCGCCGTACCATTAGGGGGTTCGGTGACTCACAGTGACGATAGCAGAGCAGGGAAAAATATGTATCCCAACCAAGCTGAAAGGTTAATAAATGCAGGTTCAAGCCCCCTGCGGTTAGAATTCGGATATCTACCCCCACGCCACACTAGCGGGCCGACGAAGTTCATCAAGCCCTCCATTCTTGGTGCAATTAGTATCGAATGTTGTGCCTGTGTTCCGAATGCCCTGTAGGCGCTATCTGATTAGACATCCGATTGCACAGCAAAATCCTGCGCGCTCGAGCCCTTTTTTTTGGCCTCTTTTGATGTTGAACAGTGCGTACAGATTTTGCCATTGTCAATGAAACATAATTTGATTGGAAATCCGAAACCTATTGCATTTTGCGCTAAATAACTTTATTCACATATCTCAGTCAAATCAGAGGGTAAATTTGGAACGATTCGGAGGTCACATTTTGTATTGCCTATTGTTAGATTTGCAAAGAATATTCGAAATGGTGGTTTTAAAATCTTTATTTCTTTAAACTTTACCCCCAAACGTTTGTTTCATAAGCTAAATCCTAAACACATTTCCTGGAAGATCCGGCAAACAATGGCAACACCTCGAAGGTAAACGAAATGAATTGTTTACCACAGAACAATAGCTAGCAGAATAGCTATCATCCTCCAATTCTGACTCGGTTCCATGTTTGTGCCACTTCCAGGAATGCAACGAATGCAGGCAAATTTGCGTCCCACACGCGGATGGTACGATGCTGAATCGAAGCGAAAAGAAAATGCTCCCCCAAATGCTCCCCAACGCTATCGACTCGTCTTGGCATTATAGCAGCCGGGTATAAGCGCGATGCTTGGTCGCTTTTAAGCATCCCCTAGCATGCTTTCCACCAAAGGCTTCCAAACACACGGCCAACTTTAAACCGCACGTTCCCGGGTTAAGTTGATCGGGTTCCGAACTTTCCGAACATACCGAAAGACCAAGCACAACAGGTTCCCTCAGCGTTTCAGCGCATCCGCCTGCGGGGAGGTTGGGTTGGGATGAGGTTTTTGGCGCACACGGCAGCTTATCGATGCATGGCTGCCCCGGCCGTGGTTACTCTACAGCGTACGGATCGGTGAAACGCGAACTTCACAGCATGCAGTGGAAGATAAAACGATAAGAAGGTTTTGCGATACGATCCGTCCGCCAGTAACGGGAGCGAGCGGGTTTACTCAGTCCGTGGGTAGCAGGAATATGGGCGCGTATGTGGAAAAAGGACGACCGCACCGTAGCCCTCCTGCTAGAAATGGAAGGGACCCGAACGGGAGTAGAAAATGCGCTGCATGAATAATATATGGATGTTGTTTGCTTAAAATGTCACCCTCGTCAAGTTGTTTTTATTCCGTCCTTGGTTTATTAAAGCAAAAAAAAAGCCTTCTGTTCCACAAAACCTTCGCGGTGCGACACGAATCCTGTATCGTCTCATCTCGCTGTTGTGAGAAGAACGCGAACGTGAGCAGCTGCCACGAAAGCGTGAGAAAATGAGCAATATTTTTGCCCACTCCTTTGCTCACCGTGTATGAATTACATCGATCATGGTGCAATTCTTTTGATAAACACTACTTTTTTCTTCTGGGACTGAATAATCCCAACTTTTACTTCCCATTTCCAACGATTTCCGTTACTGTTCCTAGAATCCCGGTGTTTTCCGGCCACAAGTTCAATGGAATAGATACAATCTGGCGTGCCACGTCTAGTCTTTCCAAACTGATATTAATTCATTTACTCCCTGCTACCGACCGATCATTTGGACCAAAATACTTTTGCCCCATAAAAACTGATTTATTTCGCTTTTTATTTAATGCCCTGGACGGCAGCACCGTGGGCCCCGAAAAAAAACAGCTCCATGGGAATGGACCAATATCACATCCCACAGGGAAGATGAATGTGCGACAAATCTAAGGTACGACTTCTTGCTATGTGTTGGAAGTTTGGTTCGTTCATCCAGCGCTCTTGCTTTCCTTTGCTGTGGCTAACCGGACTGGACCGGCGAGGCTGGTCGTGATTGCCGAAATAAAGCCATAAAACCATATCCCCGATTCGTTAGCACACAGTCGAATAGCGATCGAAATTCATTATTTCCAATGGTTGCAAGACGAGCCCGGTGCGTTTTCGTCATAAATCTAGTAGCCAACCGGACGCGGGCGGGCGTACCATCGGGAGCGGTGGTTCTTCACCACCATAAACCATTTCCCTGCGCGTCGTTACCCGATCGACGGTATTCGGCTTTTATCATGTAATCTGATCTGATCCATTGCTGGAATCTTGCGAGGCGTTTTTCTTCTGGCCCCCGGCGAATGAACGATTTTCCCAGTGTGTGCGAGAAATTTATGAGAAAAACAATCAAACTGTGTCGCGTTTCGCGTGTGAGAGGATGAGTGCAAATGAAAACGTGTACACTCAACTTCCGGGGTCATCACGTTCAACGTCATCACGTAAACCGATGGTCGAATGCTCCGTTACCTAACAAATGTAACGAAGCAAACGAATTGCTTTACATTTTTAAGGAAATAATCATCAATCATACAGCGCCAATGGCTTTTGCATCATTGATTGATGTTTCGTGCTGGTGCTCTCGCGTATTCCATCTGCGCAAATGTCTGCTCAACCTTCATACAATGGATGGAATCACCAAATTGTTCTTTCCTTTGGCGAATGATTAAATGCATAGGATGTAAATTTATCATTCCTATCCTTCCTTCACTTCGCAGGATGGACAAACGGCATTACACTTCAATTACAGTAATTGTTAAAATAAAGGTACCAGTGGAAAACACAGAATTATGCGTCTAAATGCTTGAATTTATTCAAATACATCATCATACAACGCGCAACACTAAAACCTCACCATCCAAGCAACCGTTTTCCGAAACAAAAAAAAAACCCCATACAAGGATCATAATTTGAAAAAACCCAACCTTCTACTAACCGCACATTAGTGCACACCTCCTCCCGGTGACACAGGGAATGTATGAATGGAAAACCGACCGCGCTGGAGGGTGGTGGAAAACAAAATCATCATTCCCAAAAACAAAACAACAAAAAAAAACACTACCTGCACCAGCCGCATAATAACCGCGGTAATAAAATTCAATTACGACCCGATCGGTTTACGGGACCGAGGCTGAAAATAGCAGCAACATGGAAAGAGAGGAGGGACGGGGAGAACAGGCGAACTACCGAACACCACCTCCCGGTCCACGAATTCCACGAATTCTATACGACCCAAATGTACGCGTTCTCGTGGGGTCAGAGTGCCCACCCAAATCCAGTCTAGGAACCGTTTTCAAGCACCAAGAAGCTTGTTAGTGGAAAGGCAAAAAATTTCCATTTCTTCAAGAAGCACTCAGACAACACTGGCGGGTATTTTTTGTCCCCCCCGTTTTTTACTGTAAAATTCAAATTTTCCCTTTTGGCCATATTAAGCTGCCACGCTGTTGGGATTTTTTTTTTCCATTCTATTTTCCTCCACGCAACAACAACAATAAAAAAAAATCCCCATCCGTCTCCTTCTAGTGGGGACCAAAATGAAAAAGAAACCGACACAGAAGGAAAAAACCCCATCCCTGTAAAATCCATATTGAATTCGTAGCGCGAACGGCACCCGTTTCATCCATATTCTAATGTGCTGCGCGATTATCATATATGCTTGCCATTCGAGATAGGTAAACAGCAAGGGTTGGCCGATGTTACAAGGGGCATCACTTCCCGAGCTACGACATTTCCCTACTTTGCTCAGTAGAAGAAAAAAAAAACAGCACGTGCCACACGTTCCTGGGCGGGTTACACGACACGCAAAAATTGAATATTGCCAGCTTTAAGCAAAACAAAACCTCCGGAAAGAACCGTCCGGCCGCTAGAACACACGGAAAACTCTCGGTGGAATTGGGCTGGGGGAGGGGGGGTGGCGTACGCGGCGCAAGCTCGCTGTCTGTCATGAATTGCATTATGGTGACGTTCAATTTCCTTCCACACTGTTGGAATCTCTGCGGGCCTGGGATTTGTATCATCCGTGAAATCCGCAACGTCCTTATCGTATGGATATAGCTTTGCATGACATTTTATATCCTGCAGGGAAGGATACCGTTGGCGGTGCCACACTATCTGACCTAGAGTCCCGCTAACCCAGAATATCTGTCACATTGCCTGTCGCCCGTACGGCATCGCCCAGCATCCCGTCAAAACCCATCACAAACGCGCGCGGTTCCATTTGAACGAAGGGGCCCGAAAAAAGCCATTACCATTGCACCATTAATCAAACAATTGTTAACCCCGGCCGGTGCTGGCGAACATTTACAGGCTGGTGGATCCCGTTTTACACCCTTTTGCCAATCGAGGGTCGCATCGACACGGGATGACTTGTACTTGCCGGTTTATCCGCCATCTCCAATGACTTCGACCGTGGTGCAATGTTAAATGGATTTATGAATTTTTTATCCGCCACCGCTGATGGAAGCCCGAGATGTTGATCTGTAAGATTGGAAAGATGTTTGGCAACCGATAGGCCCGCTAACGATACTCTTCGCGAATGATGCGCCAGCTCTAATAAGCAATTAGCCATCGTGCAGCACCCCATCCACGCGTTCCGCAACAATTTCCCGACTTCATTCATAATTGAGACATTCAGTACGGCCGCTTCTACCCGGTTTATTGAAAGCTAACGGCTCACAAGCAGGGAGCCTTTTCCGGCACGTGTCGGACACGTTTGTACAAATATTCTACCAGCACCGGCACCGGTGGTAACCGCACGGCCGACGGCTTAATTTTAACGGCCACCCAAAAACTGCACGAAACCACGCACATTTCCCTCCCGGGTTAAACGCTCATTAGCAATGTGTGCAGAGCCTGCGCTACAAGGGGTCCCCATCGTTCGAACTTTCTACGCAGCAAAAGGGGAAAAACGGGGACAAAGACCATCGGGGACTTTCACTTTTAATGAAACAAAATATGTGACCACAATTCTAGGCGACAACCCGGAAAGACCCGGAACAACCTCGTCACAAGATGCAACACGCGGAAGATGTTTTTTCGCCATGGTGGTTGCGCCATAAAATCTTCCGAGTTCCTCATCACAAAGTCAACGTTTTTCCCCCCTCCCCTCCCCTCCACCCTCTACCCCACCTTCTCCCTTTACTTAAGGACACTCTTTCTCCCATTAGCTGGTCGTTTGTGCGAACACATTTAGAACTCATAAATGCCGTCATGGTTCCGTCATCCGTCGCCCTTTTTCGCAAGATAAATGACACTTTTGCTGCAGAATGTTGCGCACCGAACGCAATTCCTTGCCCATTGATCATGCCTTGCGCTAGCTCGCGAATGGAGCAGCGCGCGGAACGATGATGGCGCATGACGGCAAACACACAAACAAAACAAAAAAATGTATAAAACAAACTTGGGGAAAAAGTTTTCACCGTGTCTTTCGGCAAATGTTTAATCGCTTGGAATGGATTCGGGAAATTTCAACCTACACCATCAAATTCCGACTTAAATTAATGGTCATAAGAAGTTTTAGCAGAAACGGCTCCGAGACTCCGGGCTTCAGTGATGTGTTTTCTTGGGGCACAGGAATCTATAAATTTAATTTATATTTTATTACGAAAAAATGGTAGTTGTTGTTTAACAAGAAGCCACGAAAGGGAACTGCATACCTGCTCCATCACTCGCGGTTCGTCCTTCGACAGCTGAACCATCACAGCGGATCACTGTTTTATAGCTCAAAATCTTTATTCGCCTTTGATTAAATTGTTGCCACAAGACGATTGCATAATTTGGTGCGCTGCTTACTATGGTGTACCCCGTTTTTACCACTTCGTTATTCATTTTTTCTCATCTTCTCAAAACATTCAAGATTGATGAACGCTTAAACATTCCACAAGTTTGTCGAGAATGACGACAAACCAGCCAAGAACCGAAGATGAAGGCATAAATCAACTGCAAAGATAAATGTGGTCTACTTACACTGCTTCTTTCACACTACTACTACTACTTCCTCTAGTACTTCCTTTCCTAGTACCGTAGACCATGGCTTCCACGAACGAGTTGCCTCTCCATCGGGGCTGACAAACTGCCGCCGTAGATTCGCAAAGATTGTCGTGTTTTTAATTTTATTCAGTTTTAATTGCTCACCAACCAGCGGCTTCACCTGCTGCCGGAGTTTTTCGGCCTCCGGAAAACGAGAGCCTCGCGCGAATAATGCTGCGATGAGCTAATAAATGTTTAATTACTTTCACAAGTGAGCAGCAAAACTTGAACGTGAGTGCTATGAGACGGGATGAAATATGACTCGCCTACTAGATTTCCTTGCGAGCAATATTTTTATTTCGTCTTGGAGATGCTGTTGGCGTAAAATTTATATTACACACTCATAAAAAAGTGCAATAAGTGGCTAACTTTGGAACACACGCAGCGGAAGTACGGTGATAGATGAGTTCAATCTATTCTACTTTAATGTGGTACGAATTGCTAATCTTCTTCTCTGTATACCCCCCCTCCGAACCGACACAAAAACCTTACAGTATATAAATTATTCATCCCATCTCCCATTGCCATTCCCCGTTATGCTGTGTTGACTGCCACCGAGCGGCAGAAGTGAAATCGAATCCGAATTAAAGTCACCCGATAGACATTAATCTCCAAACCTCGAAAGCCACTACTTTGCAACAGCACCCAGAATCCAGAAGGCTTGTACACGATGTCACCGGCAAGTATTGGAAGCGCAACATGCTTATCATTCTCACCGGAACCGACCCGGGCCCCGGCTAATTGAGACTGTTTTCCAACCTGGCACCGTTGGCTGGGAGTTGGCCAAATGGGAGGTGAATTCGGAGGTTGTTTTTTTTTTGGCAAACCAATTCAGTTCAACTAACGCTCTTTGATTTATTTACTTTTTTGTTCTGTGCCTGCCGACATTGGGCTCTGTTCGTTTGCGTTAGTTTTTTTTTTTTTTTTGTTATACGCGTTCTCCTATTTGCGTGTGTATCTTCTCCCTTCATCCTTATCGCTTGCCTTTGTTGTTTGCGGTACTTTCGTTTGACAAGCGTTTAATTTATGGATTCATTCCGAAGCCAATATGCTCGCGGTCGCGCATACGTTACGCCTGGGTCTTCTTGGTCTTGGTTGGTGGAAGAGTTTTAGTACTACCGAACGAACACGCACGTATTTTTCTGGCTTGGCAATTGTGTTCCGGTTGTGTGGTTGCGTGAGAGCTTGGGGACCCACACTTTAATGTCCCTGTATGGTACGGATAAAACCCACATTAAGGACACATGGCAAATGGAGCAACGCAAACGCACTCCAAACAACACGCGTTCCAACTACACCGCAAACCAGACAAATGAGCTTCTTCAAATGGCAATAACCACCACGGATCGTGCCACCATTTTGCAACGTGCATGACACTCACACACACACACACGCGCGCGCACATGTGAGCGCCAAACAAACGAAAAGTTCACTTTTGTTCGGGGCTTCCAGCTAAGCTGCAAAAGGAATTTGCTTGATTCATTCTGACAGCGCTAATCCACCTCTCTAAACTTCTCCAACTTGCCAACCAGGACTGTCGCTGACCAGTGCAGGGCTGCTGAAAGCCTGACCAGATGAAAGCATAAAACCAGGGCAGGAGGCACACCGAATTGCTGGATTTTGACCCGGTGCATTGCTTTGAAGAAAGGATCAAAGGACAGTTGAATTGGGCGAGGGCGATCAACAATAACGCACTTGTGCAGACCCATTCACCCAAACGTTAGACCGCTAGGTTTGAGTGGGCTTTATATTAAAAACAGCGAATATTACCATTATATACTTGCTCTATTTCATCTAAAAATAAATGTAAAATGCCCACAGTAAGTAAAGATAAAACACACTGCACGATGAAAGATACTTAAAACACCATTCAATGTCAATTAGTACAACTTTGCGGTTTGTTACCATTTCTTTTAGCACCCGGCACAGAAGCGAATAATAATGCAGTCGGTTGTAACATGGCTCCGAAGCACAGCAAATCAAATGCTAAAAAGTTGTGCAGAATAAATGTAGCAATAGTTCACTTACGAGCACTTTAACTCTATTTCCTTGTACGATATGGCCTGGCCGGGAGAAAAATGTCTCACAAACTTTTTGCCCCCCTCCCTTTTCATTGCTTTCCCGCTGAGCCCGTGGTTGGCACAAAACTTGGTCTGCGGGCCGTACGGGTACATCTTTCCTGGGGCCGGGGGGAGGATTGAGAACTGTGCAGCCACACTCTGGCACTGAAACAGATGGGATTTTTGCTTGTTTTGCTTTTGGTTTTTGCCAAAGGTTGTTTTTTTTCGTGTCTCTCCTTCCGTTACCTAGCGTTATAGTTACGTAACGTACACACATACCGTGCCGTGGGCCATGCATCCACACACCCACACACACACACACACACACACCGGCCTAAAGGACGAGAGTGGTATGAAAAATTAATCCAATCAAAATTGCTTCATCCCCTCGATTCGGTCCGTTCGGTTCCGGTACGGCCACAGATCGTGTAGCCCAGTGCTCACGGGAAGATTCCGCTCCGTACGCTTGGATGCGAGTGTACATCAGTGACGGCATAGGAAAAACCGCAAAGCAAACGATAAAAAGGGGAGCTTGCCCGAGTTTGTGGACTAGAAACAGGATCAGGCACGGTGGCAGAAAGAGAAAGAAAGCGTTTGTGTGTGTGTAAAGGCGTAAAAGCAGATGGGTAGAGCGAGTGGCATCGACAGCAGCATAATTCCATGATCCCGACAGCACACACCAACACACACACGGCTGCGAAACATACCCAAACACACGCTGCACACATAAACACGGCCCGGTTTCCGAAGGGAAACCGAAAAATGTGAACCAGTGCTGGGGGGGAGGTTGTAGAAGGAACCGCCCGGGCCGACCTCTGGCAGACCTCGCACCATGTCACGGCAAACCGAGCGAGCGAGCGAGCGAGAGTGAGACGGTGCAGCACGGTTGAGGACGGCACGAGAGTGAAACACCGGGAATAGCCTACCCCTAGCGAAAGGATCCGGTTTATGTTGCGTCTGGCACTGTGTTGTGACCGGGCCGGGGGGTGCAAAAATGGGGTGGTTTTTCGATGAGAAAACGGGGCAGATGGAAGGGGTTATGCGCACGGCGGGAGAGCGTTGGCCCAGCCATGGGTTGAGCAAGTGAGAAGGTGAACCGGCGGAGCCCAAACGTGCGTATCTGCACGAGTGAGTGTGACAGCGGTAACGTGCTTGCACGGTTATTACCAAGAATCTCATCAATAAAAAATGCCAGCGGCAATTATAAACACAATCAACGGGTACAACGCAACGGGCCGAACGGGCTGATATGTCCGTTTGGAGGGAGCAGAGGGTGCTTCACCCAGCCCAACACTTCCCGCCAACAGGCCACTGCCGGGGTCGTGTATTTGCCGTGGCCTTCGTTCCGCACGAACGGACATCCACCCGCTCCGGTTCGGAAACGAATGCGAGTCGACGCGCGAACGGGAGCCGACAGGTTGGATCGATGAGATTGTGAGCTAAAGCGACACCAACGACCCACGGTGTTGGGTTTTGTATTCCAGTGTACATCAGCGCAAAGGTGACTAGCTCTCTATAGTGAGAGTAACAGATGGTTAATATTGGAATTTAGGTAATGATTTGATGACTTTGAGGCATTATGCAAGGAAAATATGTAGGAAACTTTAAGGAGTAAATCATGTAGTTTTCCATTTTCTCATGATATTGTCACTTTAAGTATATCGTCTAAAACTTACGATTTAAGTTTCTTAAGTCATTCATGACCTATTGGACACCTGAAATAGACAGGAGGCTTTAAATTCTTATTAAGTAACGCCAATTCTTTTTGTCAAGGGAAATCTCCAGGAAATCCTGTAGGAATAAATAACAACCGTGTGGATATTAAAATGTACGTATTGTTGTACTTTCAAATATATTATGTTAAACAACACTATGTACGATTCTTAAGTAATTCTATAGCTCCAGTAGTTTATAGAATTCAATCTCTTATTAAGAAATGACAATGACACAAATTGATATAAGCACTCCTGAAAAGAGGGAATATTAAAAAAAATGAATTCCTGCAATTCCAGCAATTCAAAGTCTTTGTTGGTTCTGACTTCTAGTTACAGTGGTTGGAATTTTAGGACTCTCGAATTTACTATTCGCCTGACTCAGCTTGTATCTATTAATTTTTACATTGTTTGGTTCATACAAGTCTTACATTGTTTTAGGTAAATAGTAAATAGAAGCTTTAAACACAGAAACATAGCAATTTTTTTTTTTAAGTCTGAGAAACATTTTCAAAACAATTATATTAAAAGAAGTCAATATAAATCCTCTTCTTCCATTGAGATCATCTGAGCAGTTTGGCCCTCGATCAATTCTCATTTGGAACGACGTCTTGCAGCAAGAACTGAATTGAACAAGCTAGTCTTCTTCGGTGAAACTAATATCTTAAGGCCATGATGATATTGTAGGGTGATGTGTCAAGAAGAAGTAGAAAAGAACATACTGTTATTACTATTTGCTTCCCTAACTACTTAACGTTTTGGATTCTTTCATCCAACAATTGGAGAATATCTATATGATATTAGAATCATTATAACAGCCCCTGGTCATCAAGAGTACAATAAAACGAACCTCTCATGCTAGTTTGCAGTTGAATGTACGGACAAACATTAACACAAAAGCAAAGGTTCCAAAAGAGTATAATTTTTAACTTGAATACCACTTTCGGTAAAAGTGTTACTAGCATCAAAACAACGTTGTTACGCTTAACATTTCACGGTCGCGTTAGCTCAATAACACGCACGAGCATCAGCTAAAACAACTCGAATAACACGCATTTCCATACGACGGTGAGCTCAGCTGTTACTGTGTGGATGCTTTGTCTCACCGATGTTTTACAACATGTGTCACCCCAACCCTAGTGCCTTTTGCATCCCCCCGCCCCCCTCCCCATCTACCAACAAACCGTGAATTCCCCATGAATTCTAATGCCGCATGTTTTGCTTCTAAAACAGCAAAGTTTTAGAATTATTGTGTACTTCCAAAAGTGACGCTTTTAAGTCCCACATTTGAACGGATAACTTTCCTTCCTGCCTTAACCCATGTCCTCCTTCCTGCCATCCCTTACAGTGTATGCACTTGAGATTTGACGATTTCTGGTGACGGTTTAATGAAGATGGGCGCTCGCTGAGTGGAAAACACTGTAGAAAACACTCCAACACTGGCAGCGAGGAAAAACTGTTCCGTTGCGAGTGAGCGAAAAGTTTTTTCGCCACCTACCGCCACCTGTTCCCCGGGTTTCCTTCGCCCAATATGGTGGCCTCGTGGCAAAAACAACAACGACGACTGCGTTTGATGCGTCTGCAACGGAATCAACGGTACGCCTGTTGTCGCACGGATGGTCGGGTGCCAAAAGCCATGTTTAGCCTTTCCGGACCCGGAAAAACGGGCACGGGGCACATGATCGCGCCTGTCAGGGAGATTCGGATTTGGCACCGGGTAACCCGAACCCTTCCCTTCCATCGTGCACTATCGTAAACCGCATCGATCCGTGGATAATTTCGAAACAAATTCACCGTACGCCGGAATTGACGTCCGGGGCGGGTGTCCTTGCGTTGAACTCGGGTTTTGATGTTGGTGGTTGGCGCTAAAGTTAATATTCCGCCTACCCCTTTTACCCTTTGCACATACACACACGCACACGGCCACAAAGCAAACCAAACCCTTTTCTGCACTTGATGCCACTTTACATCGAGAGAAAGACAGAGAGAGAGAGAGAGAGAGAGAGAAAGGTGGTGCAAAAGAAGGAGAAAGAACGGAGGGACATTTAAGGTGCTGTTTAATGAGGTTGAATTTATGAGTAAACTTTCCGCGCGTGTCGTTGTTGTTGTCTTACGCTGGCGGTTTCGTTCAATCGGCACCCCGCCTGTCAAGGGAGTGCAAAAGATAAGGTGCGGAGATGCGGCTGTGTGTGCCGCATTTGAAGCCTTCCCCCCCAAAAAGGTTAACCCGCCTGGAATAATGTACATTTTATAGCACTCTAATGAAATCGTGGCTTTTCGTGCGCAAATGGCTAGCTGAAGGTTAGAATCTGCCACCAACATTGCACACAGGTTGCAAAGAAGGGTTTCCGGCACGCCACTTAATGTACATTCACATCTATAACCCGTACCATCGTTGCATTCACGTTCGGTCGCTTCAAACCGCTTTAAATTTCTACAGTTCCATCCAGCTCACCAACACTGCTTTGTGAAGGTGCACGAGTTCCCGGAAAGCTGAAACTCATCAGCAAATCCTCATAAAGTACAGGCCCGAAAGATTCAACACCCGCTCGCACCCAACGCTCCATTTAATCTTCGATTGGCTGCAAAGAGTGAAAAGCTGTGAAAACAGGGCGACCAATATTCGTAAAACAGAATACCACACGAAGAGAGAGAGAAAGGGAGAGCGAGAGAGAGAGCGAGTTTGTGGCAAATGGTCAAACGATCCGTATGTACGATTCGATTCGATTGACCCACTTACGGACCCAAATGGGGAAATGGGGTCCCCCCCCGCACAAGCCGGATTATTTTGTTGCGATTCGATTTATTTTACAGCATCGCAGCAGTATCCGGCTTTTCCTCGGCCCGATCCCACCTTCGGACCCTTCGGTTGTCCCACACCGATGGTTGGGAAAACTCCGAAAGCTGGACGAACAACAACAAAAAAAAAAGGATATTGCAGTGAGTGCACCAAAAAGCAATTTTGTTTGGCAATTGGTTTAAGCTGCACAACGTCACAGTGTGTGTTTGCGATTATATTATTTAAATGGCAAACAGATCTGGCGATCGGCATACAGTTTGAAGATCTGCACCGTGACACATAAACCTCAAGAACTTTAAACACAAAAAAAACGGTTGCCTGCTTGGATTGCTTTTTTTTTTGATCGATTTTATAAAACTGTGCGCTTAATAATAATAAATGCTTTTATGCTTTGCTGCCCACCGTACCATAATCCACTAACCTTTGGCTAAGCTAATTGGGGATGAAATCCGTGCTCAGAATTACCGTTTAATTTAATACACAATTAAAGAGGATAATCGGGTGCTGTTTCGCATTCAAATAAACATGCACAAATTATTTCTCTCCCCCGACTTACGTCGGCATACATGCGCTGCTTCCGGCTTCCGGACAATAGTGTCATCAGATTGCCATTTTGTTCGCACGCTGCATGGCATGATGGAACGCACACACACACACACGCTTTATGGCGCCCATCATGCAATCAATACCTCAAAAAACGGTCACCTGCTGTCACTGTTCGCTGGCTGCAAGGAAAACGCATGAAGCCGAAAAGAGATACCATATTAACACCCGCCGTTTCCGAGATGGTGGTGTGAGCGAACGGGCACGAATTACACGCATAAACTTCCCATACCCCATACCCAAAATCAAACGGTCGTCTTCAACGCCTTTCTTGCATCAGCGAGACAGACAGACAGACAGTCAGACTGGGCCCGGAAAATCTCGCACGCGTCGCACAACGCGCAATCTTCGCTTGAGACATTTTCCACCATCACCACCATCACGGCACACGGCCAGTGGTATTAAGCGGGCCCACCTGCCAAACCCCGTCAACAGGTGAGGTGAATGGTGCTGCTGGGCAAAGGCGTTCACCTGTCCGTCGGCAGTCGATTACCTCGGAAGACGGTAAGCGCCCCAAAACGTAACCTCTCGCTCACTCTCTCTTTCTCTCTTTTGCTCGCACCAGCTCTTAAAGCTGGACGATTTTCCGTGCGGTAAACAAGCGCGTTCGTTCGGATGGTGCGGCTTTAATGTGAATTTTCCCACCCTTGGGGTTGACATCTTGGGTTCGGGTGCGAGTTCACTCGTTCGTTTCGCTTCGTTCATTGAATTTTTGCGACCCAGTGCTGCGGGGAAACCACGGCACCGGGGCAGGGTGGCAAGGACATTCGACGGTAGGGAAAACATGCTTCCCACTCGCTTCACGCTTTCCATCTCGCTTTCGTTCGTGAGAAGTTCATTCCGGAGCGGGTGAGCGTGAGTGAGCGGCTTGCACCAAAGCTTCTCATCGAAGAATCTTGCGTGCAGGTTTACGGGCGATGCTTGCATTCAAATACTCAAAGTGTCTTATTCTATACGGCGTCATCTTCGTACGGTAGAAAGTAAAGTTCAAGGTCATCGGCAACGAAAATAACCCCCCGTTTGTTTCTCCTTTATAACCCCGCACCAAATATGAGTTGCGGGGCGGTGATTGTAAATGGAGTTTCTTGTGGTCGTTGTAGTTAATGCGTAGTAGACGCGTTCCATGTTTTCTATCTCCACCGATCCCCGATGCTATTTTGGTCCACAGTGCACCGTTTGGCTCACGCACAAAAACTCAGAATGCACCAAACAGTTCTATTCTTGTCGTAGAACGCACTTTTCACCGAATGATAAACAACTCTCTTGCTCCCGCGAACGCTCCGATTCTCTTTGTCCGACAGGCTTTCGCTACGCTCTCCATTGCTCCATTGCAAATTGCCCAGCAAAAGACCACGTATTGCGTTGTGGCCAAAAAAAAAAAAAACGATCAAAAACGAGCGAACACGTGAATTTCCCGGAGAACGCTGGGATGCTGCACCAGGGTTGAACGGTTTTCGAGAAGGTTCCATTGAACCGTTTTCTGGAGCACGTTTGCTTTGGCGGGCGGCAGAAAGAACACAGTCTTATGCTTACCTATTCGTGGTGGTTTTGTTACACTGTCGCAATACGTTCGTCACTCACTTTCGTTTGCTTTTCACTTTTGTTTGCATCAAACGAAAACACATTCATTAACAGTAGCTTGAGTTTCTTACCCGATTTTGGCACTTTTTCTTGCCATAATTCTATTAAAGGAGGAGAGTGCGAAAGGAGAATAATAATTTTTCATATTTAAACTTAACAACAGAACCACACAATAAAGCTTAGAACACTATTTTGAGATGTATCATCATAAGCACTTAATGTTATTAACGACCACTCATCCATACAGTCGCAAAAGAGCATCCAACATCCAATAATTCCATCAAAGAATAGAATGGAAACTTCCAGGCTTAGTGTCCCGCGTAAACTGCGAATATTCGGTGACAGGTAGTCTCTTTACCCCGTGGCGTGGCACTGGTCCTTACACGTCCGAAAGCTGTTGTTCGCTCGGTGGCTTTGCCCTGCTTCGCACGAAACCTTCACAAAGGATATGCACGCCAGCACAGCGGTGGTTGTAGTATCGCACAGCGTAGCCCAGCGTGCCTAGTAGTAGAGCGAAAGGATGTTATACCCCCCGCAAAAACGCAACGAATGAACGAGCGAAACGGACCCCACCAGGCGTGCGCTTGTACGGATGCGCGAGTGCACGATTGTTTTTGTCCTTTTGCCGTCCTTTTCCCATTCATCGGGGAGGGAGTTCAGAGGTCGCTGCATCAGGTGCACTCGTGCGGGGTTGCATCATCAAACGTTGTATCTTTGCCCGCACGCACGCACCTACGTCATCGCCAGTCAAAACAACGACAAATTCACTGCAATGTTGCCGGTTGGCGAGCGAACGAGAGCGCAGAAATGGGTGAGAACGAGCGAGCGCTTTGGGGGCAGGCGTGAGCAGTGAGAAACTATGCTGCTCACTTGTACGAATCATAAGGGTTCACTGTGTTTTTAGTGAACGTGGAGTATTATAATGCAACATCCTGGGTGTATGTCCTTTTCCACGGCCAATCGGACGAAAGCTTGCAAGGTGCCTTTCAAGCAAGCAATGAACCGATTAACTCCAACAGACGAAGACAGCATGCCGCTGTTCCTTTTTGCGCATTAAGGGGTGAATTTTACATTTATGGGAATATTTTTTAAACAATTTTCGGTATTTATTATTTCTTATGTAATAAATTAAGCTTGTCTTTCAATCACAATGCGAAGAAAATATTCTGAAATACATATTTGCAATTAAAGAAAATGATACCCAAGAGGTGAATCAAAAACACTGCTTGTTGCTCCATCAGCTTCAAGCATCGCACCCCCCCCCCCCCCCCCCCCCCCCCCCGTAATCTACACGGCTTAAATTTCACCACGGAAGCCTCCAAACGGTACGTGACATACCGCAAAACAGAACATTCCCAATTTACGATACCTCCGCGCCCCAACGGTACACATTCAGCAATTTCTGGCCAATAAAGTGAAGCGTAATTTAAGGATATGTTCAGCCGGCTCATGTGTGTGTCTCTCTCTCTCTCTCTCGCCACCAAACGTGTCAACGTGTGCCAGTCGTGCTGATGGCGTTGAAATGATCAATGAAAAGTCAGCAAATAACACCGGAAGAGATTGCAGCGCACGGCACCCTCGCCCGTACGGACAAATCACTGCATTCGTTAAGGTGATTCGCGCATTATTCACCTCAACAGGCCACTGCCGTCTGCCGTCAAAAACACGAGCACTCATTTCGTATGCATCACACGTAGCATGATTGCTTTCGGCAAAGCGCTACCTATGCGCGCCAAATGATGTACGAGCATAAAGTGTGCGTGATGGTGTACGTTTTGATCGTTTCATATCGGTGGGGTTTTGTTTTTGGTTCTTGCCTTGTAAATTCCAAAACTGCGGCGTACCCAAAGATACGCCCAAGCACTGAAGTGTTGCATCGAATGTTTATCTTCCCATTCGTAAGCATAAACTCCAGAGTGGTTGGTATGAAACACCTAAATGTTCATTCCGAAAAGAGGATAATTATTTTATTTCAATGAGTGGAAGGTGGTTTGATGAAGGTGATGAAATGTAATTTTATAAGAAAAGAATCCTAGCAAAGATTGATTATTTATAAGTTGAATAAATGAATATTGAAATGAAATGAAAGAAATGAAATTTGGGATTCAAAGTATTGTGCTGAACGAGAAAATCCAATCATAGGTTCCCAGAGTTGGCCAGAATTCCAACCTGTTTGGGATTTGCATTATAACATTTAAATAACTCGCTTATCGAAATATTTCGCAATTTCAAAACAATCATCTGTTTAAAAAAAACTTTTTCTTCTCGAGTATAGTGATAGTCTTGCTCTAATTGTATTTATTTCAAACATTTAATTTATTGCTCCTGGTAGTTTGGTCGTGGCTAGTCTAGTCAACGAATTGCAAATCATTTTCATTTAAATGAGAACATTTTCAACAGCCACTTGAAATATTTCATTATTCAAGAGCTTCAACTACTGACCGCTAGAGGCCTCTTAAATCAATTTGATTTTGATATGGTATCGACTGAGCAGGATAACTTTGTCAACGTTTTATTGTGTCATCCTTCGCAAAAAAACAAGAAATATTATTTTTCATTCTAAAAGTATTCATGTTTATTGGTCTAACTATGTTCAAGACAAACGGATACGTCTCCCAACAATCCCTCACTTTGGCCAATGTGTGTTGTCGAATGTCGTTGCTAATCTTCCACGCCGCGCTTTTAAATTATGTCTTGTTGATATTGCCTATAAACGGTGTAACCTTTCTTGATCCGACTACGCTTCAAACACAATTCGCTAGCGTTCTTACTGTTTCCGAACGAATAACCATGAGTAACTCACACTACTTTCCACACTAACAATCGACAATTGGACTTGTGTTTCTATTCGTTTCGTTCTGCCTGTTTATCTAATCTTCTGTGGTAAGCGTCATTTTTTTATTGTTTTACTCTACTAACTAGCTAACTAAACCAAGTTCAGCAGTGACGTAAACTTTCATCTGTGTTGTGGAGAGTGCTCTCCGCGAATGTTTCTTGCTTCTCTCCTCATGGCCTACTTGCTACAGATACAACGGAAACGGTTTGCCCTGATTGTAGATCCCGTACACACTCCAAGGAAGACATTTTACTTTTAGTTCTGTTTTGGTGTGATTTTACTCGACTTTTTAATTTCGCGATCTTCATAATTGAGATTTTTATCATGCTGCAAGTTCACAGTAGTTGTGTTCGACTCGTAACTACACGCTATCGTCTTGAAAAAGGGACATGAACCACTCTAATCCATTTGCGTAATCTCGTCTCTCTTGATACAACATAAGCTTTTTTGTATTGCTTTTGAAGTTCCACTCACCGGAAAATCTTCGACACCTTGCTCTAGGAGAGATATTTTAACTTATCTGTCTTTTTTGTTTCTACCAACCCTGGAACCGATGCCCTGGATGGCAATGCTCAGTGGACCCTTTCCAGTCCGATAAGTTTCTCAAAGAACATACAGTAGTTGCGATCGTTGTTGTAGTAGAAAGGGTCCTCCAGTATGTCCCGAGCGTGGCTCAGTGTTGCAGCTGCCAGTTCGCCCACGGTCCATTTGCGATCCTTCAGCACTCGGCAGATCGTGTCGAGCTAATCGAAGTGAATCGAATACATTAACTCAAAACAAGCTTATAAGAAGGACATTTATTGGGGCATACCTTTGAAAGTTTCTCGTTTCCAGCAGTGTAATAGCTGAGATAGGGCAGACCGGCTACACTAGCCGCCATCCACTGAATCACCATCTTGAGCTGTACGTCTCCTCGTCGGTTGCTCCCACAGCCCCAATTACCGGTAGCAACGGGTCGTAAATTTACGTTTAGCGTTCTCTTTTGAGCAAGTTGTGATATCTGTCGAAAAGAATCGGGGAACAAATTGTACCAACCATTACTAACCAATACGAATTTCCATGCGATGGTTCAATGTGCCACGAGAAGCACACCCAACGGAGACACAGATATCGCAGGGTCAGAGAGAGAGAGAGAGAAAGAAAGTGTAGAGAAAGATAGCACATGGAGAGATGTTAGGTTAGCACATGTTAGGAAAAGAATTACCTTAGACCTTAGCGTACAGCTCGTAACAACCGCTAGTTCAACTAGCACAGATTACTTGAACCTTTCGCATGCATTTAATCTACAAAGTACACACACACACACACGTACACACAATACAACCAACACGTAGACGACGCTACACTCATAGCTACCTTCAGTACCACATCATCGCACTTGATGTCCTGCGTGTAGGACACGGACCAGTTCGGTTTGTACTGTAGCAACTTCGCTTTCAGTGACGATTGCCGCTCTAGCTTCGGCTGCTGGACCATCACCGGTACGGTCGTCGCCTGTTCCGTCACCGAGCAGCCCGAACCGCTCTGGGTCGAGCGCAGCTTGTGCAGCAGCTTCCGGTGATCGGTGCGCGTTAGCTGAATGTTGGGACACTTGAATAGCTTTGCCGGTTCCAGTGCAAGATAATCGTGGCGCTGCGCTCATCCAACCAATCATTCGCTCGATCGACGGGATAGCCCAGCATAGAGCATTGAATATGATCGTATTTCGTTGTCATGGGATACAGGTATCCAGCGGGGAAAACAAGGCAGGTGTAGGGTAATGCAACGCAAAACACAAACACAACGCATCCAAAAGCATTTATGGTCGGGATTTGAGGTTTGAATGGTACCGCAACGATCAGGACCAAGCAGGGGAAAATATAGCAAAAACAAGGGAAGAGATGGGAAAGAGGACACAAAAATAAACAAAACCAATGAAATGAAGAGAGAGAGAAAAAAAGTTGTAGATAATTGTTGAAACATAAGCTGACGAACGGAAGAATAGTGATGGTGGGAAAAAATAACTCTCTGTAAGCTTCAAACGCGATAAGGAAAACTAAATCAACCACAACCACGACACTCCAGATGGCGTATATACAGGGTGGGAAAATGGAACGTTGTCATGATCGACACCTGGTTGATCCACAGTTCTGCTAAAGCCTCCACTAAGCCTTACGCACTAAACTACCAACTCACTACGAAGCGCATCAAATCATCATTCAGGTATGGAAAAGAAGAAACTCGCTCCAAACTCTATCAAGCTCTACTAGATCCTCGCTAACAAAAAAAAATGCTTCACCCTTACCGAGCAAATCCACAGTTTGCCCACCACTCCGACCCACTTACCAGCTGTGCCGCCAGTTTGTGCTTATGCTTGGCCAGTTCCAGCGAAAGCGATCGTACGTGGAGCAGTATCTTTTCCTTCTGGCCGAGCGATCCTCTACCACCGCTACCGGCAGCGCTGCGCGATCCGGTGGAGTTGGCAACGGAACCGTTCCCACTCGCCAGACACTCCTCGGTAAACGGAATGCCCACGAAGCTTTCGCTCAGTGTGCGCTTGAGCAGGGAGTTGGCAAACTTCAGTACGGCTTCGTCCCGGGCGTCCAACTTTTTTGGCTTGTCGGTGCTTATCGGTTCCTCGAGCCATCTGCAAAAGCGTTCACGAAACATGTCAGTGTCAAACATGAAACCGATCGTCCAGAGTATACGTACTTGGCAAACTTCTCGTACACCTCCTCCAGCTCGGAGCCCAGATCCGAGTCGAAACTGTACCTGGACGACTCGTTCGTACCCTTTCGCTCGAGCGTGCCGTTCTGTTGTGGTCCTCTCGCTGTTGTCTTTTCTGGCTGCTGCTCTTTCCACTCCGCTTCATCGAAATTGCTGTCAATGGAACCGTCCAGCACAAAGCCACACGATCCTCCCCGTCTCACACGGATGTCTTGATCGCGGATTTGTGATCCTGCCACACTGATCCCAACGGCGTAACTGCTATCTTCCGTACTGCCCGACATCCCATTCGTTCGATCCAGCTCCAAGGCAGCTCGCAGCTTCTGAGCAAACTCGTACCTTCGCTCGGGTGTGTCCAGCTCCGATGTGTACGGGTGTGCCCGCAGTCCATCCTCATCGTCCTCGTCGAAGCTGTCCTTGGCGCTGTGGAATTCATCCTGGCTCGAGCCACAGCTCGAAAGCGTGTCTGGCCGTGTCAGGCCCTGCTGCTGATAGCCATCGGGGATGCGTAACGGATGTCGATTCACCGGCAAACACTCGCCCGACGAGCCGAGTATGATGAACTTCCCCCGCCGGTTCGAACCGGACCCGGAACAGACCGATGGTGCGCTGGGTCGTTCCGGCGATAACCACGAACGCCGCTTGTTAATGTCCTTCTCCAGCTTGTTCGAGTCGCTGCTGGAGCGCTTCGAGTTGGGTGTTGCCTGTCGGATGAAGATCGTCGTGTAGACGTCCGGCGAACCCGGTGTCGATCCTTCCCGATCACGCTCGCCGATCGGCGATAGACGACCCTTGCTCGATACCGTTTCCAGCTGGTCCAGTTTCAACCCAGCCCCGGCACGCTTGTCACCGGATGGCTTGCCCGCTGCGCCACCACCGGACTCACCCAGTAGCGCCGGGCACGTTGTGTTCTGGCGGAACGCCAACAGGCACTTGTTCAACTCCCGCAAAATGTCGTCCTCCTCGAACTGTTGCGATGGAAGCGCCCGATAGTTCTCCGCATCGATACAGCACAGGCTTGTCGTTTTGGGTTCCGCGATGCGCTCCAGCAGTGGACCCTTCTGTCGCGGATCGACGATCCGCGCCACGTGATGCACGTTCTCCACCTGCAGTGACTCGTTGTCCTCGAGCGCTTCCACGTACAGCAGCACGGCGAGCAGTTCGGGGAAGGTACAAAACTGAATCGATTCCTGTGTGTCCCCCGATGCCAGCACATCGCCACCGAGCCGGGCGCTGGCGAACACCGTCTGGAGCGTTTCCGGATCCGCCTTGTCCAGTTTGCCCTCGTGGCGTATCTCGACATCGCACAGCGGTAACTCACACTCCAACCAGTCCTCGATCGTGAGCCACTGCTTCCCCGTCATCACCTTGCGCGATATCCGCAGATTGCCCTCGAGGGCCGTCCCGCTTCGTTCCAACCAATCGAAGTAGTACAGGAAGCTGCGAAACTTGGCCCGCTGCACAGCATTACTGCCGAGCGACGTTGAAGTTGACGGCGTGTTGAAATGAAAACAAGAACGAAACGGTACCATTAGTCCCACGTCCGATCTCACCACGCACGGTGGCGACACACTGGTGGATCAACCTACTCTACTAAACCTCTAAAAAAGTGTGTAAAGTTAAAGTCTTGTAACGTGGGGTGTGTTTTTTCAGTACGTTTTGGAAATGTCGAAAAGAACGCATTGGCAAGCAGGGACGCGACCAGCCGGTAGCTCAGCTCGTAGCTGTCCGCTTGCTGCTGAAGGCTAAAGCTGAGACCCCGCGGTGGTCGGTACTGCTTCAGGTTGCGGGCATGCCGTGCAAGTGCCTTGACCGTGTGCCCGAGGAAGTGATCGCGTTCCGTTGCGTCCATCGTCTGCTCGACAAAGTGCCGCAGTCCATCAAACACCGACGTGTCCTTGCCATCCTCATCCGGATCCAAGCTGACGCTGCAATCAGTACGAAGATGGAGAGTGTTGTTAGTATCATTCGAGATCGGGAATCGAGACCCCGGCTACTCACTTGCACAGTTCATGCAGCTTCTGCATCACGTCTAACACCACTTCCAAGGAGCTGGATTCCTCGATCTGTGCCAGCTTCTTTTGCACGTTCGACCACCAGGGAAGGTCACACGGAAGCATAACGAGCGCCATGTTGGCATCGATTGTCCCGGACGCGGAATACCGGGCTGTGGTGCAGAAGTTTCCACCGTTTTTACGCACAAAACCCGGGACTCGAGCCCGGGATTAATTTTAGAGAAGAATAGCAAAGTTGAAGTTGTCCTGCGTTGTTTTTGGTGGTGGTCGTTTCCCACTTAGAAAAGTACCACCCAAGTAGCGGTAGTGTATTCCATCTTTAGCATGTGTTATTTCTGACGTTATAGTGTTTTAGACGATTATTTTCGTTTTCTATCGCTGTTCTTATACCACGTGAATGTTTCTTTATTCATCAGAATATCTGAAATGGTAAGAAAATTTGAAGAAATTAGGTTATTGAATCGTTTCCTAACAACTGTTTGGTGCGAAGTGAGCAAAGCTCCAGCAGGCAGGCAATAAAAATGCAAAAATGATAAGCGATAAAATGCAGTAAGCAGTTATACCTCTTTAGATTTTTACAATTGACTTAATATTCAATTGACTTATTAGTCTTAATATCCTTTTAGCCAAACTTTATAACTTATAACCTGAATTGTAGTAAAGTTAAAGCTGAGTGTTGACTGAGACTTGACTACCAACGATCATATTTCTTATTATTTGAAATATTTTCACTCTTAGCATATTAGAATCTGAAGGTCTTAACAGTAAACGAAAGACTATTTTAATAATAAACACAAAATAAGGACCACAATAGAGGTCCTTTTTGATTTTTAGAAGTTCTCCAGACATTCATTACTCAGGTTTAGCGTTCTAAGAACACACATTCTAGGCATTATTAATCAACATTACATGGTCTCTGAAACTCTAAATGGTAATCATTATGATTTAATCATACACTCTCGCTTAAAACTGGTTTAACCTCCACCGTAATCCTTACGAAACTGATACAAACGATTCAACAAGTTGCTACTACAAACGGCCCATCCCGTCGAACCGGTACGAGTGAAAACAAATCCTTCTTGCTCATCGGCGCATTAGCTTTGCTGAAACAGTTTCATCGTGTACCTAATTTTATCCCAGAAAACCTCAAAACTTTCCCCTGTGCTGCGCGAACCACTTATCACTGTCGCGGCTGCATCCTGCACCATAAAACCGTTCACCGGGGCAAACACCGCTATATTTAAAATATTTCCCTCTGCAGTAAACCCAGATTCTCACGTACCCATAGCGCTTGGCGTGCGGCACTTGTGTGCGTAGACACTGTTTCTGCTTGCTGCTAGTGTTGGCCCGACCGGCACCGGCCGGCTCTATCGACAATCTAATCAAATTTACGCTCCACCAGACACCTCGTGACGCCTTGTTGTGCCGTTCGGCAAGGAATCACGGCCGGGGTACCCCACCCAACGTATGTCAACGGACGGAACACACGGTATCTCCATGTTGGCGTCGTAAGCGACTACTAATGAAGTAATTCCTTACCGCGTCGCGCGCGCGCGCGTGCCCTCACTCAATGGAAAATGTAAACATCCCCTTTGCGGTGGCGCCTTCTCCCTTTAGCTTTTCGGAGGGATGAGTCGGAAAAGCAACAACAACAATAAAAAAAAACACACGCGCTAATGGAAAGCTGACATCCAAACAATGCGAACTAGCGGAAACAGCAGCCCACCAACACGCGCTGGTGCCACTATCGCGTCCCATCGTCAGCGTGACAGTTGGGGGGGAAAAAAACGCAAACACCGCGCATCGTCTCGTTACAGCCATGGGGCAAGATGCCTCCTACTACTTCCCAACAACGCCATCGTCCGATGCTTGACGTCATCGTCCCTGATGGTGTGTACATGCAACACTGTTTACACATTCGTCGATCGTTGAGGAAGGTTTGGCCGATCGTTTCAAGCGCTTTGGACTACCTCTCAAACAGTTCATGTGATAATATCAGTTATATTTTTCAATATATTTCACTCTTTAATGATATTTTTTAAGTTATTTTCTAATGTTTATAATAATTTTAGTAATGAAATCAACCTAAATATATTAACATTAAATGAAGCACAGCTCCACATCGTATCAAATATATTTGTAAACTGCTTAATAAAATAACACTTTTCCAATAAGTTTGTTAGTTTGCCACTAGCGTTAAATAATTTTCAACCATAAATTTCTTGTGCATTGAACTTAGAATCGAACAAATTACCGTAGCATGGCAGATTGGCACAGAGTACCGTGGCGTGTTCCGTTTTTGCAATTTTCCCAGCTGTCATACGGTGGTGAGATTGCTTTATTTTAAGCAAAAACCTCTTCAATCTTCGCAAACGCAACGCAACGCGCAATGCGCAACGTGGCATAAGGCTGACGTCCTCCCGTCCATGCAATGATTAATGTTTCGCCCTACCAGCTTCACCAGCAAAAACCGATCGGGACAATCTGGGAGCACGAACGCCGCGGGTAATGAATCGTAAACGTAGGGCGAATCGTTCAAGTGTCCACCGCTGTAACGGTGCCTGCACGAGCTGTTGCGCACTGTTGCGTGGTAAGGGGCATTTTTCGTATGCAAGCAATCTAATCAGTGTTTGGTCATTGCTGCACCTCGATGAAAGCGGGCAGGATGGTGAATTAAAATGTAGCAGCGATTGAGAAGTTGGAAGGAAAAAAAATATTGCTGATACATCTTGTGCTAAAATAAGTAATACGAAAAACAAATGAATAAATATTATTACATAATACAAACATAATATATATAATATTAAATTATGATACCAACACGATCGTCACAATAAATACGATCAATGGAGACGCCTGGTAGTTCTTGTCCACGATAAATTTAATTTGATGATTCACGCTTCTTTTTTTGCCATTTTTAGCATTTACAACCACTTTATTCCATTTATTTGATGCCCGGTTATTTTTGCCATTTACTTTATGACAGATCGCAAACGGAACATTATACAGCACCGGTAACGGTTGCCAAAAAGTGCACGCTTCTGCCTACAACCAGACAGACAGTGCATGTTTTATTGTTAATTTGACATTTAACTTTGCGATTTGTTTGCTGTTTTTTTTTTTCGACACACACAAAAACAAAGCTTCTCTCAAACCCCACCTTTCAACGAACCGCCCCTTAACCTCATGCCATTAGCAAGATTCATTATTCAGTGCCCCACAGCCCCGGTGTGCGAGTGCTGCACGACCAGCGTTTGCGTGTGCGGCCCATAGTCGGAAACATTTATTTTTATTGAATGGTAGTTTATGTTGTTCCCGCAACCTTTGCCATTAATCTTCCCGAAACAGGGGGGGGGGGGGGGGGGGGGGGGGGGGGGTTTGCCCAAGCCTGCACCCATTTGCAGTGGTGTGTGTCCTGGTGGTGTCCTTTCGGTTCGTTCTAGCGGTAGCGATGGAGGCGCCCGGTCCTGCCCGGTACATGCCAGATCGAAGCGGCCGGGGAACGCGTGACTGCGTGATTGTTCGACACGAGCACACGCACACCGGATCGATATCATTAAAATCGCAGCACTTTGATAGCGGGAGCATGATTTGCTAACGCGCACATGAAACAGATGCAACACACTGCACAACACACAGCCATTACCGTTCGGCGTTGGCGATGAAGCTGTCCAGCACCGGCTTCATGCTATCGGGAGGTGTCGGGAAGGCCACGCGTTTAACGCCAACAACGAGACGGCTGCATTAACATGGTACTGTCCGTCATCCATCCATGGCACTGCTGGCCTATTCTGTACGGAACGGTGCCGGGATGTATGTCATAGGGCAGTTTATCTTATTTTTATTTTAGGGTTCAATAGGGCTGCACACCCTCAGCAACCGATCGATAATCACGTGAGATAAAGCTTTCAAGGACGATCACATGGAACGACGTCGAGTTGAGTTGAGTTTGCATTAGATAATTATGTTGGTGGTGAGGGCATAATTGTTAGAGTATGTTTAGTATACTTTATAAACCTCCCATAAGATGAACATTATGCTACGTTTCCAAAACAGAAACAACCTCATGAATGAACAGCTCTATCGGTACAACCATAGCTTCACTAGTTGTTGGTGAAGATAGCATACAAAATGACGATAAAATTCAATCCACGGAAAACACACTCACACCCTCCCAACAGGCCATTAGGTCAAAGGAAAGTTCTCGCCCCCAAAGCTCCACGGTGGCTTCTATCAACCTTCCAACGTGGTTTCCGGCACGGAGCGTGATAGTTAGTCATTTAACCGTCCGAAAAACACCGACCCAGCTCGTTACCCACCGTTCGGTGCACTTGAAACCAGTGCCGGAAGAGATACGGTGCTTCTCTCGTGCTGAAAAGATAGCCACCAAATGCCACCGTTTTTTTTGCTCGCTGCTACACGTTCAGAACAAGGAACATCCGCCGCCCCCACCAAAAAAAAAAAGGAAAACAAAACCGAGAACAAAAACAACAGCAAAATTCCTAACCTTACTGTCGGCGAGCAAAGTACTGCTCTGCTTCGTTCCTCCATCACACAGCGAGGGAGCTTAATTTTTCCCATTGTTTTGTTGATTTTTTTTTCGGAGAAAAACTTTTTCACACCGGACAACGCACCAAGTTTACCACTCGGAAAGTTTGAAATGCGCAGAAATAAAAACAACACACCGCTGCCAACCGAACGAGCCCGCTCCTTTTGATGTGCTTCAGGCCACGTTTTCACGCGAAAATTGGAACACGTCCTGATAGGTTTAATATGAAAATTTTATCTATTTACTCCTTCCCGGGGACGTCTAATGCGTGCGTCTTTCCAGCGCCGATTGACTGGCAAGGTTCAGCAGGCTTGAACCCTTATCAAAGTCAAGTCACTCTAAGGGTGGAATTGAGGTTTTCTCCTACCTGTCTTGTCCAAATATTGACGGATGCTGCCCACTTCCGGTCGGTTGGACACCGACCAAGGTAGAACGCATGACGTCAAGAACGCCCTTTCTCCTATTCGCGACTATCGATCGATCGACGCGGTTTTCGAAAAGTGAAAAAATGTTGTCCCCGAGTGAGCGGACAACACAACAAACAATTAACATACGGTCCAAATATTGGCTGAACTTTCCACTTGGCTAAACATCTTCCTCTTCCATTTACGTGCGTCACTTCCTACAAAAACCGTCGGCACAAAGCTGCCAGTTTGTGCTTCGGGTTTGAGGTAAAAGTTCCCGCTAATGCAGCGTCAAAACTGTGCACCAACGGTGAAACGCTACCGGAAGTGGTGCGATGGTAGCGATCGCTTTTCCGGAGTACCTACGTTACGGGTTTGGTGTTTGCGTAACTTCCGCTTCCTAGACGACGAACAGACGAATTGCGATGAAATTGCGCTGCGAATGTCTTGTTGGATTGCAGCAAGCAATACTTAGCTGACGTCAACCTGGAGAGTGGTGGCACTTCATTGTTGGCGTGTTTTAAGCACAGGGAGATTACATACTCCCGTGACGGTATGCATGGAAACCGTTCAACTTCCCACCATCCACAGCAAACGAATGCCACTTTGCAACGTAACGAGGACCGTGGAAGGTTTCATCAAGACAAAGCTTCACTCGTCAGTGGGATGCGTTTCCAACGCCAACAGTGGATAAAGTCGTCACCAAGATATGTTACATCGCAGCAGGCTCGAGAGTTTTTTTTTTGTGGAAATTCAGAGAAGGATATCAAGGATTTTAAAACACATTGAAGCTGGCTAACATTTTTTTAAAGGAACATTATTTAACATTACACTAGCATTCTCGTATTTCTCATTTTAAACATTCTTCGATTCTTACAGAATCTTCATTGATAAGAATGTATTATCATCATCTTCAGCTTGTGCCATTTATCTGTCAATTCTAGTGCCACCAAATTGCCCAGCCACGCGCATAATACCCAGTGGGAAATCTTTCCCCCACCCCGCCCGGTAAACCAATCTAGGGTGTCGGATGTGTTTCATTCAAGCTTCAGCGAAGAAAAAAGCTCATCGGTTGTAGCAAATGGTTATTCCGAGCAAGAAAAAAAAAAACAAGCAAAAACATGAAAGGATCCTCCAGCCCAGTTCCATCCCATGCAATCAAGTCCCCGTGTAAAGTGCGCTTGTGATAAGAATGGTGGAATGGAACGCAGCAACAAAAAATGCTTCCATTTTATTACTGCTATCCTCGTAGTATCATCGTACCATGGTGGCTAAAAAGCTTTCACGGGGCAAAAAAAAGCATCTCTCGATCGGGTTCCAAACGCTTCACTAACCGACCATCCGCTAAGTTCTCGGTCGGTAACTTCTAGCTGCCTTTTCTGATGAATGGGAATTTTTCATTCTAACTTCCATGAGCCGGTCTTTCTCTCTCTCTCTTTATCTCACTCTTTTCCCACACTCGATGCTAACCCAATCCATCCTGATTTTCTCATTTACGCTCCAACCAGCCAGCAGTCGGGTGTCGGTGCGTTTTGTGGACGCGGTTGCTATTTTTAACGCCACCATCCGTTAAGATTACACCCTTCTAATGCTCTTGTTCTCAGTTTGGGGGCATTTTTACGCTTTTGTTTTTTTTTTTTGGTATCGTCGTTTTCGTCTTTCGTTCACACTCACGGTCGAGCCGTCAAAAACCGACCATCATCGACCAACGCTAACCAAGCAGTAACCCACGGACGCCCGACAGCGGCTGACAAATTTAAGGAATTTGGAGTTGAACCTTTCTTATCGTCAAATTCGCGACATCTATTGGATTGGTAATATTAGGTTCCGTTTTTCCTGATCCTTCCAAGAATGGGCGAAGGATAATTCTCCCTCCCGAAAACAAAGCACCTGACACTTCAGGTTCATTCAGCTTGCCCGAGCACGCCCCTATCGAATGTGTCAAGCTCCAGCACCATAAGGCGGCCTCCGCAGATAACATCGATTGGGCACGTTGATCCGAAAACACCCGAGCCAATAAGCGTCCCAGAAGACTGGAAGAGGGGTTTTGATGTCTTTGTTTTTTTTTTTTTTGGTGCTGTATTATGTTTCCATCACACGTTTTAGCAATATTGCACGAAAGCCTGCGGGAAAAGACATCTGCCACCTACCTGGCTCTAGGCGAGAGGTTCTTAATTTTCCCTTTTTTTTTTTGCTCCCAACCGATCGGCCCAACGTAACGGGCTGCCGGAAGTGGGGACAGTGTATATTTGCCTAAGGTAATAAATTTGTGTCCCATTAGTAAATATCGCATTTTTCATCTCTTCATCAAATGGTTCCTGCTCGGGGTGTGTGTGTGTTTGTTGTGATCCACTTGTGTGACACTCCAGACACGATGGGAATTTTATTACCATTCGCTTCTGGTGCGCTGCTGGTTCGCTACTGTTTATTGCTGGTTTGCAACGGCAAAGCCGGACAAGGACCGACTCAATCACCTAATGGAACGGGGCTGGATATACTGTGGTCCATCGGCTTTTCAACCCGCCAGCGGAGAATGCCAGTGCCAGGCGTCCGAACAAACAGCATTATGCGTGTTTGCTTTGCAGCTCGTCTCGTGGAAAACGATTTATTTCGCTTGCCGTTTATTTACTTTGCTTGCCGTAATCAACAATAGCTCGAAATAAAACGTTGGAAGGATCACGTCCCACTGTTGTTCTTCTTCGTTATCTATGGTTTGAAGATAAAGTTAAGAGAGAGAAAGAGAGAGTTTTTCCACTGATTGGTGGGACAACGGTGTGTTTAATTTTGCTAATTCTTAGCTCAACTTCATAATTACCATAGATGGGCGCGTGTGTTGATGTCTAATAACGGAACCAGAGGGGCCAAGAAAATGGCATTCCAATAATAAAAGCGCAGGAAAACAGCGGCTATAACGCGTGTAAAGACCATCATAAATGTCACAATATGGTACCGCTTTATTGCATTCCCCAAAAGCGGTCCTGTGCATGTGCAATTTGATATTAAAAGGCGTTCCGTGCATAGGGTTGGCTATTAATCTTGTCAACTTTCGTACCCATCTTTGCGTCTAGCTGATGCTCTTGTTGTACCATGTGCGATAGCCTAGTGTTCGGCAAGCGCTTTTTCATTCCCATTTGAGTCACCTCCTCAGGATTTGGGATCGTAAATCTGGTCTTCTAATGCGCATGGAACGGCTTAGCATTAATAGAAGACCGGTTCGGTTGATCTTTCAACCAGTTCATCAGCATCTAACCGCCTTCCGATTTATGTGGTTCGCATCGGTAAAGTCACTGGCAACCACTCCCTAGACGGACCATCTTGTGGACAGATGAGCGTTTCGGTGCAGTTGTGGAGTGGGTTTGCTCGAAGCGACCGAAAAGAAATGAATCACGGAACGGAAAAACTAGCGAGCGAGAGCTAGAGAGAGAGAGAGAGCGAACAGGGAAATACTACCCGGCACAACCCACGACGGACACGATGAGTCCGAAATTGGGGAGGCGACGCATACAAGACGAGTGTCCCACAGCTGCATCACCAAATAGCATCACGATGATGCATCATCCTCTCGCAGCCTGAACGAGAGCAAAACGCTGCACTGCGCTGCAACCGTTCCGCATCGTGGTGAAGGTGGCAAGGGATGCGGATGGTGCAGCATGGAGACGCAGGCCACCTCCGACGCAGCTTATGAACCAGGAAGTGGAAAATTCGCCGGCCGTTCACCCACACAGACGAGCGCGCCGTCAGATGAGCGAACGTCATCATTTGATTGCACGATGCAATGCGAACATGTGTGGTTTTTCGGGGGGATGTCCTCTATTGGGAGTGATGCGGACCGGCACGTTGGTGGTAGTGTTGGTCGAGCGCATATTGGGGTGTGATGTGATTTTTTTTCTACCACATCACCACCGTACGGCCGTTCGGCTAGGCTGCATTCTAAAATTGAAATGAGGAACAGTTTCGGTGACGGAGAATACCAAAATGTCTCGCCAGCGAATCAGTAGCGCGAAATTCGAGGATAAATGTGCTAAAAGAATCTAAATATTATATTACCATAAATTAAATAAAAAGAGTAAAAAAAGAGTAATAAACTTAATATCAATAAACCAAGATAACTTTAACTTTACTTTAACCAAGTACATCAACTTGAACAGCAAAAACACGCGACCAGCACAAGACTGTTAAATCTATTTCTCGAGTATGGATGATATATGGCCATTATCTCAGCCATGCTGCATACCTTGTAGAGCCGCACAGTGGTATTGGTAGCAACGGTCAGTTACCATCGAATGTCTGGCTTCTTCACGTTGGCCGTATTTCCCGAGCTCAAGTTACAGAACAGACTTCGCCACGCTTGTTTTCTATTTTTTCATCACCATCAGCGGCTATCCACCCTCCGAAAGACCGCTGTTGCAGCTTGTGCCGTTTGAAAATCAATTTCCCGTCTGCTTTCTGGACGTTCTGGACGAGTTTTCACACCTGATTTACCATTGCCTGATTTATGCTTTCACTTCGGAGCTCAACTACCGGCAAACAACGGCACGAATTACACTTTTAAGCTGACAAATGCTCAGCATTCTTCTGGCGGTAATCACATCAGGAAGTATCACTTGGGAGCTGATTGAAAAATGCCATTTGCATCTATATTATTTTATTTGTGGGATACACTACCAATAATGAATCACTGCTAACAACTTATCAGCTAACAAAAATATAATGACAGCTCAACTGCTCGATTTAGAACATTCACCAACAACGACTGACACTGAACAAAACTCGCACTCAGCACACACCGTTGCGTTCTTGAATCACTTCACAAAAGCGGGCAAATTTGACAAAGAATGAGGAATTTAACATATTATTCATCGCCTTGCCTTCGCTCTACCGCCACGCAGCATCTTGTGACACTTGAACGCCCCATGCGATTGCTTTGCCGGAATTAAATAGAAACCCCAACGAAGGGAAGATAATAAAGCCGCCAGTCTTTTAGCATACGAGATGTTTGAGAATTGCTCACCGACACTCACACTCACTCGAAGGAAGTCACAAGAAAGAAAAAAAACAACACCGCTCACACCGCTAAGAACCGACGGCGCGCAGCACCGAGACGAAGGAAAAATCAAAGTTTCCTCCGGCTTTTCAAATGAGATCAGAGTAGCCCGTATCTTGGACGTTTCTCGGTCTCACCCGTTTGGTTAGAAGGAACGTAGACGAGACGCCGTTGGAAGAAGAAGGAAGCAGGAGGAAGGAGAAAGAGGAAGAAAAGGAAAACACACACGAACACACAGTGCGGGTTGAAAAACCGTCCTCCCCCACTGCCCACCGGAGCCAAGGCGTCGGGAAAAAATTAGGCGTCGGAGATAAAAATCCGTACCGTACCGTACCGTGGTCGAGGTGTTACTGAGAAGGGCGAAAACCGTTCGCCGGCATTCGAAACTACGTGCACCGCTAACCGGATGATACTGCGCATAACCACAACAAAACAAGAGCACTTTTCCGACCCACCGGCTACTACCGGCCGTGATGGGAAGAGAGAGATTTTCCCCCGGCAAGCGTTACACAGCCGAGCGTTACACGATGCTGATACGTCGTTACTATGGTTGCCGAGAGTGAGCACTGTGAGGTGAGTTGGATTTGGCGCGAGCATAAAGCGCCAGACGCCCGCGTCGATGACGTCACGGTGGATGCGCACCCATACACGAAGCAGTTGACGGTTGTGCATCGGTTTTGGCACTCGGCCACGGTTCTATTTCTACCACGAACGAGCAAAAACAAACCACGCTGCGTGTGTGTGTATTGGTGTGGAATCCGATGTTGCGACTTTTCACTCACCCTGATCCTAGAACGGAATCTTCCCGCAGTTGAGCGAAATCGATGCGAGTGAAAGTGAAACGTGGAAACGCCGCTTACCGTCGCTGAGAATTTTCCATTCCGCATTCACCGTCCAGCTCCGACCAGCGTTTCGCTCTGACGTCATCAGGCGAGGCATAGCATTGCTCCCAGCAGGCAGGTACAGGGTACGTCGCAATTTCGGCGGTGTGGTTGGGGCGAATGGTTTTGCCGAGGTGAGGCGTATATTAACTTCGGGTTTGTTGATGTGTTACTTTTTTTCCATTTGCCCTTTTTCGCCATGGTAACGAAAATTTAGCAGCGTACGTACTGCGTGTTATGATGATGCCGTACGGTTTTACTTTCATTCCGTGACGTTTCTATCGTTTGAGGGATAAACCTTGCTTGTAAGCTCTACGTTTTATGTTATTTAAAAATACACATTTCAATGTCAGATTGTGTTGGATGCAGAACACCAAGAATAGATCCCACTTTCAACGCTGGAGTATGTTTGAGTTGGGGATGAATGCAATCTAATCTAACTAGGTCATCAAGTCTAGAAAGTTCCTATCGTCCTGATGGCACCGTTGTTGAATAAATGTGAGATATTCTGTTCTATTTTCATCGGATATAGTTGTTTGGTTTGTATGACTTTTATTTACCTTTTTTTCGGTAACTCGTTTTGAATAATTTAGATCATTAATACTGGGAATATAACTGAGGGTTGTACAAGACTAATTAAATAGTTGTGGCCACCTTAGATATGGTGGTTGTGCGTACTATACGGACTGATTTTAGGTGTGGGCGATGATTTGTTAACGTCTCACAGTTGTATAACTACTGATCTTTATATAAAGCTTCACGTACTACTACTGTGAAGTAGTGAAACATAATCCCAACATCATGAAAGAAAATAACTAGAATAAACAAACGTATATAAATCGATATAAAAGGTCCGAAACCATCTTGAACAAGGTTGATCTAAAGAGGTTTTGAATAAAGTTGTCAATTGGAAACGTCATTTTAATTTCAAACTCAAGAGTATAATACATTTGTTGACAAACAATCCATTCTGATTGACTACTAGTAAAGGTCCCGAATACGCCTAAATGGCTGCAACTCTTTTAACACGAATGATCTTTTTCACTTTGTATGCCTTTTTAGGGTTCTCCCTGGATTTAGAAATGATATTTCACCGCCAAAAAACAATGCTCTCAGTTCGATTTGATTTTGTCCACCCGCTGCGAACTATTTTCACTCGTTCGCAAATCAGAAATGGCAGCCGCTGGTTGGCAAACCCATCGGTTGATTGGTTTCCTCTCGAGTGTTATGTTAGACGTGGTAGGAAAACGATGATGCAAATAGGGCAATCCGAACCTTGCAACCTATTGTCAGGTTTGGCACGAAGCCAACCTTGATTGTTACAATTGCCGTTCTTACCCGGCTTTCCGATGTGTGTTTGAAGGGCAGGCTATTTCAAGCGATGCACGGGATCGATGCAATTCTTCCATCATGATGACGTCGATATGCTGGTCAGAACGGGGGAAATTGAAGACGTGAAGGTACGGTGCATAGTAGCCGCTAAAATGGTATGTATCCAGTGGGATAAATCTGTTCCATTGTAGTTGCATTATACACTAGCTTTATTTACGAGTTGCTAGCTCATCGCAAACAACCACTGCAGTCCCTGGGCACGTTAAATTGGATTGCACCAGAGCGGGTGCATTTAGTACAGTCGCAGTACATTAGTATGCGAACAAACATTAACCCTTCATAAGGAATTGATCGTGATATTGAAGAGCAAATTTATAAAATCATTCAAGAGTTTAAATAACTTAAAATTCAGTAACTGTATTATTAGCATAATGGTTATCTTGCAGTTGTTTTGTTGATTGAAAATGACTTCTAGAGACCAGACCATGGTATCCCTACTTCTACTCTCGTGTTTTCGAGAAATTATTCTTTATGATCGCCACCCTTTATATACGACATCATCACCGATCACGCATTCAGTACGAAACAAATCTCCATCGGTGCACCATTGAGCAAACGTTTGCTGCGCTTCGCCTTCTCCACAGCATGTGTGGAATTCTTTGCATTTTCACTCAACACGGATCCACATCTTCCGATTCCGATAAGCAAACTTGTTGCAATGGTGCATCCGCAAAGTTTAGTGATCGTTTTGCCACCTCCAGCGAGTCTTTGCGCGAGCTAGCTTTTCGACAGTCGAGTAAGCAGCGCCACCGTGGTCCCGATCAAACCGGTCTGATCGTCAGTGGCAGGGAAGAATTTGTGTTGGTACAAGAACGATTGTCCGTTATTGGGGTGAAAACTGGACGTCAGCCGCTTACATCCACTGACGGCACCATCCATCTGGTGGCCAATGGAGAGGTGTATAACTTTCCTCACATGGTGTCCCTGATCCACAACGCCAACGGAAATGAATCCTATAACCCTCGCAGTGATTGTGACGTTCTGGTAGCGTTCTACGAGCTGTTCGGTCCTGATAAACTGCTCCAAACGGTGCGAGGGATGTTTGCGTTTGTGTTGTACGACACTAACACTCATCGACTGTTGGTGGCGCGCGATCCCATCGGAATCGTACCGCTTTACTACGGTTGGGATGAGAAAGGGAGTCTTTGGGTCGCCAGCGAGCTGAAGTGTCTGGTGGAGTGCTGTCGGGAAGTGGCTGTGTTTCCTCCCGGTCACGCGTACTGCGGAACTAGAGAGAATTTCACTCCACAATCTTATTTCTCTGCCCGCTGGATAACGGAAATTCCAACCGCCAACGCTAACCTGGAACTGTTGAGAACTCATCTGGAAGCTGCTGTTGCGTCACATCTGCAGTGTGAAGTTCCGCTCGGTGCTTTGCTTAGCGGGGGACTTGATTCCAGCCTGATCGCCTCGATCGCCACTAGAATTTTGCGAAAAACCACCGGCAATGCAAACTATCGCTTGAAGACGTACAGCATCGGACTTGTTGGAGGTGGTCCGGATTTACAGTACGCACGCACGGTGGCCCACCACATCGGGAGTGATCACACCGAGATCCATTTTAGCATTCCCGACGGCTTAGACCTGGTGCGAGATGCCGTCTACCATGCCGAAACCTATGATGTCACAACGATACGTTGCATCGTTCCGGTAATGCTGCTGGCAAGGGCTATCCGTAGCGAAGGCATTCGGGTAGTGCTATCGGGTGAAGGTGCGGACGAACTGTTCGGGGGCTATCTTTACTTTCACCGTGCGCCCAATGTTGCGGAATTTCATCGCGAAACAGTGCGCCGCGTTTGTGGGCTCCACCTGTCCGACTGTCTGCGAGCGAACAAGGGATGTGCAGCATGGGGATTGGAGCTACGAGTACCGTTTCTCGATACCGATTTCTTACAGCACGTTATGTCTATTCGTCCCGAAGATAGGGCCCCTGGCTCAACGGATAGCAATGCCCATGCAGGATCGGAAAAACGTATCCTTCGACAAGCGTTTGCCGATGGTAACTATCTTCCCGACGCGGTACTTTGGCGACAGAAGGAACAGTTTTCCGATGGTGTCGGATATGATTGGATTGATTCGGTTTCGCAATGGGCATCGGACCATGTAAGCGAGCAGGAGTATGAAACGGCAGCTGATCGGTTTCCCTTCAACACGCCGACCACTCGGGAGGCATTCTACTATCGGACGCTGTTCGAGCAACTATTCCCGGGATCGTCCTTTGCCCGGACGGTACAGCGATGGATGCCACGGACCGATTGGGGATGTCCGGAAGATCCATCCGGTAGGAAGCAAAACGTTCACCAAGAGCACCAGAAGCACACAGTGTAGTAGATTGTCATGGAGTTATTGAAAGAATGTTGCCATAATATGCATTTGCGGGTTGACGCGTTCGAACCAGTTCTATTCAATTCAACGTTATGGGTCTTGAATAATAATGCCGCGTGCCTTCGGTCATGGATCGCATCAGTAAGACTCACGAGACAAGCCGAGCGAGTCATTCATGATAAATGAGAAATGGTAAAATCATTTGATCAGATCTTTGATAACCTTCATCGCTCTATTGTTTAGTCTAGGCATCATTGCAATATCTGGAATTTTCTTATTATATGTTAAGTAGCGTAGAGTGGTGTAGGCTCCAGTTCCCACATGTAACGCTTAATACCTTAGCGAAAGCAGCAACACCCTCACCGCAATTTTCATGAGCGTCACGTAACTCCTGGACATCGTCTAAGTGATTATTACAGATAGTATTAACCTATTCACTGAACAGAATGTCCAATTTCATCTCTCTACAATTGATGACAGGCCCAAGTTGCGATTAAAGATATCTGATTTTCTGATCACCCTCGGTAATGTATTTTTCTGTAGTGATGACAGTTCCCGCTTACATCTGAATTCCATTCTTCACAATTCCTCCCTTAGCCTACTAAAGCATTTGATCGTAAATTGAGCAGACTATTGTCGACACTTAAATCTTACTTAACACGCGTCTTCTAATTGAACATCAACCCATTTGCTAGCGGATTGGCGGCTTGTTCATGAGTGTTCCAATCATTCCAATCGTTAGGATAAAATTATGATCTTCACAGCTTCAGCTTTCAGGGGTTGATTTAGTAAACACTCTTAGGTCATACGATTAATAGATTACATAACCCCTCATTGAACACATCAGGCAATCAACACCTTCCACTCGCGTTCGAAATCTTACCCTTGGCCTGCGCTTGCTAATCGTTTTCTCTCGCCCAATTACCCGTATGGTTTAATTAAAAAAGTACATGTTAAACCCATCGTCTCATCCATCAAATCAAACATTGGAAAAAATAAAATGTTTCACCCGCTCAACAGTCATTCCAGTTTCCTTCCCATCCCACCTTCCCGGGTTTTCGGTGGACACCATCGCTTGGGTCACCTCGCGTGACCTATCCCGCCTGTTAACAAGACTATAAAACACTTGTCTTTGCCGGGATATGCACCGTTAACCGCGCGCCGGTTCGTCTCCCGGCCGGTTCACCGATGGCCCAATTAGATCCCGCCCCGGAGAGCTAATTTGATTACAAATTTGTTAATTAAACTATCGCAACATTCACCCACTGCGTACGCTACATTGTGCAGTACTGCGCTGCGTGAAAGGACTGGCCAAAGGATTGGGCGAAGATCACGTCCGGAGGGATTGGACGAGCGTGGAGTGGCCCGTTTCGTTACAGCAAACAACGCACCAACGGAGGGAAGCTTTGATGGAGCTGATTGAGCATAATTAATTACACCCACTGTGTAGATAGCAGAAGAGATGAAGAGCGTTCTGTTGGTGTTTTTCTTATACCTAAACGATCATGTAAGAAACCTGTAAAGAAAAGCGATACACACAGACTTACTTTGCTCGTTCGCTCGAGACATTCGACGTTTGTTTTTGCAAACTCGTTATACAAACGGTATTATTTATTTCTTTCCACAAGGCTTACAGTTAGAAGGCAACCGATGGACATTTAAACACAAGAATTTAAACTCATAAATACTTTACACGGAAGAGGCGAGAATGAGAACTGGCGGAGTTTTGAAAACCTAAAAAGGCTGAAAGTAGTACATTGGGAATGAAAAAAATAGGAATGTAATGTTGGGGGCCTGATGGACGCTGATGAAAAACGGATGGCACAAATGATGAAGAGGTATCGATCGCACCATGATCGACACTTAGTGCAACCGTTTGACTAGGGCAGTTACGATGGCCATTACCGCCAGTGCGATCATCGAAACGTCACTCCGAAAGGCCCCATTTTGGCAGACTTTGCGCACAGAAGTCGTCGACAGTCCGCGACGTCTCAGCAGGTTCCGAATGCTTTGAATATCCTACCCGGAAAGATGAACAAACAATTCGTTAGCTTGTCACGCTGTTGTTGCAGTTGAGAACCTGAACTCACCTCCGGTCCTAATCCCATCGGCAGCCGTGACAGTACGATCGTGAACAGCTGACCACCGGGCAAACTCTGGCAGAAGTTGAGCACCAGCTGATTGTTGATCGCTTTCAGCACCTGCACCGTACCGGTGAACTGGACGTACTGCAGCTGAATCATAGAGCCGGACTGGGGTGACGCCGCTATCCAGAAGCCCGGCTTCGACGTATTGTAGCGCAGCGTGTACTCGAGCGTGTGCTCCGACTCGTCCCAAATCAAGCGCAAATTACGCATGGTGCGCGGTTCCTGCTGCTGGTACTGATGGCCCTGCTGGCGGCGGTTCTGTTGGTTCTGTTCGTACGAGCTGCCCCCGCTCCGGCCACCATTCGACCCGTACCCGTACGACGTCCCGAACCGGTCATAGTTCGTGCCGGCCGGGTTGCTGCGGCCCGAGTACACCTGTGGCGGTTGGTCGTAGATCGAGGTTGTCTGTATCGGGGCGAAGCATTGGCGGTGCGGTCCCGCCAATCGATTAGGATTTAGTGCGAAAGGTCAAGATTAGCTGGGGCTTAAGGTAACCTACCGCGTTCGTCACGTCTGCCAGGTGGATTACAACGCAGGTCCGGTACACCACCTCGCCTTCTTCGCGGCTATCGTGTGTGATGACTTCGTTGCCGTACCAGATGCCCATAATCTGTGGAAATGGATACGGGGGAAATTCAATCCGAGTGAAATTACGTTCCCCTGCTAGAACAGACGCAACAGGGATACATAAAAATGGAACTCTAAATCTTATTCTAATGAATAGAACCTAGAAACGTTAAATGAAAAGGTTTAATTTGTTGTAGTGCTTGTCGTCTATATTGATTCGGCCTGGATTAACCATCTTTAGTTACTATTTTTATATTATTTTTAGTAGGCTGTAAATACAAACCACACAAATCAATTGTTGTTGAATAAAAGTGAATTTTGCTACAATTTCTCATAAATATCACAAGACCAAATATTGTTTTAACGTTTTAAGAAGATACCAACAAAATATCTGTATATTTTCACAAGGATTTCTGATGATAATTTCAAGATATCTGGTTCATTTATTTTCGAAAAATACTGGGACTCGACTTTCAAAGCAAGGTATTGAGAGAAACAAGTTTGGGAACTTTGTATGTTTTGGTTTCACAATCCATCATCGAACTCAAACAAACCCCGGCCAAGTCAATGCCGAAGTTCAAGAACAGTGATGGTACTAAGACCTTTAGCTAATAGCAGTCTTTCTGATTCCAAGTTTATATTGGAATCTCCATGGAAAAAGATTGAAACGGAAGGATCTCTTCCAAGCAACGATTCTACCTGTCCCTGCTGGCATACAACAAGATATCAATCATGTCTGAGTTATTCAAGACGCGAAGAACTCTCTCTCTCTCTCTCTCTCTCTCTCTCTCCAAGGCTTACTACCCTTGTGGATAAAACTTCGGAGCATAAAATCATTTAATTTCCAAGGGTCACTACGACAAAAATTCTTCAATAAAATATATTAATTATCGTACAAAACGTCAAATCAGAACTACAACGGTTTGAATACTTAACGGAATAATAATCACAATTCTGTTTCAAGCATAGCGTATCCAAGAAACTGGTATGCAATAATGCACAACAAATCGCTACCATCTGCGGCAAAAATAGTACATGAGACGTACAGCAAAACAGTCCTCATTGCAGATCGCCCTGCAAACAAGACACGTTTGTCTACCGTGAGTCCAATGAGTCCGCATCAATGGATGAGTAACGCACACTCAACAATTTTTTTTTTTGGTCTCCCGCAAAAATTTTTTTTTTTGGTTTCCCGCACTTCTCCGAAAACCCCACTCCTCCACCACCCACCACCACCGTTTAGGTTTCACGATCGCTTCTCTCGTTTGAAGGGGGTTAATTGAATCGACCACAAACGGGGCAAACGGTTACACCAGTTGATGCATTAGGATGCCCCGGAAGGCGTCGGGGTGTTTAAGCGCTGGTGACGATTATGGGCGAGTGGAACTGGTGAACGCCCATCGTCTCATAATTACCGTCACCGATGACGGACGGACAGATCGTCCAACAGTGCGATGGCTTTATTGCACATTAACGCTCATTGAAAGTGGTGCGATTAATTAACAATCATTATCGCTGCGCTTTTGATGATCAGTCCCGATAAAGCCTTCTTTTCTGTCGGTGTGTGTGTGTGTGTTGGTTTTTTTTCCTCCCCGAATACCTTGAACCACGTGTGCTACAACAAAACAAGAGCTGTGCTAAACGCATTATCGCCATCTCCACAACGTGTTGCTCCCATGAGATCATCAAAACCATCACTAGTTGCAATCAAAAATAACTATTTATGATGCAATTATTTGCATTTGATCAAACTCATTGCTGCGGCCAATGGTGGTTTTCACACTTGAGCACACGCACGGCAAAAGACAATGAGCAGAATGGAACGCATCACTGTTACGCCACTGTTACACCTCGGGGACCATGGGGAAACCGAATCCCCAAGGCAATTAATTGCATGCACGATGAGTGTGAAACTCCGTGAACCATTCAAGCGCATCATGAGCCCGAAGAGCGATCCAAAACGCACTGAAGTGCGTCCCGCCAATTGCGTTAATATAACTTCCGCCTAGAACTGAACGATGATCACGATACGCACAGGGCACAAAAGCACGAATTTTACACTCATTCCCTGGATCAATGCTCTTACCTGCTCGATGTCCAGTCCGTGTTGGGGATTAAAATCTGTGCAGTGTTGCGAGGGAGAATTGCTACGATTTTCACCCGAGCTGGACGAATAAACATTGGCTGCATTTCCGGTCGAGACGAGCAGCAGCAGCAGCACGAGCGGCATCGGAACCGACGAACGACCACCGGAACAGCTCACAAGTGAACGAAACATTTTCTTGTTGGTGGTCAAAAATTCTCTCACGCTGTTCACTGAATCAAAGACAATCAACGAGTCACGGCTCACAAATGTTTTGTTCACGAATAACCGAAACGATCTCGTGATCGTCCAACGAAAATCGCACGATCGCACACTAATCGTTCACAGCTTTATCACACTCCGGCACCACTATGATCATGCGGTTCGACGCGATAACACTAACGCGATCTACCATGTATGCACCAACTGACCCGACTGATTGGAAACGGCGGAACGGAAACAAATCGACACGGCGAGTGATTGCGTACGACTAAGCGCGCGTCCCTTCGTTACTGTCGCTTTTGTATATGGCGTCGTTGCGCACAGAGCCGCAAGTTTAGCATTCGAACCGTACGAGCGAACGCAATGGGTGCCTTGGAACCCTACAGGTTTCGGTCGGTTGGACGTAAATGTCTATCTCGCTCTCTCTCTCTTTTGCAGAGGCCACGCGATGTCGCTGGACCTACAAGCGCTTCTTCCCCAACACAAATGGCGGGAAGCTGAGGCACACAAAACAAGCATCATTCATCGCATTAGTGAGGGTTCATGGGAATTGCGGAGGGTGAAAAGGGGATGAAAGTGAAACTATGACAATCCCTTATCCTCCATCACCCCCTCAAGAAGGTAGAGGATGTCCTTGCTTTTGAAAAGCGGTCCCCGGGGAGTTTCGTGCCAAGGGGTGTAAATTTGTGCGCAGCGCCACCGCTAGCGGGGTCGGTTGTCGCCCATTTGGCGGGAAAAGTTCTCCCGCTCGGCGCGTAGTTATTGTTTCAGTCAGGCGGCAAAGTTTTCCCCCGCTTTCCCGGGGACAGAACGCCGGAAAGACAAGAACCGTCGTTTTGCGATGGGAGATGGAAGATGAATCGGTTCCGGTGCGTGCAAATAAAGGGCCACAGTTTTATGGCCGTGCGGATTTTAGGCAATTGGCGTATTGGGGACAGAGGGAAAATTAGGCGCACATACACACACACATATGTAGTGATTTTTCTCCGTTTTCGTTATCGTTTTTTTTTGTTTTGCTGGTAGTAACATTCAATGGCAGTAACTTGATGCGCATGCTGTATATGAGAATGTGAGTAACCTAGATTTTCCGACTACAGTATCGGTAGAATAGATAAGAATATTGCGCTATAGTGAGTTGAATGGTTTGGAGCAATGTTTTTATTTTGCCATAATATCAATAAAGGGATTTCACTGTGTTTTCATCTGTTTGGCTGTTTTGCAGGCAAATTTCAAATTTTATTCATTATTCAACTAGATTACTTTAAATTAGCATAAAAATAGTGTTTCACAGAACGATTGTTTCATAAATTTAACAAAAAACTAGAAATAGTTTTTGTAATGTCTAACTCATGAAAATATCTTTTTTCATCTTTGTTCATCTTAAGCCACTTGGAATTATTTAGTTTATTTAGTTTAAACTACACCAAAACTGACATTGACATTTAGTAATTTGAAAACTAACCTCACGGTACCTGTAAATATTGAGAGCAATTATTTCTTTTGTTCCGGGCCTTTAGAGTCGAATAAATTCCAGCAGCACACTGTGCTACAAAAATCGAAGTAAATTAACGAAATAATTTATTCACTCGACTCGTTCAGGTTATCTAAAGTGTGCACAGGCAAATTAGATTACATCCGTACGAATGCTTACAAGTTGATGCAGCTGCACACCGTGCCCGTTCCGTGTAGCGCAATGTTTTCTTTACACTCACGCCGTTGTGACTCACTGGGAGCGATGGGGCAGTACGGGTTCTAGCCGTCTCGTGGAAAGAGTAACATTCTGATCGCATCATAAAACCATCCCCCACCACTGTACGACTGACGCGGCCAGTTAAACGTTGAACGTTGATTTTTTTTTCATTTTGTCCCAGTGACCACCGTCACCAACGTCAAACCCCAAAACCCCGTGGTACCATTTATGGGTGAAGTTTAATTTAATAAACTGAACAATTAAACAACACTCCACGCGACGGTAGCACGCTCTGGAGACTGCTTTTCGTAGGCATGGGTCTTATCTGGCACGAAAGAGTCACACAACGTCTCGGAAGAGAATGTATTTAAAATGAAGGGAAAAATTTAAATTCCAATCATTATTATCAACTGCCATTGCGGTGCATTAACTGTGTACATCCATCTAAATGTTTTGCAAAAGATACAGAACAGTTCAAGTTATGCATCGGAAGACTTTATATCAGCTTTCCGCATACATTATGATCGTTTGGGCTTGCGAAGGCCGTGTGAGGGAGAACACGAAAAAAAGGCTCCTAGTAATCAATAAGCCATGGGCACCCAACTGCGACGAGGTGGCCGAGTGGTTAAGGCGTTGGACTGCTAATCCAATGTGCTCTGCACGCGTGGGTTCGAATCCCATCCTCGTCGGCCTTTCCAAATTTGGTAACAATTTTTATGATTTACCTGTGCTTGATGTTTGAATGTATAATCCTTCGAGTTATTAAAAATATATTACATCTCTCAACCTTCTTCTTTACTTCCAGCAGAGTACTCAAATAAGAAGATGAAAAACGTGCATGATTAAATTTACAATAATTCAATTGAACTAGAAAATCAATCAGAGATGACTACAAATAATAAGCATAAGAAGCCATATCAAAATTTAAATACTTTGTTGACTAAATATCCCATTCATTTCAGCACATTCTACCCTTTTCTATTAATTTTGCCTTCGTATGCTCATTCATACTTGTCAGTCAAAGTGGAAACCCCGTTGGAACAGTCATTCCAGGTCCAAATTTACCGGTTGGTTAAGAGTACATGCAGTACAGAAGTGCGTGTCTTGAAAATATGGCAATTCTTTCCTTTTTGTTCCTCCTTTTATCAATACCAATTTAGTTTACTTTCGATACAAGGGTGTTTCCCCTTTACAAAACGGTTCTATCATACGCATTGAAAGGAAAAGGGTAATATTTTTTTATACAACTGTGTTCGTGTGTTTCCTGTTTTCGCAACAAATGCTTGCACAACAACCATATTGTTGATTAAACTGTCCTGAACGGCGTAGTTTTAACATGTTGACTTGTAGTTTAATTGTTTTCCGGGCAGTTTAACCCTCTGCCAGACATTTGTTGATGCGGGTAACCATGGCAACAACCGTGACTGATGCAAAATAAAAACATCAAACAGGTTCATACGGAAAATGCGTAATAATTTTATGACAAATTAAATCAAGTTAATGGAAAAGTAAAACACAATAATGAAATATTTAAAATGTGGTACAAAAATAGAAGAAAAAAGGAAACAATCCAAATGAGACAGATATGTAAGAAACATAATAGCTATTTATCGGAGACAAATGATAGAAGAAAATTAAAAACGAATTTAGATAATTGGGGTCAAACGTTAGCAGACATTGCCCAACGTCACAGCAATACAATAGAAAAATTGTTTTACCGCATAAGCTCTGTATTAAAACACAGTAAAACAATAACATTTCGTAGCACGATCGCAATCAATTATTTCGATTGCTGATTATTCAACGCCAAGTACGATGCTGTGGCACTTTTTCTATTGCTCTTTCCTCGCTTATTCACAGACACGCTATCTGTTGGTTTTACCAACACGCCCATGTGCATCGAAACGTGTCGACAATATGCCGAAAACCATCTTATCACAATCCCCGTGACGAGATTTCCTGAACCATGGATGCAGGTGGACGGAACGAGTGCCAGCGAGGGATCAAGGTGGAGTGAACAGGTCCGCAAACAGTTCGAATTAATCAGAGAGCTTAACGCAAGAGAGTGATCACATTATGCGCAACGACGGCGGGTTCTAATCTAATCACGGCAAGCAATGTTTGTGTTCACCTACCGTACTACCTTCTTTTTCTAACAATCCCTCAGTTCTGTGTACTCTCCGGGCGACTGTCGGCGCCGAACGAATGTAGGCATCCGGAATTGTCGCCTGTACTAGGTCTGTTCAAGGTACTCACTACCGGTTTGGTTGGTGGTGAATGTATTCTTGGTGAGTAAAGTTCGTTCTCGGCGTTTCACTAGAGATCTGTTTCGGACGATAGGACGAAATGCAACGGCACGCTCTTTATGCAGGTGGCACGACAATGGGCAACTCCGAGCGGGACAACTTCGATCTGCTGGACGAGCTGGAACTATTGCTACACCGGAAAGGACGTACGACTGTGCTGCTGGTGACCTTCATTGCGCTGGCGGTCTGTTTTCTCGTCGTTGGCATACTGATGGCCACCGGGATCATGCTAGTGACGTTCTTTCTTTTCATCTGCTACAGTGAACCACCCAGTGAATTGAATGTATCCCTTAACTTTTGGGACGAAGGTTAAAGTGCGTTCATGTTGAGCAAAATAAACTTTTTTCTTATTGAAACGAGTAAAGCACACTGTGAAATGTTCTGCACGCCAACAAGACTATCCGTGCAAAAATTCTAAGCAACATCCGACAGCACCGACGGTTGCCTTTCGGTGATGAGATTAAACCCAATTGTATCTGCGTGATGCAACGGCGGAAATTGAATTTAATCGGCTCTCCCTGTTCCTGTGGCACAGTTTTAATCGTCTCCAGCGACCCAGACGGTCGCGAGACCTCCCACGCATCTCGGAAATCGGGCCACGCTTAAAAAACCGTTCTGACCCCGTTAACGAACCGTTCTGATGATGATGACACACACGCACACACATTCTCATAAGGAAAACATAACTAATTCGTGAAACAAAACAAACAACGGGTTCAGAGATTATTAATTAAAATAAAAGCGTGGGCCCGATTGGCCCTTCTAGGGACGAGTGACGAATTTGTGAACAGCGTGTTTCAAAATCGCATTCCTAGCCTGTTCGGTCGAACCATTTCATTCTGTTTTATTCCTCTTCCAGTTGGGATACAAGCGTAATTCGTTAATAGCTCTAAAACTACTAATCCGGATGAGCGTAAGTCGATAGGAGCAGAAGCATTTTATTCCGCACAAGGAAACTTGACTCCGGGACAGGATTAAATCGCGCGATCGATAGTATGATAAATTTAATTTGGTTTCTACACAAAAATAACTAGCACCTGGTAAACTACACCGCACTAATAAATGTCTAACATATGTTCTACTCTTTACTTCGATATACCTGTATTATGTTGCAATCTATTTTATTCTTTAGCATCTTTTCTTACTAGGAGTTTTTTATTGAGTCTAATAACATACTCAGATAACATAGTACTACTGTTAACTCTGACAAACCCACAACATCCACTATGCTTTCGGTATGAAAACTCTAAAGAATCGTGCCAAATGTCGACGCATGTAACCACCCCAAGACTCTGCGGGACTTCGGGCAACTCTGCGCTGCTCTGCAATCCTCTTCTCACTCAAGTAACGGTTCCATTCGACGTTCATCCGACCAAGGGACGTCTCCAGCCCAACCAGCTGTTGCTCCATAATGGCCAGCTTCCGATTACTCTCTTCCGCTGCTTTCCGAATCGTCTCGAACTGCGTGTTACGGAAATAATAATTTATCGATGTGGCCACTATACCCAGCAAAGCTCCAACACCTGAGGCAATAATCGACCAGTACTTCACATTGTTTGCTTGGGTCCGTTCCTTTTCGTGGGATGTTTTAACCGCGGCCGTCAGATGGGAGAACAGTTCACGTTCTTCTTGGTCGATTATTTGAAAGATTTGATTTTTCTCCTTTTCCCGTGCAAGCACCTACAGTCATTTGGAAATGAAAATGGATTTAATGGATATTATGTCAGTTTTACTATGTATCAAACAGTGTAACTTACATCAAACTCCTGCTTTATCAGTTCCACGTATCGATGTTCCCCCCGGGTAGCTTTTTGAAGTTCGATGTGAATGTCCTGCAACTGTTTGCGCACCAGCGTCAACTCCAGCAGTATGTGGCGGCGACGCTCCTGTACCAGCTGTAGCTGATCCTGTATCTCGATCACCTTATTCTGGGCGATTTTCACCTCATTCATCCCGCTAAATTCGTCGTAGAATGTTTGAGCTTCGTACAGTTTGCTTTTGGCCAGATCAATCAAACTGATACGCCGTAACGCTACATCTGTTGGCTGGTTTCGGTTACCCTTGGTTTTGCTTTGCTGTTCCGCCGGTTCGATCGTGTAGTACTGGTAGGATTCCTTTTCTTGCGATTCGATCGTCTTGGCACGATCGGCTAAGCATCGCATAAAAACGATGGCATTGCGTCCGATGGCGGGTTGCTTCAATCCATGAACCGTACAGGAAGCGAACAATGGAGACGATAACATATTCCGGTCTGATGGTGTTATTGTAAAAGCCACACTAAAATGCACCCTTGCAACCTCGTTGAACAGAAAATGATATCACATTTATATGTTGTTTTGAAAATACGATGTTTTTCTAAGATCTGTCAAACACCGGCATATTTTACAGGGGTGGATAGTTACAACCTGAACACGATAGGTTTCAAATAATTGTCATGTACAGCTTTATGATATTAGCATGTATGATCTTGTTTGTATTTCATTAGAAATGATAAAATTCCATACATGTAAAATATCAAAGTGGTCATTTTACTGGTAAACTAAATTGTACGCTGAAATGAAAAACCAATAACCTCACGTATTTCCAAATCAACGGTGGTGACGAGCCCTGTAACCCGGTGAAAAAACTCACTCAATTTGTCCGACAAACTGTCAAAACATTCGTTTCTTTTTTTTTCAAAATAAGTTCTTGAACATTCAGTTACATTTTGATACAGAGTAACAGCAATGTTATTTATTTCAATTTCATATCCTATTTGCCATTAGAGCATCATACTATCTGCTGAATCGTTTTGATACAAACTATTCGAGGAACGCTTGCTAAGCAAAAAGTTCAGTTCAGTTTAGCTTCAAGAGCATTAATTTTTTTCTTCGTTGGAAAAACACATGTTTCAATCAACATGTCAAGTTTGGTTGCCATAGCAACCAAGTTGTTCGAAATGTTCTTTCGTTTCGTTAAAATTGTTCACAATTTCGGAAAAAATAAAACATCCATACGCACCTCCTTTTCTTATGATGATTTATAATCTATAAAGTTATAGGACTCATTATCTTATGTTTTGAATGTTTCTATTTCCCTATCATACCGTACATCCGCGGTACGATTCACAGTGTGCTAGCGGAGACTTTCTGCAATAAGTGGGTTTTTTTCATTTACTACATGTTGTGATGTTCGTTATATTCGCTCATTTCGCCATTTGATTTTGATTCATACGTACGTCACATAGTTATGTTATGTTTCTTACTTTAGCTTCCTCGCAACATTGTGTTACTATTATGCACAATACCTTTTCCCTTATCGCTATCACTCTTTACCATCCCATCTTCACTTTCTTTCGCTCAATCCCACTTTGCATGTAACATGTTTCCAAGTTCTCATTATTGTTTGTTTGCACCAAAACTATACCGAAACCACAGTGGAACTCGTGTGAAGCACAATGCCTCAATCCAACGAGACCCACATGCCATTGAGGTTTCAGTGAAGAACCAAAGACTCCATAAACACCTGCTTGCAATCATCCTTTTCTAGAGTTCTCTTTATTTTAAAAGCCTTTCCTCTGACACGGTGCACCAACTAAGGCAGTGGTTGGTGAACGTTCGGACCAGGAAAAAAATATAATATTTCTACCACAGGTAAGCCACCTGTTCAACCATTTCGCAGCACAATGATGTGTCACATTTCTGTCCCGTAGCGACAACATGTATTTCGGGAGTAACACACTCGTTCTGGCAGTACTGAACATTACTAATATCATTACGCTATTTAACATGGGTTACGTGTAACGGGCTCAATAGCCCTCTGCAACATGTGTCTACCGATTTGTTCTCTATTATTTTTCATTTTATTTATCTACCTGATTTGCCACGCACTAAACTTTTCTCCTTCATGCGCATGATACAGCAAACGGGCAACATTATGCACCCACATCATGCAGACAAATGGCTCATTACTTCATACAGTATAAGGAGTTTCGTTTATTGGGGGAAATTGCACAAAAAATCGAGATCTATTATGAACTAAAAGCAGACAAAAAGCAGAACCAAAGATGACAGTTTCTTTTTTTTTTTTGCTATCTCTAAAACGTATCCCTCTTCTGCGCGTATTCGTTTGCGAATTATGCACTCGGCGTACGTTCTGATCTTCTCTTTCTGTCTTTCCTTTTGTCGCTATCACACGGTTTTTTATCTTTATCAACACGAAGGTTACTCATTGGTGGGAGGACAACACGGCCAAAACACACTGTCCGTTCGCTGATAACCGTGTACTCTATGAACCCTCCATCATAAATCCTTCCCACCGCTCCCTCCATACAACGATCTATCTTTCAAGCGTCTTCTTAAACATAACACATTGTAACCAACTTTCTATACAAATATCGCACGGAATCTCTGTCGCTTATCATTTTCCTAATATATCTTTCTGTCTCCTCTGTCCTTTATCGGCGCACAAAAGCGATGCTGGGATATGCCGTAAAATGGATAAAAATGAATTTGGAGATAACATAAGACCAAAATTGTTCCTCGAGCGTTCATGAATATATTCCTTTCTTGTTTCTTCTCTCTTATCCTGAGCTGTTAAATTGCATAAAATATGTACTTAAATAAAACAAAGGCTAAATGTCCAGGGTAAAACTGAAATTATATGCTGCCGGCTCACAAGCGCCCAAATTACTTCCCTAACAAACCGTTGTTGTGCTGATACACCTGCTCCAAATGAAATTGACTAACTAAAATTATCGACCAGCATCAACATCCAAACCATCTGCTGTACACTTCAAGGGGACAAGGCACGGGATCACGACAAGTGAGAAGCTTCTGCAAAGGAAAACGGTTCTACTTGACTGGACAAAACTTGTTCACGTAATGTATTCTCTCCCAAACATCCTTCTTTTGCTCCATGGAAGGGAACTCGCTCGTTCACCATCGATCGATTTCACCAGATCACTCCGAAGCCGTTTTGATGCAAGTTCAAATCGTTGGCTGATCGTGGCTTATCACCAATAAACTGTTCCACATTTACAGTCGTTGTGCAGACTTGGGGGCCGCCGTGTACTCTGCCCGTTACGAGAATGCACCACCGTTTAATTTGAGCGGCCATTATCTGTAAGCTCGAAGGGTCGCTTTACTACTTTCCGCACCAGGTATCTCTTTCCATCTGTCGTTCGTTTTACACATCTCCATCTCCTTATGTATGATCACACTAATGGCAGCGAATGATGATTTGCACCAGTTTCTATCTTTCTTTTGCAATTTTTTTGCGTTTCACTTTTTACTGCAAAAATCATCTCAAATGTCCTGAATTTGTTGTGGTGTCGTGGGGGTGTGTGTCTGTTTGCGTGTGAATTTCCAAACCTTCTCGGGAGACGGTTCCGAATTGGAACATTCACTTTAAAGCATAGCCTATCTATGTTGCTCACCACCGTTCAGTCAATTCTTGTATATTGGCTTTAAATCTATGTTCTCATATGGTTTGTCTCCCGCTATTCAGCCTGGGTTGGGCCAACTGTTACTAAAAACCGGAACCGGCCATAACGAAGCGTTAGTGCGAGTCGACAAACGCGTGCAAACACTTGGGGATCTCGTGCTGGCAGTTGATTGCGTAACGCTTAATAGCACGGGCTGCCAGGCACGATAGCCGCGTGTACTTGATCGGGTTCACCAGCTCGTGCAGCTGTTGATTTTGCAAAAGCGACTCAAACGTTTTACCGTCCACATTTCTCGTATCCTGTACCAAGGGAAACAAACATGGATTAGTGATACTGATGATAGGTAACAAGTAATATTAACGTCCGCAACTTACCAAATGGACTCCGTGTTCTAGCAAAATTTGTGCCAGTTCTGGTGGACAGGGTCGGCTTTGAGCGGCCAGGTGTAGTGGTGTGTTACCATTGTCATCCTGTGCGTTCGGATCGGCTCCAACTTGCAGCAGAGCCTTTGCGAGCCGTGCTGATGGGAGTTGACACACTGGATACCTTCCTACTAGCGCTGCATCTTTGTAGCAAGCCAGATGCAAAGCTGTTCTACCCGTTTGCGAAACAATCTGTGACAAAAGGGGATGAAATGTTTCAAAACCGCTTCACGCTATTAAACCACCCTTCCAATACATACCTTTAAGCTAACTAAATCGTACAGCGACTGAAGGATCTGATGTTTCATCTCCGCCGTGCACAGCTCCTCTTCCTCGTCCAGCAACCGCACCAACAGGCAGGCCAGATGCAATGAAATCACCAGCGCCCTGCTGAGCGCACCATGATCTCGCTCGTGATATGCCATCTGATCGAACATTTGCTGACCTAGCTGCACCTCCCGGATCGATTTCTTGAACACCACGAGCATGTCGGAGGTTTCAATCGGCGGTACGATGCGACCGCGTGTAATAGGCCGGCCCACCTCACCCAACATGTAGCTAAACAGTTCCGCAAACGACAGCAGCGACGATTGCGTCATCGGATTGAGCGGTTCCAGGATGCTCTGCTGCATGGAGAGTGCGTACGTCCACAGCTCGATACACCGATCGAAGCGGCCGGAGTCGGCATACACGGCACCACGGAAGCGTATGTAGTAGCTCGTGTCGGGATGCACCGGTCCAAGTATTCGCTCGCGGATCAGCAGCGCCTGCATGCGCATCTCGTCCGGGTCCATCACCAACTCTTCGAGCATGTTGAGATTGTTGACCTCCTGTACGTAATCGTATGGTGGCAGCGGTTCGCGGGTTGGTTTCGGCAACACGGGACTATTGTTGTATCTGTAAAATCAGAAACGTTTAACAATTTCAGCAATCATGAACAGTTTTTTGACAACTTCTTGGATCTTCATCTACCGACCTATCTTCCATGGCACGCTTCCAGAACGAGAGGGCTCCTAGCATATCGCGCTTCTTATCGACATATGTAGCACCGAGCAGCTCCAGGGCTGCGATCCGTTCCTCGCGCGATACAAACGATAGCTTGATCAGATGTTCCACGATCGGTAGATGTCCGGTAACACTGGCAGCCAGCAGAGGGGTCATTCCTGGCAAAACACGGTAGCGTTAGTAAGATAAAGGTGTCGGCTATAATAAAAAAAAAAACCATACCATAAGAATCGACATCCATTGTAGCACCGTGCTGAAGGAGTAGCTGCAATATCTCGAGCGATCCCGACTCGGCGCAATCGTGCAGGGCCGTGTTGCCTTTCACGCTACGCCGATTCACGTCCGTTTTGAGCGAAAGCAAATATTGTGCGATTTTGTAATGTCCTTTGTAGCACGCGATCATCAAACAGGTGTGTCCGTGACGGTTTGCGACTTCGATGTCTGTCCAAAGGAAAGAACGATTAGCACACTTGCGAAATAACTGATGAGATGGTGGTGAGTGCAGTATGTCTGGAACCTACCTGCGCCTTGTGATACGAGATACTTGACAATTTCGTAGTGCCCATCGAAACAGGCCGCCCGGAGCGGTGTGCTGTTCGTTTTGGTCGTACTATTCACTTTGGCACCGTTTTGGACTAAGAGCTTAACTATGTTCGTGTGACCGGCAGCGGACGCACACCAGAGCGGTGGCGCACCCTCGATCTTTTCGCCATCGAATATGACGGAACCGGCCTGTTCGACATCTGCGTGACAACGCTTGATGAGGTACTGCACCACGTCAAAGTGTCCGTTCCGGCAGGCTATCAACAGTGGGGTGACGCCATTTGTTTTCATCGTCACTAGCGTCTTGAGGTCGTTTGGCATCAGTCTGGAGGTCCATTTCTAAAATACAGCAAAACAAAAAAAGATAACATTAAGATTAGTTACATTTGTGTTGCCACAGCGCGCAAAGATCTTATCGCAAGGTACATAAATTGGCTCATGGAAATACGGAAGAGCTATCCAACCGATGACAGTATTTCGAAGAAGATAAGAGCAGATAAGCTGACAATCTCGATGTTTGACTCGCCCGAAACACGGAATAAACGTTCTCAGCATGCGCACGGTTCCGTGAAGGATTCTAGCAGCACAAAATCAATACCATTAACCTTCGGAAGCGTCATCTATGTTTCAAAAACCCCACACGCACCTTCGTCAAAGAGTAGGGCTTTCCGCGATCGGATCACCGTCAAGATGACCGAAACGTTCAACACTACCCTGCGACCGATCAACCAGCAAAGTGCTTGAGGTAAATATTGTGATTCAAAGGGGGGGGGGGGGGGGGGGGGGGGGGGCAAAGTTATCAGCAGCAGTGGTGGTGCATTCTATCAACAAGTGAAACCTTCATACAATCGGAGCTTATTCTCACGGAGTTCACCGGCGTTGCCCGCGGTGCAGCTTAATCACGCACGCTATCACTCAACCCGCGGGTGCGTTCCTGATGTGGCTGATGATCTTTTTTGTTGTTTTGCTACACTAATATAAGCACAACAGAAGCCTGTGAAAGTTAAATGCTTCGATTAACAATCAATCGGGCCGGTTAGTACTGCCGCATTGCCGGTAGCTTATGAGAGATTAATCTCGTAATGAAATGTTCTTTGTACTTCGAGCACTATCATCATCATCTACGTCTGGTATTGCTAACACACTGACCATTGTTAGCCTACAGCTCAGTTCCATCACACATTGATCATCCCCCCCGTCCCTTACCATAATGTCTTCCTCCTGCTGAAGAAATTCCTCCTCACCAACGATACGGAACCGCTGTTGCATCTGCCGTCGACGTCTCACGGCACCCTGCTCCAATGGGACATTCACCCGCATCGGTTCGGCCGGTACCGCTGCAGGCGGCGGAGGCAACGGTTGCCCATCCATCTCGCGCCCCGGATACGCCAGATAGCGCTGATAGTGGCCGAATCGGCGAAAGTTCACCATCTTAAGCAATGCACGCAGCAGCGTACATTTGGACCGTTGTCGGCGCCTTTTCAACGTGTGCACGATAAATGCCCGCAGTATTGCATTGATTAGCATAATGTGCTTTGGTTTATGATCGTGTGCACACAACAAGCCAACCGGGAAGGAAACGTTTTATTCACTTAAGCCCTTGGATCTGCACAGCCGTAGTTGTACGCACACACTTCATATGACACAGAAGAACTCATCGCGACACTATCGCACAGCTGACGAACGGCGAGGTGCTAATAGGTTAGACTATTAGATAGGTTTAGCACGATACACAAAAAAAACAAAACTGGATGAACATCATCCGCATTGCTAGAATCTGAAATCGTTCGACAGCAGACGATGGTTCAGATATTCCGCACCCGTGTGTGCCTCACAGCCGAATGACGCATTTACACTGATCTCACTGGCGGGCCTTAACGTTGACGTATTTCCCGGTGATGAGTTTCTCCTGCCTATCAAAAGCCGATGGAATGGATTGTTGCACAAATATTAAAATGGGGCCGCTTTCAGCTCATCGAAGGTTCCGGGCTCTAAGCTAACAGCTTGCATAACCATATAAACGGTCATTTCTGGAGTTCTGTAAAAGGTTCACCTCCAAAAATCCGGTGGTGTAGTGCAAGGTTAATCCCCCGACCCACAGCCGTAGCGCGCGGTGGTCCATTCTCTTATTACGCGGAGCAACTGGGCTACGAGTGTGGGGGACTGGTTTTTGCCGTCCACACAATGTCCAAACCGCTAAAGGTACAATGCCACCGTCGCACGACTCTGCCAGTGACCTTCAACATTAGTATACTTCTTTCAAACCTACACTGATAGTGTGGAGATCGCTGTCTAAAGCGGAAGTTATGCGTGAAGCACACACATCGTGAAGTAATCTTCTCTCCAGGGAGAAAAAGGTCTTTTTATCCGTTGCGAATTGTTTGGGATGAACCGGTTTTCTTGGGAACAGCAAGAACAAGGCAAACAGATCGAACTTGGATAACTCGGAGATCTTCCATCGGTCCATCGTAGGATCACAAATAGTAAGTGCTTTAATCTGATTTTAAAAATGAGGAGAAAATCAAATATGTTAACAACGAATTTTCTAAAATCCGGAGCAAGTAAGCCCAAAGACACAAACAACTCTTAATAGCTTTTGCTCGCTTGACTGATTTCTAAGCAAATTGACGATCGCAAACGCACGATCCCAGTGCAAAGTTTCGTTTCTTGGATCACAATATAAGGTATTGTTGCCTTGGTCTGGGCGTTATGCCACCCTGTTCAAGCCGCTCCATACCACGCTGACGAACTCGCCTGCTTGGATGTGGTTCCGGATAGCAATGATCACGATCTATTGCTCAACCATCCACGATCGATTGATGGTCAACGAAAATGCGCACGTCATACCACTAATTAGCAGAAGTCTCTGATTACCGCATAACCCCAAACACGGGCTAGTAATTTTCCGTACACTAAAGCTCAATCCAAACACATCTTTACAGTCCACTGGCAAATCCCCTGCCAATGCAAGCAGACGATCTCACAACCAGCCATGGTTAAACTTCATTAAATGTGACAAGTATATTTATTATCTCCGAAAGATAAAGATTGTCACATCCGGAGTTGAAAGCCTTGAACAACCGAGTCGAATGCAAATCAAACGGCTCATACTCGAGTTCACACAAATGTACCACTTGTTTCCCTACACATTAATATTTTTTTTTTATTTTCACTCACAACACAACAACATCTTAGAGTAGAACGGACTCCTAAACGAAGAGTTGTGTTGACTTCCTCGATCGGGTATTTATTTGGCACTGTTTGCTCACGGTACTTGTCGGTCCGGTACTACGACTCACTTACAACTCTCTCACACACCACTCGCGTGACAATAAACAAAATCGTACGATCGATGTTATCACAGTGGACGCGCAAAACTTACTGTGCGTCTCGTTGTTGGATAACGAACGTCCAACATGAACATAACAATACAATGCAATGCACACACTTTTACTGCAACACACGCGTAGGGTCTCGTAGTGCTCCCCCGTGCATCTAAAGCGAGCGGAAACGAAGGTCAGAGCGTTAGGTCGATCGGGTGCAGTAGGGCCGTCCGGACGGTTCTCGTTCGTACGACTGCTGGCGCAAGACTGACGCGTCCGAAACTGGACAGTGAGTGCGGCCGCAGCGATGAGACATGCGTTTACTCTGCCCGGGAAAATCAACAACCGATCATTCGACTTCCTCTCTGTCACTCGTACCTCGTACAACCGCGCCTGGGGGACGGTGCCGAGTTATCGGTCATGTTTACTATGCACCGTGCTCGGTGAGTGTTGCGCTCTCGATGCGTTAACGCGGCACTACCAAGAAGCTGTGTGCATCGATCGGTAACGGGATGGAAATCGGCACCAGTCGATCAATCGTGTCTAACGAGGCAAGGTGACAGGTTGCTGGTGCCCTTTTTTAACTGGCGCTGTGTACACCCGGGCACGGTCATGACACGATCCACATCCGGTAGCAGGTTATCACGGACTAGGTAAACCAATGTACGAAATGAACGGCAACATCATCGAGCCGCTCGCAGCAATGAACTCACAGAAATCGAAAGGTACAAAACCTCCGCAATGTGTTGATAATGGCCGACCGATCGAAAGCACAGCTGATATCAAGTACGTCGAAGGATCATCACGTACGCTCGGTTCGGCTAGAAAAATTTTACCAGCGGAAAGTAAATTTCAAGATTCATACAATATTTTGATAAGATACCGACATCCTCTTCGTCAGCCCCCCCCCCCCGGGAGGTTCTGCGCGGGAATGGTTCAAGAAATTATTTTCCTTTTCTTAAGAACACTAAACTTCTTCGAGTTGAATGTCACTTTTCGCTCACTTGGAAGACGGAAATGTTCGGCACGGCTGAGTCCGTCCATTGACAAACCGTTTGTCAAGCTTCCCACTGACCGGTTCTGATTACCATACCCACCGCGATCATCCATATGCAGCTGAGCATCATCGCTTCAGCCGAGCGTTCATGCATCCAACTGTGGAGACCTTGGGTAAACGTAGGAAAATAAAAAAAAAAACATACACACAATCACATTCATAGTTATCGTATGCAAAGGCGAACAAAGCAGGAAACGATACTCCACGCGTGATAAAAGCACCGCCAGATGCGGTATCTGTCGGCGTTGGTTTATCTATATCCATACGTTACGCGCACCGTCAAAACCATTCCCATCCATTTGTAGATCGCAGACGACGGTTTGAAAATGCTTCCGTAAATGCCCTGTGTTTCAATTATTGCTCGATGATATCACACCACTGAAATGCATTGCCCATCGGCGGAAGGTCAATTGTCCAAAATGCAATTAATAAGTGCATCACACACACACGCACACGTATGCTACCGGTGACAATGAGTAACGTGTGGGCACACGTATCTCTCAGTGGGGTTTGTTTGGGCATTGAATAGCTGTTTGTAGTTGATGGCTATCAATTAAACTTAGCCAAAAAAAGGCAACTAAGGATAATGGTTTTCGGCTCATTTGTTGTCATTCTTCAGTTTTTTTTTTGTTACATTAAGAAAATTGATCCTCAAATATGTTATATATTCCTAATATTTCGCAGTGGCAGAAATTGTCCTTCGAAGAAGGTCATAAAGATCGATACTCATCACAGTTTAGAAGCTCACGGGACGAAAGACGCCATCATCCATATCCCGTTAGTTGGGGTTTCATTTTAAATAACTTTTCAGCAACCAATTATGACCCAAAATGGAAGCTGTTAAGTAAACAATGCCTTGGTCGAACCCTCCCCCTAACCCAATAAAGTATGTTTTTCAATGTGTTTTGTTTGTTTTTTTTTTGTTTTGAAACATTTAATTAACTCATCAATGTTTGTTCGCAACATCCAATAACGCACCGAAGTTATGTTTGCTATTGGTTAAACGAAAATTACTGAACCTTTCTTATGGAAGCCCTACACGCTTTCTGTTCCTATAAGCACGGGTAACAAAAAGAGAGAAAAAAAAGATTCAAACAAATTCATTTTACGCTTTCACTGCATAGCGTGTTGAATGGTTAAAATGCTTGTTTATCGTGACATAAGACCATGATAAGCCGCATTGGCGCATAGCACGGTAGCGACAACTGTTAGTTACTATTACAGTTTGTTATACAAAGCAGTACAAGAAGCAGCAATATGGCTTTTGATTAAATTAGGTGTTTACAATTAGAAATTAAACTGATTTTACTCATATGACACCATCGCTTTTGCCACGAACTCCATGATTCATCGATGTTAGATGCATCACTTCCAGTATAAAGTAAGTGTTGCTAATGTAATCAAACCCTACTGAAGGTAACGCGAGAATTATTTCGACGTGACTATAATCACGAAGTGTCTCCAAGTCATATTGATCTAAGTGCTCAATCTCCATCCTCATCAGTTAAAGTGCACTGAGAAGAGTAATTCACACACATCTATTGGTTTCTTTGTTGCTCACCGATGCATCTCAGCCGCACGTCACGCTGCCGATAGCGATCGTGAAACCGCATTATGACGCACACGCAGGTGCTAACATACATCGGTTTTACGCCTAAATGTAGGCAATCGTATAACATGCAGTCAGGTGTGTCCCAAGGTATTTTTACAGTGACTGTAACGCCGTATAACACCTGCAGTACCACGTGTTCGAAGGTGATTTCTCGTTGCATCCTCGGACGAGGTGGGTGGTGTCCTATTCCAAATAATAAACGTGCCCGTGTTGCGATTCTTTCACCACGCTTTCTCATTACTAATCCATTTTGTGCAGGATGGCGAGGCGAAACAGCATAACACGTGCCGCCCATGAGCGGGTCGCGTGAGCTCCCGATTGGTGATTGGGAAGCACGGTGTGACGGTGATAGAGGACTTGAGCGCATTTTTTTTTCCTAACATCAACAGCTACCGATCCTTAACCTACCGGAATTTCAACCAGCTACAGCCCTGGCTCGTGCTTCATTATCGTGCCAACGCACGGTTCCAGACGGCGCTGGGGAATGAAGCAATAGCCTGAACACCTGATACGTTAGCTTCTATCGCCAACAACCGGTCGATTAGCCCGCTCCGGCGGCACGACGTGTTACATTCCGTGGCCATTTTTACTTTCCGGCAACGCGCACCAAAGTAAAGGGGGGAAGCAAATCATGCAGCCGGCGACATTCCGCGATAGGAATGAAAAGCTTCCATCAACCACACCTCCGAAATGCCTTTTTTTTCATTACTTTCCTGTTTATGGCGCTTTCGTGTGGCTTTAAACGACGCTTCGAAGAAGTTTGATACAACCTGGATTAAGTATTACCATTGTTTGAAGAAACCTTTAGATGAACTTACTCAAATAACTAACGTTAAAAATGGTTCGTCTATAACATATTTAGTTATAAATTTCGTCGTTCCGTAATTTTATTATTACCTGCAAAGAAAAGAAAAAAAAATAGACATTAGAATCGTATTAGAATCAATGCGCTAAATGATGTAGCATACTGAGTAATAAAATACACTGTTACACCTTTCTTGTTCTGGTCCATGGAGTCGATTTGTCCACGCCAGTGTGTTTTGTACGAGCAACGACACATACCCACGGAAACCACCCAAGACTATCACCGCGCGAATGGTTTCGTATCACGCTCGTACGATTACGAACGAAAGTGTGATGTTAAAAAAGGCGTGAAATTAGTCCATTGAAGCTAATTTCTGTTTCAACACATCCAGTGCAAGTAATTAAAGGCACAGAAGTGGAATGATAAACGATTACAAAGCGAATCGAACCCATTGCTAGTTGGATGGAGATGGAGCGATAGGAGAGGAAGGAGATTAATTACAAACAGAGTTATCGGGTTTGTAAATGCAATACAGTCGAGTTTTTCGAATAACGAACGGATGTAAGTGTAACAAAAATATCCCTTGCAACGAGCAATATCTCGCAAAACGGGTATTTAGGTTTCTGGAACTCTAGTTGCGTTTTATTGGGATAGTCGAAATATGGAAAAAAAACATTGACTTGCCTGGGAATGTTCAGAAGCTGCTCAGACCAATGCCACCAGAAAACCAGCAGTTAATTAATTTGTGACGTTGGTTGATTGTTTTAGGATTGGGAAAACTATAACATTTAAGAACCTCTGACGAATACGAGGAAGATGTTCGAATCGAGCCAGTTCCAAGAATGGCCGGAATCATACTCTAAGCTAGTTTTTTTGTATGCGTTTTGACGTTTCCAGGCTTATACGCTTACAGCTCGTCATACAAATGGCAAGTCAAGTTAAGCCTAGGATAGAAGGATTAGATTGGTTTCCCAATTAACGTAGCTAACCCAAGCACGACAAATGTCAAAACAAAGAATTTTGCCAGCTGGTCTGAGCCAGGTTAGGCCATGTGTCCCGTGTGCGAAAAATGTAAACCATTTTTTTTAACGAAAACAACTGAAAATGGATTATTTTATTTGCTCATGATTTTATGAAGAACAAATAAAACCAAAAAGATTATTGATAAGACTTAGTAAAGTATACGACTTGTGCAAACATTTGTCAATCAATATGTCGCTAATTACCATCACTCGAAATTTGCTCAAGAAAGCAAAACAACTACTTGTCAATAAACCCTTCTCCCTTAAGCCGTTACACAACACGTTGCCGTAATGCTGCTGGTAACACTCAAAGGGACAAAGAAGTGATTGAACCTAAAGCTTAGTTGATCTCTTCCACATTCTCGGTGTTGCTTAAAACCCGCCCACACACGCGTAATAACGCTAACGGACATGTGTCAATAATAGTTGTCACCACCGGTAAGACCGGGGTAAGCGTTAGATCATTTGGATGGTTGGCCATTCTTTGTCTGCCGTGTTCTGTTTGTTTCCCTCACGGCGTGTCATCATATTTGTTGGGTTATGCTTGTTTAATTTCTTGATTTTTTTTATTCTCTCCCTTTTCCTTCGCCTCGCAACAGCAGCAATCCCCGCAATCTTTGCGAAATGATGATTGTGTGCATTGCAATAGCAGCTGTTTGTTGGGGACCGTAGCGAAGGGCTTCAAGGGTTCAAGTGGAGCAATTGAACGAATGGTTCGGATCGTCCACGGCAACACCACACAAACAACAGCCGGGAAGCCAACTTACCGACCCGGTTGGAAGATGTCAATGCAATTAACCGGTGCTGAAATGAGCCATTGCTGCTGCTACTTGCGTGTCACAACTGGTTGCACATGCACTTATGTGCGCGCGTGAACACTTACACACACACTAACACACAGACACAAAAAGAACTTGAAATGCATCACAGAACGGAAATAAGCTTCTTTGTTCGCACAGCCTCACAGTGTGAGTGGTTACTTCATTGGCTTACTGGAAACTAATGCTCCACAACAAATTTCCACGCAATTGATTGAAAGGGTGCACAAGCTGCGCAAAAATTAGAATTTGTTCCATGTTGTTCATCTTTCGCTAGTAGAACGCATTATATTAAATACACTGACTCATCCATCTTGAGTGTATTGCGTCTTCCAGTGCAGTGACGTTTACAGACCAAACCGCATACAAACCGACGACGGAGGGCTGTTGTTATGCTTCGCTCGCGACGGAAGAATGCATTGAACTCCGCACGTAGGATGGCACCCTTTCAAGGACAGACGCAAATGTCATTCCCACCGGTAAAGCGAACTGGGCAAGACCTGTTTTAATTCTTTACGGTAAGGACCAGAACAAGTACTGGCATGCAGCATGAATCATGGAAGGTGTGTACATAGCAAGCACACATTATGTGATCATGCTGCTATGGATTATGTTTTGCGTGAAAAAAAAAACTTGTTAAATCAGTTGAATTTTCTACATCAGAGCATTATGTTTAATGTTAAAATCCATTTCAGCTCAACTCAGCTGCTCACGGGCACTTTAAAAGGTAACCAGATTTCTGCCCTTGAACTTGAAGCTGTCTGCGCAATAGTAAGACCAATCCGTTCCCTCGCCCGGTCCGATATTAACAGAACTCATGCACCTCAATGTCACCATCAACAGCGCTAGCTGCAAGCCAGTTTTGGCCAAAACCGCAAACCCGTTACTGGTGTATTTTTGCCGGTTACCAAAAACGGCTCGTTTCTTGTGCTGCACGTGTTTCTGAGCTCTCCTTCCTCTGTCTCTATCTCTGTTCGTGTGCTGGGTGTAACGGATCAACCGGATGGGACTTACATTTGTTTGCAAACAACAGTTGATATCCGATCAAGCAATGTTACAAATAGATAAAGAGATGCGGTCACATCAGTGGACAGCGTATGGCTACGTATGTAGATCAGTTGAGCCGGCCCGTTATCCTTAGTCGGGACGAAAACACGATAAACATATAATAAAACCAACCGCATCCACCTGGCTTACTTAAGCTAAATGAGAACGAACAATATGGACGCATTGTGGCCAACAAAGACACACGAAAACAACTAACCATCTACAGATAGTTCACCAAATACTTTAATGCATATGCTTTGCGCACATGCAAGCAGAAAGAATCAAATCAATCATGGGCGATGGATAAAGCAAGTGTCGTACTTAATCAACTAGCAGAACAAACCGATCCAACGAAGCTCAAAATAGCATCCAATGACCGTGTCATTCATGGGGATTTCCTTCAACAGCCAATGCTGTGGTTGCTCGGAAATGGCCCGCGTCCTCCCGGGTGCTGATCAAACGTACATTAACAAAGAAAGCGGAAGAGAAGGTGCAAAAGTTGGACGTTCGATTTGCGTCTTACATTATATACGCTCCAACTGGCTGAAGGAATGATTGTGCAATAGTGCCCCGTGTTCTAGATACAATGAAATTCGGTGATCAAGATCGATGGTGTTTTGAGGTTGTTTTGAGTAGACCTGCACCTGTGATATGCACCTGTAGCAGTATCAGCACCACGGATTGTGTCAATTCAAACGTACCAATATTGGGAACACTCCACACTGACACTGGGAGTGTTGGGTAAGCATTCGGATCAATGCAATTTTGCAAAGCATCAATCGATAGAATTTGCCATCGAGCTTGCAGTCGGAAGAGTACGAGGAACTGAGCAGAAGTAAGCGGGAGTGCAAAAATTCCAGTTCACTCACCAAGGCGCATCATTGTTGGCAAACATCCCAATCATCGGATGGGAACTGGATCAGACCAAACCAGAGGATAAACAACCGACCACTCCCCACTGCAATGCCTTTAAAGTTATTGAACCGTACTTTATCATGCTAAATATCTGCAAATAATCGATAGCTACGATGTGTTGAAAGCTTCGATGGAACGACTCCTCAGCAATTTCATGAAAGTATCCCAGTGTCGGTCATGCTTATCACACGCGGGTGTGTGTAAGTAATCAGTCCTAGTCATGCACAAAGATAAGATTTCTTCTTATCATGTTGAAAGGAGAAGAACAAAAAACAACTGAACTGAAATGTTTGCACAAAGCGACTCCAGAAGGGCCTTGACTGACCGGCAAAACGCGGTACCACCACACACGCTTCTTCGATTTTCTGTTGACATTGCTACGGTCAGAATGCATCTAACATGCACTACCTCCGATGTTGTTTCTGAGGCTATCAACATACAGCTGCTACCCATCCCTACTATCAGCATCAGGAACCACACCGATCGAGCGCTGGCTGTGCGTTCCGTGTCGTGATGAGACACGTTCGCCTATCGAACCCACAAACAAAGTTCGTCGTCCCATCGATGGGTCTTGGACTTGTCCCAAGCCACACAAACAGCGGCACAAACACTGATTAAAACGATACACTCATCCGCACCGAACGGGGCATAACCCCGCCGGTAATGAGTAATGATGCGGAGATGATGCTGGAACGGAACAATATTACATCAGCTGATGTATTGACAAGCCGAACCCGCCGAACGCATCGTACATTCTTTGTCGTCTTGGATGGCCATCAGCGATCTAGAACACAAACGTCACGACGGTGACTTAAGTAGGACGCCGTGACACCGAAGCAAAACGCAACGAAACTCAGAACGCGGGACTAGGTCAATGTTTGCCGTTGGTCAGGTTTCGGAATCGGTGCCGGGAAAATGATGAAGACACACACATACACACACACACAAAGCCCGTGGGCCATTAAAATGGTCACTTGTTTTCCGTCGCGTGATAACCTTGAACGGTTTTGCCAATCCACCACAATACGATGCGATTTTGTGGACACAGTGGCTAATTTGTGGAAATAATTTTCATGACCTTGGGTTCATGTCCAAACCGTCCAAGCAAATAGCATGGCCTTCAGGTGAAAAGTTACGCTTTTCCACCAGAACACTATAACCATCTCCGGTAAATTAATATTACAAGTAGGTCAAGGTGCGTGTTATCAGCACGAAAATCCCCGATTATACCCCCTTATCCGTCTTGTTTGCCTTTCATTTCCTCTGGCTGATAATAGAGCGGAGACATGCAAATGTACCAAACGCCACCCGGGAGGGGTTCGTAAACAAAGTACGGAACGGTATGACTTTGGTTAGAAGAACGAGTTACTGCCAGACTACCGAAATGGCCACGTGTTTTTCTCATTTCCATAATTTAGCCCGATTTTTCTACCACTTTCGAGCGAATGCTTACCTCTCGCTTACATCTCTCGTTGCGTAGTCCAAAAGGATAAATTTTAGGTTAATCAGATGTTAATGCCTGAGTATGGACCCGTCTAATTCAGGGTCAGTGGCGTGGAAGTCTTTTCCAGTACAACTCCTGCCCGTTCGTTGCTTTAGACCGTCGTACTTCTAGTAGCGAAAGAAATTATGTTACCTTCTCTATTTAATGAGCTTCGTACAAGTAAATCACCTGCGAAATGTGAACGGCTGAGCTGGACACACGCTCCTGGATCGATGGTGTGCTTTACTTACGGAAAGAATTAGCATAAATTCTACCCATAAGAAAGCAGCTCATATTTAAAGTACTGCTTACAATGTGCATATATATTCAAGAAAAATACTATGAGGGATGGTTGATGTAAAATGTGCTCCCAAAGAGGTGCACAATGTAGCATTGTTCTAAGTAATCACCTGATGTAAATTATTCCGAATATGTCTATGGCATAATGCCCGTGATTTCTACCACTTTGCGCCCAGCCCTATACCCTTGGCACAGTTTTATCAACGATCTATTATTTGACAACGTTTAAAATATAGAACAAATAGATATATAGAAACATAGAATGCCTGTTCAGCTGTATTCCAAGTTGGATAAATTTCCGGAAATAAAGTAAACCGTGAAGAGCTTGCCAAAATGTTGGCTCCAAAAACGCGCAAAAACAAAAACATTCTCAGTAACCCAATAGGATCTTAAAAACGATTTATAATTTTTAAAAATGTATTTCGCACACCACGCGGCTCACGATCTATAATCTATCAGCACAGTCATTGTTGGCTTAGTGCCATATTACACGCTCACAGACAACCCGTAAACCTGCGTTACGTTCGGGAATGCTAATTTACGCTACTCGTCTAGGCTTATGCATCCGTGGCAAGATATGCGAGCAAGACGTACTTTACTCCCTTGACCATAAATTAGGTAGGAGGATTGGTAAGGGCAGGGAACGGGGGAGGCAATATGGAAATACGCTCGAATGACACCGGCGCACAATAACAACGCCAGTCAATGCGCCAAACAGCAAGATCATCCGATTGAGCTAGCGCTGGAACCGGGAAGTCGTGCTTGTGCCCAATATGGAAACACAATCAAGCAGATTATAAACGCCAGTGTGTGGTGGTCTAACAGCTCTGGGTGAAGTAAAGGGGGGCGAAGAAGGGCGGTTATGGGGTCTGATTGGATTGAGAGTCGCTAGGGGACCAGCAACAGCGCACTACACGAACATGATCGGATCGAGTAGAAGGGTGCATTCGTACCTTGGGGGTATGATTTACGTGAATCGGCCTGACACAGGGCAAGCGAAAGAACGGTTCTTGCTTCTTTGTGACAAAAACTGTAAGCGGTGTAAGCACCGCAAACAAAGACTCTCGGCATGCGAGATCGTTTACGGAAATGATCCAAATACAACGTGAGCTATCTTCAAGTGCATGTAAAGACATTAGTTCAACGTAGCGTAGCTAAACTAGACGATTCTTGATGATCTCAACGACCCGTAAACCACTTGAGGTAATTCCTTGAAGCTTTAGTGATGTATAATCACTGTTTACTTTCCTTCCTTCTTGGAGAGTTTCTTTCTTGAATGTGTTCCAAGTTCACAACAGACGATGTCAAAGTGATGGCCTTTATTGAATAATCTTTCGTACGATTAGGGCCAAACAGCGTCACACCTCAACCGGAACGAATCACCGACACCGGTCGACAAAAAATTGCGCCCAGACCTGACCGACTGCTGTGTGTAACCGATTGCAATCCAAGATCAAGCGCGATCGTGGAACGGTTCCATAACCCGACTCCGTAAGTGGCCAACGATATGGTGCTGCTGCCGGGGGAGGTGAAAAGAGCGCTCAGATTTAACGTTGCATCAATTGCATCGATGGTTCCCTGCCGTTGGCCACCACCAACCCAACCCACAGTGGAACAGCAGCAGCAGCAGCAGTTGTAACTTTTCGCTATTACCGCACTGGCTCGTAAATGGCCGCGTAACTAACAGTCGTACGCTTTCTCCCGCAGTGTGACTGTGCAAAAACACATCGACAACAACGCAAAAAAAAACGATTCGATTTCATCCGAAAGGGTAAAGAAGCAAAACGGGAAGGGAGTAATTGCAAAACGGGCGTTTGCTCCGATTCCGAGTGCATGTCCAAGGGTAGGAGGCCAGCCTAACTGTCTGTGTGGTGCTGCAGACTGCAGAAACTACGTAACGTGAATCGGTCACAGCTACATCGAAGGCTTCTAAAACGGGCGGCGAACATTAGGGAAAATGGCTCACTGTACCGATCTCCCCTCCTTACCCCACCCCCCGGTTTCCTCCTCCTACTTCTGCTTGGGGCGCTCCAGTGCCCTGTTAACCATGGCATACTGGGGATGTCTCGATGAAAATGTCGACATCGTGGGAGGTTTATGTTGTGTGACGGCGTGGGGGTGGGCTTGTTGTTTCCACCTTCACTGCGTCACACACACACACACACGAACACAATTCACACCATGCTAAAGTAGCGGCATTTAGTTGCAGCAAACATGATCACACGATCGAATTATGTCATCCGCGTGGAGACGCTGGGGAATAACTTGAATTGGCGTTTTGCAATGCAAAATCGCAAATGTACGTCTAATCTTCGTGAACAGGTGCACCGTCGTACTAGCGAGCTATATCTGGAATGGTATGACGGCATTTTAAATTTCAAATGTCCAATGACAGTAAAGCCCCCAATGATGAGCCCCTCAGTATTGTGATGCATTTTCCATGACGGTATTTTTATTTATTTAAAAGGTCCTTCACGAACCCCGGCGAGCTGTTCGTGGCCAGTTGTAACCGCCGAACCAAACTGATCATACAACTTCAAGTCGATTGCATTTACAATTCCACCATGAAAATGTGTTTATCTACATCTCATTTCTGCTCCTATGGCGTTTGATAACACAAACGATCTGACGTCTTTCGATTTTCCCGCGGTCCGGACGAATCCGGATTTGGCTGCGCTATAAAACTAGCGCTAATTGGTGTCCATTTCATTCATTCCGTCACTGCCATGCTCCAGATGAGGATCGTCATTGTTCCATTGCTTTCCGCAGCGGTTCTGGTAAGTTCTTCTGGCGAACGGCTTTGTCTCTGTGGGAAATGTATCTCTAATCTTTATTCTCTTCCGCTAACGAATCCCAAGACCCAACCGTTGCTAGCAGCACCAATATTCTGGTTTCTTCCCTGGAGCTTTCCAAACACTTTCACCTCCACCACCACCTCATCCTCCACGGCATCCACCGCCAATGGTGCGTCCAACTCCTCCAACGTGTCGGTGGCAATCGGAAACCGCGTCAACACATCGACCGGTCTGGATGACTACGGCACGAACATATCGAACGTTCAGATAAACGTCAACCGTATGCGGCGAGCCATCACCGAAGATGATTTAGCTAAGCTTGGGCGTCGATTCGCCCGCCAATCGACAAACGAAACGATTATTTCAATCGGCGAACATACGATTCGACTACCGGCCAATATCTCCAATCTCACCGTCAACACGTACCTCATCAACGGGATCCCGGATGATGCTATGCTCCTGCCAGACCCCGGTATGCCCATAAATACCAACGAAACGTCAACACCTTTGGTTACGGCGATTAACATTTTTAAGAATTTTTTATCATCCTTTTTCGGAAAACAAGTCCCTCAAGGATAATGTAGAGGAAAAAACCCTCAAAAACTTTAAGCTTAAGAGTTTGATCTCTAAGTTGCGAATGTAGGTAGGATTACACTACTGATGTTATTCGCAAAATACATTCTAATGCTGGCAAAGCAAACTAATGCGGTAACACACAACGGTGTGTGTTTTAACTTTAGTTCTGATCTATTTCCAATTGCACCGCATGTTGTGCACGGTACACGGGCAGTTGCAGTTGAAGCCACAAGTAAAGTAGAAGAACTTACAAAGCCGGTCACCGCCAGAAAACACGGGTGCAAGAGTGTGTTCAAAACAAAAACATCGACCCAGGAGTAAGTGAAACGTGTTGACGTACAAAGCCCGCATCGTTTGCGCGGGTAGAAGGAAAAGCATCCGCAGAGTCCGCAGAGATCTGTTCACGCTGATGCGCTGCTATATTTAGGTGACACATCTACTGGGTCAAGAAGAAGGAAGCGAATGTGCGATCGTGTACAACGCTATAACGATCGCTAGTGGTTCTCCGTCAGGGAGGAGAAAGAAAAGTGAGTCCGTGCTAGTCCGGCTGATGCAACCGAACGAAACCGAAACTGTCTCGCGTAAACGTGTTTGGTAGCTTAAAATGTAAAATAATAAACAAAACAGTACATATTTTAGCAGTTAGCTTTAGTAGAACTAACCAACAAAGCATATATATATTTAGAATACGCACTAGAATGACTGGCAAGGTACGCCTGGGAGATGTCGTGCAGATGGAATTGATCATTCCATATTTGGTAATAGTCAGCAAGAGACGGTGGTGTGCTTGGTGCGCGTCTTACAGCTAACCAAGCGGAAACCCCGGCTGACAACCATCAATCACTCGCGCATACATCCCGCGGATGATGACCTCTGCCGAGCCAAATCAATGAACAAAACAACACCAGCGAACGAAACTCCAGGCAGCAAGGCATTAACCACACACTTGAGTTAAGTGATGCCAATTAAATTCATTCCCGTTTTGCCATGTGACGACTAGACACACGGCCCGCTTCCCGCGACTAGTTGCAAGCAACGACTAGCCCACAGAACTTATCCACAACACAACGTACCGCCTCTCCGCTAGCTGGCGCTTGGTAGACACACACACACACACACATATCTTTTCTGCCTTGGCTGCGGTTTGGGATGATAATTTGCCTTCAATTGCGTACAGTCACGGAAGCGACGTGTTGGCTTCGGACGTTGATCACGATTCAACGCCAACAGCGCAACCACATCAATCGATGGAACGAACTGCAAGGGGGCAAATCGACGACAAATCAATTATGTCATTGACGACTGGTCGTGATAACACAGTTTTACCCACTGATCGTAATTTGCGATCCTTGTTTTCGAATGGCAGACAAAGAGTTCTGATTGATAAGGTTTTGCATGTAACCAGTGATGCAGCTGTAGCCCAATAGTATCTGTAAGCTAGTAAACATCGTTTTTAGGTAAGAATATTATAGCAACTTCAGAATAGAAGTATTAAATAGAAGATAAGAACCGATACTTTTTTTTATTTCAAGGATTATGTATCTCCAAGCTATACTATGTACAGCTATACTAAGATAAATATCTTAATTTGGTGAGCTTATATGAAAAATTTGAAACTTCTCATATAAAAACTACTATAAAATGTAAAAATTCTTGTACAAAAATTTATATCCCTCATTTAAACACAAATGATCTTCCAAATGTCCCTCATAACCTTCCAAACGCATGTGGACAAGGTCGACTATACTCAATACTCAAATCGTTTATTGAACTGAGTTCTTGCTTATTCAAATGATAACTTAAACACATTTCAACGAGGGTGCGTGGCCGAAGCACAAAGCAAAGCAGTACTTATATTCCATATAAGTCAAAGTTGGTGACTGGTCAGCGCCACGGAGAACCGTTCACTTCACGCTAAGTAGCGGATGGATAATTTACTAAATTGGTCACACCGCCATTGTGTCGATGACACTTACCTTAGTAAAAGAAACATCTAAACTTTAAGTACGGTCGCTTTTTCGGTAGCTTTCCGCGCAGAACATTAAAATTCAACTATTATATTGTACCCGTCCAAACGCATTGCGATGTGTCATAATCTCCACACAGGGTGTGCAAGTGATTATTCATTTTGTGTGGCTACCAAAGTCAATTAATGCTTCTCAAGTGCGGAGCTATTGACGACACCGAATTCCCCATATTCCTCTTAAGCTAATGCTAACCGTATGAAAATACTACTGCAAATTACTGTCATCTACTTCGTAAAACACATAAGTAATGCGCACGAAGCCAATTTAGAATATAATTTATAAAATAAAACACCACGAGCATGCCGTAATAACCTGCTTGGTGTGCCGTGCCAACAGTTTGATACTTAATTGTAATTAACTACAAACACGTGTATCCGCATCGTTAGCCACATTTCACGCTCCCAAACGATGTGCGTGGGTTTGGTTTATGTTACGACCGCTAAATTAGATGCGGAAAATTAAATATCCTATCGTTCTGGAGAGAAAGAGCACGCAAGGATGTAGGGATGAAATATTTTATCTTGTTTTTGTGAAGAACGTATCCAGCAACAAAAAAAACAGGCACAGAAATATCTCAATTAATAAAACAACGGCAATGTTTTCAAAATAAAACCTAAAAATAGACTAACAAATATGTGCCAAAGTTACAAGAAATGTCATAAATTCCATTGCTGATTCCAAAACATTTTAACTGGACAGCCAGTTATTACAGAAAAAAAAATTTAAGTTAGCTACAGAGAAATTTCTTATCCTCAAAGTCTTCGTTACATGGTGTAAATATTAAGTACCACTACTACCACCAGCAAATGTTGCGCACGGCTAATATTTATTTTGAAGCTATCTTGCACTTCCGATGTGTACGCAGCTGGATGAGCACAGCCGAACTCAATATGCAGAACTGCACTTGCGAAGCCAATGCAGTTACGGAAAAGTTGCAGTACGACAAACGACTGGTGTTTATGCTTTCACTTTCTGCAAATATCAACAACAGCTACGCATCGAACCGATGATGGTGAGACGATGATGTCACATATCCCGGTTGACTTACCTGTGAGAGAAATAAAAAGCAAATAAAAAACGTTAGTGAAATATAGACAATATTAAATAGAATAAATTGACATGGTATATTACGCATAATTGAACATAACTAATTGATATAAAGGCTAATCATTCTAAATCTCTTAATTTCTCCATAAAATTTAAAGGATAAAAGATCTAAAGGAAAACAGTATATTAAAGAGTGTATATATCAAGGAACATTTCCGTTCAGAGATGTGTCGGTACGATTTACTGTGGTGTAGCGTAACAGTGTTTCAATTGCTTATCAAACCGCTCGTATCTTACAACTGAGTGCGAACTTATGCCAAAAACCATTACCATCGCGGTTTAATTGAAGTTTCTAGTAGTAACTTTTTTGTCGGTATCAGCATTTGTGGTGGAATTTCCTGTATCATCAAAGTTCGAGGTTACCGCGAATTCGTTCTCTTTTTTTGTTCGCAAAAATGGTTTAAATAACTAAGCACTAATAAACGGGAAATGTACAATCAAACATATTACTCCATAATAAACTAAGGGTAAAGGCTCGTCCAGAAAGGGTGTTCAGATAATTAAATTTGACCCGAAATTAGAGACGTTCCATGCTTTATCCGAGACCAAATTACAATCCAACGAATCTAAATGCAGTGTTCAAACCTTCTAACATCCACACAGGTGTGTGAACAGACCGACCCATTCGACCAAGCCATATGCAACAAAACACGATCCATTAAACTTGGCACCAATTCCGCGCGACCAAACGACGATAACAACAAATTCGTCTGCTAAAAAAAAACTCTCCCCGATCACGCGTGAATTTGCAGGTTTTGCAAAGTTCTTTTTTCTGTTTTTGGTAATCTATGCTTTTGAAACAAGTCCAACGAAAAAAATACTCGATACCGATACCAAAATATCGATCCGACAAATGAAAGAGAAACAAGCTGAACATTGCAAACCGTGTTTGTGTACCAGTTCCCTCGAGGTCTGGTTAAAAAAGACTTCATTTATTGATTTGTAAAAATAAAAATAAAAGGAAGTGCACCGGATGGATAGACAGTGTTTTTCAGTTCATTTGAAACTGAGAGAGACAGAGAGAGAGAAAAAAAAGCTCCAAAAACTGTTTGGTGGAAATTCGAACCAGGTCGTTCTGGGCCCATGACAGTTTACTTTCAATACAAGCAAAAACAAACCCATCGAAAGCAACGTTCTATATCAACGATGGGAGATGAGAGGGTGGTTTGTGTACTTCATCGGTTGTTGAGAGGGTTTTTTTGTGTACGATATTGGTTTTAGTCCGTTTTTTTCTTTCTCTTTCCTTTATGGCACGTTTGCAATCACTATCATCAGCACTCAGCCGAACGGCTATCAGAAGGAAAAACTACACGAAGCCTACCGTAGAACTGGAATAATCGATCGAAATCAACTTGCGCGTCCCCGACCATAGAATGGCGTTTGTGGGCCGCGGTGGCATAGAAACTGGAACAAATAAACCGATACAAAATATAAAAAAAGGCAAAACAACCGTGCGATACACTTTCGATTGCATTTGAGTATTGGATTTGGGGATCATTTCACTCAAAATGAAAGCATTGCTCAGGAGAAAAAACATTCTATCCTCTGCTAGTGCGTGTGTGTTTGATTATTCTTACCCACTGGAGATTAATTGAATTTCATTAAAAATTTTAAAACTTTTTTTTACTATTACAATAATATGATACAAATAAACATGAACTATTTGTGCCGTACAACTTGAACACGACTAGACTAGATCTTTGTCCATAGTGACTCAATTTTAATTAAAGTTTTCCCATGTTGGCAAGACGATTGCCATGGGATACAACGAGTTTGCCACGCGCACTATCCCCAAACGGCACCGGCCCGGCTCCACACCGAGAAGCGCCCAACAATTGCCACGTGGAGCAAAAGCTTGAGGATCAGGAGATTACAGCACCATGAAGGTCACGAGAAGGAAACCCATTAAATCTTTCTTGCCCTCTGCCAGCGTACGGTAAAACCGTACGTCACGATCTCTTCGCTGGTGTGAGAGGCCATTCCCATTCCAAAACTGAGATTGATTGCAAATTACACGTCGATAGCATCAGCTGGAGTGGACGCATCCATCTAACGTAACGTACCGCGGTTCGTGATTGCATAAGTTGAGACTAAAATAAATTAATCCTTCTTCCTACCGCTGTCTGCAGTGTGAGACAAACAAGCTGGAGTAGTTTATACTACTTGATTGTTGACTGCTACCTTGATTGTTTTTAATACTCTTGAGGAGATTGAATTTTCCATTTTAAAGATATTTCTTACCTTACCGAACTAACCGAAACATACATTGAATGAATTGCCGAGCGCTATCTCGAAGGCTATTGAACTGGAGAATCCAAACAAAAGCAATGGATTACCGAAATTCGAATATGTGCGTCATTCAAATCAACACATATCAGCATCGGCAACAATCTCACGGTTACGCCAATCCTCACCGCCACATGTCCAAAGGCACGTGTCGGGAAATTTCACCCGTAAAAATGCATTTCCAACCCCACTATCACAATCGTGAAAATGAGAACGTACGGTTAACAATCAGACACTACATTAGCGACGATCGTGCAGTTGTGTGCAGATGATGCGAAAAAAAACACACACAAAAAAAACCCCAACAAAACCGTCTCATAAAACTGATAACGATAATATGCGGCAAAAAAAGTGAAAGGTTACCAGTGCCTCACACTCGGTAGCTCGTTTGCACGATTTCCCCACCACCATCATCATTATGACTAATGGTAAGCTTGAATATTGTTTTCTTCTTTGCTTTGATACGAATTAAAGGAGGAAACACATTAGCAAACTTCACGCCGACATCCGGTGGGCGGAAGCTGGAAAAGCCACCCCACACCCAGGAGGAGGGCGCTAGATAATAATTCCGATAAAAGCTCCGACCGAAAAAAAAAGATTGCGCCAAACACGATGGCGCCGCCGCCAAAGCCCCATATCCGATCCGCCGACAGAAGAAACGTCGCGAAACAAAACGGAAAGACGAATAGCGAAAACGCTTTCGGTGGTGTATTTCTTTTCCCAATTCAAGAATTTCAACATTTGACCAACAAAACGCCACTTCAGCCACCGATAATCCACCAGCCAAAGTGTACGCGCGCGAGAAGACAAAAAATCCTGACCTTGGCCTGCATTTCTCTTCGCCACGGTTCGTTGAGGGTGCCTGCCTCTCACCAAAACGGTGTGCTATGGACGATTTACCATTTCTCCACAGCCAGCGCGTAACGGATTGCTTCGAACCGAACCGAACCGACCAGCAGCGGATTGACCTTCGCCCAAACAAAAACCCGAATCTCGTGCCTGCTGTACCTCCAAAACATGAAACACAGTGTCAAAACCAAACCTCGGCAGCCAAGCCAACCGATGAGCGCGCCCACTTTCCCGAGGGCGATGCAAATTAACTGACCTTTGCCTGTCTCACCGGGGATGGGTCCGATGAACCGGCGTATGGGACGTATTTATGCAAAGTACCCCTCCCTCCGGTCAAAAAAACCTGGAAGGACGATCGGTACCGATATTAGGGGATCGTCCAAAACAAGAAGAAAAAAAACCGGACATCGAAGATGTGTAACCACTTCAGGTTGCGTACGTCCACACTTGAGGTAGGCAAAAGAAAGGGAAAAAACGACAACAAACATTCACGCTTGAAGGTCTTCGAGGCGCAGATGAACGTGAAGAGTCTCTCGTTGATGATGAAACCGGCTAGCCGAGTCAATGAGGAGCAACAGTGCTCGAACAACACCACGTGAAACACGTGAATCGTTTTTTATGCGTTGTGGTAAGCAATAATTTATGCTTCCAAAATGAGTGAGAAATGATCGCTTACCCTATCTATATTCAATGTCACTCATGGCGTTATATGTTGAGCATAGTGTAGCTCGATTGTAGCTGTGGAAGAATATTATTTTTGGAGAATATCTCCCTCTTAATACACCTCGTTCCGATACCAATCTAATGGAGTGTCCTATAAGTGTTCAATGGAGCACCTTCGTACATCTCTGTATATGTTGTTTGGAGGCTAAGATATGGATACCAACTGCTAAGTGAACTTAGAAAGATTAGATAGGAATTTGTTTGCTGGCGACAGAATAGGTTACAAGTTAACTAGAACTTGAACAGTCAGAGACATTTTGCTCTTGTCGCAGTATCATTTGTGAGTTATTCACTAAACATGGAACATTACTCCACAGCTAGGTTTGCTCGTCAGAATTCCATCAAAGAAGGGTAGGATCGTTTAAGGAGCGCTAGTAACAGGGCATGGAGTTAACTAGTGATGTGCATAATGATTCAGAATCAATGAATCATTATTTAAATCTTTCTAGGGGAGTGAGTTAATTCAAATCTCCTAGAAGAGTATTTATAACTCATTTACAGAGCATAAAATAATTAAGATTTAACTCTTAAGATTTAACGAATTACATCGTGAGTTAACTCTTCTAATAGTTTGAGTTTTTCACGCGACCTTTAACTTCCACAAGAGTTAACTCACGATTTAATTCATGCGATGAAGGCCGCAGCACCCCCCGGCGCTTATTTGAAATTATTGAAATAAAGAAGAGTGAGTCTAAGAGTTAGATCTTCATTCTAACTCTTTACCTCGGATGAAAAACCTAGAAAAGAATTAAATTTCCCATCTCCAGAGTTTCGCTACAATCATAGCGGAATATTTGTCCATTTCCTAGTACTGTTACAAATATGCGAGTTTAATATTTCCCTGCAAGAACGCTTGACTCTGTTCGCGGCTGACTGTCGTAAAAATGTTATTAGGCAGTAAATAGAAACCAAAAACACAAGCCTCGAAACCCCGCAATTGCTTTTTGAGAAAAAACTCGGGTAATTTGTGATTACGTTGGTGTCAAAAAAAAACCGTGCGTGATGTTTCCTTTCCAAAGAAAATGCATCCATTTCACCCATGTGGGCGCTGACAGAGCGTAAACAATCACGCCCAACGCATTTTTTTAAATAGATACACACTGGCAGAGTAAAAAGATTGAAAAAAAATGTACAGCATCAGGGCAAATAAAACAAAAACTTTGGTCTAATTTCTGAGCAGCGGAAGGGGACACACAGAATAAATGCGCCACAGGGTACCGTCGTTAACCATTACCTATCGAATGTAGGTCACTTCCGGCGTAGTGGAGGCGGGGACGTATGCAAGAAAAGATCGCTTGCGTTCCCTTGGAAACAATGCCATTTTCCACCGATGCGCTGCCTCGTGCCGGTTCGTGCGGAGAAAATTGCACTTTTATCTTCCTGGTTTTACTGGCACTCACCCCCCGGGGGTGGTTGTTATTTTTACTTTAACACTTGCCAACCGACTCAAAACAAATCAGTCAAAAGCGAAGCATGTGACTCGACCTACTCTTAGCGGTCATCACTGGTGCAAATGCTAGCGGTAGTTCGTTTATTATAACTGAGAAGAGAGTTAAGTACAATCGTACTGTAGACTCTAGAATTCGTTAATATAAAAGTATTTTCAACCCCAATAAATTGACTTCGATGGATTGAGAAAGTAAGAACTAGATTCGTACTCATTTATGATACGCGCCAGTGCATCTCGTTCGAGCGATTTGGACACGAGATTGTTGGTCAATAGAATTCTCAACTCTTACTAATTGCAAGTGTCCGTTGATAGATGTAATGAGTTACTCTATTCTAAGAACGCAGTACCTTGATCACAGCCATTGAGATCTAATCAAGGTCCTGAGACTCGGCGGAATACTCAGAGATACCTTAAAATATTGAGACCTTGAGGAATCACTAGACATCAAAATCCAGAGCAGTAGCGCCTTGAGACATATTGAACCAACATCAATTAATGATAGTTGGAGTTTTGGGCTCTTTATACCAAAACGAGCGCTGGAAACTTGGAAGATTCGATTTTAGTCGATTTATCTCGTATCTTCACTTGGATATCACCTTTTTTTGGAATAGAAAAGTAGTAATTTAAAAATATCTCAAAACTAATTCCGTCTTTCTCAACTCAATGTTGGAGTTCGTGGGGAGGTTTATTAACATTTAAGTCAACAAAAAGGCCTTTCTAATATGCTACAGGTCAACGTTTGCTGTGCATTATGTAGTCTCGTTTTTTCTTCCATACTGACCCATACGACCTACCATTCCACGTTATGGAGGTAAGGGTTCGACACAATTGACCAAGCACCGGTACAACGGCTATCGGTACCAAAGCATATAGCATAGCAAGGCAAAATGAAAGACAACATAACTCCAAACCTACACACATCTACAAATCTACACAGGAAAGCGCTGGCGGTGTACTCGCCAGCAAAGGTTGCCTTTGCGCCAGACCTCTTGGCGCGGCGATAAATAGGCTCCGTAGACAAGGGGTGGGTGACTCACTAATGGTAGTAAAGAGCTTCTATTCTGGTACAGTTTACCCGGTGCTGTTCTTTGTTTGTTAAACAATTTCGGACCATTGTTTGGCTAACGACTCTATTCGTGCAAATATCACAAGACATAATTTAACATTATAGTAAATTGTGAACTGCAAAATTATAGCCGCTTATGGAATCGTTTTCCGAAGCTTTCTGGTCCATACTACTACACCAACATCACGAACATTATGAACGTGGCCAGGTAAATAAATGCACAAACCGGGGTCCCCTAATTGGTCAGTGTAATATTTAATTAATCAACTTCCAAAATGATAAACAATGCTAGGGCACAAAACTACTCGAGGGTAATTTAGAGTTGCAACACTGCTGCACTGCTGAACGGTTCACCAAAGCCACGGTAAAGGAAAACCCACCACTAGCCGCCTAGCCGGTGACGGCACAGTGGAAACAGTTTTGCAATCATCCGGCGAAGGCGTAACATCTTTCAACCGTGACAGAGGTGACGTTAATGCGGTGCTGTGGATAGAAATGAAAGAAGAAAAAAAGAACTGGAAAACAAACAGTGGGGAATTTAAGCGTCCCTCAACGCTCTCTGCTGCATCGTCCTCCTCATCCACAACTGCAGATTTGTTACGGCATGTTGAAAGTCAGCTAACTAGCCGGGCACGTAACCTTCTTGCTTACCAGCTGTAGGGTGCCTTTGGTCAGCAATATGAACTGCAACATAGAACCAAACCACACATCTCAACGACTAGAACAAAGCCATGCCTTCAAAGTACTCAGGTCGGGAATAGGCGCACAATTCGTGCCCAAAATGAAACCATTTCCATCGAGAGCGGAAGTGTTTCGCATCGCTCACGGTCGCCATTAGCTTTCACTATTTCGACGCTGCTCGCTCAGGATCTCGACCGACCGGTTTCGCCGATACAAGAGTAGTGCAGACGAAACTATGCCAAAAAAGACCTCGCACCGGACGAAGCATTTTTCACGTTTTCGCTATTGCTTCACGAAAAAAAAACAAGGGGAATGCACACGCTAAGCTGAGCTGAGGCTTACAGTTACTTCACTTCTTAAAAGCACCACGGCCACGAAACTGCCAGTTAGGGCGGAGAATGTGCGAGGGTGGTGTGTGAGGCCTTTTGCCATCCCTTCGCCAATGGCTGGCGCACTCTTCTGGCAGATTTAGAAGACGCGACACGACTGACGGTCAAGCGAAAATTATGTAAGCGAACTGAAAGACGCTAAACCAACGTATCTCCTCTGCATTCCCTGACAGACCTGGCGGCTCTTGTTAAAGTGTGGAAAGCAGAAAGAAGTCTGATAATAATGCTGAGAAAAACGTTCCCAACAAGCGCGACGACTTCCAAATGACACCTTCTCGCATACATAAGATCGGCGGTAGCTTTAAATTAAAGCGCTCTGGAACACAGGAATTAAGTTGGGACACAGCGCCATATAATGGCTACAAGAAAACAGTGGTACTTACTGCGCGAGCGAAGCACATAGCATAACTACATAGACAACCTACGGCTATGCAACTAACGCTTAATGACTCATGCCAACATTATGCACACTGAGCCCGATCGGCTTGCGGTCGCGACGAAACCACTACCGAAACAAGAACGCAACTGCGCGCAGCTGCGGTGGTATTTGTTCATGTTTGCACAAGTGAACGGCAAATTTGCCTTTCTTAACCTTACTTAACCAAACCAGCTCCAATGATCCAATGATTTAAGATGTTAAAAGGTAGCTTAAGATATGAGTCTTATGAGATGATGAGTCTCGAATTGATACCTTGAAATTCGATATCACAAAGCGATCATAATTCTTACTGCAGGAAAGGGTAGCACACAAACAACAACTCACACAAGCGAAGCAACAAATTGAACTCATTCAAAATGTAATGGATGCGCAAAGAAATGCCACCAGGAAGTTGCATGCTTTCGCAGAACGTCGTCACGCGACTCACACACCAAAAGGGTAAAGGTGGATGTAAAGACGATCTTCGAAAGGCAAAACCACAGGAAAGGTGGGGTGGTTCATTTGCATTTGAATGCAGCACATTACTTTGCTCGCCACGAACTGCATGGAGGTGCGAACTGTTGTTGCGGAAAAGCTGCAAAATAAAAACACGCACCAGCAACAGGGTCAGTACAACAAACTAAGCGTACTGAATGCAAGAGAAGCAGCAAGAACATCGATCGCTCGATCGTCTCCATCATCCTGTAACGAATCGTCGCCGTGCGTGATCATCATCGCTCAAACTTATGCGCAAGCGTACCTGCAGCTGTGTGTTGGGGCATATCGTTTTCTTCCCGGTGCAGAAATGGGCCGCACGGTAAATGGGGAAAGAAAACCGGCACGATCCAACGACTTCAAGGAAAAACGTTGAACCGCGAACATCCGGAGTAACTCCGCATCGTTTGCGGAGATGAGTTTTGATGTTATGCATCTTGTGATGATGCTGCAGGCTTTTGATGATCATGGTGATGCTTTCTGGGTTTTTTTTCTTCTTGCAATTCAGTTACATAATTTTATTTATTCTTAAGTAATTTGGAATTATTAAAATAATTCATAATAACTACATAAATTCACAAAAACCAAAAACTATTATGTTGAAACTATTGAAAACTATCGCAGAAAAACGAACAGATAATATATGAATTATGAAACGCTTCGCTGCGAATGAAAAAGCAATATGAAAACCACAAATCTCAAAGAAGAAAAGTGCACCCTGCGGATGAAAACACCAAAAAAAATGCTTGCGTTTCGCTGCTCGTTTTGCTATCTTTATCCCTATTAGATACGATTTTCAATGCGTCAGACGTAGAAAATGGGCCAAATTTGTTTATTTTTTCCCCCCTCCGTTGTGGTTTCGCCGTATGCAATGTTCTGCAACATCTTTTGCTCATTTAGCACCGCTTGGCAACGTTAGGAAAAAGGAAGTGCGGGACATAACACACATTAGAATGTATGACATATAAATAATTTTAAACTAGAAACAAAGATAGTTATGTCTTGTTCATTACGTCAGGAGGTCTTTTAAACCTAACGTCTAATGTCTAACGTTTGACAGCAAAAGTATTTTTTTCATTCTTTTTTATTAAACCAAACTGAGCAATGCTGCCGTAATTCGTCAAATTTTGCTAAAAAATAACAACAAAAAAACTCAATTTTTCCAATCGGTCATGATAAATTATATGCTGCCAGTTATCTAACAAGAAGTATTTAATATTTACTTGTTTCTATCACCCATTGCAAGCATTTGAAAGAAACTCTTTGCGTTGGCTTAATCTCATTTTGAAAAACAAAACATGAAAAAACCCCCGTAAAGCAATAATATTCATAAAACGATCATAAGAAACGTTGCAGGAAAACAAATGTGTTAACAACTGATGGGTTTTTTTTACCATCCCACGAACCATCGCGCAAATGGTGCAGGTCGTCAGGGGAATAAGTGAAAGGAACAACGATTCAACGACACCTGGCGTGGTGGAAAGTCTAGCCTAGAGTGTGTACAAGCTTTCCACGTCTTATCGAAAGATTCGAAAATGGTTTATTTTTATCATTCCGCACAGCATCTCGACCGTCTCACACGACGCCACCGGTACGTCGATTTGCTCTCCCCACATTGCGTACATTTCGCAACTGTTTGTGTTTTTGTTTCACGTTTTTTTCTAAAATAGAATTTTTAGACTACCGGCAAAACGGTAGCTTGGTGTTTACCACCGCAGCAAGAATAGAAAAACGACCAAAAGCCGGCCCTCTCGGGTGGTAGTGTAACGTCTGCTACCGCAAAAAAAAAAGTGAAACAATTTATGACCATCCACAACATGGCGGAACAGCAGCTGGGGCATAGTACCAGAGCGGAATGGGCCGCTCTAGAAGCTGTGCGTGACGAATTTTGCACCTTTTCCGTGTGCGTAACGTAAGCTAGCTTTTCCACAAGGGTCCAACACACACATACGTTGCGATTAAGTGGAAAAATGTCTAAATGGGTAACATGTTCAACCAAAAGCCAAAGAACATTTGCCGGGTACGATCGTTTTGCACATACGCACATACAGTACAGAGGCTAAGGTTAAGGTTACGGTAAGAAGAAAGGAAAAATGTCATCATTTGATGCCGGCGACAAATTGGTCTGTGCCCTTGAAAGTTTCGCCTGCGTTAGATACTTGCCGCTGGTAAAGGTGAATGTACGCTTAACTACCGGATAAAACGCGAAAAAGTTTAAAATAAAACTTCCGTAGCATAACAGCGTCGAATCAGTCGTCGAAAAACTGTGTTTTATGCTTATGCATCTGCGAGAGTGTGTGAGAGCGGACACTTTGACACACCAATTATGGAAAGGTTTAACCAGTGCTAAGCAATTCTAACCAACAAAGCAATCAAAACATTGATTAGGAAATTTGTTTCTTAATTTAATACAAGCTAACGATAGCAAAGCTTAGGTTCAGCCCAAAACAGCAAAACATTTGTGACAACGATTAATTAATCTTACTGTTTAAGATAATGCCACGTTTGGCGACGCGTTATGCTAATCAAATCAACTTCCCACACAATAAACTAATCCGCTCGTTGTTGATTTGGGGTTTTGATTTTCGCCATTAAGATGCCAAACACGACCAACACAAATAGCATTCAGTTGTCTTTGGAACAGGTTGGTGGGAATACGAATTTTACAACGAAGATTGACATACGTAGCATCACATTTCGAAACAACTCCTGTGCTACCTATGAATCTTGTGACGCACATTTCAGCTAGCGTGGTGCCCTGATTGATCGCATAGACCCCGGAAAACGGAAATAACTCAAATAGGACACTTATGAAGAAATGTTCACCGCCGGGCGACGACCGGCTCCGGATGGACGTCGATTGCCGCCCGTAGAACAATCAACACACGAGCGCCACTGGTGGTTGAACAGAGTGCGTCGGTCAAAGGTCAAGGCAAACAAACTCAGTCCAGCGACCAGAGCACGGCAGGGTGATGGTTGCATGGTTGTTTGTTTGGTGTTTGGAGCACGACGGGCTGAACCGGTGTGTTCGCTCGCGGGGAAACATGACAACACCGTAGCACTCTTGTAAGGGGGGAGAAGTCTGCGTCACCGCGGTGCCACCCTTCAGTACCAAACAGCACACAAGAACGCACGTTACACACTCGTTGCCCCGGGTGACCCACGTTGTTACGGTCAACCGTCGTTATTTTGTAGAATTTTATATAACAACACCAAAAAATACTGATTGTTACTGATAACAGACGAAAAACCAGAGCGTCTAAAGTAATAAAGTCACTTACATAGAGCCTAACCTTACACCTCCACAACAAAGAACTCACACGCATAATAAATGCGAATTAAAATCAATAACCAATACTTATACTACAACACAAATTACAGTGTGGCACAGTAGAAATCCTCAGATCACTCCCTTAAGAAGACAATTCTTGGCGAAAAGTGACTCAATTGCTGGCTTAGGGGCTTCCCTAAAAGGAACCACAAATGATTGAGATATTTCTAGCACGCACTATTACACACATGACCCTTGCAACAGTAACTTTGTTTGAAAAGCTAACCGATGACGCATGCAAGTCCAAAATGAAATTCTAATGATAGGACCAGAATCCAACGTACTCCCCGGAAGAGAGCTACAACGCATTAAGCGGACATGGCTTTTCTATATGTTGTGGAAATGACTACGAAAAACCATTTCTAATTGAACAAGATGACGTGATAAACCCAAAACAAACGATCATACGCTAACAGGCAGAGTAATCAACTGTTGAAATGGAAACAGCCCAATGTCCACCATGTTGGGCGAATATGTTGAGGTATGACTATTTTGATGGCGCAGTTACGCTTCCATAGCCCTAATGTAGGGTATGTGATATTGATTTCCGCCTTTACGATATCATTAGGAAGTATTTTGGTCATTCTGATGCTGTTGTGATGCTCACTAAATCAAACTGCCATTTTGTATTCCAGGATTAGGGATGATTGGTGGCGACTTCAATGCCAATAGACATCAATGAAAACAGAAACTTCTAGCGCTAAGTTCTAAGTTTCTGCATAAGAACTCATTAGTCAGATCTTTTTCCTCTTGTTACTTTAATTGCTGGAATATTAAAAGAACAAACGATTCAAAAGCGACATTTTATAGCTTCTCCTCAAACAGAGATACTTCCGCCATTTAGCAGTTCTAATATGGACCCGAAAGCAAAACCTCACAAAGCAAAAAGCTCCGGAACACTACAAAAAACTCTCATCCACGCTCCAACTAATGGTCCTTAAATTTCGGAACGTGATGAAATCAGAACCTGTTTATGGCACTACCAAATATTCGCAGCTCAGTACCGTCAGTATACTGACGAAGCATTCTGCAGGAAGATGAAGCAAAACGGTTGTGCACGCCAAAAACTGGTATCTCAGTGGACTCGCGCGCGACTTAACCTTCGATGCAAGTCTTGAACACGGATGAGCAAAAACCAAATCCCACCGTATCTTCATCGCTGAAAAAGGAATGAATTCCCTTAGTGCCACGATCGGTTGGGAAAAAGCAAAAAAAAAAAACAACAAACGTTTTAACCGATCCCGGAAGAAACGAGGATCAATCACACCAAATATGGCAAGTGTGCGGACCCGTCGTACCCGCCCTGCCCGGGGGGTTGAAGAAGCATTGGTTAGCGAGCACAATGGCCGCTCTCAAGGATAATCTGTGTGTCCGTTAGGGAGAACAAAGTGTGTATTTTAGTCATCGAGGAAGCTTGGTCACGTCTGGACAAAGCTGTAACGTCCACATCATAGTAAATAACGTACTCGTATGGTTATTTGCATCCCCTGTCGGTACAGGGGAAGTTCTTCTTAGTGGTTAGTAGACTTAGAAATGTCACGGATATTTCCCACAGACGCACAACACTCCTGAGAATAAGCGCCGCGAATGAGAATTTATTATTCCAGCGTTTAGTCACAGTACGTCAGACACATGCAGGGAGGTCAATGCTCGTAATAGTTCTTTGTATTGGAGTACATGGAGTTCGAACCCAATGGCTAGAAGAAAAGTGCTTCCGACACGCACAAAGAACCCCCCTCGTTGGAGTCGTTGTTTGTGCCCTGCTGGAAAGGGATCTTAGGATCGCAGACAAACCGGAGTGGTGAGCAGCAGCAATATAAAGCCTGACCGATGTCCGGAAGTAACCGACGATGACAACGATAGCTTCGAATGGATCGAATGGCAATAACCGTACAGACCATCTTGAAACACCAGACGGGCGGCGGTGGGTATGGACAGCAACATCGGACCGTTACAAACGAAGAAGAGAAGGGATAGAAAAAAGACAGAGAGAGAGAGAGCGAGATTAATGCGTTCGCGGTACGAGTTATCGAGAATGTTATTTTTACTGTTCCGCGAAGGTCAACCAGTTTCTGTAGACATTTTTTTTTGTTGTCTGACCGCTTGTAAAATCGCTGGACGGTCAAACGATCGCGGTGAAGAAACTATGGAACCAAAAGCAACGCATTCAAAACCAACCTCTACAGTGGAGGAACTCGTACCAATGCTTACAATCGGAATGATTTTTGAAGTTATGTTTCATCTTTGCAGCGAATAGGACCGTTTTTCTATTCTTTGGACATTCAAGTGGAATATTTGGAGGAGAGGTAGAAGTGGAATCTTTCCACCTTTGAAGTCCTGGGTTTGAAGATGATTGATATACTTTCCATACTCAAGCGAAGACATATTTAGACAACTTCACCACAGCCTGTGGATACAACTCGTCCAAGTCATGTTTCCATGTTTCACTGAACTGATATTTCCGCCCAAGCTGTGTAAATATTGCCCAAGAAAGGCAAGACATATTCATAATTATTTGTTTTTCTTGCCGTTCCGTTCATCTGTAAAACTCGGCTCTTCATAGGCACGTCTTTTTTTTCGACCATTTTCCATTCGTAATCGATGGCCCACATTCGATAATCGCGCATGACCGCGCTCATGCCAACCGACGAATTATTACATACACCCTTTATTGAGCGGTTCACCACCATGTCTTGGGAGACACCTAGGTACATGCGCCACTAGACACAGCGCAGTCAGTAGTAAATCGGGCAGATTGGAAGAAAAAACAGCCTTAAAAACGAAAGTGAGAGAGCATGAGGGCATACACGCAAAATGCAATAATAAAAAATTTGAAACCAATAAAAAAAAAAACGAGTCCACTGAAAGGGAACGAACTCAAATAACTAATGCAAGCCCAGTCAAAGTGCTCCTTCAACCGGACCGCCACAGCTTAGCGACGGTGACCAGCGAACGCAAACGTCGGAGACCATCATTACGCCCATCACGTCACGAATTCCGAATCGATCACACACTGGCACTGTCTACGAAAATCTCGTCTACATTGGTGGGGGAGTTGTGGAAAAATAGGTGGTGGTTTTCCATTCCGCGTCAGCTCCCCACGATCCCTAGCCGAACTGCCCGCGCGCTTGATGTAACACAATGGATGATGTACAGTGTCCACGCCCCACACGCTTTGCCAACCTGACCGCGTAATCGATCGTGCAGCAACAGTGACTTTCGTCGCTGTGCCAGCCGTGCCAGCACCATTGTAAAATGTGTAACATCATCATCATTGCCAGGTTGGACGCCGAGCGATCGCTCATTAGACCGAATGCGAATGGCACAACAGCGGCGTAATGGGGCGGCGCGGATACTTAAGCACAAAGAATCAGAAACGGGAAAGAGACAGTTAGTATCTCGCTCACGAAATCTTCACGATCGATTTGGAACTTCTGAGCGAGTGAAAAGGTTTGGAATTGACGGTGATCTACCATCTGATCAAGTTGGAATTGAACTGACAGCTGTCAAAAATATAAGTGTAGGTGGTCCTCGAGTTCCCAGGAGATTACGCGAAGATTCTCGGGGACTCGCGAATATCTCGAGAAACTCACAAATATCTAGGGTATAGGGACAATACCATTGGGGGCTATACCCTGGTACCATGGGTCTAAAGCACCCCTCCATTCGGGTGGGGTGAAGTTATCGATACGGTAATAAACGATCTTATTGTTGACAAAAAGCATAAGATGGTGGTAATGGCACATGGTTTGGGGTCACATAGTAACAGAACTGAGATTGTACCTTTGTTGCATCGATAATTCCCGGGTCGGTCTAAGTAACAAAGGACTTTATTCCTTTTCGCGACGACCTTGAAATAACACATTGAAAGAAGAAGAACATCTGGAGGGCATAAAAAATGGACTCGATTTTACAAAAATATTGTTATATAATTTGAACTGCAGCAGAGTCGGGCCAACGCAATTCTTTAGCTACACTCCAAAACTTCTTCAACCAAAGAAACATCATATGGACATTACTTAACTTCAATAACCCAATGCGCACATGTACTACGTGCTTTGAAAGCTGAAGAAATAGTAAGACAAAAAAGACACATTTCCGAAACTATTTATATGGTTCCAACATTTCCATGACCGTGGGGAAAATCCGAAACGACCGAAGGAAAACACCATAAATCACGATACGCTCAGAATGCAACGTACCGCACACACCGGCAGTAAAACGGACGAGTTTCCCTCTTCCGGCACCAGTACTGCTGGTGACCACGTGAGGCACAACCTAGCTGCACGTTACCTGTACCTCCGACCATCATTTGGCAAAAATAATAAGGATTACGATTGTCACCATTCAAGTGTTCCGCATGTTTTCGCTGTCCTCCTTGTGCGTTTGGAAGTCAATTCTCGGGCAAAAATGTGACAAACACGGTCGTCTGTACGATTCAACGGAAGGGAATTTTGCCACAACCGTGTAGAACGTGTAGGATTAGGGTAATAACCTACCACCAGTGAGCCCGTTTCTGCACCCCTAATCGGAGGTCAACGGACACGTGGGTCGGAAAAAGCAAAAAAAAAAACGGCAAGCAAAAATCACACGTGGTCGGGGCACGTTTTGGTGCAGGTTGTGCTTTCCGAGACTTTTCTTCGGAGGGAAGTAGCACACATGTGATGTTGTCTACATGGCCGCACGTTCGACCCGGGGAAACGTATGCAAATATTGCTTCCAGCGATTGCTTCGTACCGTTCCTCCAAAGTAAGCTTTTACCAACCCTTCTTTACAAACAACGAGGTGCAGTTTTTTCCTAACGTTGAAGCATTAGATTGGGTATTGGTACGTCAACACACGGTGGCTCTCCCCACTTATCGACCAAATATTGACGCGACATCCGTCCGCTAGCGGGGCGTTCCGAGTCCTTGAGTCAAAGTCATAAATTATTTCACCCAAAATGTCATAAAACTTTTCAAATCACATCTACTTTGTAGTGGCGCACTTGCTACCGAGGCTGGGGCTCGAGGGTTGAATTGCAGCTGATTTATTGTCCTATTTGTTCTCACACATAAACAACACATTGCAAGGATCGTTGCTGCAATACAACCACCAAACACCGAAGGATAGTTTTTTTTTGGAAAAAGTTTTTGTCAGTGATGACCCCTGATTGCACCCTAAAGGCTGGTGTTTGCGTTTCCAGTAACAAGATTAAAGAAGGTTGCAACAGTCACATGGTGCGCTTTTTATTTAGGAGTTGATATGGACACATTAAAACGTGCTTCAATTGAAGTCGATAGCACGTGATGGAACATTTGAAACAAAATCTAAATAAATATTTCAAACAACGTTGACCCAATTATTAATCAGTAATAAAAACCTCAGTCTGTTGCACACAAACCTACGAGAGTTCTAGAAGGACCTCTTCAACATCGTGAATATATCCAAGAATTATGGAACAATCCTGGGTGGGTCAAGTAAGGGATCTTCATCTCCTCATGGGAGAAGCCCAGAAGTTTAGTAGTAGTAGTAGTAGTACTGGTAGGGGTAGTAACTGGAAGAGCCTTCGGTTGACAGAAACTCGAAGTGGTAGAAGATATGGGTTCTCTGGGAAAATCTACGTGCCTGGAGGATGTGAAAGAACTCGTTGAGGAATTCGCCTCAGAAGGAGACAACCCAGGATTTACACGATCTTTATTAGTTAATAGCAACAAATCAGGTTTGAAGAGGAGTCAGAAATAGTGGAAGTTAGCTTTACAAGATATAAATGAGATCCAACTCGAACCTCGAGGTACCACTGTATTTCATTCCAAACAATTAATAATTATTATAAAAACATTAACAAGCCATTTTTGCTTTAAAACTGCCTGCCTCTTGGAGGCACTAACGCGATGGAATGAACCAGAACCTTCTCAACATGTCATGCATTTCGCCATTCGCCGTTCGAAAAGCAGAAGGGAAATCAATACGAAGGCCACGCACACGGAAACTGTGCCAAGTAACGTCTTTGGGTGTTGAAAACAACCTCCCCTTCCCTCCCAAAACAAACACACACACATACACAGACAGGCGAGATTTTACAACAATAAATTTCTAGGGGGCGGGAGAGAATTTTGCAAATAACTTCCCCAAAATCAAACGTAGAATGCATCCAAATATCTCCGAGCTGTCAATGCTCGACAATCGCTTCTCTTTTGCTCTCAAAGTGAGCGAGTGAGATAGCGTATCGGGTCACCATGTAAGTGTGAGCGAGAACAGAAACGCTTTTTGGAAAATGAAAAAGAAATCAAAAGTAAACAAACGAACGGCTACATCGGGATGCTGGGATGCAGAGCATACTCGCGCGTTGCACCCATCGATCCAATGGTCAAATGAGCATTAAACTCGAAACACACTGTGCTCAGCACAGATACGTTGGGGGAGTGTATGTTTTCCCGCTTGCGCTCTCGCTCGTTCCTACGCAAAACGTACGTTTATTTTAAGACATCAAACGGACAAATGCTATGCTACTGCGATGCCAGTGGGGTTATGAAATCAAGCATAGCATTCTACGATTGGCGGAAAAAACGCCACCATTCTGGCCACCTCAGCAAGTGGAGTGCTGTGTACATGGGCGTTATGTAAGGCCAGATTTTATATTTCCACATTGCATACGACGTCTCGACCCGGACATCACTCGGAGCTCTCTACCCCCGTAGATAAACGCAAACACACACGCACACACGCACACAGCGCACACAAACGCAATCAGTTGAAGCATTTGAGAGAAGAAAAAAACGGATGCATGAAATAGCATCATTACTGTGCCACCGTGCGTAACTATGGCAGTCAAATTCGTTGCTTGTCCATAACATATCGCTGTCCCGTTTTTTTTTTCTCCTCCGTCGTATTCTTTCTCACTTCCCCACTGATAAACTCTCGACAGTTCCGACTGCGTTTCTCTATTACACAAACGCGTTCGCTTATCAGCGCGCTTATCCGCACTTGGCGCTGCTGTAGCCGCTCGCTGTGCTGGTCTGTGTATGTATGTGTGACGGTATGAAAAAAAAACGTCAAACCAACAACAACCCCACGTCCAGCTTACCTTCAGTGCAGCGAGATTTCCTGTGCGAGCTGCGTTAAACACACTTTCCACCACTGTCGGTAGCATCGTTCCGTTGTCGGCCATCGTTTGTTGACCGTCGGACGATTGTGACGGTTGGGACGAAGTCATATGGGGGACCTGTGCACCTGCACCGTAATCGCACAGAACACAAACACACACAAGCGCGCGCGCGCACGATATCTTTCCAGTCGATGCTCGGGAAACGCAGAACTTCAACACACACCTCGTTCCGTTAAAATGACCTTTTTCTCTTCCTTTTTGCTTTGCCTTCTTTTAGGAAGGCCTTTTTCTTCCTTCCGTTGGGAATCTTCTACTAGGACGCGACAGTGTAAACAACGCCCCAAAACAACGCACACAGAACCACACAAACACACAACAAAACACGGAGACACTGCACCAACTCGGATAGCACTTCTTCAATACAGTAGTGAAACTGCTTTCCCGATGCTCTTCTTCCGAGGTCCTGCTTCACACCAGGGCACCAGAGATCCTTCCAATTCCCTCGGAGTTCCAAGTCGTACGATGCTTTCGCTTGTTTCTTGCTTTGGTTGCGACCTCTTCTTCACCTCTTCTTGTACATTGATTGAATGCAATCTCACGAACGCTCTCCTTCAACGCTTTACCTCACTGATCGATGGACCAGTGGAAGGGAACGCAGGAAAACGCACTTCAGGACAATCAGGACATTCGACGACCACCAAACTCAACAAGTCCGTTTAGACGTAATACTCCGACAGGTACAGAACAGGAGCTCTCGTACTATTGCACAGCAAGCTGTTGTGCGCTCAATTACTGGAGCTTCCCTGGATGATGGACGAGCCCCCTATGATTCAGAGCGAAGCACAAAACCTGCCTCCTAAACATGCGGCCACCAAAACCTCTTAAGCACTCGCAGAATAACTCCCGAACTTTTTTCACGTGGATACGCACTACTCCTCGTGTTACTGTGCTGACTTTGGCAGGTGTGTCTCACACGGTTACTACGTTGCTAGGCAAAGACACGCACACACGCAGAATACGCTCAGAGGAGGCTGCGAAAGGACTATGGCGTAGTATCGGATAGCAAAACACCAACTCACACACGCACACACGCACAAATTCAACGGATTTACGTTCTTGCGGAAGGATGGGTTTCTTCCTGTAACCCGTTTCGTCGTCACTCCACGACGGAATTGCTTTCCTCGCAACAATTCCCACAAGCGTACACCGTCAATCTGTCGATACGGTGGGTCTTTTTCTGTTATTCTTTACTACACACTACCACCAACACTAGTCTGCCCGTTTGATACACAACACACACACACACACTCGCTCGCACTTTCAGCGGTAGATGTGTTCTTCGCTTGGTCCAAGTGAACGGGGACAGAAAACTCGTTTTGCTCGAACTTCGAGATCCTTTTTGCTTGATTCCGATATACACTTTTCCCCACGCCACTGAATGGGAGTTCAGATTTCACGCCTGATTAAAGGGTGAACTGTTTCGCTTTTGTTGTTATCTCTTCTTACCCGTGCGATAAGGTTCACACTTCAGCACAAATGTTTGAGACTATTTTTTGCTGAAGTATTGTGTGATTTTTTTCTTTACAACCGAGCGCAAATGGTTGGTGTGGCCGCGCGTACGAGAGCTTCCTTTTCAGCTTCGACCAAGATCTCTCACAACGAAATGCGTCCCGCGACCAGCTAACGGTACGGTAGAACCATTCGAACGACACACAATGGTGGGGTCGTTGTGCAGGGTTAGTCAAACACCAAAGTCTTTCGAAAGAAATTATTTTACTCAGTTAAGCTCTGGTGCTTGCATAAAATTCCATTCAAATGACAAAAAAGTGTTTGCGTAATTATTGCTGCTAAGAATTTTCCCATCAGTCAGCGAAAATAACAAAGAAAGTTATTATTTGTGTGAAAATATCGGCCGTTATTCAGTTGAGCATCCCTGTAACGGACAGGCACGCCAACTGCGCCGTTAACGACGCTCTCAGAAAGAGTCGCTTTGTTCGCGAGCGAGCGGGAGCGGATTCTGAATGGCCACGCATGATTTCCGCCATACTACAACAGCTCCCAGAGCACTGTGCGATCAAAATAAACGACTTCCGTTAGGGGACACCACACCACAAGGCAGTCCGTCTATCAGCTGTTCGATTTGGTTTTTCAACAAAGATAGGTTAATTGTGTTCTAACTGCGGTTTTTGATTTGTGAACCGATAATTATGAAGTTTTTAATGATACCCTGTAAACAAAAGATTAATTTAATATGAAATCTTCAGTTTTTTTGTTCTTTTTAATTCAAGGTCACAAAGCATTCGTTTGGTAAGCGAAAATCCGTTAAACGAAGAATCGTTTGCCCAAGTAGCAAAACTGAGTCGGACAAACGGATGGCCAAGGTTTACACATAGCGATTTGCAGAGGTGGTTGATGCCCGAATTAAAAAAATATCACAACATTAATTTCTATTTTATAGCTTTTTGAAGAACAGCGCATTTCGCAGAATTAGCTTACATGTAGTAAGCTTTATTTCATACAAGAATCGGAATATAAATTTTCGCACAAACAAAACTCCGTAAAAAGAATAAATCGAGATGGAGTTCGTAAATCTTGTAGAAACCTTGAAGACAATGTTTTCGAGCACATTAATCCCATTCTACCAAATTTCGAAAGTTTGCCCTCAAATCACTGCTAATTCAACGGGTAAATTAAGAGTTAATGAACAGTCGTTAAGTTTCGTACGGGTTTCTTCGTCATGCTGTATCATGCGCCTGATTTGGCCAGACCGGAATTTTTTCGAGCAGATTATTTGTGCATCAAAATGGATGAAACGATTTGGCACTATTCCACGACAAAATATGCAAAAGACGATGAATTATAAAGTAAAATTACGACAACATTCGACAAAGTATTGCTGTTTTATTTCCAGCAATCGAGATCGACTAGCTGTCGTGTTTTCGAGCAGTTCCCAGGCGACAATTTGTTCAAAGCTCAGCATTTGTTTCGTTAATAACTGACGAAAATTACTGAAAGTCACTAATGGACTGTTTAGTAACAACCCCATCAATTTAATTTCATTATTGATTTATAGAATGTCATTACTATTAAAACATCTTTGGGGTTTTTTTGCAGTCTTTTATTGAAATCATATATAGTGGGATAGGTGGAGAAATTCGTTCGAAAATCCACCTCATGAATATGCGTCTTAGTGTGCGTGCGTGTTCACGTACATTTGCTCGAACGCGATGTTCAATTCTGCTCTTCTCATTCACTCGTGCTCGCTCACACAATTCCGTTTGGGGCGAAAACAAATCTCGCTTGCTTTCTCTCTCTCTCTCTTCGTCGTTCAATTTCGCCTTGCTCGCGCAGTGTGTCGCATCTTGGGTTGTGTTGATTTTTTTCCCACCCATACACGCAAGAGAGTCGGGAGAGTTTCGCCAAATCGCCGGCTTGGGAGCGCTCGCTAGTTGGAATTCAATCGTGGCCGCACCATTGTTTTTCTGTCGGCAGAAGAACGAAGGTGGCGTTTCGTGCATTTGTTTCGCGTGAAGGCATTCCCGTACGTTTCGTGCGTGTTTAGGCGGTGTTTTCGCGTATTAACGGATGCGTTTTGTTCACGCAATTAAACCACACACACACGTAGAGCAGCGGTGTACAACAGTCAACAATTGGTAGAAAAGCGGAGCACCGACAACGTGTTTGAACGTGGTTAGCGGGTGAACCGCGCTTTTCCGCGGTTTTCGTCCGTTCGGACCAAGTGCAAAGAAGTGGGCAATCGTATGCGTCCAGTTTCTGTTGTGAAAATAGCGAAGAAAAAGGTGTGTAGCAATGTGTGTTAGTATTAAGTCGCGCAACTGCGTAGTTTTCAAAAGCTTTGCTCTTCTCTGAAATCAATTCAAGTTTGCCGGAAAGTGTGTCAATTATAAATCGCCGAAACAATATCTACGCCCGCAGATTGTCATGGGTATTCCGGTGAACCATTTGTGCGGCAATACTAAAGGCCCATCGCAAGCATATGCGCTTCGTAGTAGATGTTGCTTCAATGTGCAAATATCCGCTCAAAAGAGCGCGCCCAGTAGAAATCATAAAAAAATCTGCTTCTCCTTTTCCAACAAAAAAAAAAACTTCCCGACCCGGTGGTGGGTGGACACGTGGAACGCTTGTGGCAGGGAACGGCAGTGGCAGTGGTTAATAATAATCGCTCATGCCGGCTAAAACAACGTTGCGTTGGTCGTAGCAACCGAGGAGACACAAAACACACGGTTTGCGTGCGTGTGTGCGAAGAATGATGAAGATGACAACGCCGTCGAGGGTTGCGGTGGAGGGTGGATGGTGACGGTGAAGGCGAGACCCCCGAAAGCGTGTAACATAATGGACGGATTTGTGATGTTATTGTTGCTGCTGCTGCTGCTGTCGTACACCATCGCTGTTTCTTGTGGTGGAGGAAGTGCGCGGACGGTAGTGGTGCTGGTGCGTAGGCAGGGGGAAGGTTAAAAACAGATCTACCCAAAAATGTACCCGCGGCGGCACGTTGTGGTATCATCATCGACAGCACATCGATACAATCAGGTTTACATGGCACGACACGGCCACGGTTGATGGAGCGAAAGAAAGGAAAAAAAGGCACGGTAGAGGTGTGTGAGCGAGTGTGGGAAAGCAGGGGAAGAGTTGCGTGTTGAGGAGGGAGCGAGCGGGAATGGTAAACTACACACAGAGCAAAATAAAGTAAAACGCTGTCGCTTGCCGCAGCTTGGTGCGGCGAACGAGCATGAAATCGAAACCCAAGCACGAAACCTGCGGTTCTGTGCGGTTGCCCATGAACATGTGTGTGTACGGTGTTTCGCATCGAGCAAGTGAAGAATAGTAGCGTAGCGCGAGAGAGAAAGAGCGAGCAGTGTGTGTGTGTGTGAAGAGTCAAGCAAGTGAGAAACGTTCTCTCACTCGGCGTGAGCGTGAGCGAGCAAAAACAACCACGATCCATATGTGTGAAACGCGTGTGCTTGTGTTGATACACTTCTGTGGTTGCTTGACCGTTTGCTCGATGCGTCGAAAGATGCGTGCGGGGAAGTGCGGGTGGAGGTGGGCTCCCCCGGTTTATTTGGCTTGTTCGTGTTGAGTGTTTGCTAATGTGACTTGGGGAGAGCACACGAACTTATAATTCCCGTTCAAGCGAGAAGATAACCTATACTCTTCCTACACATACACACACGTACATCATTTGACAGTACTTTCTCGCTTTCGCTCACCTGTTTAAGCGGCACTGGAGCACATAGGCTGCGTGCGTGGTGTTGTTCCCCCGAGGCAAACACACACTCACACACACACGCACACGACGAAAAAGGCGACGACCACGACGAGAGCACAAATTGTGGTGCTAATTGTTTTGGAAACGATGGCTCTCTCTCTCTCGCTCTCGCTTCCCGTTTCGGTCGCTCACACTGTGCTCACGCGCTCGCGTGGAGTACGCGCGCTTTCCACATTACCAGCGGGCGGCAGTGGGATGGGGTGATGGAGAACTAAAGCGCGATTTAATCGTACGCGAATAATCCGAGCAACCCGTGTCACCTTCCCCCTCCCACTTCCCATCCTCCTTTTTGTTCGCATGTTCGCGCCCTTCTACGTGGGGTGGTGGTGGTGAAGAATCGCAGGATTGGCACTTTGGCGTCGGGATTGGGTCAACATCGTCTAATTAGTTGATTAGTGTGTTATGCATGCCACTCGCCCGTTCGCCCCATTCGGTGCGGCTCTATGCTGTGAGTGTGTTGTTTTTCTTTTCCTTTTTTTCGCTCTTTCACCCCGACTACCACACCACCACCACCACGAATCTTTGCCGCGATGCTTCTCGTGTACGGCGCGTCCGAGGCTACACGCGCGCGCCGGGGGTACGAATTGACATTTCCGTTTTAGTTCGCTTCATCGACCCGCGGGTTGATTCGTTGCGTTTGTGTTTTCTTCGGTATGTAGTTGTATTTCTTTCTCCCTCCCTCCCCCCCCTTCTTTCCCCTCCCGGAGGGTGCTCCGTTGGGGCCAGTTTTTTGTTGCTGTTGTTCCTCCTTCTTGTGGCTGCCCATGCATATACATACACACACACCCAGCCACCCGCCGCGGTGCTGCTGTTCGACCTTTTTTGTCGAGCGTGTTTCGTCCGTTTTATGTAATGCGCTGTAACACGATCGGCGCCAGTGGGAAGTGATTAAGTTTTTTTTCTCTTTTATAGGTTCGAGTAAAGTGATTTCTTGGCTGCTGAAATTGCTCAAGGGTGCCCAGGAAGCACTAGAGGTAGCGTTTTCCTGTTCCGGATGGATGGAAGTGCGTTTTGGTTGGGTGGGGGGAGAGCGGACGTTGTAAGGAAGGAAGGGAAGGGCTGCTTGTAATCGAATGTATACGGCTATAAATAATTGATTTCTTTTGCACTACCGACCGGCCGGTCCGTCGGGGGGAAGGAGCGTTTGGATGGTTAACGTGGACATGTTTATCTCTCGTGTTAATTTCTGTGTCAGGAAGTTTCCGTCTAGTGTTCAAACAATGCCCTGGAGTAAAGCAGAGCCTCACTGTTCAATGCTTTGAATGTGAAATTAGAAATCTTAGAATTAAAACCAAAAACAACACTTAGAAGTTCAAACAAAAAATATATGTTTTTTTATTTAACAAAAACTACCTGATATATTATGCGAGAAGTATTTCCAAAGTGTTTCAAAAAACATAAAGTACAGTAAGCAACGCACAATTGTAAAATTTTAAAGCGTTTTCTTTGGAGCGCAATCGAAATCCGTAATTGCGGTACCTTCGGGCGTTTCGTTAAAAACCTTCAGATCTTACAAATATACACATTTTACGAAAGAAGATACTTAAGATTCACTAACTGTTGTAGAAAATTTAAGATATCTTAATTATTGATGAATTCGCGAAAGTTTAAAACTAAAAAATCTAACTTTGTTTGAAAATTTATCAATCTTTTTCCTTTTAAAGTAAACAGAATTCAAATTAAAAACAAAAGCACGACAACAAGTCTTAGTACATTTGGTTAAGAGTCTCTGGTAAAAGTTTCAAGTCAATCGGTTGAGAAGTCTTCGAGTAATTATGAGTTCCGATTTGCAGATCTTTGTCTCGAGAAATTTTGTGCTGTTCGTTGGCGATGAATGGAATAACATCGTTATTAGTCCGCATTGATTCGGAAATTCGACCCTTAATCAAAATATTTGATTTAAAAAACGTGTTGGAAGTATATTACCCCTTAAAGAAAACTAAACATTGAACCCACTTAAAAAACAAACAGATAAAAGACAAAATTTGTAAAGGCGTTCTACCCCAAAGTTGGCTGAACAACATCATTGTGCTTTGTTAGTAACAAATCATTCTCCCCCTGGGTCCGAGTCGATAAAGGGCGGGCCGGAATCCGCCACCACCACACCATCATCTATATCGGGTCATAAAAGCTTGTGTTAGAAAAGCGTGGCCCAGCGAAGTAACAGCAACTAAAACGTAACTAAACGAAGAAGCCACGAAAGAGCAGATAAAGCCAAAGCTAACCTCAACAGGAAGCGACGGGGAAAAGGAAAAAAAACGGCCCCAAGCGCGGGACGGTAGTCGAACCAAGTACGGTAGTTTGTCCGTTCGCGCCGTGGCTAGAAAAGCAAAAAGGCTACGCGGAGAGTTAACAGGCCACGGTTAAATTTCACTGGAGAATGTGAATGGGGGCGATAGGGGAGTGGCGGGAAGACAATCGTGCGGAACATGAGCAAATGTTGGTTTGTTGAATTTAATTGGATCGGCAACCGACTGTCAAATTGACAGCAGCGCGCGCACCGCTGCAGCGAAGGTTGTACGGCGATAAACAAATCGCTTCCATCGCCTACTTGGTGTTTCGTTTCGCTTTCCTTCCGACACCAGCGCTTTATTCAATTGCAAATCTCTGTTTGTTCGGTTGATTGGCTGCCGGGCGAACAGCGCTCTGGTTACTATTACAAAATCGGTGGAATTACACGGGATCTACAATTTGGCACCGGGAGAGTTCATTATGTTGATGGAATTGACTTTTTTTTTAAATGTCATTACAACATAATTTTAAAGCGTACTATCAGGCTTTCGAGTTCTAGTGAGAATGTCTGGATTCTTTCCACATTTAGGTACAGGTTGATGAAGATACAGTACATTAAGGCCTAGAGGCTTTATACCAAACTTCGAACGACTAATATTGCCTCTAGAATTATTGAACAGAAAAGTGTTACGGATGCTTGCGATAGTTGAATGACTAAATTGTATAATATTAATAATTTTTTATTTTTTCGTTAGAACGGCCTGGCCGTATCGACTTATTTTACCACGTAGCCGGATAGTCAGTCCTTGCTACGGGGGATTGGCCCGGATGGGATTTTGGTCCGGTCCGTTCGTGTGAACGTATAATATTAATAATATCTGATACATTGTTCATATAAGAAACCTTTAAAATTGAGTTTGTTGAGAATTCCTGCACAGAATTGAATTTTTCTTGAGAAAAGCCACCCAAACGAAAGAGTTTTATTTTGGATTATTACTTTCAAATCTCTTAAATATGAGAAAAAATTGTATCGATTGTACCATTTCTTGATTCTTTTCAAGTTGTAGTGAAACAAGAGCTTAGACATCGAGTTGTTCCACCTTACTGGAGTTTTTGATTTGAATCGCTACAATTTTTAGTATTATTTGTCTATTTTATAATTCGAACTCCAATGAACATTAAAACGTGATCTAGGTTTTCGGTATTGTTTCTAATTTCTAATAACACCGCTTAAAACACCTGACAGTTTCAGAGTACGTCATCCAAAAAGTGACCCGAAAATAGTCCCAACTTTCTCACTGGAACTCGAAAACCTCTTTTTACACTTTAATATATTTTTCTCATCCATTATCCATCCGCGGCTACGGATCAACGGCATTTATTGACGGTTAGTCTGATTAGTCTTGGTGCTCCATATATTTTACTGCTCCATCCCGTTCATCATTCCTTTTATCAATCGCTGGATGGCTACCATCATCGGCACAAACACACACACACATATGCCCGGAGCATGTAATATGAAGCAAAATGCTATACAAAAAGAGAATAATCATGATGATGAACCGCGATAGTGTGTGAGAATGGTTGGAAGGAAAACCAGTGTGCCACCCACGGGGGCGGGGGTAGGAAGTGGGTAAAATGGTCGGTGGACGTGGCGACTCATTGCGGTTCACCTACACATCATGTGTTTTTGTTGTTGTTTTGTTTTGTTGTTATATTGTCTTTTGATAGACACCTAGCGAAATGAAAGGCCGGCAAATGCTTCGCGGCGCATCCAGGAGCTGCTGTGGGAACCGGGAAGAAAATAATGGAAATGAAACAGAAAACAGTTCGCTCGGAACACAAGACAATCCCCCCGAACCCCCTTCCCGGGGGGGTGTACGACGAGGCTGCACATGGTTCACGATTTCAATCCGCGATTATTGACGCCAACACCACCATCACCTGGCAGGCGGAAGGCTGCAAAGGCGAGACACTCCCGGGATGGAAAATGGGAACCAGGGGGAAAAATGCCGGTATAGCTGATCCCGCCTGGGATGTGCGGTTGCCTCCGTCCGACCCGGACTGCCGGTCGATTAGATTTAATAATTTCCCCCTTTTCCCAGTGCTCTGTACCGCTAATAGAAAATGTTGCTTCCATTTCAATTTGTAGATCAAAGTCGAGTCCCTCCATCATCGTGAGCCACGTACTCTTCGTGCAGATAGATCCGCCCGATGGTGGTGGGTGGAGTTCCACGGGGAATGGGTGGAAATGGGGTGTGGACCATGACCCCGCGGTGGAAATAGACGGTTGAACCTTTTTGGTTCTCACGGACCATCGGTTCCGGTGGAGGAGGGAATGAAAGCGGCGGAACCGAGCGGCAACGGAGAACGGGGTGCGCAAAAGTTGCACTGCCAGTGACCGGTAATGGGTATTTTTTTTCTTTCATCCCTATATCGTTGGTGGGAAAAAACGATGGTCCGTGTGGGTTCGTGGGGGACCGGGTGGGGGCGAACATAGCGGAAGAAGCAGACGGAACCATCAAACCGATCGTTTCCAATCGATACGTCGGACCAACGTTGCGTGTAGCAAATGGATGCCGCATGGATGTGAGGGAGGAAGTTTTGTTATTGTTTAATCAATCGATTTGTTACACTCAGCTACCAGCGGGCGCCGTTGGTTGTAAAGAGCGGTCTGCTAGGTGTACCGGGTTATCGCGTTGGATTTGTCGTTTTGTATCGATTCGCTCGTAAGTGGCGTTGGCCCTTGTTTTCCTCTTGCAGTTTTTATTACGCAGTATACATATATGGAAAGTATGTGTGTTTAGAAAGTCAGGAAGAGTGTTATTCTTTACATGTTAACCTATTTGAATTTCATGTTAAATGTAACACAAATTAATGGAAGTGCTTGAAATTGGGGCCGCCCGGTGGTGTATTGGCGCTGGTCTTAACACGACAAGACCGTTCCAAAATCCCATTCGAACCAATGCTCCGCATGCGGGACTGACCTTCCGACAACGGGTGGAAATGGCAGACCTAGACCTCTTAAGGTTGTTTTGGCGATGAACGAAGGAAGGCTTGAAATTGTTCATGAAATATAGCATAAAAATACAAAATTATATACCATTTCATAAACATATAAAACAGAAACTAGCGTGTTAAACGAATATCCAAAGACTCTCATGTTGGTTTCGATCGATCGATCTACTCCATGTCCTTGCCTACCAGAATAAGACGGGATCTCCAGATTTATTGGAGAATTCCGGTCGAATGGAAAAAAAATACTTCAAGACTCCAAGTCCTTACAACTTACGAGGATCAGAAGAAATTCGATCGACGTCCTCAGACATGCTTGACTGAAGTACGAATCTCGAGATCACGGGACCGCTCTTCAAGGTAGTGTTTATAGAGCTGATGCCTTATGATTTGGGAGTTCTTGATGTGCAAAGGTCACGATTTTAGTATGCGTCAAAATTATAGTCGCTTCAATTTAGAAGAAGGCTTCAAAACTCAAACAGATAAAACGAGTGACAACGAAACGTTGGAATGCAGAATAGAAATCTACTACAAAACCTCAATGATGCTAACGCATCCAAGAAGTATTCATTTCGCTCTCAAGCCGTAGAAAGCTCCTCAGAATTACACTTTTTACTCTCTGTGGTGTGTTACTTGTTGGCAGAGCAAATTGAGTAGGAACAGGTTAGAATGATGACCTGTTAGCTATAAACAGACCTCACCCAGATTCTGTCGGGTCCTGCATGCATAGTGAAATTGATACCGTCCACAGTCCCATTAAGCCAGATTACCAGACGATAGAGTTCAGCTGTGAGCGGTTTCAGACAATGCTGCTGCAACTTGTTGTGTAACTGACCGCTACCAGTTTGCTTTGCTTTTCACATTGCTCGATTGACACTCGTCAAAACAACCAACCGTGCTCTTCAACGTTTGTTCGGTTCCCCTTACAATCATTGCAGTAATTGCTTACGGTTACTTGCTCTTATCGGAGCCTGTCGGAGGTCGCTTCTATTTCGCTTATTATTTATGCCGCATCCGCACAGCTGTGAGTGTGTGTGTGGCTTGAAAGATTAATTAACCACGAGTGCGAAAAGAAAACAATAAATAACTTCGTTCGCTCGCGATGGCATCAATCGTAGTAGGCCGGTGTTCATAAGACGTGGCACACTCTGTCGATGGTGATTTCGTTTCTACGACCTCGGCTGCTTGGTGGGTTGGTGGGTCCGTGTTTGTTTAAAACCGGATCGGATCGGATCTGCATTGGGGAGGGAGGAATGGGTTACCAAAAGAAAAAAAAACGGGGAAAACGGACCGATGAAAGTTTAATCGATACTCCCGATACGTTTCCGATGGTAATGAGTGACAAAGACCCTATACACGATCGATCCATTCGATTTGGTACGGTCGTCGGGCGTTCATTTCCGACCCGAATTGGTTTGTTAATTATAGATTTCACACCAATGTTTACCGGGTACTTCCGGTGGTGATCATTCGAGGCTTGTTTATTACGACCGTGGATGTTTTTTTTTGTTTCTCTCCTAAAAGCTGGAGCTCTACTCCACACGTGTGTAACAGTTATTAAATGGTATTGTGTTTAAAGTAATTTAACGATGTGTTTTGTTTTATGCTGGGTGTAGCAGTTAAGTTTCAATCGTTTTACAATTGCTGACACAAAATCGCTGTTACTACGGTTTTGCTGGACATCTCCGAGGAATAATTGGGCCGTAGTTTATTATGAGTTTCTGAGGATATTGTGAGACAATGACTGCAATCTTTACTATCAGGCTTAGCTGTTAGTTCATTCGTTTTAGAACAGATGGCGCTGTACCTCTGGTAGGGGAGGGTTGGCTTAGCTTATTAGCTTCTGAGGACAATATTATATGTAACTCTTTGCACACTTTAGCTTATTCAAAGAGCTAATTATTAAATTAGTTATTCACTGTGTAAAGCCGTCCACGTTATAACTGAGCTTTTGTTATATTCTCTTTTAGACAGGATGATCTCGGCTTAACCACAAAGGGGGAACCGTGCACAACGGATCTTGCAAACCCTGCCGCGTTCCAATTCACAGACTTTGGGACACACTCGGCACAACGGACGGTAAACTAGTTTATCAGTGACACTAATTAGCGATTGATTATCAGCTACTGTGTGTGTGTGTGTGTTTTTTTTTTGTATTCGTCTGTTGTCTCCTTTCAAGCATAATCCCTCGTAGGTCGCCTTTCCGCTTCGATTCACACCGCTTGTGTGGAGAAGCTCGGGGTTGGGGCATTTTTGCGTTCACTGTTGGCGATGATGATGGCGCCCGCCCGATGAGGGATATGTACGGTTCAGTGATTTTGCCACCCTGCACCTTCCCCTCCCCTCCCTCACCCGCGGCTACCCTCCCTGGGTGAATCTGGTTTTGGGTAGTTTAGGTTAGCGTTGACCATATCGTCGGTGGCCATTAAAACAAAATTCAAGCACGTGCAGCACTTTGTGTGCATTGAGGTGAATCCGGTTTGACGGGCCCCTCGGCCTTACTTGTTGCGTGCGCGTACGGTGCCGGTATGTATGGTGGTGTGATTAGTCGATAGTGTGTAATGGTGTATCGATAAGATAAGTGAACCGGTCGTTGGATTATGAGTGCAGGCGGGTTAAATATTTAATCATCACTGATTGAGCCTATTATGATGGTTTGAAACATACATGAAACCCACTCCTCCCGCGGATGTGTTCTAATGTGTTTCGATCCACTTTTTGTATGGTTGTCGGGTGACGAGATTAGGGTTTTTTTTGTCTGCAGCTTTGGCGCTCACGGGTGCTTCGATGCGATCGAAAAACGAAATTCAATGTTCTAATCCTTTACGCTTTGTAATCGTTCCATTCATCGCTCCGCTGGAAGGAACTGGCGGAATCAATCCATTTTATTCTGACATACTATTTTCGATGAGCTCTCCTCAACTCTATTACGCCACACAGGCGTCAACCCCCACCCCGGGGTTGTGTGGCTTGCCCTATCGTAGGCGGTTGTCGTGCCAGGTTGTGTGCGGTTTAGGCGATTCGTTTGATCGGGTCGAGCGAAACCGGGTGAACCCTAAGTAGCCGATTAGGATTAATTATTTCACTCTTTTTGATCGCTTTTTTATCGCGCACCATTCATCTTTTAACACAAATCGACTGGGGGCCTCGATCGAGCCAAACCGGTTTGGTGCTGTTGCTGCGACCATTATGTCCAGCCTGCCCCCCACACAGGCACACACACGCACGCACACTCCGGTTTTGGCGTTTTATGGCGGCATGTTGAAAATTAAAGGTGGATTATAATAATAATTCCCCCATGCCGAACCTCGAACCGCGCAAGAGGTTCTCGTTCGCGTTGGAACCTAGAAGAGCGCAAGTTGCTGGAGGTGAATTAAGCGATCGTTGTATAAAGTATGTACGAACATGATGAATAGGTGAACAGGTTACAGCCAAATTTTGTTGCTTTTAAATCTTCACATCGTTGTGAGCGTGTTTCTCTCCCTCCGCTCCCTCTGATTGTGACTGTGGTGGGGGTCGGTCCCCCAGCCCCGTTGGGGGAAAATTGGGAAGGTGTTATTAATTCCACGATGCTATCGGGATCGGTTCGTGGGCGTCCGTACCGGTCGGTCAGTGGTATGGTTTGGTGGCGATGCGTGACAGTGGCAATCAATTCCTTCTGCCTTCGAAGGTGCTCAAAATCAATAATCGGAACCTTTCGCGCGCGCGCGCGCGCGATCGCCCGCATCAACGCCACATAATACCACCGTCCCCGACGGGCTTAACCGCTGCTTGACCCACGGATGAATGCGCGATGAGGTGCAGAGCAGAAGGAAAAGAAATAAATCCAAACAGATATCTGAAATGAATAGCGATGAAGCATATACGAGATTGTTTTTTAAACTGCGAGACCTTTGTTTTCCTTTCGCTCCTTTTTTTTTTTTTGGTTTGTTGCCGCTGCCCGTCGCGGACACACGTTTGCGTTTGGGTCAATGGTGTTTTTTATTTTTTTTATTTTGTTTGTTCTTGTTTCTTTCTTTTCGTTTTGCTGCGCCTTTGAAATCCATTCGAGCGGATGAGTCAAATTCCTCAATTCTGGTCACGTGAAACGTGGCGCAATCGTGGCTGCAATCGGTGTGTTGCTGCAGAGATCCCCCCGGCCCAGCAAAACCTGAACTGAAAACCGATTTGCCGACGCGCACGCATCCGATTCCGAATGGCCGTTAATATAAATATACGTGTGTTTTTGTAAGGGTTCTTTTTTTACCCCCCATTCTCCCCGTGGCTGCAATTAGCATACAATTGCTAGCAGAAGGTGAAGAAAAACGGGTGTTGGTACATGGTCGCGGAAGTGTGGCCGAAGGGGGAAGCGTTGGTATGGAATGCATTTTTCGGCAAAATAAAGTCGTTTTTGTTTTCGTTATGTGTGTGTGTGTGTGATTTTTTTTTGCTTAAAGTTTGCCAAACTCGTGGCAAAAATGTCGATGGTTTTGGGCGCCTGGTCCGTCCCCGGCCAGGGCCACCAACACCCTCGGACGGAAAAAGCTTGTTTAGCGATCACGTCTATACGGTTCGATGCACGTGAATGTGCGTTTGGGATTTATTTTGTTGCATCAATTTTGGTGCACATTTTTTGTTTCGCTCCGTATTGCTCGTTTTGCTCGCGACACGGGCGTTTTATTTCACAGTTGAAAAATTGATTTTCCCATGGTTTTTGGGACGCACGTTTTGTTATTACTTACGGGTGTTGGGTAGGTGTGTGCTGTTGTTTTGTTTTTGCGGTAGTTATGGTATTTATTTATTTATTTTTTGTTCATAAAATCGTTTTTTTTATCGAAGAGGGTGTTGTTTTCAGTTGCTTTATGAGTTTTGTTTTTTTTTTTTGGGAATATGTGAGTGTTGTTGATTATGAAATTTAAATACAAACATTTTGTTTGTTGCAAATGTAAATCACAAAGTTGCATTGTTTCGTGTGTGGTGTCATTTTCATACGGCAATATCATCAATATTTTGGCCAACACAGAACATTCGGCTGAGAGTAATAAACAAAGAAGAAAAATCCAGAGTTTGCACAATATTTGCGATATTTTTGCAACTCATATTGAAAAGCCCTGCAAGGGAAGGCTAGAGTGCCTATTTATCCGTTGATAGCTAACAATTAAAATTTGACAACGATGTCACACACCGCGTCATTCCAAATAATTTGTACAAATTAAGAAATTTATTTAAAAACAGTCATTTTGGTAGTCAAATGAAAAAGAGTAGCTGACTGGTCGTATTGGAGGATTACTTGTCTTGTCTTTGGAGGATTACTACGATGTCAAGATTTAAAGATAGAAGTCCATTATATCTTTGAATTGTGAAAACACAATCCAGACAACAAAAAGTTCAATTGCAATCATGAAACTCGGCTGAATTAAGTAAAATCATCCTATCTTGACCAGTTCAAATTTGATGGGATTATTGGACACTACTCTTCTCTTTTATAATTTTTTTATAATTTAGCTCTTGAACTATCCGATATATACAAGCAACGCTTGAATTTCAACTCTTCAACTCCGTCTGTGTTAAATTGTCACTAAACTGTGCACGCGAAGCAATATCTAATGTTGTCGGTTGTAGTGTTATGGAGCCCGGCGGTTCATCAGACTTCGTATAATGAACGTTCTACTGCGCATTATTATTCGTTTATATAACCATGAGTTATGATTCTACCAATTTTTAATACATATGGTCTATTTAAATTTTAGTTCGGACTATTTTCAAAGATTTTAATACTAATTTATTTATTTTTCATCTATTTTCAGCCAATATAAATTTGTCTACTATTGAACAACAAAGTGACGAATGCGTGAATGAGAACCTCGTACGCTTCAGCGTTTCAAGTCAAATGCTAATACAAATGGCCTCAGCCTGAAACCAGATACCGAACCGTGTAATAGAAGTGGCAACGGGAAAGAAAGAAACATACCGCAGGAGAAAACCCCGAGTTGCGCGAGGAGAGTCATTGAAAGCGTTGGGTGAAAAGCGCCATTGCGTAGTGGAAATTGTGCTAAAGGTTCATCAGTACGGTGCAAACAATTGACCGGAGCCGACCGGTGTCTGCTCGCTCGTGTACATCCTGTGCTGGAAGTTGCAGCTGCAGCAGTGCGAGATTAAGCTGAAGCAGCCGGATTAAAGCTGCCCACTGATCGGTGAATTCCGATTGTTTCAAGCCCACCGCCGGGGAAGGCTGGTTGGTTTTCTTCGCCCGTAACACCGAAGGAAGTGGAAGATAATTTTGTTCTCTTACGCGGTGGAAAAAAGAGGCAAAAATTTTAATCAAAAAATCGGATCAAATAATTTTTTTGTTCCATTCCATTCGTTGATTGATAAATTGATTGATCGTTAGTGGCTTAAGTGTCGGGCTCGACGGCGGCAACGGCGCCCACCCCCCAAGTGTGTGCGATCAAGTGTAAAAGGAAGCCTTTGGGAAGAAAAGAAAAAGGTCAGCCAGCGAAGCAAGAATAAAAGAAGGAAGGCGTTGCTGGCGTAATTATTGGGAAGTAATTTTTCGTAGTTTTTTTCCCGCCGGGGTTTTTCCCCCGTTTTTCGTCCGTTTCTACACCATTTGGAAGACGAAAAGCCCTCCGAGAGCAGGCGTTACGAATCAATCGGGTGCGGTGCGATCGTGCGTCTGGGCGGATGATAATGGTTGTGGTGCACATCGAAATGAAGCAGATGATGCTGGTCCGGCTGGTGCAGGAGTGGGCCGTAACGATCGCGGCTCGATGATCGCCGAAATATATTGTTTGCTCGATAATGAAATCCAATTAATTGTAATTAATCTCTCAAAACCGTTAAAAAAAACCCCCTGCATTTGTTGCGCAGGAGGCTACCCGTGGAAAAAAGAAGTGGAAAGCAGGGGTTTCGTGAGTTGCGCGTGTGTGTATGGTGGGGCGACGTAGTGAATGAATTTGTGGCCAGCGTGTGTTGAGGGGAGAGAGAAAAAAATTGTAATAATAATATTACCCATACGTGCAAGGTGAAAATTGAAAACAAAATAAGTGATTTCCGGTGTGCGTTTCAAATTGCGGCATTTCGTGGCATACAAATACTACCGACCCGACGCAACGGCGGGCAGTTGAATTGCTTTTTCCCTGTTGTTTGTTTTCGGGTTTTTGTTTAATCGGCGGCACATCAAATCTGTGTTGGTAGCTGATCGTGCATATTCTATATCTACAAATAAAAAAAAAAAAGTTCAAACCTACGGGAGAGGAGATATGTTGTGATTGTGCTCCATGGGAAAGAGGTTCTGCGGGAAGAAATGAAGAAAATTACCACCGCGTAGTGGTGTGGTACCGCATGTTAGTGCATGTGTATGTTACGGTGAAGATTATTCATTCACTGATTGCGAATAATTGAGATAAAAAGCGTGAAGCGCGCGAATCATCCGCTTTCTAATAATATCGAGCGATCAAAGTTTTGGGTGTGAGTGAAACAGTGTATGGAATAGATTTGCTGGAGTGTTTTTTTTCGCCAAGAAGAACACAGATTAAAGTGCGGGAGATTAGTGAGCGTGTGTGTGTGTGTGTGTGTGTATGATTTTATTCTTCACAACCCCCCGGCAGGCGTAATACATCATCAATCATGTATCCAGCACCGACACGGCATCCATCGGCATCGGTAAAGAGCATTACTGTTTCTTAATATTAAATTAATGTTTCGCATATCATATTGGCGGGGATGGAGATCACGAAAGCATGGGAACATACAATTAGGCTGTTTTGCTTCGTGCACAATGGGTCCGTACCAGTTGGGAGGAAACCGCTTGTACCCTCCGCTCATATCACCATTGACCTATCTGTTTAGCAATAATTCATCTACGAATATAGAAATTAACTTCTTTCCACTTTCATGTCACCGACCGCGTTTCGCGGCATTCGCGGCACTGCAATAGTTAATGGATCATAAATGACTCCCAAGCCGCAATGAGCGATAAGCTCTGCTATACTTTAGAAATGTAAAACAAATGAAATCTTTATCGACTTACCGACTTTACCTAATAAGAGATGGCCAACATTAGTTAGCCATTGTTTAGGACGATTAGCTTTGCTGATTAGCTGGGTACAGTGGGTGAATTATTGTTGTGTATATGTGTCTGGGTGTGTGTGTGTGTGTTTTTTGTTGTTGGTTTGAATAAATAACGCGAATGGTTCCATTAAGTAAGTGTGCTAGAAAACCGGAATAAAGCATTTTTCAGTTGTTTGCTGCTTCAAACTTCAAGCTTTTATGGCATTAATTAGCAGGGACAGACAACAGGGTGGTGGGTATGTGCAGAAGCGAAACTCCATAAATTTCATTCCACTCCACGCGGGGGGGGAGCAACCGAAACACCGATCGGTTTTTATGCTCGCTGATCAGAATCTCTTCATCTCTCGCTGGTTGCTGCTTGATGTGCAAAGAAGCCATCTCAACCGTAAACGAAGCCCATTAGTGCATGGTTATCACCTTTCATCCAACTTTCGGCCACCAAAGGTTGCCTTTTTGCCTGGCCAAATTAATTCTCCACAACTAGCAGCACCAGCCAGTGTGAGTGTTCCGCATGCTGAGCACGAAAGTATGCCAAACGGAGCGAAACTTGTTTGTACACACACTCAAACCAATGGGGGGGAAAAAAAGGAATGAAAAGAGAGGAAAAAAAGCCCTACAAAAGGTTTTTCCTTCGGTTTCATGCTCCCGTGCGCTGCCCCGTGTTGGCTGCTGCCTTAAGTGGAAATTGTGACGGTGCGCGATCAACAGATAAATCGTTTTGCTAATGCTGGCATTTCTCACGAATAAGAGAAGAAAAATAACAAACCCGAGCCCCCGTGAGTGAGCCATTCCGTTCGTGCCGGGCGTAAAGATGCAGAAAACGATAACGAGATGAGAGAGGTTTAGAAGGCTGTTTGTACTTTCGGGGGATGGGTGGGTTTTACCTTACACTCCACCGTATTGTGGCGCGATAGAGCAGAAAGGAATGAATGCGGCGCTCGGTGGCAAACACACGATCAAAACGGTACGGAAGCTACATTTCCTGTGGTGATGAACTCGTCAGGAGCTAATAATTTTGTAATCGTTTCGTAGGGTTTATATCGCGTTTTGTTGCCGCTGATGAGAAAAACTCTTTGTAATCGCATGCGCTTGTCGATGAGTAGCTGCGATGCTTGTTGTGCATTGAGAAGCTCAGTTAGGTTATGTAAAGCAAATGTCATTAAACATATTTTCCCACGCTGCAATATTAGCTAATTTTGTTCCATTTTGTATCATTTCACCTAAAAAAAACTGAAAATGAACCACCATGAACAGAAATGAACATCGACTAATTGATTATCGCTACGATCGCTCCCGGAGTGAATGGATACATCAGTGTTGTATAAACGTATCTTATTAAGGTGATATGTAGCTGTTTGTTGATTATCGTTCCAGAAAAGATCGATGTTCATCATGTCCGTAAGACAAAATATATGCAACATAGGAATACTGTTTATAACTCTGGGGTTGAGTTTAACTTTAAGTGGACAAAAATGTGAGGATGCATGAAGCAAAACTTAAGCAAATCTTCATTTTTCTCAGCTTAGATTAATCTAATTCCGGACCATGTGGTGGCGCCACTGGATTAAATAGAAACGTTTATCGGAATAGTCTTTTTTATTTGTTTCGTTGCTTTTGGTACCAATGACTTTGTCGATTAGCAATTCTGAGTGAAATCCGAAGTAATCCACGAGATGCGACTCTTGGTGGTTTTTTTGGAGTCGAATCTGATTTTTCGACTTTGCAGTAGGCGTAGGTTTATAAAACCACATCACTAATCACTAATTAGTGATCACCTAACTCACCTCACTTGCAAAGTTGAACATCTAGTTGAACCCTAGGCAAGCTAGTGTTGATGATGTGGATTTATTATCCCGAAATTGTGAAAAATCGGAGAACTTTTTTAATATTTCTATACAAAATGGATCTTTTATTATGAATGATCTTCTTAAATCTTATAATAAACAAGATTTTAGATTCAGATTTTAGTTGGATTTAGTACTTCATTTCTGATTTCTGATTTAGTCTGTCATTTCTGGGTATTCTAAGCGTCTAATAGTCTTGTCTTGTGTGACACTATTACCGGTGCTTGTTATTGTAGAATACATAGAATTTTAGTGCTGTAATCTATTATTGAAATATTTTGCTAAAAAGATCAATTCCAATACTTTACTATTATGAAATTAAACATGAAATTCGTGCCGTTCAGTTTCTACGTCATAAAAAGCCAATAAACACGCATAGTTCTTCAACGTACTTTCCACCCCTTTTTTTTCGCAGCGATCTCATACAGTGATAAAGCAAATGGAAGAATGTGAAAAAAAGAACCCCACACATAGCTTACATTTTATGTCATATCAGTCATTATCAGACAACGCCCGCCTACCCCAAACAAAGCCCCCCCCCCCGCGTGTCCGGTGAAGTTGTCCGAGTTGTTCCAACAACCGATTCGGTGGACCATTTGTTTGTGTTTCAGCGCTGTTCAACGCACAACGGGGGCAAACCGGGGCCAAACCCCGCGTGTGCGCGCTCGCGCCACTCTGTGGCAGATTCGATACATGTGTGACGCCATGTGCGTGTCTGTACTACCCTTCTACGTCTAGTCGCGCTACCTACCGTGTTCGTGCTATGTTCGTGTGTATTCAGTGTGTTGCCACATTTTTGCTGTTGGTGCTGCTGTTGTTCCGTTCCATTGCGCTGTCATCGATCGTTCCGTTTGAATTCGGAACGCATTGCTGCCACCCGGTACCCTCTCGGGGTCCGGGGGGGTGGGGGGTTTCCTCCCAGCACGACAAGCGTGTCGTACAAAATGGGTGCCATGTGGAAGTGGTAGTCGGTGCCTCACCCCCATCCTCATCATCCCTGTCGTGTGTGTGTGTGTGTAGGCAAGTCCACTTCTGACTGTTAAGTGGCGGGCGCACCTTGTGACAAACACCCCACCTACCAGCCCAACAACCCCCTGCTTGGTGTGTGCTGCTCGGGGTGCGTTATTTACAGCGGGATTTAATTTACCTTATCAGACCAGCAACATCTTAATTGCTTATGCTAGATAGCGAAAATGGACAATGATTTCAACCGCTCATTGTCGTCGCACTTCTGTGTCTCTGTTGCCTCTGCTGGCGGCACCCTTCAAGCGGCCATTTGTAGTGGCGTTCGGGAGAACAATGTTTAATTAATTTGCTCTGCGTCCACTCTCCCCTCCCTGTGGATGCCAATTCTCCCTCCCCCGCTCCTTCTCCGCATCGCATACCGACAACGCCGTTGATGCAATCACTCACTCACTTACTCACTCGGCTCGAATGTCTCACTTTGATTGGGAAGGGGTCCGGCCGGCACGATCGGAATGATTGGCGTGTTTTCTCGCGTATCGCGCTGAGTGAGCGATAAATGGGTTTGATTGGTTCGCGCGAGGCTTCCTGTGCGTTGTACTGGCGGGCCCCGGGTTGATGGTGATGGTAGCGCCCGGCTCGATATGTTCGATTTGGAATGTCATCAATCAACCGCGAACCGATTCGTCGTACGCCTCAGTTTCGCCTTGCAAGTTATCAGTACCTCCTCCCCCCTGAACGGTACGGTGGGAAAGTCTGGCGTAACATCTGGTAATCATAATACCACGCCACATCCCTGCTGCCCCTTCTCTCCCCCGGGGGCCACTTGGAACTTGAGCGATACCCCCGCGCTGTACGGTGAGAAGGCATCTTTTTTTTTCAAGTTCCGCTCCGTCTATCATCTTCAACGCTCCGGCAGACAAGACCGAGCAGTCAGGGTGTCTATAAAAAAAAACGCCCGGGGTAATCAGGTGCAGGGGGGTGTGCCATGGGCTTGGGGAGCGTGGTACAGGGTGGTTGTTCAATTGTGTTCCGCCCGTCGCAGCTTCATAGTTGTAATTAAATCACTTTAGGACATTGGTTGGTACAAAATCGCAACACGATCTTTTGTCATGTATATATACGTCTACACACGCCTTTCTCGCGTGTGTTTGTCCTACATAGTGCGTTGTACGTTCCGGATTGTGTCGATGGCGATAAGATGAAGCGAAAATGACAACGACCCATGGTCGGAAGCATGGCCAAAGGGGGAACGGTTGGCGGTTTCGAGCAAATGATAACTGTTGGTCGGTTGTTCCCTCCTTTCTCCTTAACCGACGGCTGTAATGAGGCGCGAATGCGAAAGGCGTGAGATACAATGCGATCTTGGGTTGAGTGTGGCGCGTGAGAATAGGATCGGAACCATCCGTGCATGGAATGTATGTGTGTGTGTGTGTGTGGGGATGTGGGGGATAAAAGTGGTCTCCCCGTCTCATGTTTACACTGGTTGAGTTGCGAGATGAAATGAAGCCATCAGGAGCGTGACGCGTTGCATTGCATTGTTGGCTCCGTTGCACGGAATGCCTTTTTGTAGGTACATTAACGTAGCACCTTGTGCGTTTGTTTACATCCTTCATCATGCAGACAAAGCTGGTGAAAAGCGTTGCGTTGTATGTACTCTTACTGCGATTTGCAATGCGTTTAACCGTTTGCTACCGATTGCACTTTGTTGTGTGTTTATTTAGACAGCCATTTTTGCCCGATTCCTGTTCGCTGTCACGTGACCGGCCGGCATTGTGTTTGGTGGAAGTATTTGCTGATCTAATTTGATTTATGGCAAATCATTGCAAACTATCACGGTTCCGTTGGTTCACGCGAAACGTTCAAAGTGTTATCGACGAAAATTGATTTGTCGATTGGTTGTAGATGACGTAGCAATTGTTGCTCATTTGTCATCAAAATACATGACAACCGCTCCCCGTTTCCGCAGTAGGGCAGTACACCTCTGAAAAGCGAGTAGCCTGTTGGCTCTACAACACTTTCTGTAATAACAAGGTTGATCAATTACCTCTTGGTACACAATTGATCTAGAGGTGATCGTACTCAATGTGGTTTCCTTCTTAAATATATGAAACACAGGAGGATAAAGATGGGTTTTCAAGGTTTGCTCGTCGCTAGCTGCTACTTTTCCATCTCTTAATCAATTTTTGATTTTTTTCTAGAGATACACCAACATTTAGATGCTATTCTGGTTAATGATGGACAGTATGCTTGGTTTTAGAAGCTCATAATACACTACCCCAAGTTGATCCCACCATAAACGATCACGTCGCCATGACTGTACGGTATTAGTTGTCCATTATGAAGGATGAGCCAAGATGTATGATACGTTGATCGACATTTGGAATTATTCTTTTGGGCTCACTATTCAATGATTATGACTATTACTTACACGGTGGTCGCACTGACAGTACATCATTTTGGACATAGAGAAATCGTAAAGTTGACTCTTCAAAATGACTGTCACAACTTGTTTATACTCTCAAATTGAAAGTCCCAACATGAGAACTGTAAAGCTCTAGTGCTGGAGTTACACCACCAGTTTCTTAGACGACAATTTTGAGATGATTTCAGAAATGAGATACAATAAATTCTGGAAATTTCAGAACATTCTGGACACCTTGACCTTTACATCAGTGCTGATCTGTATCGGTTCCCGGTAGCACAGATCGCCTGTCGAACTACTCAGTATAAACTCGGATAAAACCCCATTACACCGCTGACCATGGCCCAGTAGGTCGTTTCGGCAAATAAGAAATGAATTTTGCCAACAACAGAGCAACCAGCAACAACATGCTGATTGCTGATTATGCTTCCCCATCCCATGCCTTCACCAATATCGGCATGGCGAATAAATTTCCTTCATTTATTTCCCTCACAATCCCATTACGGACGCCGCTTCCATCGTGACCAACGGGACGAATTCCAGCGCGAATTGCTGCACGGTTGGCTTTTCTCGGCTGTGGTGATTCGTTTGCAATTTACGCAACAAAATCACTCTCCGCTTGCACTCGCCTGGTGGTCGGTGCACCGAAGTGCACTGTTGTGTCCTGTGCTGCACTTGCTCGCGAGATGACGACCGCGAAACGTAATGCACCGAAATGAATCGGTCGGCTTCCGTACACTCATTAGTGTGCATTAGCGAGCACGGCGGGCTCTCGCCAGTGGGTTGTTTGCGGTGCGACCACACCGTGCAACGGCTTTTCTCAATCTCAATCATTAACGTGTCCCGAGATTTCGCGTCCCGGGATCCACTACTGCTGTGGCGGCGTTCGGAATGGGTGCTGTTTGTGTGCATGTGTCGTCTCCCGGTGGAGGTGCATCGGTCTCGAAAGCCGCACAGGATGCACTGCTACATAATTGCACCACAGTAATGCCTCGTCCACAAATTGGGAATGGAAATGGTTGCGCTAATTTGCAGTACTCACCGTAGTAACCGGTGTGCTACCATTTTTTTTGTTGCGGTAAGCGTCCCTCTCTCGCTCTGTCTCTCTCTCTCTCTCTATCTCGCGCTCCTTTTTTCACACTTTTCGTGCTTTCACAAACGGTGTAAAGGATGCCGCAAGAATTTCAAACCATTCCCGGGTAAACCATCCCGAACCGTGTGTGTGTGTGTGTGTTGTCGTACTGTGAGCCCCCTCCCCCTCCCCCTCCCCCTCTGTTTCGTCCGGCGTCACCACTGCCATCAATAATATGGAGGGTAATTTGGCCGTTGCGAGCGATTCCTGCGCGTAACGATCGTCCCCATCGCAGTGCTTCGTGATGTCGGACAGGACACAAGCTGGGTGGAGTGCGCCGGAACTAGGATAATTATCTCGTCCTCGAGATCGTGCCGAAGAACGTCAAACCAAACACATACCAGGCCCGCGCCTACCGCAGTCTGCTCCCGAGTGGTCCGTGGGCTACCTTAATGTTCTCCGAGCGGTACGGCAGTAGTACGCTCACCGGTACTGGCGCAAATTATCATTAACCCTTGAGGCGGAATGAACGTGTGACATTGGTGGGATTAAATTGGCGAAGGAAAATGATGCCGGTAACGCAAGCAACGCTTCCGAAAGATAAATTATACCATTGGTCCTAATGTTGATTTGATGAGGCTTTCAAAAAGATATCAGTGCAATTATTCGATGCGATTTTTGTGTTGCTTCACCATTAAGCATCGTGAAGATGATAAACTTCTTTGCGACTTTTCAAAGTTCCGACAGGAAGTCAGTAAAAAGGAACTTATTATGTAAAAAAAACAACGATTTAGTGAAGATACCTTGGGTCTCAGTCAGTCAGTAGAAGCTTGGAGCCGAGAAGCAGCTCGTCTAGACGATTGTGCTGAGAGAGAAGCTCCATTAAAGAGTATTGCAACGTTTTCGATGTGTTCGACAAAAAAAATATTGCTTGTTGCATTAGACTTTGTCACGTTCACGGCATCTTTTGCTATTGGGACGCTAAAGCTGAACTTTAGCTGTCACTTCGTGGACAAGCTCTTTAGTCTTTATTCTTGCATTTTTGGCTCCACACGACCTTCACGTTCAGTTTGAGGACTAAAGGACACAAATTTGTAATTCTTTATTACAAAATATATAGGAATCCGAATGTTTTGGCAAGCTTCAGAATTATCAAAGAGTTTCACACAAGAAATTTTCACACATCAAATTCAGAACAAATTTTTGTTCTTTAATGTGTATAAATGTTTGTAATTTTCAGTATAATTTCACCACACTTAGATTTTTTTTAAAATTAAAATTCACCGTGCTTAATTAGCGCTACCCTGCCAAGGGTTAAGCCCTGCAAACGCGCCGTCTGGGTACCCTGGATCGTTCTGGCCGTTTGTCGCCGCCGTGTTGCTGGTGCGGTCGTAGTTGCTTATGCGTTGATTTGGTGCTCCGCTTAATGAGACTTAATTTACTCTCCAATCACAGTGATCAACTTGGTCACTGCGAGCCAACCGGAGCCGTAATCGCAGTTTGAACGGGCGCGCGCAGAACTGCTGTCTGTAGGAACCGATCGTGTGCACTTGCCGGTGGGAATGGCAAGAGCGAAAGGGGGTTTTGCGTGTCGCCACGCTACCGCCCGGGCCCGTCCGCGGTTATGAACGGACAGAACCTGCCCGGTACCACTTACGGTCGAATCCCGACCGGGCATCGCACACACTCGGTCGTAATGGTGCGCCTGATGTGTTATTTTAGTTTCCATATATTTTTTAATGTATTTGTCTTGCATCGCGCGCTGGCTGCCCCCGTCCCGGCGAGAGTGTCCGTCGACGGTGGAGAGATGTTGAAAGGTCCTGGAGGCAAACGGAATGGATGGCGAATAATTACAACAAATCAGCGGTTTTAATCGGATCTAGCGAAGAGAACTACGACAGTGGCCGAGGGGAAACGGTGGGCCGATTTGTGTCATCACCCGGCATCATCAGCAGCATGCGAGTGTGTGCTTGGTGAATTTTCAACGCGAATGTCCGTGCGGTGACACTGAGAAAAAGCGTCATTTGAAGTAATTTTCTGTTGAGTGAGGTTTCGCCGACTGCACGTGCAGCTCTGCTAGTGCTATGTTAATTTAACTGAACTATTCTCTTTCTCCAATTCAACTCCCGATGGACGAACGGGATGCGTTTGTTAGATGCCGAACGCGGCTGCCACACAGGTTATGGGGTCAAATAATGTCTGACACTGCTCCCAATCCGCAAACGCCACACTGTGAAACTTGGTGTTGAGATGTGTCCACCGACAGCAGAATAATTGTAATGGTTGGTAATTATAAATAACTTTTTCATCTACCAAACCAACCAAAACCTTGAAATAAATGCTCCACAACGGCAAAGTCCCCATTGAATTGCCGATCTTCGGTGCTGTGTGTCTGTATCACGGTGGGTCCGATTTATTTCGCATAATTAATTGGATTTTTATGCTGATCGCGCTAACGCTGTGCATGACCATTTAAGGCACAATCTAAGGTACAAACCTGGAAAAAAAATGTTTCCTTTCTTCCGGTAACGTAACGAATATAAATCCCCAACCATATGCGTGTGTGCGTGCGGCTATCTGTTGCGTTTGTAAAATTTATCACACTTACGCCGAATGGTAAACGATGGGGGCGAACAAGGCACAATAAAGCGGTGGTGCGGTGAACATTCCGTTTCCATGTTCCACTTATCGCCGCACATAATTTAACTTCAAATGGTTATCTTTGGACATAAAAATATCAGACTAAAAGGTGGATAAAAGGAGAGTCCCAATAGTGTCAGCAAACAGCGCGCGAAAGCCTACGCGTGTCCGACGGGACAAAAGAGAGCACAAACGCGCAGACCGTTAAATCTGATCTGTCTTTTGCTAAGAAAAGCAAGAAAAAAAAGGCCAAATGAAAGAACTGTACCAAGAAAACATTGGTAAACAATCGAAAGGGAAGAGTAACACGTAACGTGCCGGAACAGAACGTGTTATTAGCGGACGGAGAACTATTTCACGTCATCATCCCGCGGTGGTTGGTCCATTCTACCGATCGAGTACGACAACCATCGTACCAAAAAAAAAAAAGACAGAGAGGTTTAACATCTTGTAAACATTGTCACAAGAATCAACATCGTTTCCCCGTCACGGTTGAACCACACCGGTGTTGTCACCCACGTAGTTACCCGAGTGTCAAGATGGGCGCTGCTGTTGCTGCTGCGGCCGCATCCATTCTATCCCCCTTTGGTGGTGTCGTCCCGAGTCGTCTTCTTGCCCTCCAGATTTGCAACACCGTCCTGCTCAGTCTCGGTTCAGTCAGCGTTTAGGCACGGGGGAGGGGGGAGGTAGGTGGGGACACCTTTTGGTTGCGTTACTTTCGGTGCTGGTGTGCAAATAATAGCAACAATAAAGAAGGTGTCAATATTTACCCGTCCAGTTTACCCGTCCACAACGCGACGCGCAATTGTGAGGACACGCAAAAAGGATCGTTTCGGGGTTTGGTTTCGGCAGAAACCTAGTGTGTGTGTGTGTTTTTTTTTTGGGAAGGGTGATGACCGGAATTCAAAGGGGTGGAAAAACACACCGAGCGTCACGAACGAGAAACAAATGAAACGAGCGCGGCAAACGTTCGGAAACTATTTTCGAGCAATGGCGGCGGTGTCGGCATGCCCTCAATACGTAAATTATTCACCACACCCCCTGGTCAGATTGTTAAAAATTGTTTAATTGGCAGAAATACGGCCCATGGGTGTTGGGTATTGGGTGGGCGGATGGCCACGGAAAGCGCCGGTGGAAGGAAGATAATTTAGTGCGCTTCGTGCACCATCCGTCGGGGCCAGGGTATGTGGGGGCAGGGCATTAAATAAACATCTTTTTGAAGCCACCAGTCTCAGCTTCACACACTCCGACGTTCGTTTCGTTTCACTGTTTATTTTTTTTACGCCCTCTGCGGCCGACGGTGAATATCCCGAGACGAGAGATCTTCGCGACCGGGTACCGAGCTGGGAAGGGGACGCTCAGGAAAGGGTTGGTGGGACGTCCGTTTCGGTACGGGCCCAAAGAAATGACGTGGCACACCGTAATGGTTTTTTGGTAGCACGTCTGCTGGCCGAACGGCCGAGCTCCGGCACTTTCACACTTCATTAGAATACGGTCACTCTTTCTCTCTGGCAGCCATTCTGTGCGCTTAGTGGCTGAGACGTGTTTGTCTACGTCCCGTCTCCTTTAGCACCCCCGAATTGGGTCTTCCCCGCCGGTCTGCGGATAGGAGGGCCACTGGTTGCGATGAATAATGAAATAAAACGAAATAAAACATACCACCCCGTTTGTGGTGGCGCAGCGAGCGGTGTGTTTGACCATGTGTCAACCCGCTTTAGTTTGCAGAAGAGGCCGCACGAGGTCATGCGCGATGATGATACATTACTTAACCTCGTAACTGTTCCGCTAATCCCGCCCGCCCTCAGCGCGACACATTTTGCCTGGGGGTGCGGTCCAGACGCGGAGACACCACGGCGTGGCACTTGGGACGATGGGCGAGCAGCACCGGGTACTTGTTTGCATTGGTGATTTGAGCAACGGCGAGTCTGTCGGCTGGTGTCACTTTGAAGCAACGGGGATGTGTGCTGTGTGTGCGGTGCGTTTTGTGCTGTTTAAATAAGTGGCTTATGAGTGGAGTGATAACAGTTTTATTATACCCTCGCACATGGAGCCATTTTTGTCGTCGCTCTATTGCAAAATGTATTGCTCTGGTGCTCTGATGAACTTTGTATTGTTTGCATTTTTATGTGTTTTTTTTGTTTTTATGATTTAATTATGTAATGGACGAGGTCTTTTGCTGTTTGTTAGTTAACGGTTAAATGAAGCACACGAAAGAATAATATGGCAAAATTAATGAAGCTTCTAATTTAAATCTTATCGTTATTGATGTTAAATAATAGTGTAACAATTACAAATATATTTTTGCACGCATCGATTCATTTAAGTTTAAAATTAATTAAGAAATTAATAAATTCATAAATAACAAACCCCAAACGATGATCAGATTAAATAAACGTTGTAAGAACAAATAAACCAACAAATAATAGATCAAATCATAACAAAACGAGTGAACGAACAATACAATGAGTGAATAAAGATGTAAGTGAACAATTAAATGCACAACTACATCATTGAACTGATGAAAAATAATGAAACAAAAAAAATAATCAAGAGAACTACTAAAAAATATTTAAATAATTCTAATAATACATAATAATTATCAATTAATATTAGTACTATTTGCTTGTTTATTTGTTATGTCTTATGTTTAAAGTGTGGTCTAGTATTGGTGTCTTTTATTGGAGTTTCTTCTTCTTTATCGGCACAACAACCTGGAGAGGCCATTTCTGACATTCTTTAACTTTATTTATCCGGATCTGAAGAATCAGTACTGCTTAGGGGCGATTGGTTAGAATGAGATTTTGGACGGGTCGTGTCGTGTGAAGATAGGCGCCTCTACCAATACACTGCCGCATCGAGTAGCGGCATAGCACAATTCTTCTTCCTTTTAGTGTAAAATGGCTCGTTGTTTGCTGAAAGCGCATGCACTCATCCACTTGATACGGATGAAGATCGCGTTGCGACACCTTCCGTTCTCACCTCACCAGTTTCACGCAGTTATCGATCGAATTCGACACCCCCGGGGCAGACAGCGTTCGATAAAAAAGCTTAACGTATGATTGTCCACTTGAGTGGAAGCAGCACTTACCCGGAGCTGGAACGAGAAGCGTACTGCCGCTGTAGTAGCTGAATGCGGAATATGAATACTTACGAATAGAATGAATACTTAAACCGATCTCCACAAACCCAGCGCGACTTAAAGAGGGGATTCGTCCGGACAATTGAAACAAAAACCCCAAGCTAACCGGTGAAGAAACCGGTACAAGAGCGCATTGGGAGAAGATTGTGGCCAGTAGCCGCCGTAAGAAACTCGTTTCGCTCAAGGAAGCGAGAAGTGACGAAGGTGTAGACAATATTTATTTATGCTTGCTCTTTGATTGTAGGCTAAGTGTAAAAACAATTGATCGAGTGGTTTCAAGCAGCAGGGAGCTTCCGGCGTGTTCCGGCACCATTCCGTCTCGACGATGGGACCGTTGCTGATTGGTTGTTCGTTTGCAGTGAAAAAAAAAACAAGTTTCCAGTGGTTTTTGTTTCTCCGCCATCAAGACACTAATTGCGTGAGATACGCCACCATAAAGCGATTACAGTTTCATAAATGGAAACTATCACCTTTTTTTTCTCGCGGGTGTGAGTGTGTGTGTGTGTAGGATGGTGGCCAACCAACCCCTTTTTTTGACTGATGTGACAAATTTCACTCACAATATTTCACTCCTTTTTTTCACCCTGGTTTTTCAACCACTTATACCGTTGTGATGGTACCAAGTGGTGTGGAACCGGGTGGTTTGTGGTCTGTGGGAGAAAATAAATGGATACGATCAAGACACACACACACACAAATAACACACAACCCCATGTGGTGTGGCCATGTGCACAGAAGCTAACTGAGCACGACCCGCGTCAGTGTCGCCACCGGCATCTGATTGGGGAGTTGTCGTTTTCCGTCCTTCTGTCCCTCCCCCCTCCCCCCCCCCCCCTTGTTGCTGAACATGCGAAGCTCAAATCATATTCACGCCTCACTCATGCATGTTACGCCGCGGCGCGGGACGGCACCTTGAGGCGGGGCTCGCTAGATCGGCGCGCTACCACCAGTGGGTCGTGTTTGGGGTGTCGGTTTGTCGGTTGATTTATGGATATACGCCTTTCGTTCGTTGGCCTCCGTCGCGTCCCCGTCGCGACGTCTTTTGCGCCGTGCGCTAAGATGCCTCGGTGCTCGGTTCGCGCATTGCCGGCCATTTATTTGCGCGAGCGCACGCTTGCCTTAACAACTCACTAAACCTGGCCCCGGACATGGGGCGCGCACTGGACGGCGCGGACCGGTTCGCTTCTCGTGCTTTGTAGCTTGGGGGGCGGAGGGGGAGGGGGAAGAGATTTTCCGCGAACTGCTACTCTCGCCGTGTGTAGTGCCTCTGGCCATGCTTCCACCATCCTCGCCTCGCGCGGGGAGTTTGTTGAACAAATACATTTATATAAATCATCCGCCAGTATTCTAATCATCGCTGCCATCAGCAAACGAACGATCGTCGCCTCCCATGCCAAGGAATGGGCGATGTCGCTGTGGGCGACCGGTCAGATAAAGTAAAGGTACCTACAACCATCACCACAACGTCGCCGCGGCCTGCTTGCCAGATGAATGAACATTCCGAGATCGTCGCAATTTTCCTTCCGCCCGGCAGCGGCATTGACATTTCGCTTCTTCTGAGGTGGTTTTTTTTACACTTCTTTCTGGTTGGCCCGAACAGCAAACGGCACACCGTAAAGGTGGTAAGTAAAACGTGACGATGGTTAGCAGTTTGGTGTTTTTCTTTTGCTCCTTTTTTCGGGTTTTGTGTGTTGTTTAGGGTTTTTTGATGGTGTTTTCTCGGGTTGATCTTCATCGTCTCATGGTTGGGTGAGCGAGCGAGCGAGAGAGAGAAAGAGAGCACACGCACGCACGCACATCGCTAGGAACGTGAGGAGAGATTTATGAGCTGCCTTTGAGAAATCTTATCCCTCCCCAATTCCTAATGGAGTTCGACGCGGAATGTTGTTATGCAGCGTTAGACACCAGCCGCGCGGACTTGAGACAGAGGAGATGGAGTAAGGGGAGGGAAAACAAAGGGAAGTGGAGTGCGGTTTGACTCGTTTGCGTTTTGCGGATTGGACTTGAGTTTATTATGAAACATGTCAATTTTGTGTGGTACGTTTTACAAGCAGACAAATGGTTCTGTTTTGTCGCCGCCCTTGCTGGAGGGGCGTTGTTCTTGTTGGATATCGTTAGAAAATTCATCTTCACTCTAATTGAGTTGCAAATTATTCGACACGAACGCTAACGCCAACAGCTCCCCAACATTATTAAGCAAATGAATAATTCTAATTCATCTCCACTACTGGGAGATCTTTGTGGCTGTGGTCCGAAAGACTTATTTCGGTCATTTTGCTCACCAGTTGAGCAAAAGAATGCATAATTGTGGTCAAATTTGCCCACATTTTTTTCCTCTATTGGGATGGTAGATTACAGTACTTTCTCTCTTTTTTTTTGAAATAAATTTGGCTGTTTCAGTTTGCTTGTTTTATGTTTCCCCCGTCGCTTGAATGCGCCTGTGGTTTCGTGAAGCGCACTGCACTGTGAAATGTATTCCTTTTTGTGGCTTCATCTTCTTAGAATCGGTCCCACATTGGGAACGTGCACATGCCAAGGGTGGATGATGATGAGTTCGTTCGTCTTCGGGGAGATCGCATCGGCCATTGCATTGCGGCTTCGTCATCGTCAATGTTCAAACCATTTGCTACCGTCCGTTTCCACCGAAAAGGCAATGAGTGCCTGCCAGAGATGGGCAAATATTATGGGAGTCTCAATGGTGGACCACCCCAAAAAAACCAAAAAATCTCCTTCACAAGCGCCTCACCATCATCGGTCGTCATTTAGCAACGCAGCACGCCACGGTCCGTTTTCGGAAAACGATCAACGCCACGGTAAGATCATCAGCGAAAAGGCAAAGTGACAGCAAACTGTGATGAGATGAGGTTTCATGTCAACGTGCAAGAGACCAGCAACAGCAACGAAAAGGAATCAAACGATGACACCACTTTGGCACCCATCGGCGAACGTTTCGCCGCGAACGTAAATGGATTAAGAGCGGCAAACTAAACGACGAAAAAGTGTACTTGAATAAATGTTTGAAATATGTTGCAAAATCCATTGGTGGCGGCAGGCAAGGAAAAGGAACCCCGACGATGGGGAATAGCAATAGCAGGGTTCAACAAAAGGCTATTTCATCTCCCTCTGCCTTTCCCTATTTCATCAACTAATGATCACCAAGAAAAAAAAAGAGACGGAAAAGATCTCCGCATCCATAAATATCATTATAATGTACAAATATTTACCGTGGGCTTTAATCGTCGTCGGTTTTTATTTGTTGGTTTGTTTCTCCCGTGCATACGTGCGGATTCGTTTTTTTTTCTTCCGTTCGTTGATCGTTCCGTCGGTTTGTTTGGTACTTTCGGCACAACGGCGCTCAATACGGTCGGTGTGATGTCCGTGGGATGACGTGGTAAAGCCGTTGGTTTAAAATGAAGACAACGCCACAGATGAGATGGGACGGTATTTAATTTTAACGGCCAGCAGCAGTACCCCAAATCAAAAGGGAGTGTGTTGCATGTCGGGTTTTGGTTACCCTTGGGGCTTGGGAGGTAATGGAAGAAGATGGGATACAGTAAACAACGTGAACAAATGTTAAAGATTCGATTCCCACCGAGACAAAGAGCTTTGAGAGACTGTGTGTGCTTGTTTTTTCTTTCTTTTTTTGTTTGCCTGGGGTTTGTTTTATTGGTTTCGTTTCACGATGACACGTCTCTAATTGCTTTTCGGCGGGGTGGTAAGTTAATTGGTCTTAAAAAGAGTGATACAGTGGGCGATTTATTAGGTGCAGAGGTTTACGCGGTTTAATTGGGAATGAATTTTTGATCGGCTTAACGGAGTGCGGCATTGTGAGCAGATGCATTTGGATGAATTGAAACATTTGTGGTACTAATAAATGATCTGCGGACGGTAGGTCTAGATGAGAGGGGGTGGTGGTTTGGGAGCTACTCTTGGTGTCTTAATGATATTGCTGTCTAATCGTCACAGCCCTTTGGAATACTAATGAGCAGATGGGAATTGAAATTCACTATTTACAGTACTTACTTACAGTAGTGTAAACTATTCCAAATGCATTAAGGTTCTTAGTTGTCAGGCACTTTCCGACGGAAGTATCAACGCCATCAATTAAAATCTTAATGTTGGTCTTGGACGTGTCCATATTAACAGTCTACGAAGTCCAGTCGCAGACTGGACCTAACCAACCCACAGGAATTTGCCAAATCTGATTCGTTGTAGCATAGTGAGTCCATTGAGCATAATTGTTGCGGCTCCATCTTGTCCTTCTACACATACCGGGCCAAACATTCCGTCCGATCGTTTCTAAGAAGGTTTCGTCAGTATTGGACAATATCCGTGTCTCCGAAGCGTACTTGAGCACCAGAACTATTTAAATATTACATAAAGGATAATTTCATTTTACTGGCAGGTGTTTTGAGTTCCGTAGTTTCTTCTCAGTAGAAATCAGTAGAAATTATCGATTCGGGGGGTCAGTGCCCTAGAGTTTATTGTAACATCAGTATTCTCGATGTTGATCATTGACTCAAGATAGCTTAAACTTCTAACGACTCCAGAGGTACATCTGCTTAAAAAGACATGCGGTAATAGAAGCAACACCTCAAAGTTTCTCAACACAATTCAAAACAGAAATAATTTTAGTCCAAAGGAATAATCGTATGTACGAATATAGCAATAATCGCTTAAACCCATGTGTAAAACCCTGCTCCAAGCTATTAATAATCATTCTTCGTTGAGCCGGAATAGATGGTGATCGCGTAATCTCCATAACAGCAGCACCACTTACGGAAAAGTCTTTAAAAACCCTACAGCCGCGGGTTAGGCCGCGCAGGATGTCAGATTTTACTGCTCCATTCAATAATTTGTCGGCTGTTTGACGCGCTTGTTTAAATGGTGTAAAAAAAAGCACAAACCGTTTCACGGAACACACGGAAATAAACCAAAGAAAGAGCTCTCCATGACACGTCACGTCAAGGCGAAATATGCCGGACGAGAAATGAAAGGGGTGCTGATTGGGTTATTCTCCCATCCATCCTCATTCACACGCACTCACTAGTTCACAAGCCCCCCCACCCCTGGCTGACGATCAACGTCAACGAGCTGATGACGTTTCGATCGAGATCGGTGTGGTTTGATGAGAGTGAGAGGTCTCCTCTATTTTCCTCCATTCTGCGTTTCTAACTGTTGCTTGCCTTTAGCAGCCTCTCCACCAAAAAAAAAAAAGATGCTAAAGGGGGGGAAGTTGACCGTGTTTCCATTCCCGGATCGCATTACGATCCGGTTTGTTGATTCGGAAGCGAGTTTTGTGGTGATGGGGCGAGAGTGCGGGACGGGTGGTTTGTTTTGTTAGTGAGTGATGGGAGTTTTACTTTTTTTTTTTCATCCGAGGTTTGGGATTCCCTTTGAAATTTGCCGCGGTTGTGCGTGCTTGGTTTGAATCACGATCATCTTCGGTCACACCAGAGCAACATACGCACCAGAACGCAGAGCCGAGGTTCATTGGCTGGAAAATGTTTGAAAGACGAGTTTTTTTTAATACTTTTTCCGAAATCGATAAAAAAAATCACACACACACACAGACTTACACATATGCGGACAGTTTTACGATGCCACAGCGTACGGGTTAAGATTTCTGGTCCGGTCCCGGTTCGACAGATTGGTTTAGTGTGTTTGGTGTTTTCTTCCTGGGGATGTTGAGAGAAAAAAAGAACGCTGAACGGCATTTAAGCTGGTTGCAGAAATAGCACCGATGATCCAATGGAAGATGGGAAGAAAAATAATCAATGTTTGAACAGTGTTGAAATGTGCGGGATGCGCAACAATCCGAAATTAATGCGCTTTTATTCGGCGGAATTGCTTTTTCACCCGAAGCTACATAATATTACACGGCAGGGATTGGTCGATTGGTGCAATTGATCAGTGTATAACTTTATGTTTTATTTTGTTTTCATGTTGAACAGCCGCACATTTTCATCAAACGAAATGTTTCTTATAAGATGCTACTGAACTGAAAGCCAAAACACATCTAAGACAACAGTTGCTGAAGTCCAAAGCCTACTCCAATGCGATCTTTTCTACACCGATCGGGAGCAACCATTGCTGTTCCGTTTGATATACGAGCTTCTACCGAAAGCGAATAGCATCCGGTCGAGACATTTTACGGGAGCTGTACGTAAACAAATCTTCAATCACTAGCTTACGGACAACCTTTGTCGGCGGAGAGAGTGCGTCTCGCCTAGCTAAACCTCCGCCACCATTGCTCCGGAAGTCGATGACTAATGGATGCATTTTTCACCATCCACTGATGGTTTGCTTTTCGGTGGATAGCATCGAACGAGAGGTGTTGACGTTCTGCGGTAATTGCAAACAGCTGGAGTGTTACGATTGTCTGACCGGAAAATGGGGGTGTAGCTTAGGTGTGAGGTAAGCACAATAATCGGTTGGGTAGAGGAGCGACGAAACTCCTGCAGTTCAATAATGGCTGACAGAACTCCCGTTTTCTTATGACTGCTGCTGAGATATTTTTGATCTTTGCCGTTGATATGCTAACGTTTTACAGACGACATCTGTCAAATGCTCGAGCTGATATCGATTGATGAGTAGAAATGGGGTTCGTTGAAATGTTTATTTTGCTCTACGCTTCCCTTTTAATGGGATGTTAGATCAAATGATCGTATCGCAGCGATTTTTGAAGATCTCTCATTTTGGCTTTCTTTTATCCTTCAATATTTTATAGTTTTTCCAAATGTATCCGATCGCGAACTTCTGATCCCCATTACAGAGCAACTTGAAAAATCGCGAACAAACCTGGGGTAATATTGAGCTAATTCTTCAAACATTTTTGTTTTGGTGTAATGTTTTGTTTTGAGACTTTTTCGAGCAGGGTGTCGAATGTCTTAATTTGGTTCTGAATGGAGAAGAATCCTAATTTTAATTCGCAGCGTTCAACTAGCAGCTTTTAAAGTAATTGAACGTTATAACTCATACTAAAAACGAGTTGAATTTCTTCTACATACTAATAGTAGTAACGTACTTAAGTTTATGTTCTTAAAAATCATAGACTTTATTTGTGGTAAATTTTTCGGTTTGGCTTTTTTACATTTACTTATATGATTATAGGGAATAATATTTTCATCAGTGACATTAGATGTTATATTTTATATAAAAAGGCATTTTTGACACAGGATTTGAATTTCAAGAGTTCCATTTTCATTCTTATTTCTAAAATTTCCCAATTCCTTTTCAAGTTTCTCAAGATTAAAGTAGTCTTGTCTTTGATTTAGATCGCTCTGTATTTTTCCCTAATAGTTTTCATTAATGTTTTATCAAAAAATGGAAAAACAAAACACCTTTCAATAGCGTATCGCACCTGAACGACAGAGCGTAACGAACGGTTTGAAAATGTGTTGTGGAAAAACTCCATTTATATCGTATGACAGGGCCAGGGCTACTGTTTTGCTTTTGTAGTTATTTTCGTTCCGGCGCAGTTATTTTTGCACCCCCGGACAAAACCATATGCATTTTCATTTTTCACACCCTCGTTCATTTTGTGCCGCGTGAAATGTGTTTTGCCCCCCCACCCGTTGGATTGGTTTGTGTGGCAAGGGAAATGGGTAGATATGGGGCGCCACAAGCGGGCATGCTGGGCACTGGTGCGGTTTGGGTTAATCGTAATTGATGATGATTCGTCCTATCGCGTTGTAATTGAGGGGTGATGGGAGGGGGGATAGGATGCGGGGAGGTTTGGCCCGTGATTCCACCTTTCTTTCGTTGCCCTTCCGTCCTTGTCCGCAGTGTTGTGAATTGAAATAAATTGAATTTTTGATTCATTTCCAAGAAATTTGAGCACGACGCACAGTTTAACTTGCGGCAAACGATGACTGTTTTATGGACACTGAAATGGGCACTGTTTGATGTTTGGTCGGAATGGTGAAATGGCTGCGAAATGCGCTCCAATGGAGGTGGCCTTTTATCGACATGAAGTGGTTACACTTTGCGTGCATTTAATGCGTTCAATTGAAGAGTGACTTCACAAGGTTGGTAGTTTTGCGATACACGTATCTGTTTTGGACAGACTCATGGCTATTGAAATGAATTAATTACGTCAATTGTATTTTTTGGCATTAAAACTACACAGTTTCTTTGAGTTCTGACCATAATGGACATTTATAGTTTAATGTAAAAAAAGAATTATCTACATGATTACATAAAACTAGTTTTAAATATTGCCTTTTTTGACAAGGGAATCTTCAACCGTAAATTATTAGCTACCACAAGCATCTTTTAAAGCTAATGCGAGCTTTAATGCGTTGTTCAAAACCTATTGATGCTGGTCAAGGTTGAAATTGTGCCAACTTCATTCATTTCTTCAACCCGCCGCTCGTCGATGCTTAGCCCTGCCGTGCTGAAACTCCTTCGTGCAAATGTGTTTGTAGGCATGCGCACTTTAAGAAGGCGACCTTTTGCCGAGACGTGCATGAGCGCCAACACACGCACACACACACACACAGCGAAGAAAGCAAAACGATGCAAGTACAGCGCGCCCTGACCACCGACAGCAAAAGAATATTTGCGTCTGGTGCGATCGAACGAAAGGAAAAGTTGTTGACCGTGAGGAGAATGGCTTTTGGGGTGGGTGGAGCGATATTGTGCCATATGGTTTTTGGTTGTATGTTCGGATGTATCAACAGATGAATTCACATTCGAGAAGAGTACACTTTTATAAAGCGTTTATTGCAGTGGCACTTTTGGGAAAGAAGTACAATAAAACACTGAACAGCTCTGTTCACCATTGTTGCTCTGTTTCGGGTGGGTTGCAAAGTGATCACTCGTTTTGTTGCACAGATTTGTTTGATTTAGCTGTTGGTTTGGTGGGTTTTGAGGAGGATTTCTTTTTTCTTTGCATTTCCGCTTCAAGCTCCTTCCGGCGTTCTTCTCTTCTTTTGCTATCCTTCTTACGGTCCTCGTATCGCTCCGGCTCGAGTTCTTCCATCAAGATGCGGCTCATCATCACGCTGGCGGCAATCATCTTCGACTTGATTAATCCCCTTCACTAAATCTTGAACAAGTTTTCCGTTTTGTGTTTACTCCTCCAGGACGATAAGTAGCCAAAAGTAGCAGAGCACGTCAGCTGTTGAAGCAACACAGTGGCACACTGGAAAAATTAGTTACTTGAAAGAAAACACACACACTCACTGCTCAAGACATCCTCAGCAGAAATTGAGACTCACCTCGTCAAGAGCGGATGCACTGTGGCAACGTCTCGCTTCGGGTGCCTTTGTTCGGTGTGGAAAATCCTTGCGCTGCGCAAGTCTGCCATTCGCGGTGGTTTAAGATGAAGAACCGAGCCTTCCGTTGGTGTTGGTGCGAAAATGTTCCAGTTCTCGTATCTCTCATCAACGGAGGGGAAATGTTGTGTTAGTTACCCTCCAACGGGCACAGTTCTCCTATTGAATCGGACGCTCTTAAGGCTGTGGTACGGAAATAAAATAACGTTCGATTGCTCACAGCAACATCGTGCTACATAAAAGCATCCCAAATGTGTCGAACGGGCGGTTGGGGGAGGGAAAACGCCCGAAGGATGCTGGCAATCAGAGCACTTAAAGTGGGAAGCATTTCTCTAGTTGATCACTAATTTTCACTTACTGCAAATACAATTGCTCGCTTGCGCGCTCCATTATTGGTGGTCGATTTTGGGGGCGGTGAGTTAGATGGGGAAAAATAAACCAAGATGGCCGCCGACAGGTGTTCACGTAGTTGATGGGATGAGACAGAGCGGTCGAACGAGAGAGATAGAGCACGACATGTAGAATGGTGAACGGAGTACCATTTCGGCAGAAGTGTGTCTAACAAGTGGTTAATGGAGCGATGTTGTTGTTGTTTTTTTGCTTTTGTATTCCATTGAGCTGGTCGGGGTGTGCCACGAGGTTTGATAGGGGTGAGCGGTGAGAAGATGAGAGAAAATTGAGTAACATAATACGGCGGTGTGCCATACGTTGGTCGGCGTGGTGAGTTTGTCCGCACACAACACCACGGTGGTCCTTTCACCTCTCACCGACCCTACAGTGGGGTAAACTGGTATGTTCATTTTAAGTGGGATGGAGAGATATTTTCCTCCCGGCGTCGTGTGTCGCCCCGGTAATTTAGTGAGCGGTGATTGAGAAGATGAATTTGTTAGCATAGCGCAGTGGTATGAGATGATGCGATACGGAATAGGGTGTCGGGGTGAAATGTAGATAATGAGCCAAACGTTTGGGGGAGCTTTTCTCTCTTTCTCGCTCTCGTTCTCTCTATTTCGCTCTTACCCTGTGGCATTGCACTGGTGGTAACTTTTATTAAGTGTGTCTTTTAGGTGCCATTTACTGCTGGATTTAAGGGGGTTTTCTCGCTCGGGTGAGAGAAAAGTTCAGCGATCAGGTGGTGATTGAGGATAATTAATTGGTTGGCTTGTTCGGCAATCGAAACGTCGAACTTTGTCACATAGAATAGAAGAACTGATATTGTGTATTTTATTGATGTGCTTCGGCGGTTAAGGAAAGCTGAATATATTACATAAATTAGTATTATTTAGTGTGGTTGTAGATATTATTTCTTGTGAGTCAGGTCTGCAAAATAAGCTTTATCTCTATTTTATCTTAGGATAAAAAGCATTGCAAACAAATAAGCTTTTTGTGATAAATATTAGCTTAATATTTCAGATTTATTTATATCATATTTCTGATAAATATTCTGATACATATCAGAAACAGGGTTTTCGAGTGCAGTTAGTAAAGTCGGAGCTGGATTTCTGGATTTATTTTCTGATATTCCCCCAGTATATTTAAGTTTAATTTGAACAGAACTAGCAAGTTTTCGACTTGAACTCATATGTGAGAACTCATTCTCATATATGAGAATATTCCTAGACATTCATTTAAACCTTATTTTTGGCTTGATTTATTGTGCCATTTTTTAAATGCTTTCTTTATTCCAATTCTAAATTCTTCAATTTCAACTACGTGTAATTTCCTATCTCACGCTCGGTCAAAAGGCACCTGGATAACCGGTGTTCCACAAGTAATTTGATTTCGTGCCGAGGACCTATAAAGTTGTATTTATTTTGCCCATACAAAGAGAGCTGCTGTGGGCGGGTATAGCCGGAGGAAACGCATGCACATAACTTGTAAAACTTGTTCAACGAACATTGTCGTTTACTCACCTTTCAAACACCTGCTTTGTAAGGATTCTTTACGCTTTATTTGTGTACGAGAAAAATCGAATTCTCCATTCCACAGCAATGTACGGTTTTTTGTTGTTGCTTCGTATATAGGATTACACCTCGCTGCTAAAGTGTTTACATCGCACTTGATATGTTTATGCTCACTTTGCCCCGTAAATCATCCACTTGCCCAAACACCAGTCCGCCCGTTTCGCTATATATCGCGATTGGGTGCTGCTTGGCTCGTCAGCGCTTTCCAACGAGGTGGTAGTGCTACGGGTTGTTAATACCTTTATTTGATAATGGTACGAAGTGCAATTCCCCTTTCCATTTGCTACACCAACACTCCTTCACTTTCCCCGCTTTTCTCAGACGTTTCGATATAGATTTTTTTTTTTGGTTTACCGAATCGGGTATTGTGTGGCGTTTATTCACTTATGATTCCATGGTCAATTTTCCTTGTTGCTCATTCCACAATCCTAGCCGGAGCAGAAACCGCTATAATGCAATACAGACATATTCGTAAATGGTGTTTGCTTTTGCTTCTCTGTTGTTGCGTACCTTGTTTTCCCCACCAAACGGCGTTGTCGTCGTTACGCTTAAGTGTCACTAATCGGTTTGGCAAAGGAAAAGGCGTGAGAAGGACGGAACGGAGTGCGGGCATATGCGATCAAGATACGAGCTTCTGGTGTGGTTGTGTGGTGTGGTTTCCCAAAAAGCGAAATTGAGTGGTAAATCGGCTCGAATCACTTCGTCACACGCCGGTGAAAGGAATGGGAACAATCTAAGTCTCTGGCTCTCTCGCTCTCTCCCTTGGGTACACACAACCGTTTAACAAAATTCACGTGCTCTCCTCACTGAAAGCGCAGGAAGCAAGCGCAAAATGCACGTCCGCACGTCTTAACGCGCATGCCGCAATGCCACGGGTGGGGAATCGTTTTCTCCGCTTGGGAGTTTGTGTTGTTGTTGTTGTTGTCGGGTACGCGCCAGATGGAGACGCATGGTAGCTCACTAATACGCGTGAAGGTAATTTGGTTTATTTCCTTCATACCGTGACCCGAACACGGCAAGAAGGAATCGGGGAACGCAGTTCCTTCGTAGCAGAAACCGACCAGTGCGCTTGTAAATAATGTATGTTTGGTGGCGTGTGTCTGTGTTTGGGTACATAAATCGTCCCTGCTACAGCCGAGTAATGGCGGCCGTTTTTCGCCCGAATGGGGTAGGGTGACGGCGTCGCGGTTTGAGGTTTGGCGTTGAATGTTTACGTGGGTGCTATGTGTTTCACGCGACACTCTCGTGCGAAACTTGTGCTCAAGCGTAAAGTAATTGAGTTCAATTTTTGTTTTGGGGTGAGTTCGTGGTTCATCTGGTTTACCAGATGTGTGTGTGTGTGTGTGCGTGTCTTTTTTTTGCTTCTTCGTTCTGTTCTTCTGTTGTTGTTAAAACTGTCGTTTTATGTTCCCTGTGTGTTATTTAGCAACTCAGATTCACTTAGGCAATTGCCACTGTGGCAGGGCCGGCAGGAGGAAGACAATTGAAAGCGCCATGTAAATTGATAGAGATGGGAAAACATGTGCACGGATGGACGGGCTGTTGTTTTGTGTTGTTATGGCTGTTGAATAACAGCACATAACACATATTGTGCAGAGGTGGAGTGATAAAAGAAGGTTGCGCTTGTAGAACACTGATTGCTTCTTGATACACACGACAAAAACACCGTCATCGTCGGCACTTGTACTTGGTGGTACGCCTTGCTCCTTGCAAGAGTGATGTTATTTTTTCAGCTATTTAATCGGACTAGAACTTTCCCACGAGGGTACTTGGGGCTTTTTTTTTTTGCTGACGACAGTTTGGTCTCACAGTGTGTTGATGTATGTATATAGATACACATACACATTCGAATGGTGAGTGAAAAGGTTACGCGAAAGGAGTGGAAGCCGTGCGGATAGAGCGGAGCCAAGCAAAGGAAAAAAGAGACTCGTTCACCGACCGGAGTCGTTGCGGCCATCGATATGGTGACTTCCGGCTGATCATCCATGGAATCCGCGTCAATCCCCGCGGTTGCCAGAGCAAACGGGTAGGCAAAGCAAACATTCCTCCCTTCCGCCCTGCGAGGTCTCACTTCCTCCGCCGAACTGCCGAGTGCCAACCGACGTCATGCGCACAAACGTCGTGCTTCGGTACGTGCGGTTTTCAAAGATGGAAGACGGTGCTGACGATTGGTGACACACGATTGGTGGCAATTACGTTTGCCCGGCGTTCCGTCGCTTGCGTATTATTTGTTTTTGCTGAGCGGCACGCTTTTTTGTTCCGTCGGCCAGATTCATTTGGTGTTTTACATTCGACGTTTGATTTCAGTCGCTCGCCGGACGGCGTATGCAACGGATCGACGTGATGGAGTGTGTTGCTGTTGGAATGAGAGCCCATTTCACAATTTTTTGATGTTGTGCGTGATGTTAGAGGTTGAGGTTTGAAGTGTTTTAGACGGATTTTTCAATTATCCTTGGGTTTGCATATTGCAACAACCATGCGTCTCCATTACATAATTTATCATCCATTCCATAATTTATCATCTATTTTTGACGAGATAAATCGCTGTTACAAACCATGTGGTTGGGGTGATTTTGAAGTCCTTTAAAATACATTTTATTGCTAATCAAACATTTTACGCTTTTTCGTAGGACTTCACTTGGTTGTTTGCTTTCTTCATTCGACGGAACTTTTATGCTTTTGTTCATGTTATTGTTGCTTATATAAAATGAGTAATGATTTATTATAGTAATAATAATATGTCTGTTAATCCAGTAAATTAACTTACACCAATAACATTAATTTTATGTATTAAATTACATTATTAAATTGCGTTTTGTTGTAAATGTAAAAAATGGTTTTCGGAGTACAGAAAATGTGAAAATATTTCAAAATATTATTTTTGTAGATAATGGGGTAGAGCATCCCAAAAGTTAGAAAGCTTATGCTTTAAGCCTGTATCTGCCAGGTAAATAATCCAGGTACCGGGCTGTATCATTCTGTACAGATTCGTAAAGGACATAGCATTTTGACATAAAGAATGACACAAGGGATCATTTTTGTAAACTAAAACTTGAGAAAAAAATCGATTTAAGTTTAGTAATTTAGTTTTAATGTCAATGCAATGAAATAATATACAAGTCTGATTATTAAAATAATCTTTTTTTAGTTGTTTTCGTTAAAAAAAATTGTTTACCTTTTTCGCACACGGGAAACATGGCCTAACCTGGCTCAGACCAGCTAGCAAAATTCTTTGTTTTGACATTTGTCGAGTTTGGGTTTTGGGTACTTGGGTACTTTCATTGAGAAACCAATCTAATCCTTCTTTCCTAGGCTTAACTTGGCTTGCCATTTGTATGGCGAGCTGTAAGCGGATAAGCCTGGAAACGTCAAAGGGCGTACAAAAAACTGGCTTAGAGCGTGATCTACCCCAATATTTCACTTGACATTTAGAGTGTAAAATTTAATTATCTTCTAAAAATGAATTCATTTTGACAACTGTTTTCTTTTCGCCGAATGTATCGTGTAAACTAAGCACGAATGTTATTCTTTTTGTTACCGTTATTGTTGACAGGGTGTTGAATGAAATACACACAAAAGGACACCTTGCCAGAGGATCACTCACGGAATTTGCACCTTTTCATAATAAACCGGCGTAAAAGAGCCGGTGCCCTGGCGTGTACAACAGCATCATCTTGCAGTGTGGGCACACTGAAGTGGTTTCGGGTAGTGCTGTAGTGGTCTCTCAGACCGTACCGAATGGCTGAATAGCCTGGGTGCCGGGTCACAAGTACCTTGTCCCGGCACTAGGCTCACAAGACACGGACCAAACCAAACCCGCAAACCTCCGTCCCCGCACGGTTCGTTGGCTGGCCCCCCTGCTCTCGTTGTGCACTTTCGAGTGGGGTGGTTTCTTTGTGTTCGGTACGGGGGGTTTGTTGTTGACCCGGTTCTCTTGTGGCACTTTGCATCGTTCATTGTACCGCTCCAGCGCCATTTCGTAGAATTTACCTTTTTCAAGATTGAAAGTGAATGTGGTGGCCGAGGGGGGGGGGGGGGGGGGGGGGGAGGGGGGAGGAGAGCGTCAGCTCGTCGGCATAAGCGTAAGAAAAGGATGCACCCCGACAATCACGACCGGCCGGTCGGCCGGGTTGTTTGTGAAAGGGCGAAAGCGCGAGTTTGCCAAGCGGTTGAGAAACGTTTCTTCTATTTTACTCCGAGAGTGTCTCATTTTACAACTTGACTTTTGGTATGAACTTTTGCAAGCTTCCCTCTCGAAGCTCGGGGGAGTAAAGTAATGTAAAGGAACGAGAATTTGCAGAGGATGGAAAACGGGAGGACATCAGGACAGAGGAAAAACGGGAAGGAGCTCCACGAGCACGAACACTGGTAAATGGTTTCGTAGAGGGTTTCAGAATGTTTTTACGGCTTTTGTTACACCGCCCGCCGGAGCTTCCGTGATGCTTTTTCGCATGGATCGTTTTTATCGCTCCGGCGGTACACTCAACACGGCACTCAGGCTTGGTTCTGGCCGGGTAGTTCACAGCTTAAGGAGGCGTATAATTGGGATGTACAGAATTTCTTGCATGTTACGTACGGAAGGACTTTTTTTGTTGTTGATCGTTGGAGTTATTCAGATGCATTTTCCACGTACAGTAGCGTGAACAACATGTTTGTATGTTCTTTTTTCGTTTTATTATTTTAGATGTAACAGATGTAATTAGAGATGGTCCCTTCCATGGAACTGATTAATTACTTTTTATTTTCTTGCTTTGCTTACAAAATAACTTCCATGAAGAGCTCCAGTATATCTTGTGAATGTTTTGTTGAGCATTGCTTCATGCAATACATTGCTGAATGTAATGTTATCTGACGCATAATTGGATCCGTTGGAAAATGTGAGTTAATGGTGCAGCCACTGCAGAAGAGGCATTCACATGAAGGTCCCACTAGCGCTCGTAGTGAGAGCACATACAAATCTTCAACTCAACACAAGGGTCTCACACAGATGTCTGATTGGAGAAAGTATTCCCGATTCCATAGCGACTGCAAAAGAGCAGAACACAATGGTCCCAGGTGGAACTGCATATGCTCCACAGTGAGATGCAATGAAGTGCATCAATGCAATGCGCTGGGAAAGACGTGGCCAGAAAACCAAGCTGCCGATTATGTGCCCTGCAAATGTTGACCAATTTTTGATAATAATGATACCTTGGCCACATGATGATCGGTTACTTCTGATTTCTGGGTTTGATAGTAAGAATGATGTGGTTTAATAAAAAAAAATAATACAATGTTCTGATGCCGTTTTTGGCGCACATTGGGTGGATGTGGACTGTTGGACAAAATTCGACAGCTTCTGCAGCTATGTCTTAAAGTTTTCTTTGGAAGTTCTAAGTGGTAATTCGCCTGTGGTACAGTTTCAATGTGCAAGGTGGTCTAAATGGCTAATTGTTTGGAAAAAAAACATTAACATTTTGTCCTTATTTAATGACGAACCGATCCCATCGTGTCATAACGAACCCAACATTATGTCCGCAGCAAGCGAAAGAGGTGGATGATGATGTTCAAGGGCACACCAATCTCACAACCCGTTGGCGGTCGAATGCGATGATGGCAAGATCGTGCGAGAGAAAATTACCTTTCCATCTACAAAAAAAAAAACATACCACTGGTGGCGTTGTTCTACTGCACAAAGCTCTTGCAAGAGTCGTACAACGAATGGAGCATGAAACGAAACGACAATGATACCCCCGGATGCTGATGACGATGATGAGGATGTTGGAGAAGATCGAGCCATTCCGTCCTCTTTATGCTGCGGTGGGTGTGGTATTCCGAGGGGGAAGGTGGCATCACCACCGGAAGGTGGTTCTCAGCTTAATGAGTGAGTTGGGTGGTAAATTGTCCATCGAGACACTCGGACCGCTTCGAGACACGAGCATGTGAAACTGTTGAAGCAAGGCCCTTTTAGAAATTGCCAGTATCTGGCCATCTCTGTTCCGTTCGCTGCTTCGCTGGCCGGTGGTCAGACAGTAGAAGAGAATGCGCACGTTCGAGAACTCGCGGCAATCAAAGTGTGTTTTCATTCTAGCTTGCAAAAAGAGTGACAAAGTTGAAGCAAGCGGTGGCCTGGGGGAAGGGCAATATGTTGTGTGAGCATTCCTTTTTGGTCTGGTCCCACCTTATCTTCTCGCCTGTTTTGCAACCGATGCAAATCAGAGAGAGGACACACATCGTCGAATGGGGACCGGGCGCGCGATCGCTCCACGTGGAGTGCAAAATTTTATAATTTACTTCTGGACACACACATACAATCATTTGGAACACACATACACCCACAGAGCCAAACCCATATGCTTCAGTTCGTGTGTTGGTGGTTTGCTTTTCTCATATAATCTTCCAATTTCCTTGCTTTTTTGTCGGTTTTTCTCGTCAGGTTTGTGCACAGGGTTTCGGTCGTTTTTGTGCGCGATGTTCCTCTAGCAGTTGTAACGAACGTCGCTAAAACTGCTCGCTTTGGTATTGGTTTTTGTGGTTTGAGGTTAGAGCGAACGTTCTGTCGCTTCTTCATGTTGTTTTGTTCGTTCGCTTGGTTAATCTGTTATACTGAGGTTTTCCTTTCGTTTTGTGGCCCGAGACACAGTGTGTGTTCTGTTTGTTTGGTTTGTTTGTTATATTTAATCAAAGTGTGTTATCAGCTTATTACCATGGTATCTTGCATGGACTTGCATACATGTAAATTCTACGTTTGAATTTTTTTTAATCTTCTCGGAAAGGACTACAGTTTTTAGAGATTTTCTGTGGTATTCTTAAATATTTTTTGATATAGCTCTTTTTTTTAACAAAAATACGTTTTTTATCCAATATAGCGTACTGCGTAGCTCTCTGTGTCTCTCCAAACAGAGTACAAAAATATTAAGCACAAGGAGAAGAACTAAAAGCATATAAAAAGTGAACCAAATGACCGTAGGGTTTTTTTTGTTCTTCCCTCCTCTTCTCCTCCCCCTCCCTCCCCCCCCCCCCCCCCTCCGGTTCCAGATGCCTGTTCCTGTAGGTTAGCATGTTTTACGTTCGCTCTTCGCCCAATCGCCCATTCCCTTTGGTGATGATCTGTGGTTTTTACTTTTGTTCCTGTTCGCCACGGCCATCCGACCGGTGGTGGTGTACCTTCCGTTAGTTTCCACGTTTCCTTTTGCTCTGAGCTTTAGCGCCTGTATTTTATTTTTTTTTGCCTCACATCCCAAACGCACAGCCCCCTGAGCAGTGGGCCCGAGTGTAGGTCGAGCGAGCAAGGCGAGCGTGTTGTTGATTACAGTTATTATCGTTATTATTCGTGTAGTGTTATTTCATTTTCCCTCTGTTTTGCCGCCGTCCTGTGTGACTTAAGCGTTGGTTGTTGTTGATTTTTTCTTGTTGTTATTCGCACTAAATTGAAGAGTGAAGAAAATTGGGGGCACAAAAGGAAGAGAGCGCTTGTGTGTGCTCTGCTCCGCGAGAACGTCCGTTGTACGCCTGTTTGGCTGGGAAGTGTCGAGCCAGACGGTCGATTGATCATTGCATTTTTTTTCACCCCCGGTTTGTTCCCACTTCCCAATGTCCCCCTCCCACACAGTCAAAAGGGTCGCTCTCTCACTGGGCGTATTGAAAATAACTTCTTCGATCGGAAATTATCGTTCCACGTGAGGTTTTATTTCCCTTCAAGGTTTTTTGTTGTTGCTGTGCGAAGAGGAAAAAAAAAACGATATTGGCACAAAAAAAGCGTAATCGAATGCGGGAAAGCACACCGTATGCCGAAGTCCCTGATGCTTCGGGTAGCTTTTAATGGATTTATGATCGACTTCACAGGGCACGTTCGGCCCGTGGAATGTGCACCTTCCAATTTGTCCTGCCCCGTCTCCTCGAACCCATCATAAACGAGTAGAAAAAAGTCGTCTGATTGCCGTAAGGAATATTTCCCCCGCTTGTTCAATGATGTCCTTCTCCGCGCCGCTTGGAGTGTACGTCGTGTAGTTTATGCTCGTATTTAGTGTCAGTGTTCGATGCAGGAAACACAGAGGGGTACGATAGATGGTTTATTTTTATTGCTTCTAATGAATGGGTATCATTGCGGCTGAGTCACAACTAAAACAATACGTGAATAGCATCCTGGCACCAGGATGGACAATAATTGTGGCGATCGACTTTGATGGTTGACCACTTTTGTCGTTCACCAGTTCGATATCGATCAAAGCAATAGGGAAATAAATCATGTTAAGCGTGTTAAGAGCGACGTGGCCCAAGACAGTTTGAAGTTTATTTTGACGTCTGTAAGAAAAATGTCTGAATTGTTTGGTTTTACAATCTCAATTATTTTTTTGTATAACTGAAAAGCTCCCAACTTGACCGTTTGTTCTGCCTAGCTAAATTACCATCCAAGCTAAGCTAATGAACGAACCTTCTGTTGTACATCCATTGTCTTGTGGATCGTTTTGTAAATAAGCACCTTTTACTAACGGGCCTCCCCGTTTTCCCTTCCAGCGAAAGTAGTTATATGGTGGAGAAGAAAAAATAAAACCACCCATCGAAGCTTACACCAGAAGGAACAAAATGGTAAAATTGTAATGAAAATTAAAAAGCAAATAAGGAAGCATGCAGGCGAACGGAACACTGGGCATTAATAAAATCCCCCCCCCCCCCTACATACACACACAAAATGGGCGAGAAAGAGCAAAGCTAAAATAACACACACCCAAAAAAAAAAGCATCAAAATGAAAAGAAAAGAAATGGTCTCATTTATGTTTCAATTTTACGCCTCCATACATTTGCTTAACGGATGGGTTACGCCGATGAGAGCGGTCACCCGGTGGTTGTCGTCGTCGTCGTAGGACTCCTCCAACCGGCATGATGGTTGTGTGGCCTCCATGGTTCTTCCCACCACACACCCCCCGTCCTTTTCTCGGTCGCATCAGTGTGCCCTTGTGTGTATTTTTTTGTCTCTACCCCCCCCCCCCCCCCCCCCCCCCCCCTCAACCATTCCATTTCCATTCGCGCTCCAATAATGGCCGACAGGGGTGAACAAATCGCCGCGAATGGACTCTTTCGCGCTCGTGAATCGCAGCTGTGTGTTATGGGGAGGGGTGAGGGGAGTTATGGGGGGTGTTAACCTCCTCCCAATCGTAGCAAAGCCAGCAAGTTAAGTGAGTGGAACAAAGCTGAAAAAAACGAAATATAAAAAAAAGATACACACACACACACTTGCCGAATGGTTTTACTCATCCTTCTCCAGTTCCCCATCAGCTTTCTGGCCCCATAGGATGGGTGGAACACCGTAATGTTCATCTCGCGAACAAATTTATTTCGAGCGGTTCGGAGTGTTTTCTTTTTGCTCTACGTGACTGGTTTGTTGCCTTTTTGCTCTTCTGATCATTTGATTCGCGGCGAGGAATAGCAGCAACCGTCACCATCATCATCATCAGCGGTGGATTGTCTCGCGTATCGTTGGGAGCTACAGAGGTGGAAATCACGCTCTCTTTTTCACTCATTTTTGCTACAATTTCATCCCCTTACCTTCGGTTCAACCCTCTCGATCATCACCCAACCGTTGCCAACGTTGCGTTGGGGTTCGGTTGATGGAATCGAAACCATGCGGTGAGTTTCTCGCCTGCGATAAATTAAATGAATTATTATGTTTTTCAATTTTGTTTTCATCGCTCCTGACTGCTCTTCCGCCCGGACTCCGTGTTACTGTCTTTCCCCTCCCATCCCCCGTCCGTCACTGCTGTTCCACCCATGAAGCACAATCGTAGTTGGGCGTTGGAATTGCCGATTGCGTGCCATTCAAGTCCATATTAAATACAAGCTTTTGGTCGCGCGATGATGACGCACGGAGTCAGGAAGGGGAGAATAATGGGTAAAGAAGGCAGGTTTTTGTGTGCAGCAGCAATGGGTGGCTGGGGAGGGTTGCTCGCTGTACCAGCCCCGGTGGCCAACCACCACACACAACCTCAAGCGTACATCGAACAAAATACTTTTAATCATTCACGCGAGTTTTCACAGCGAGTGGTGAAGAAGCGCCGCTCTTCCTGTATGGCGATCGATGAATAAAGGAGGAGAAAATATATGGTTACAAATTAAATAAAACAGACCAATGTGAAGCGCGCGCACAACGGGGACAAAAAACCCAAACAAAAAAAAAAACAAAAGAAAAACGCCATGTAAATTTATGTGGAGGGATGGGATTTTGTGCGAATTCGAACCGGTTTTGATATTGGTTCAATTTTTCGTTAATATTGATCGTGTATGCGTGTGTGTGTCTGCATGCATGTACGATCGATTTAATTTTGTTGTTGTTGCGCTGCACCACGGTTGCGTTGACTTTTAACTTGCCGTGGATGATTATTGACATCGATGAAGTGTCACTGATAAGGGAAAAAAGGCGGTTGAAATTGGTCGAAATTACCAGGAATGGGGGAAATAATTCATACGCAGGCACGGCAAGAATTGTTCTGCTTGATGTAATTTTATATTTTTATTGTAAAACAACGGCTTATAATTACGTTAAAAACCCAAATGTTCTTTGTTGAGTTAAACATCGTTGCAAATATTGAAAATGTCGTGTACTCTATGCTCAAAGTTTATTTAATTTTTAGCAAATATTTGTTGCCAAGAATTTTAACACGAGTGATGATTAAACTATAGAGAAATGTATGAATTAAATCAATTTTAAAAATAATTTTAAGTACTAGTGCTCAAATATATTTTAATGCTTTTTAAATTGATGATCATTCACAGGGGTTTCCAGTTCTCAAACTCGTAAAGTTGTTTATTTTTCTTCATTTAAATCAAGTTGAATTAGAATGTGTCAAAGTAGATCAGCAATTCCAATTCCAGCATTCCAGAACGATTCTTTGCAAGCTTTTCACACATGCTGAAAGCTTTCAGTGTCTCAGTAGAGAAAACTTAAAACAGAATCGATATCAGCATTCATGAATTCTTAAAAATGCGATGTCTTAACCAATTTTGACTTATTGTAATTCAACTTGAGAATGTTCAGAAATTATTCCAACTTTACTTTATAAATTCAAAACCCCTGTCACATTGCGATGGACAAAAAGGCAAATGCAGGAAAAGCATAACTGCTTAAGAAATTCACACAGTTCGTTTTACATTCCGCTCGATTTGGTTTCAACTTATATGAAAACGATAATTTGACTGGATCCGGTGCGCTTGTCCTTCCGAGAAGGACAGGTTAAGCTTCCGACCAACCGATCACAGATCATCGTCAGCGATGGATCACATTCGTAAGCGCACATACGCACGGCCATGCCGATTGACGGTGATGAACGAACCACAAACACTCATTAATGCTTATTATCCCCCCCGCTGTACATCATTCCCATCTTTGCCACTTGAGAACCGCTGCAATGAACTTCAATGCTCTCCGATCCGATCCCAGCTTTTTCGGGATGTTTCTCTTTCGCTTATATTTTTGATACAACACGAAAATAAAAAAAATATGAGCGATGATTACAATCAGACGAATTGTCCGTCCGCCTTCGTTGTACTCCGTTCCACCGTCCTGCCCCGGCTGGGTGGCTGCACTTTCCACGCCACATCCCACATTCCCGCTGGGTCGGCATAACAAGCGTTTTATTGATAAATTAATTCGATCATTCGGAAACCACCGCACCCTGCACCCCATCCGTGCATGGGTTTTGCCCGAATCGGTCGGCAAATTGCAGAGCGCAATACTTGCTCTTATTTTTCCACCCCATTTGGGATGCTTGAGCTTGAGTTTTGTTTTTGTTCAACCAGGAATCTGTTATCTGCTTGTTTCTGTTCGGGGGAGGCATATTTCTCCACCCGAAATGATTTACACCACCAGTATCGGATTGTGTCCGAAAAAAACAACGACAGGATTGCCCCAATTTGAGTTTCTCCCCACGAACCAACTGCGGGTCCGCTGTGTTGTGTGCTTCTTCGTTCATTATCTCATTAAGGAAATGAAATTGATTGCCGATATGTGTGCAACCTGTGTTTTGTTTTGCCCGCTGGAGCTTTTATACACTGCTGCTTCACCACCCGATCGTAAACCGTTGCATCGATTCGGAAAGTGTAAAAGCGCGCAATGGATAATTTACGTTTTTCAATTAATACGCTTTCGATGATGATGTTTTTGTTGTAGAGGGGAGGGGGATTTTTTGTTTTTCGTGCGTGTTTTCCTTTTACTCACATTCTGGACACGGCGGGACCCCAATCGCTTTCATCGACATGTATGTGGGCAATTAAGATGAAATAATTGGACCCTTTTTGCCGTGTTCACCATATGTTCAACAGAAGGTTTTTATAATGTTTCAACGCCTTACAGTCTTTAGGCACTCGTTTGTTGAACCACGGCCTTACCAGATATTCGGCTAATTATGCTTAATATATTAAAAAAAAAAAAACTATTCAAGACATTACAGGGGTTGTAGTGTTAATATTGGAGCCACGTTCAGATTATTTTCCGGGTTTTTTTTTGTCATAAATTCAATCTTCTACAAACGCTTTCGCGATTGATTAATAAAGAAATTATAAAAAAAAAATTGTAAAAGTATGTATTTAGAGTGTTTTTGCACAGATTCGATTTCACCGTGCAAAAGCTCGAGAAAGGGCAAATGATGCTTGATCCTCTGTTGTATATTGCACTTCATTTCGAAATGTGTTCAATTTCATTTTAAAAGCCCTACTTCTTCTCGGGATTTCCATACATAATATATTATTATTATTATTATTAGTTGAACATTTTTGCGAAATGATCGTATCAGTGGTTCTGTAGATTTTGGGTATTCCGATGTCAGGCATTATGAAAAGTGCAAATTAATCTGAGATGCAGTTATTAAAGCTTGTTGTACATATTAGGATCGAAGATATTTCAAGCATTTTCAATCATATTTTATAATTCTGTTTCTAAGAAATTATAGCTTTTATTATGAACGACATATTTACAGATTCTTTTCTATTACTCTCATTCCAGGTAAGGAACCACGTTACTTTCAACCGCACATTCGTTGCTAGATACAAGGTTTGCTTTTGTTAACGTCCAAATGTTTCTATCAGGAACCACGCATTTCAACGTAGGCTAATGTTTCCCAAAACTCCACACGACCACGGATACAGGCTTCGGTGCGGTTCACAATTCAGCGAAGCGTGAAAAAAAGCTTCTCATTTGCTAATTGATTAACCCGGGGAGCGAAAGGTGAACAGGGCAATCAAAGCAAGATAATACTTACAAACGCAAAGCGCGAAAAGCCTTTCTTCACTCGGTTTATCAATTAGTCGATTACAAAACGCGCCCGCTAATTGGCTTCCAGCGGTGAAGATGAGCGCGAGCCGGCACGGTCTTGGTGCCGGAGTGTTGAAGTAAATAATTTAAACCTAATGCCTCCTCCACCTCGGTGTTGTTGTTGTTGTGTGTTTGCCTTTTGCTCGGTTCGATCGCTGCTGTCCAGTGTGTGGAGGCGAAATGGGGGGTGTGCGTGGGACGTGACGGACGCGGGGGTGAATATCGGTACACACAGAGTTTGACTGACCACGGTGTAATCTATGCAAATTGCATGCTAATTGATGTCCGTCGTATAATCCGCCGGTTAATGGCGGGGAAGAAATATGTGTTTAATCACCGCAGCTTCGGTGCGGCACCCATCGACACGATCGTCGGTTTCGCCTTCATCCCTCCCGGGCTTTTGTGTTTGTGCAGGGGAGTGTGTAAACGAAACCACCGAGATATGCGCCGCTGTGTGGGCACGTGCGCGGGTTGATGCACTTCCGTTTTGCATTTCGTACCTGCAATTTCGTATCGCGTGCAAACGGTTTGGGGTGGAGTTTGTGTGACACCGAAAATGGGGGTTGTCAGTTTTGACGTTAAAAGCGTTATTTGCGTGTCTGAACGCTCCCAATCTATTAGATTGCCGGTGCACGAGGTTAGGAATGGGATGCGAAACACATTTTCAAATTAATTTCTAGGGTGGGATGACGGCAAAGTTATGATTGTTTTGGTGTCAAGAGGTTGACTGTGGCTATCTGAGAGCTTTAAATAAATCAAAAATGGAAAGACCATTTCCACGAGTGTAATTTAACGTACTTTAACGCATACTTTAAAGTTCAATATGCAATTGTTTAGCTACGCCATTGAGCAAATGGAATTTCGAACGCGATGAGCATGCAGTGGAGAACATGATTTCTAATAAAGCACCATCATGATGATACATCATAATTCTGTGCACAATCACGTTAGAATTGTAAAGCCGCTCAAGCTTTGCCGATAAAAGGGTTGCACAACAAGAAGCTTCGCCAGAAGTGGGATAATCAATGCGGTGATTAACGCTGCCTTTGAATTGCCCGCCCCCTTGTGGGTAAGCGAGCGAGTGCGCTAATGGACCAGCAAACAATGGATTAAACAGTGGTAGGCAACGCCATCAACATTAATCATTGTCGATTTCCGGACATGGATTCGGTGAGGGGGTTTTTCCAGTATAGTTTTTTTCTGTGTTTCGTACATCATAATTTGATCTGTTTGCTCCAAAGGGGAAGGAAGTGTTTTATTTTTTTATAGCCAAAGTGAGAATATTATTAAATTATTAAAAGATTAAAAGATTCCAGGATGATGACAGACTGCAAAGCTAGAACTAAACTAGATAATATTTGTCTTTAATAATACATTCATACAACTGGAATGAACTTTAGGAAGTAATGAACTCGTAAACTATAATAAAAAGTAGTAATTGGTTCGTTGTCAAGAACACTTAATTTCTGCCAGTTTAGTTTTCTTGAAGAATTCACAACTTTTAGTTGACCTCTGGCGAATTTCTGGCCTCAATTGACACATAATAATTGAGATCAGTTTGCAAAAGGTTTCAGAATATTGGAAGGACTCCATAATTAATATGCATCAATACATGGATATGTAGCAATTTTTAAACCACATTCCTTTTACTAAAGTACAATATATATGTTGTCGAGCTCAGGTGTTTCAGTGGAATTTATCTTCGTTTAGCAATTTTTTTAAGCTAAAATCGGTTCTATCTCTGCCTTATTGAGCTATCTAAACTGACACACTTGAAGAGCTTTCGACATGATGGAGCTCAATTCTTTTTGGTCAAGATGTAGTAATGGCGAGAAATGCAGATCTAACTTCCATTAAAAATCCAATTTATCTTGAAAAGAAACGTGAAATGGCTCCAACTTTGCCACTCCAAAAAATCCTGCAGTGATACAGTGCATGGTAATACAAGCTAGAATATGATTGAGAACAGACCTGAAACTGGGTGACCCACAATTGTTTCATTAGCAAACACATTCCATTAACACGCGCAAAGGTTTGAAAACCAGTGTTTTTTTTTGTTGTTGTGCGATGTCATCGTCTGGTTCACCAAAGAAGCAAAATAAACCTCAAAACAACCGCAAGTGTTTGTCGCACATGGTAGTTATTAGGTTGGGTTTGGTTTGGTTTTGTCTCGCATACCCCTCGCCCGTGTTCGCACCAGACCTGAAGGTATGGTGTATTTGCGCTGCGTGACAAACAAAAGGTTGTGTAGCTGTATGCTACACTTGTGTCAATCCGTTAGCGTCAATCGCTAACAAATTTTGGCCATCGTTTTGGGTGCGGGTTACAGAGCAGTGGGATGTTTACATTTTGCACAAGTGGGGTGAACGTGTTTATTTTTTGCAACACGTACCGGTTGCATGCGACTAACATTGCGTCCGATTGTGCAACTACCGACAAACCGTTCAGAACACTGTGTCTATTCGCTGTGGTAAAATGTGTTTTGATTAAATGGAATTACGATACTGATCGCCCATGGAGGGATCGTTTACCAAATTGAGGTATTACGGGGCAAATCCGCTTGTTGAGAGTACAGCGGCACATCTGGTAATAGCACTCAGTGTATCCCTTTCAAGCTTGTTTTTTTTTTTTTGTTACGCCGAGTGGGTCACGACATCGATCCACACAATAGACCATTATCTGCTACAATGAACAAACCCCAATCACCATTCCGACCCCGTTTTTACGGCGGCTCGTGTGCAAGGGTAGAAGAAAACATCTGTCACCTGATCGTATCAGGGCTGTGACCTCATCGAGATTGCACTAATGCATCCATTCCAGCATTCTCGCTAACGGAATCGATTAGCTTACAGCAGGTACCCCCCTCCCCCCCATTTCCCGAGCCGACGAACAGCGCCGAAGTGTGTGATGGAGCGATTACACGTTGCCGAGATGTAGTGGAATTGCAAATTGTTACAAGTTGCGCATTAGGGAAGAAGCGAAGCCCTCAGCGTGGCGCTGGCTGTCGGTTGGAATTTGTAGTAAACGATTTTTTGTTTTGTTCGTCGCTCGTCCATCCGCTTTGACTTCGTAATGGTGGGAAACGCTTGGAAATTGATGCATTAAGATAATTAATTGCCCATGTGATTGTTATCGCACCACAATCGACAGGTTTCGCCTAGGTGCAGCGGGAGGGGGGGCATACAAAATGGTGGCGAGGTGGAACTAGCTGAATGTTTTTTTGTTGTTGTTTCGTTTTTCTTTTACTGCCTGTTCATTTCCCGGCCCGCTGCAAATTGCTGCAAGTGCATAGATAATTGCCGCCCTGACGCTTTGTAAGCTGTCCACTCACCCGTCCCTCCCATTGTCGGTGTTTCACCACCGATGCCGGTCCCTCCATACCCGGTGCAATTGCACTGTAATTGCATGCGTGGTATGCTAATGATGCTTAGACACTTCCGATCATTCCCCTTTTCTCCCGTCCAACAGGCCCCGTGTATGTGTGGTGTATTATTTCGTAATGCTTCTCGCCAATTAAATGATTCTCCCTGCTCGCGATCGCGGACATCCCCCTTTCGGACCCGGACATTCAATCTCGGCGTCAAACACCCCTCCCCTTTCCACCACAATGTGTGACCGCAAAATGGCGCTGAGCTTTTTAGAGTGGCAGCTCAAATGGAGCGCACCCTGCTCTCTGCCCAGGCTGCACAGCAGTGCTTCTGGAATTGTGTGAACGTCGATGATTAGCTGGCTGCCGGTATTTACCGCAATTGATGCACAATGCATTCCGCAGGTTGTGTACCTCGACGATAAAATAGTGGTTTGTGGCGGGAGGGAAAGGGGGGCCACAGGTACAAAGAGAAGGAAAATTGAGTCATCGGTAGCGAGGCAGCGCGCCGTCCGGCTGGGTATATGATGATGAATTGACTGCAGCGGGTTATTCAACTACTTCGCTTTGTTTCGTTCGAAAACTGTCCCTCTGGTCACTGCTCTGCGGAAGAAAGGAGGGTGCATCTTGCGAAGCAGATGGACGATCTTGGCGAAACGGATATGAAGCGAAAGGAATGCACTTTTCCCACAGCTGTCGTGCGACGTACGTGCAATAATGTTGCAAGATTAACTTGTAGGAATTAATCGTGTAAGAGAAAAATAAATTGTATGTGTATTTATTGTAATTTTAGCTAGAATCATTGCTGAAGTACTTTTTATTACATTAAAGTGATTGTTTAAAATAAACATGACGAGCAGAATTACAGTGCTATAAAATACCTTTTCTGGTTGAAGTTTTGCTTGCGGTTAGAGTGCTTTCAAAGCATGCACCATATTATGAAACCACGACTGTGTTACCATCACACGGCAGTGCTCGGCTAATGATTGTGGTACCAGACAACAAATAGAAGCTTTTTTCCGACCCTACACGTGAGGTGGTCAATCAATGGGTAACAATCAACTTACCACGCCGCACCATTAGTTCGTTTAACCGCTAAAAGCATATGCATGGAGTGGAGTGAGAGAGAGAGAGAGAGAGAGAGAGAGAGAGAGAGAGAGAGAGAGAGAAACAAAATCAGCAAAACCACCAACAAAACCGGATCACACAACGCGCGAAACATGATCACCGTTCTGCCACACACACACACACACGAATACGCCCATCAACAAACGTTTGCTACATACAAACAAGCAGCTCGACCCGCTGTGGCATTAATCGTTTCACACCAGTTTAATTTAATACACCCAATTACGGTGTGGCGCACAGGAGCGTTAGTTGCGAAGTTGCAGTTGCAATGCATTTTCCACCCGGCGGCGGTGGCGGCGGCAGTAGAAGGGTGGCGTTAGAGTTGGTGTGCGAGCGGGGAAGCGAACGCAATAACATAACATGACGCTTTTGTAAAGTGAATGAATAAATTACTTAAAAACCAATAAAAGCAGCTGGCAATTAAAATGGTTCGCTCTCGTTCGCACCCGTCGTCCGGTGCCCCCCACCCCCCGGCCCCGTTTCCGTCGGTCAATTAGATCGAATGCAACAAAGTCGCGGAACACCGACCACCACGTCATAATTTCGTTCGCTGGTGGGCACATTTGGTTGGAACATGTCGAACACGGTGACCCAAGAACAGACAGAGTGTCCAGTTCGGTTGTTCTCGTCGCCACCACACCGTTCGCACTCCGTTGATGTCCGGTGGGGGGAAAAGCTTCTCGTTTGCTGGTACTGTCGACCGATATTGATTCGACGTGCGCCGTTGGTTGGTTGAAGGCTGAGATGGAATCGGAATGGAATGGAATGAAGGAAGACTAATAACAGGTTTTACGCACCGATGGCGTTGTGGAATCCTTGCGAGAATGACAGCAGTAGCAAAGGAAACACGCAAAGTATGGACATCGAATCGTATAAAATGTATAATTCATGGCGAAACTATGCACAACGAGCAGTTATTGTTTATTATGTATGGATGCAGCATTGATATCGTTTTGATAGTTATTTAATTTCTACGCGACACATTTGCAGCAGACGAGACGAGCCTTTGGGCTTAGTGAGTTGTGAACAGACATTTTTCTTAATGAAACTTAATTAAATCAAATTAATATTCATTTTACTTTATCGTTCGTTTTTGTTTTGTTCTCTCTGTTCCCCGTTCAATCGGTTGAATGGCTTCGAAACCATTCGCATCCTTCATCAAACGGCATGAATCGCAATTTATCACCTATGGCGTAGCTTTTAATTCGTAATTCGTCGCGACCAAACCGCACACGCTCGCGCTGCTCGGTGTCATCTGCGTCAGCCGCGCTACCGAATGGAAAATAATGTGGCAATCTCGCCCCCCCCCCCAAATGAATGATTGATAATTACTGATTTGCGGCCAACACTCAGTGGTGGGCGAGTTTGGTTTGGTTTTCGGAATGTCGACGTTTCACAGGCCGCGGCAAAATGGTAATTAAATTATTACATTTCCCATTTCCCGTCCCGCCCTTCCCCCTGTCGGTGTGCAGGGTTTCTGCGGGGGTAATTATTTATTGGGTCGGTACGGTTGACTTGGTGACATTCATCAACGATGAGCCACGCATAAAATGAAACGGAACGTGTGCCGGTATGGGTGAGAGTAGGAGCAAACGTTACATTGGGTTTGTAAGTAAGTTTCAAGCGTTTAGCAAATTACGGGGATTAATGTGTTGTGTCATATATGTTGGTTAGACAACTCTTTTCAATATAGTGTCATTATGGTGAATTATTGTTTATTGGCACAGTAGATATCTTTATCGAAATAATTGCAAATTTTCAGCCAAATAGCATCATTTGCAGAAAGCATTACTATATCGTTATGATGGAATTCCCATGTTTAAGTGTGTTATTTACCACAGGAAATTTAATTGGTAAAATAAAGGATAATCTCAAGCCCAGTTGACAAGCATAAGTGATAATAAAATGAAACGTCCATTCACGGAAAGGTACAGTTTGTAAATGGTGGGATCATAAGTAGATCGTATATTATGAGCGATTAATCATAGCGTCAACGGAGAACGTTATCGAACTCAGTTAATTCAGTTCTGACGTGCATTACACTAGCCACGGGTTTAACTACTCAAAGGTATCACTGGTTTCAACCGATGGCGAAAGATCTCACCGGAATAATCATCATCCTGGTCGAGCAAATCAGAGTTGGTTTTGATCTGGAGGCCATAGGTTGCCAAAAATAAATTGAGAAAAGATCGTAGCTTCTGATAGAAAAATGGTTAGAAACTTGATAAAAAATATGCACAATAATTCCTGCAGTTTTACAGAAAAAGGAAACTTACTTGTACACCTGATCTGTAATGGACGAATAATTCGATTTGCTTTGTTGTTGTTGATGAAATTAAATTCTATTTAAAATGTTTTATGACTTTATATTGATAAGAGTGTCTCAATCGCTGCAATCAAACACTTACCCTGAACTATGCATTGTCGCACACCAATGGAACATCCTTCATCACTGACCTTCTTTATACAGAGCTGAAAGGAAAATAATTTGTGAAAATCAAGTCACTTCCAAGCTACCGGCACAAACGGAAACCAACCCGCCCAACGGTTGTACATGCTGACGTAAAGACCGTGTTTTGTGTGACGGCAGCTATATTTGCACATCGTCTATCAGCAAACGCCAATCCGCGAGCAAATGTCACAGCCCAAAATGATTGCGGGTGCTGCAAAGCGTGGCAAACAAACGCCCGCTGACGACGACAAAGCGTCACGAGAGTTCCGGTTCTTCTGGTGATGGGTTTTAGGTGCCCACCCCCTCCTCCCATACACACACACACGCCACTTAGGCCAAACTCCTCCCAAACATTTTTGGGACCGAACCTCCGTCTTTTATGTTCGCTTCCGTCGCCCGGTGTATATTATTCTAATTTGTATGGTTAATTTCACCTCCGACCAAATTTGCATACGACGACCATCAACCGTGCGGCTCGTGGAAAAGTGAAGCCTCCGAAAAGGCGCAGATCCTTTTTTGCCAGCGCCACACCGTTCCTGCTCCGTGTGCTCGGGTCGGGATGGTGGTGTCTCATTTCAAACAAATTTTCATTTCCCACTTTCACAACCGTTCATCCATTTTCCTTCGGGTTCTGGTGTCGCCGTGCAGAACCGGGACACCGTGATGGGGTGGTGGCGGTGGTGTTTCCGTCGCCTATCCAACTGCGGCACCCGAGGTGATTAAATATTCAAAGCTTGTCCCGGCGGTTCCGTTTCCTTTCCATTTTGCTCGCGATTCGAGCGCCCCCTACCCAACCCCGAACCGAGGCACCATGGTGGTTGGAGTGATGATGAGGTTTTTCCCCAAATAACCCCATCCACCCTTCCTGTCCCCCCCCCCCCCCCCCCCCCCCTTTTCGCTACGGTATTTCTGGTTTGATTTTCGCACCCCCTCGTTTGTGGTTGCGTTTGGCCGTCTGAAACGGAAAATCACTTCTCCGGGGTGCTGCGCTACACAGAGACAATTCCGTTGTCTTGCTGTGTGGCTTCATTCTCTCCACCAGCATCATCATCCTAATCAGCCGGGCTTTTCGTGTGGAAGGATTTTCAGATTTTCAACAAAAGCGCTTCACCGTCAGCGAATACCACAGAGAGAGAGAGTGGGAGCGAGAGTATGTGAGCGAGTAGGGAAAACTTTGGCGAACTGTTCGGGAAATGGGGTTGATGGTGATGGTGAAATAAACCACTTTCTCCCTGGGGGTGACTTTCCAGCTAGTTGCCCTTTGACGATGTTAAAGGAATCGAACTGCTGCTGTCAGTCGAGCGGATTGGGATAAAGTTTCCGACTGCTTTATCGAGCAGGAAAGTGGACACCAGTGGTCGATTGATTTCAATAAAAGCGTGTGTGTGTATGGGTGTGTGTGCGGATTGATAATTGAGATGATGCTTGTATTATCAGGAGATTAAATAAACGTGTTGAATGATTGGGGTGGTTGTTTTCCATAATAGCATCTTGCAACGGGATAGAATTGTTAATGTAACTTCACAATAATTTGTTGACGTGTGAGATTCAACAACACCCCGCAACACAAAAATCTGCCGGATTCACTTCAAGATGCATATAAAGCAGCAAAACAAGGTTGATTCCTAACTGGGAGTGTTTTATTTCGGTCCAAGTGCGTGTATATTCTCATAAAGACGTGTGTGTGTGTGTGTGTGTGTGTGTGTGTGTGTGTGTGTGTGTGTGTGTGTGTGTGTGTGTGTGTGTGTGTGTGTGTGTGTGTGTGTGTGTGTGTGTGTGTGTGTGTGTGTGTGTGTGTGTGTGTGTGTGTGTGTGTGTGTGTGTGTGTGTGTGTGTGTGTGTGTGTGTGTGTGTGTGTGTGTGTGTGTGTGTGTGTGTGTGTGTAATTGCCGAAGGATGTTTGCTAAGGAGAAAAGCTTAAATAAAGCTTCGCACTTGATGCTCGCAGCCAACCGCATACATCGTACAGCTTGATGGCATGAAACCACAACCCCCGAACAGAAAGAATCCATAGAGATTGCCGGCTGCCGTGTTGATGTTGCAGGATTGGTGGTGGCGAACTTTCAGAACACCGATTGGAACCCCCCACGTCCTTCGAGAGTGGCTGCAGAGTGGTACAATAACCACCGAAACATTCTTGGCAGAGCGGGAGAGAAAGCGCACACCATCATAGCACGAGGTTCGGAAAACTTCCCTGACATGCCAGAGGTCGAGATGCGCCGCGTGAATGGGGCAGACATTGCGGGTAGATCCTGGTTTATCGTCAAGTTGTTAGATGTTTCGGTTCATGGTGCGGTGCTGGCATGGACGGGTAGGAACGGGTGGCAGCCAGTTCAACCACAAACTGTCGAAAGGCAAACTTCTGTGTGTGTGTATGCTCCGTAACGGAAAGGTATTGCTTCTTGGTTAATGGGGGGGGGGGGGGTCCGTTGGTTGGCAGGAGCCTCAAAAGCTAGACGTAAGAAAGAGCACCACCCCACACAAGCTACAACCGGGTTACGGGCGCGGGTGGAATGTAAAACCGCAAGTGTAGACCGGGAAGATGAACGGAATGCAGAGAAAGGAAGTTGTTTCACGTCAAGAGTTTATCAGGCGTCGGTAAGAAACCGTCTAACAAGTGACATGGCAGCTTTACTCGTAGGCGAAAGAGATACGCTTGAAATGGTTTTGTACAACCTGGGTAAGATTTCCGCTGGCTACCTGATCGTGCCTGTGGGTGATGGTTTTGGGAGAAATTTCATCATCATTTTCGTCGCTGACTCGTCAATCGCCACTTCGGCCGAACCAACCGCAATCATTCGCATAATTCTGCCGTTCCTGCCTACCGGTGGCGACGGTGGTTGATATCAAAACGGAAAGGCGGAACTATGGATTATTGCAGCTATCAACATTGCTATCTTACCTGGCATTTTCGTTTCGTTTTGTAAAAGAGTTGAGGAACGCTTACACCGAAAAAGGATATCACCACAACACCGGCACGTGAAGGAATGAAAAACTTGAAATGATGCTCCAGATGTAGCCAGAGATGATGTATTTGTGTTGGACTAAAAATTTGACGACGCAGGATTTTAAGCTGTTTTTTCCTGGAGGGAAAACTCATAATTATAATAAAATTAAGAAAAATTGTTTTGGAAATTCGTACTAAGCCTTATTTTGTGTAAAAATAATATAAAGTTTATAATAATAATATAATAATAATGTAAAAATAATATAAAGGATTAATAATATATCGAATAATAGCTCCAAACATGTACTAGGAACTGATGAACATGGTAGGCTATACACGACAGCATAAAGTTATACGGAATTAAAAGAGAACTTAATACAAAATAGATTAAAAAGATCGTTTTCGTTGTAAAAATTACAGTTAAAGTTAATACAAACTAACCCAAACACAACTTTACCGAACTTCATATTATTCTACTTTGCCGGTTGTAATTGTATTGTCAAATTAAAACAGTGTTAATTCATCATTTATAGTAATGTTCGCTGCTGTAAAGATTTTGCTCCTTCCCGCCCACCCACATGGCTTTGATGTCGTTTTGCTGTTGCTGTCATTTTAGCGGCTGTTTTTAATCTACCCGTTTCGGTCGCGTTTGCCAAGAACCGCTCAACCATTCCGGGCACGTTGATAAGCTAATTAATTTCACTTCGTTTATTATCTAATCTGTCCGGATGGCTCGGGAACCTCCGGGCAGGGTCGGGAGTCGTAACAAACCAAAGAGCACCGACAAGAAAAAGCCAGCGAATAGGTGTCTTTATGCCACGGGTGTCCGTCCCATACCCGTAGGGCAGCATTCAGGCCCGGTGTCGCTTTAACCGGTGTTGTCGTTCGTCGTAGGTGTTCTCGCTTTGGCATCGTTTAATTTTCTCTCCCCCGGGGGAGATATTTTCCGGCGGGCTTTTTGTGCACGGCCCGTCGCCTTTTTGCCGTTGTTGTGTGTTTGGTATGGGTATGGTTTGTGAAAGCAAAGTACTGAAAAGTCCTTTAGCATCGTGAAAACGATCCATTCCGCACGGTGGTACGGCACGGCGAGACAAACACGATGAAGAAGAAGGTCTCCCCATGGTAAAGGCAGGACTACGGGGTTTGCGGATATAGCCCACGATTAGTGCCGGAAAATGTAGCAAACCCATCGGTCTACAGCGCAACACGGACGAGAAAGTTAACTTAGCGGCATCGGAGGTGGGAGTTTTGTTGGACCGTGCGGCCTGGAACTGCCGTTCTTTGCTTTGTTTATTCTCCCCCCTCCCCCCGGTTAGCCGTTCGAATGGTGCACAAGAAGACGGTGAAGCATTAAATTGGCGTTGGTAAACTTTTCAGCAAATGGTAGCAACAGCGTACGAGGAGACCGGGCCCGTTGTGAGGTATGGTGTTTTTAGGAGTTGGTTTTATGGTTACGCTGTTAAACTGTTGAGATGGTGCCAGTGTTTGTCTCGTCGGGCACGGCACGGTTTTTTGGGAAGTAGTCCCCAGGGGGAAAGCATTCGAACAAGTATACATCTTCTTTCTCTAGCATCCCCAATGAAGTAATTAGCAGCACCGATGTGGGCTGCCGCTGTGATGTTGAGGTCATCACGGTCGAGAATTACGGGTTTTTGATGCATGGATCTATCGAATGCACTGTTTACAGTTTATAAATAAAGCATTGAATTTATGTACTTTTATGATTAAATTCCTTTGATTGATTTATTGGGTTTGATTTAAATATTTTATATTCACAATTGTGGATTGTTTTATAGTTGAAATAAAATATGTTCCACCTTTCCCAAGTTTTTGCAAAGTAAAATTGCAATTCTCGCAAAGCTTTCGCATCACACATACTTGCAAACTTGCAGATGTGAGAGATGTATCGGTTATTGCAGGGGCTTTCGAATTTAAGCAGTAAATTTGAAATCCTCTATGAAGCCTGTTTAAGTTATACTGGATAGAATCCTGGTTTTTGGATTTCCGGAACTCTCAATTCTTTTTTTAAATTAATATATTTGATCAGCTTTCGGTTTGTCAGTAGTGAATGCTTTGAACTGCATTAGTTTCGATTCGCAAGACGTCCAAAAAATGTTGAGGAATCCAGATCTTCTAGTTCAACATTAATAGAGTTCAGAAAAGGCTCCAAAAGGCTTGCCTGATAAATTATAAACCTCTTTTAAAAGCTCTCAATTTATGCTTTGCCATCCACTGAGAAGGATTCTAGCTGTTTCTCGTCTCATTCCAGTTCAACTTGAAAAGAATCCAGAAATGCGTCCAACTTTACGAACTAAACTTGAAAAGTCGGTGCAGCATTACCGTTAACGTGTCTACTACCAACACAATTCGCTCCCTTCAAGGTTTCGCGCTAATCAAATTAACCGCCCGAAACAACAAAACAACGGAATGCTAAATTTGTCAATATTGCAGCAGCGCTAGTAATCGACCCCTGCGGCCAATCAGCGTAGGGGTTGTAGCTCTTTTGTTTCCATTTTACCCCCAGCACTGACGAGTGAGGTGCTGTACTGCCAACTGTACTCAAAACTGACTAGGGGACTTCGTGTCATCAACCGTAACATCATCATCCTGTTCTGCGAGGGACCAAGGGGAGAGAGGACGCACACGCTCTAGCTGACCGTTTTTACCCCATGAGGGAAAGTGTCCCCACGGGCGCACACACCCACACACATACTCTTTGGCAGGATAATTCCCCAGTGTCATAGCAAATCCCGGCTACAATCCCGGCTTGATATGCATTATGTTTTATGGCATATACCCCACGTGTGTCTACGGCCGGGGGAACGTCCGATACCGGCACCATCCCTCAGAGTGCAAACGAGCTATGTTTCAGGAACCGGCCCGTGCAACGAGGGATATAAATAGGGCCACAATTTCAATATTGAAAATGTGACCATGTGTCGTTGCGGTGTTTTTTTTTCTTCTTGGTTTGATTTGCCTTTTAGGCCGAAAGGTGGAGGGTGATGTGCTGCGCATGTAACGACTTGATTGCCGTATCGAATTTCCCCCGGCCACTTGGATCGGAAAATCAGGACCGGAAAGGGGAGCAAAAAACCGAAACAAAACTGATTCATCATAATGCCATCGTGCTGCGTGTTTCAGGGGTTGTTGTTGGCCTTTAGCGGCGCACTGATCGAGATGCAATTATGTAGATGGGAAATGATTGTGTTTTGCTGAATTATTAACTGGCAACATGCGAAGGGGGCACCTCCGGTGTGAAGCTTCTGTTCTGTTTGACCGAAAGTATATTCTCCATCAGTTGTGTGTGTGCCGATGGGTGTGATGGCATTAAATTTCATAATTACCATACAAATGAAGAATAATATTCTCTTATTACTTCGCATAAAGCATATTATTTAAACCTTACTGTTGATTACGAAATACAACGCGAAACAGGAACAAAAACTATGGAGAATGTATTTGTAATCGAACAATTCGAACAAAAAAAAAACATTGTGTCGCCGTACTCAGCATTTGAAATTGCATCAATTCCGGCCCGTATGAATAAGGATTTCGATTTGCGTGAAATTTGGTAATAAATATTCCATCAACACGGCTGCAAATCGTACCGACCGTAAGCGTATTTCTGCCTGCGGCACACACGCTCGTTACGGGACAGATTCAGACAGTTTCAAACACCATCGATAAAGTCATCCATTTCCCCATAGGGGACTTTGAAAGGGGATGGAATGGATTTCCTAGTTTTCGCCAACTCCCAGGCACTGTCGTCGGTAACGATTTGCCGTACAAATTCCAATTCCAGGCGGGTGTGTGCCCCGGGCCCGTGTATTTCCTGCGGTGACTTGAATTGAATGTCAATTTAATACAGGAGAGGGAAGTTATTTAGGTGGCGTCCTCTTATTTACGCCTTACCGACCCCCGGCACACACAATTTCTACAGTGACTGGCGATGAATTGCATATTGAATCGTTATAATGTATTATGTATGCAAGGGCGTTGGTCTTGTACTGTGGAGTAAATCTTCGTTCGTTTTTGTTTTGTTTACTCTTTTACTTTGTTTTCCTTGTGTAATTTCTTATTTTGATTAAATTATTCAACATTTTTGTAATAGCTTTTACAAGTTAAACTTTTTTTTAAATATTTTTTATAAATTTTTGCTTCTCTTTGACATTTATCCTTAAGAGTTATAGATTTACCAGTTATGGTCTGTTGGTTTGTGACAGTGTTAGACAAATCTGCTACACCGCTTTCTGCTGGTGTCATCATACGATCCCTGTGTGGTGCGGTTTGATGTGTGGAGGGGACACATTTGGCTTAATCACTGTATGCATTGTGAACAATTTGGTCGTACTTTATTCGAATTTCAATCCCACTTTGGCACACATACACAGCAAAAGAAACCCCTAACGAATTTTGCACGGAGCGTATCAATTCCTTGCTTGCCGCTTACTCCCCTATTCCCAGCTTACCGGAAACCCTAACGCCCTGATGATTGTACGTTCTCGTGGTCAAACGCGTCAATGTGTTGGTTGATCGCCTCCTGAAGGGTTGTTGTGCGCTGGTTTACGGTTTCGTATTTGACCCCTCCGGTTTGAATGCTTTAACCTACTCTCCTGCCCACTCACCGCCGATGCGCCCACCTGTCCGGCCCGGTCGGCTCAAATCGTTAGCCGTACATTTTCATCATTTGCATCCCCTCAGCACCACCATCCGGACGAGTGCCAAAGAGAGCTAATTAACGCAAAACGACTCGACGGTCGTATGGTCCCGTTTGCAAAGAGTGTATCCTCCGCTGCTCTTCACCCCCCTCTCTCTCCCTCCTCCCCCCCCCCCCCCCTTCCACCTCAATCTGATAACCACCCCACGCCTTCCGGGTTGTTGATGATCTCTCCCGCTTTGTGCAGCGTACTGTTTTCATTTATTCTGACGTCTCACTCCCAATACGCCACCTCCAGCAGTGGTTATCCCGGATTTGGTTTTCGAAAATTTTCCATCTTCCTTACCATTTCCGGCTGTACGGTAATTTGTCGGCCGTGCGTAAACCGGGTTGCCAGGACAGCGAGCTGTGCGGGATGTAAGCAGCAGGGAGATTGGTCCTTTGAAATCCACAAAATGAAATCACTTCGAATGGTGAATATTCGGCCACCGTGATATGGCGCGTGAAGTGGGACGTTTTCTCATTTCTCATACAGTTTTGGAAAGAAGTGCAGGGGGTGTGGGGGGATGTGCAGGAAAAACACACAAAGAGGGGGTCCATGGTTTTGGTGTGTTGTGATGCACGGGAAACTCCCGGAGCCGCTTTGCAAACAGCGCGCCCGGCTGGGATGAAGTTAAGCAAACGTGATTAAAATTGTTTTTCACTCCGTAAAATTCAGTTTCCACACGTTTGCGCTCGTTGTCTCTGCTGTTGCGGACTATTTTGGCAACGGGGTTGTCATCGAGGAGTTGGAGAATTTTGGAGAATACGAGCCGCAGCACAGTGGTCGTCGATCGTACCGGGCCTTTGGTCAAATTAATTAAATTCATCTTACAATAATAGTTTACGGTGATGAAACGGCGGATTAACAATGCGCTCCCCGGTAGCATCGGACACCAACGGTATGAACGGTGTCTTGGAGAGGAAAACCTTGCACGACGCGACCATGCCAGCCTATAGTGCGATACCGTTCAACCGTTCGGCGCACTGTGTGCCAGCTTCCACACAAACATCCGAATCTGGAGCTCGGAAAAAGACACCGGTAATTTATTTGAATGACCCTCGTTTCCTTTCGCCTGATTTTATTTATTTTTCCTCACCTTTTGTCCCCCCGTGCTTTACTCCGTACGCGGGGGATCATCATAGGAATCCCACCACTGGTGAATTTTTCCCTAGTGCTCTCTAGCGCGCACCGTACCCGGGATGGCATCAATAACACGACCGGGCGCGGGAAAAGGATGGGCTGGATTTTCCACGCCTGAGTGCGCGTTTGGTTTGAATTTTTTTCTCCATTTCGGCAAGGTATTGGTGGAGAAGGGGGAGGAGGGGGAGGGAGGGGAACCAGAGCGTTTGTGAAGCAGAAGCAGTGAAATTTGCGCTTAATTAAAACCAAATGGAAAGAGATTTTCTCGACAAGTGGCACTGGTAAAAGTGCTAGAACGCGCCCGAGAATAAAGGTGCCCTCGGTGCGGTGCTGTGTGTTTGCCTGCAGTTATCTACACTTCGGGGTTTTGGTGGTATGGGAGGGCAAATTCTTCGCGGAAATTGATCGGTATTTGGGATCTCTCGTTTCAGCCGCCCAGGCAGGCAGGGAGCGAAGCGTTGGGTTTAAGCACCATTAGGGGAACAATATTGCAAATTCTACACAGGTTACTCTGGCAGGTTGGCTGTGATTGAATGGTGAATTGGCGTTTTGAGTGAGGTTTTCGGTGCTTATTCTTCCAAAATGAATCGATTCAACAATTCGGTGGGATGATTTGTTAGAAGTACGAATGTAATTAATGATGAACTTCTGAGTGGTTAATTAGCACGTGTGTTGAGGTTCTTGTTAAAGGTATTGCTCAACGCTGATCTGTTCAATATTGTTAAGCAATGTCTGAAAGCTTATGAGTTTTACGTATTAAAATTATTTGTTATTAATTTACTTTATTGAAATTCATATTAAAGAACATTTCTGATGTTTATTATTATTACGAGTAAATCAACTTACACTAGTGTTGCAAACATTACCGGAAGTGTCAAATGTATCATTTTTCTTCTCGTACAATCTTGTACAGTTTTTACGTCGTTTCGCAAACATCGCTGCCTTCTCTATGCAATCCGTATTATTTAGATTTGCATTTCTTATTCAACGATCGTCTCTACTTTGTGATTGTATTTTGCGTATTTTTTCCTCTCTTTCCTTTCGCTCTCCCTGTGTGCCGCACACAGCTTCGTAAATAACTAGCGGTGTTCGAGCGGAACCAAACAGCAGCAAAAAGGTCATCACCACTTGGCACGTTTCGCCGCACGTTTCGGTCGGGAATAATTTATCACTTCCCGCTCCCCACTCGGTTCCCGGCCAATCCTTTCCCTGGCACTGTTTGGAAACTTTTCTCGAAAAGAATTTTCGTAGTGATTTCGTCTTTACCATCCTGCGCTTAATTCGTTTCCATCGCCGCCGCCTTTCGCCGTGCTCGCGCTGCCCCCGATGACGGGGAGCACCCGCTGTGCAACCATGCTTGATGCAACTAGAGGGCACTTTAGCAAACTGCTAGACAAATTAAATTTCCAACATCTTTTCGCCGTCCCCGTTGCCGCCCCCGGGGCTAGGTCACCGGGACGGATCTACCCCCTCCCTTGGAGTCAGATTTCTTTGCAGCAGTTGCCAATTTCGGTACGGCTTTTCTTCTACTTGCCCCCCGCTCCATTCCATTGGTGCCGGGGGTATGCGTTTGAACGGAAAAAGTTTTCAGCGTGCTTCACTTTTTCGCTTCACTCGAATGGTTTCGAGTCCTTTTTTTTTTGGTAGTTGCGCTTACGGTAGAATCGCTGTTTCATTGTTTGTGTCCTGTGTTCCGAAGGGTGGGACCGGGTGGAAAACAACAGCATCAACGGGTTTGTAACAGAACGCTAGGGTTGGCGAAAGAAAATTGGATATCCTTTATTTCTTCTAAATACAGAAAACAATCCCTTCGTTTGAACATCGTTGGGGGTCTCTCTTTTCTGGAGCTGCCTCTCTATTGGCTTTGTTCCTTACCCAGGTTGACCTAGTTCGTAATAATGATCGTCCATTCGTATCATTGTAACTGAACGTTAAAATCTTTTGTTCGATCACTTAAAAGATATTATATTACTTAGATACGGTATCAAAAAAATTGCTCATATCAATATTCTCTTTTTCACTTTCAGGTGAGTTCTTCAAAATACATCCCTTCATATCTGGGCGTAAGTATGGAATCAATAAAGTATATTGCATGAACTAATATCGTTTCATAACAATGCGTGTTTTAATACAAGTTTTCTAATACTAAAGTATAAGTAATATTTATTTTAAAGAAATAGAGTTAAATTCTGTTTTTTCACGATGCCATTATCGGAAAAACTTATTAAAGTGTGATTACAAACATAACATCTGTAAATGACGCATTAGTGTAACAATTTTGCATTTCAAGAAATGCGCTTCAAAAATTGATTCTGCCACTTACGTTATGCACTCGTGTACTGTGCACCACAAAACACCTTCCAGCGTCGGGCTCGCTACCGTCAAGCGCCCTCGGTGGTTGTGCACTAAATTAATGGAATATTTTAGGCATCAGCACCTTATCCGGTTCACTTTGGTTGTTCATTAATCAAGATTTAAGCTGTTTCTTTTCTTTGCCTCCCTCCTGCTTTTGCGCTTCAATTCACCTGGCACGTTCTTCGTCAGCGTTCCTCGGAAGTCTAAGTGACTCGAAAATGTTTTGCCTATTCGACAAATTTCTCCCGAGATATGGTGGGAATCGCTGTAAGTCTCGTACATTCGCAAAAGCGCTGGTGGTGGTGCTTTTTGTGCGTTGCTTTCACAGAGCATCATTGCGCTCCGTTTTCGTGATAATTACTTTTCTGATTACATTTCAGACGAATTTATATTCATTAAGTATTCCCAGGACGCAAGGGGAGCGTACTGGGCTGTGGAAGAGGAGAATCCGCTCCTCCACAACCATTGCTCGGTAAGGCTAACAGAGAGACATAAGGCTTTTGGCTCAACGTTCCAAAGGGGTGGTGTGGTGTGGTGTAGCAAAAAAGGATGTAAAAGCAAATATAAAATCATACACACACACACATATAGGAGGCGACATTGCCAGTTGTCACCAGATGTGGGGTGAAAGGAGTAAACAGTGGAAAGAAAATTACTGCTTTCCGGTTGAATGTGCTGAAAGCGATTCCAACAGCCTTTCAACATTTCCCATCCCACCGGTGCCGGGAGTTTTGCAGCCAAAACCAGCAAAACAAAATCCTTCCATAGAGCGCACCGGTAAATGAATCTCCCTTCGCTTTGATCATTTAACACTCGAAGATTATGTTCACCCCGCCCCAACATACGGCCCGTAGTTGGCCGTTCCAGACCCATTAGTATCACTAGTCACTTTATCCATCCATTTGCCTCGGGTGGTTTTTAAATCTGCTCCATTCCTCCCAGTAGCAAACGTGTTGCCTACTGGTGGGTGGGTTTGTGTTGTGACGGGTGTTGCGGTTCGAGAAATGTCCTCGAGGGTGGAAAACGCCAATGTCTAGTCGCTTTGGTGCTGGAGTGAATGTTTCGAAAGTGTTGCTAATATGCTTATTTTTTAATTTTCCTATCCTCCAGGGAGTTAGACAGACGTGTTTGAGATGATAAGCTCTTGAAATGAATATACTCTTAATTGTACAATCATTAAAAAAGGTACGCGTCAAATATCTTACTGTCGAGATATGAGATAATGCAAACGAAAATAATTGCAAGTCTTTGGTTTTTTTTCTTATTTGGAAAATAACACATCGTTGAGGTTGTTTTATTAACATTTAATCACAACGTAAACTAGTATCGAATCCTTTAAAGTGCCAACTATTGACATTTCACTAAAGGTGTTAAAGGTACAACAGTTCAAGTTGAACAGTTCAGTTTGATAAGTTTTTTCATAAAGAGTCATCTGGCGTATGAAATTTCACTCGTGCTGGAACGTAATGGTTTAAATTACTTTCGCCACTTCGATGCTTCCATTTTGTCAGAACGCTTTGCGAATGTGTAAAGTTTGAGTGAAAGATTGCAAACATTTCATGATATTCCACTTTTTTCACGCTGAAAACTCACCAAAAATGGTTGTATCTTTATCTTTTAGTATTGAATTTCTCATTATTTTATTGAAACATTTTCATTCTTAGCTTTGAAGAGATATAAAACTACGATATTTTAACGAGTACACCAGCTACGAACAAATTAAAGTTCTAGTCTTAAAAAAGTGTAATAAATAGGCTTCGACATGTAAAAATCGTAGACTTTGTAGACCAACTACAGAACATTTATCATAACGGATAGCTACAAAATCGAGTCAATATCGCGCCGGTACATGAAATTCCGCCCTTGCCTGGTTGTGTTCGAACTGATAAGATCTAAATTCACTACGGTTGGAGTGTTTTGCTTCCAACTCTTCAGAAAGGACGTTTCATCCCCAACCCCCAAAAAGCAACTCCCTTATTGTCTCGTTCCTGCCACAAAAACCTTTCCGATCTCGCGGTTCCCGTTTGCAGAAGTCATCAGGCACCGTGACACCATCGCTGATTGCTATCTGCCCACCAGCAAACACAACAACCGACACTTTCCATTCTCTTCGGACTTTTTTCTTCACCGAAAATCATCGTCATCATCATCATCATCATCATCCTCCTCAGCCTGCCAGCATTTCTCTCCAACCATCTTCCACGTTCCAGCAGGAAGTTTCTCGCTGCTAAAGGTTTTACGAAAGGTTTTCAGCACATAATTTTCCGCTTCCTTTACACCACCTATGTCCAACACTCGTCCCAAAACATCTTCACCAACATCTCGTTTCGTATAGGCGGCGGGTGGGTTTTCGTTGGAAAATGGAACTTCCGATTTGATCGCACCGCAACAAAACCCCAGAAAAGCCTCCCCCGAAGGAGTTGGCGTGTGCGGGTGTCAACATTTCGTACAACCCGTCCCACCCCCTCCCACTCCCACTCCCACTCCCGGCCCCCGGAACACACTGCCTTCCTTTCCCCGGCGTAGCGGATTTTTCCCTGTGCGCTGTATTGTGCGCGAGGAAATGAAACGGAAATGGCACGGAAGTGAATGCATGCCGGAGCGTTTGTTTGAAATCATCTAAAGTTAGGATAAGCGGAGAGGAAAAAAAATAACACAGATAAAGCAAACCCTAAAAATCCAAGTAACTGTCCCGGTTCCTGGGAGTGTATAAAGGTGCGTCTCTTAGTGGTGCGCCTTCGTTCGGCTTCCCGTACGTTTCGGTTCCGTCGGGTGCGAGCAAAAGGTTAGGTTTAGTGAAGGCAGTAACAACATCATAAAACCTATAATCGCTTCCATGGTACGGAAACTCCTATCCGTTTCCATCGGTAACCAGTTCAGGCGGTCCCTTTTCGCCATGTGCTTTGTGGGGTTTTTTTTTTCTTTTTCTGTTGATTCCTTTCGGTAATCGTCTTGCTTATCTTCTTCACACCCATTCCATCCGCTGTTTCTCCGCTCACTGCCCGGGAAGGGGGCGACCGTTGCCGTTTTCCTGTGTATCCTTTCGGAAATTCGACGTTTCTGTGATTCGGATCCTAATTCCGGTTCACCAACTTCTCTGCATTTGCGTCTCTCGCGTTCGCCCCCCCTCCGTCCGGATGGGGTCTTGAGATCGAAAGTCTTATCCGCTTCTTACACCGAGGCAAGGAAAAAAACCTCTTACCAGACGGGGAAAGTTAAACGTATCTCCGTTTTCACCAAGAGAGTTTTTTTATTTCATGACTGGCAAAACGGGCGTAAGTGAGTGGGAAGCGGTGGAAAAAGGTTGCCAAAGCGAACGAAGGCGAAGGATGGCGTTCCGTTCCTAACCTCATCTTGCACGGTGTCTCCTGCACACTTGGCTCAAACGCCTGGGAGGGAGGGGAAAGAAATAAGAAAATCCCAGAAAAATGTTACACCCATCCAGCTGTGGCGGTCTTAACGGTGACCCCGAACCCGGTGGTTCGGGAAGAAGCCAAAAAGGGATAAATTCGTTTCATTTCATTTTTCCGTTTTACGTTCCAACCATCCAACCAAGTCGGCCGCCAAGCACACGGGACGAGACGACGTTATCTTTTATAACTCCTTTTGCTAACACGCCTGTCGGTCCCGTTGCCCGTCTGCACCCGTTACTCCACGGGCTAGTCTCTTTTAGTATTCCTTTTGTGATTTCACATCCCTGCACCGTGTCTATCTTTTATCTGTGTGAACCCCCCGAAGCGACATATCGGGAATGATGATGCTCCCGCCCAGTGCGGAGTCAGCATATTTTCATCGTTTTCAATTTGCTCCCTTTAGTTGTGCTGTGGTTTGGGAAAGATCTTGGAGATCCTTTTGCCAAGGACTGCCAAGGAAACGAGTTGCGTCTCTGGAAGGGTGTAGGTTTGGGTATACTTACTTCTGGGTTTTTTGTGTGTGTGTCACATAGAGGAAATGTTTTTCCACTCCTTTTTTTTGGAAAGCCAGTTTTCTTTTCGTCCTTGGGTGGTGTGTAAGGGATTTTTGCCCTTTGCTGCTGCTGAGTAGTACTGGCTGTCGAAGAATGATAAAAAATGGCTGTTTGGCAGAAGTTTTCGGTGTAAGAAAATCGGGAATCTAAGCACCAACGGGGTATCATAGTGGAAAAATGTGCTTTCGTTGGCATTTGGCATGGATCATTTCGGGATGTGGAGCGAACCCATATAACACCTATCATCTTCCACCGGTTGCGTGTGGGAATTCTTTGATGGGGATGACATTTTGGGAGTTTTCAGAAATGATGTTTCCATTGGATAATGATTGCTGTATGCTGGTTAATACTCATGGTCCACCCAACCGGTAGTGAGTAGTTGCGGCGGCAGAATTGTTGATTTGCAATCGATGCAATACAAATTTGAGGCCTGTTTCGTCTGGGTGGGTTCGTGCACTTTTAGCGGTGTAAAATTCAAATGTCTGCCCACCACTGATGCAGTATCCAAGGGAGACATGTAGCACGAACGTGGACGTGGATGGTAATGCACTTTCGCAACCCGTCTGTCAATCGATACTGCGATGAAATTAAGCCCACCCAGAGCCAATTAAAACTGCACACACACACATATACATGCCACCCTGTACGTTACGCCAACACTTCAATCTACCGACGATGCGGAAGACCCATTCGAAGCCATCGGACGCCAACCCATCACCAGCCTCCGGATGGACATTTCCATACAGTTGTCGATCTTCTCGGCGAGGTGCGTCGAAGCGAACTGCGTTGTTTCGGTTCGGAAATATTTGGTTGGTTAACTTCATACGCCCGTTCGGTGGCATTTGTGCCGTTGGAAATTCACCATTGCATCAGGTGACATTCACAACCCAGGCGAATTTGCCGGCAAAAACGGTACCTAGCACATCGGATGCGGCAATCCTTTCCCAGGCGAACACTATCCTTCGTGTGGAGGCTTACGGTGTATCGTCCACCTGCAGTAATCGATTATCGGGCAGCATTGAGCATTGCGCGTCCCTAGTCTGCACGGGGTCGCTACGCGCTAGGGTACCGCGCAACGGAACGCTCTCCGATGATGGACATCCTCACCGGCGTGTTTTTCCTCCTGGCATTCGAAATGGCATCTTATTTGATGAAGGCTTTGTAGTGGTAGTTGCAGCAGTTGCATGCATTTACGATCACATTCTCACACGGTCTCTTGCTCACTCCCGTTCGAATTCTCGTTTGTTTGGCCGGATAGAGCGCGTGGTAATACATTTTGATTGAAGTTCAACGAGGACAGCCCTGGTACGAAGGGGGGTTTTTTTTGGGGGATGTGATGTTTGTAATGGAGCCGGAATCGTCCGTTGTGAAGCATTCTAGTACGTTTGCCGTCACCAGTAACACTATGGACATCGGGAAAATGTTTCCGGCATTGCCGCAGCTTCACTGCTCTATGAGTATTCGGTTCTTCTATGCTGAACTGAGCGCCGTAATCGGTTAGAACTAGATGTGTAGTGATGATTTGGAGCAGTTTTTCGTCTGAAACGTAAATCCATTTGTTTTGAGTGCCAATGTTAGATGCGCCTGATGAAATCAACCGGTGGTACAGGAGATAAAGAAAAAGTGTGAGGAGTTCAATTTAATGCAAATTTTTAATTAATCTAGGGAAATGTATTCTCAAAGTATAATATTCTTATTATATGTGTTGACAGAATAATGACACACAATCGTACTCCTGTACAACAACTTAGGGATGTGTAATTTCCCAATATCTTACTCTTACATCGTTGAGTGAGATCGTGGAAGAAATGCAACTTCACCTCAACCGATTAACTCCTCTCCGACTCTTCCAGAGATGACGATGGTTTCTAGCTAAGTGGGGTTGTAATTTTTGGATTTTCCCTCATCAGGGTAATGGATTACCGACGAGACACATCCGGATGCGCTATATTCATCAACTGTTGTTGCGGTGGCGTGAAGTTGCACCATAAACTGGTGTACACTGGCTTACCCACGAGCACATGCACTAAGTGTACATCCTAATCTAATGCGAACTCTGTGCGCGTGTATGGGTGTGTGTGTGGTCTGAGGAGCATCGAGACGGCGATAATGTCTATGTAAAAGGATACAACAACCCGGATGTGCAAAGGGATGCGCTTTCCACTCGTTCAAATATTTATCAACCGGAAGCAGAAAGAGAGAGAGAGAGAGAGAGTGAGAGAGAATGCTTGTACGATGCACCACCAGCAAGACTTGCCAAGTGTGGTGCATCAGAATGCGCGCTCTGCACGGTGAAAAGATTGCAAAACCAATGCCCGAGTGACCAGGATGGGATATATATGTGTGTGTGTGTGTGACCCATTGCTATGGTGATGGTAGGAAAAAGCTTCTCTACGATGCATCCCCACAGCAGCATGTCTCATGCAACAGCAAAAGAGAGGATGGTGCAACAAAAGGGGGAAAACTTGTGTGTAAGTTAGCGCTAGGATGCATCAACAATTTCAGTGCACTTGGAAATAGTGCATCGGCTCGAAGTGGTAGGGGTTTTTTTTTTTGGTGGGGTGTGGGGCGGATCATGTGTGAGGATTCGATTTGTTGGAATGCACTATCGATGATACGGCAGCTGATAGCAAGTGCCCGGACGAACATGTAGACATTGGCTGCGGTTAGTAACCACCTCATGATGGTGCGGAGCAGAACCAGCCAGAATGAATCGATCTGAATGCCGGCGATGGGTATAGCGTGTACGGTGCATAGAACGGTGAAAGCAAATGCAATCAATGATGCATCACAACGCTTACCAGTGCTTCAGGACGCGAAATCGATTCTGCCACTTGACTTCGCATCCCATTTTACGCAACCCGTGCTGCGCTCCGTGCCGGCACACGGTGGACACCTCTTTTGTTTGCCATTGTGTAGGTTAAAAACCAAGTGAAAGAGGTACAACAAAAGGGACGAGAGCAGAAGGGGGAGGGGACAGGAGCGGAGTATCTGGTTGGGCAAAACTACTTCATCCTGACCAGGGACCATCAACGAATCCATCTGCATGCTATGCATCTAGCGTCTACGGTAGCAAAACGTATGATCTAAAGGGCGAAAGCTTTTAATCTAAGCTTAGCAATATCGTGTTCTATAAATTCACAAGGATGAACGGAGATCGAAACACTACGTTATTTATAGTAGTACAATGAGATAATTGATGTAAACTTTCAGAAGCAGATACGATTTTTATTAAAACTAAACTAGGTATATAAATGTAGTCAATTGACTGCCAAAGTTTGTTTATAATACTATGATGAACTGATGTAACATTAGTCATACACAAAAGCAATTGTTCAACAACACATCAAACTCCTTTCTTCAAGAATTTAGATTCAAACGAATAGAACGAGTTCAGCTTCTCCGAAAAGTGAAGTAAATTTATTTCACCGCTTAACGAGTTTTTTTTTCCTCTCCCGCTTGTGATGAAATACTCCGTTCAATTTACCATACAAATTCCATCGTTGGACAATCAAAGGTAAATAAATTCGCCCGATAAATGAGACACGTATCCACCGCCACAAAATCGCTTTTCCAGCTTTATTTCCACCCTTTCGACGTGGTGTGCCATCCGGGCAGTACTGAACGCTACTCGTCTGATTCAATTATCTAAAGTGCGACCCGACCGACATTCAGCACACCCACCCGGAGTAGAACATGCAAGAAAGGGGTTCGATTTGAGCGCCGGACCAATGCCGTCTTCGTAGCGCACGTCGCCTGGCGGTCGTCAATACTCGACTTGAAGCGCAACTTCACAACAAGTTTAGGATTTAATCCTCTTTGCCCCGAAACGAAATTGGGTCTCTTCGCCTTTCGATCGGTCCATTATCGGTCCTTCGCCCGAAGGCGACTCCGTACGCTCATGCTTCCGACGATGCAAGATAACGGGGATAAACGTCTTTCTGATGAAGCAAGCTGTTTCTATTAGTGTTTTCTCGTACCGCTTTGCGTCACATTCTTCTGCCCGCCACGGGGCTTCCCGCTAAAAACGATAATGGAGAATGGAGGGTTTTCTTGGCGAAATCGTTGACCCACTCGAAACGAGACACCATTCCGGTTTGGCGCAAAACGGTGGTGCACCGCCGGTTGTATCGTTTCCCTTCCGTGCCGATCATATCTAGACCACTTTGGGGCAATTATTTGCACACATCCTATCCATTTGCAGCGACAATGGTTTTCGTTTCGATGGTGTGTGTAGCTTTCGTAGCAAATTGTTATGGAGCGATGTGTTCGTTTTGGGGTTTTGTGATGGGTGAAAAGGATGATCATCATGTGAGCGGATTTTTATATTTTGTATGCAAATAGTGAACTGCAATTATGCAGTAAACTATTTTAAGTAAATATAAATAATATTCAATCCTTAAACTAAAATAAGAATCCTATTATGAGATTGTATTAGTTTTTTTTATATTAAACTATTTGTGTACAATTTTATAAACTTTCTCTAGTAAAGTCATGCAACGGAAGCTACGGATTGTGTTGAAATACAAATAATATTTACCCGTATACTACTTGACCGAAAAAGATCTCTTAACAGTTATCACCGTCACAAAAACGCAACATCAAAAAACCCTAGCTCTGCGTAACGTTCATATGTGACGCTGCGAAAAACAGCGCTCTGTTGAACATGCAGGAGGTCACACGGATGTTGATGTTACGACTTCCGCACTACAACGCATACCGTCGACCCGCATGTCTGCCTGTCACATTTCCGTTCGTGTGTTTTTCTTCCAGGTCGCTGATCAAACAAGCACAACCGGCATGGGGTCAGGGACAGGAGAACGACACATGTTTGTCCGCTGCTATAGTGTCCTCTGCTGTAGTGACTCCAATACAATTGTTGCAATGAAGAAGCATAGCTCTTATACGCGTGTTGACCAAAGCAAAGTGATGTGCAGCAAAATGACACACACATTCACTTTGCATCTGCACGAACAGAATGAATGTTGGGATTTATTTTTGTTCTTTTACTAGTGGAATGATAAATCGCTTCCTCTTAGGTTGCAAACTTTGTGTATCAAAATATAACCGATTAGAAATGGTTAAAATAGTGCAAGTTTTTAGAAAGAATGATATCGTCTGGGTGCATTGCACTTTGCATTTATGTGCTGATTGTTTTCCTTGTGATATATTCTTAATCTACAGTTGGTAACAGGTTTTAATATGCAGCAACATTTTCGTATAATGGGGACGCCTAGTGGTTTTTAAATGCTAAAATGGAGACGCCTAGTGGTTATTAAAATGCTACAATGGAAACGCATTCTACTTCGTTATCGGCACAACTATCTCCAGAGGTCTATGCCTACCATTTCTGGCTTTCGTTGACTTCATTTATCCGTAGTTGGATAGTCAGTCCTGCGCATGGGGGATTGGTCCGGATGGGATTTTGAACCGGTCCTGTCGTGTGAAGACCGGCACCGCTAACAACACCGAGCCGCCCCCAATGGAGACGCCTAGTGCTTATTAAACTGCTATGAAGACGCCTGGTATTTTCACATTTTTTTTAAAGATAGCGCCTGGCCTGGTGGCTCACATACTTTTAAAATGACGGTAGCGAATATTATAATTATTATTTTTATTTATATTTTGCAAATCAATTGTTTCAGCTTGATATTGCCGTTATTTTTTAAAATCAATTCAAATTTTCAAACATGCTGTACAACTGTACCAAACCATCAATCAAATGTGCATGCAAGCGGAGTAACATAAATCTATAAAAGAATGAAATAGCATGGCAGTGCTGGTATGTTCATGCTCAAAATCGCAATATATGCTCTTTTCATACCTTTGAACCATTCATCATCGAAGCAAGCTGAGGAATGGATTTTTTTTCTCCCGTGTGTCCAATGTCCAACAATTTTTGCCTGCAACATGCGGCCCAACGTTCGAATGGAGGTGGTATGAATAATCCATCAAAGCCCGATGGACTTTACGATGAAAAAATACATCCATGACTGCATTGTACTATGGCACGTACATTTCGCACTAGGTAATTCAAAACATGACGTTTTCTTGATCACTGAGTTGGTAGTGTACTTGTGGTGTATTTTTGGACACTCAAGTCACAATTTTGCAATTGGGGTGGGGTGGATGTACTTTCATTTTTATGTGCACTTCAGTTCAATATAACAACCAAACATCTTTTTTTTTTTATTTTTTTTATAACAAAAAGCTCTCCATAACAAGAAGTTTGTTCGTAGTTGTTCGTAGTAAAAAAAAAAAAATATTGTCCATTGTAAAGAGTGTGCAATTGAATCAAATTGCATCAATTCGCAGCGGCTCAAGTTCACACGTTTCCAAAGGGGTAATACAACTGCTATTTACAAACAAATTCCTTCATTGTTTGAAGTGGTTAAGTTTTGTCCGGAAGTCATTCGAACAGGTACGGTACAAACAGCAAAGGGAAACATTGCCATTCTTAGCTGTGGTTTTCTGCTTGTCAAAGAAACCATAACAACTTGCCAGCTACGCTCGCTCCTCTCATCCAGGGGTTAGTCGGTAATAGAAAGTCCACCGACGGCAGTAGTTGACGGCGATGAATCTGCTCCAACACAAGTGCAACTCAAGAAGTCCTAACCGCAACAGAGCAGGAAGCTGATGCTCAAAAAACTAAGCACCGGAACCCCGGGTGCCGGGGAACTGATTGTTGATTAAGGGTAGGTACTTCAGGACGTGGATAGCCTGCGAAGACAAACATCGTAATGCTTTAACAGAAGCCGAAGCAGAAAAGCCACTGCAGGAATGCTGGTGGTCAGTTGTAGCAGAACGTTCCCTGCAAATGGTTTGAGCGTTTCTTCAGCACAACATTCCGTTTATTGACCAATCGTAACGAGCCATGACCGTTCTGTGGCATCGCTGCTCGAAACAAAGTAACTTAATCTGCTAACCAATTTCAAAGTCACTTATTATATTAGCATCTTTATCTCGATACGAAAGAGCTACCGACAAACGTGCCCGAACAGGGGCGAAAGTTTCTCGGTAAGAAGTGATGATGGTCTATTCTTGCTTTTGCCAAACTACTACTTCCAAGAACCGGGGGCCGGATTGGTCAGCTCGACTTTCACCGCAATGCTTTTCTTAGCATGGCGTGTATTGGTTGAGGTGCTAAAGATTTACAAACAGCACACCCACCACCGCTTCCAGCGGGCGTGCTCTCCGTATGCTCCATTGCGTCAGATTATTTCTCCGAACGAACGTCGAAATGGCTGGAGAGCGCCCTTGTGTACTGTACGAAACAGAGGAGACCCCCGTGTGCTACGAAATGGAAGCAAACCCAAGTTGTCCACTCTGACTCCCATCTGCTGCAGCTTCTCTTCGCAAACAAACCACACAGTGTGATAAGATTGCCGGGTTTGCTAACATGCTTTTCCACCTTTCGTTGCAACTCACAGAAGCATAAGGATGAGCATGCGGCATACAGCATGGTTGGGAAGCGCAACCATGAAAAGCGTACGATGGTGAGCCTTCTTCAAATAACGCTTTAACGTAATTTGTACCCGGAGAAAACCAATGAACACCATTCATCGTCTATTCATCGTGCACCGGGAACGGTACAACACCGGTCCCCGGCTCCCGCATGATTTCATGACGACGATGACGATCATGACGTCCCAATGGCAAGTTTCAGCATCTTCGCGGTGGACCACCGTTTGGCTACTCGTCGACCACGCCGCTAGCCGGTAACCGGACGAGCAATGCCCGGCTAACACCGGAAAGTTAAGTCCGCTTGATGGAATATGGCAAAAAGGGGGGGTTTCGATCGCCCGCTTGCTGGGCAGAGCTGCACTCTGCATGCTCGGGGATGTGGTTTTAGATGAAGCGGTAACAGTAAAGCTTGCGGATAACTTGCTTAACTTATACTTTATGTTCGGACTGGAAATGTGTCTACGGTGGTTCCTAACAGTAGCTATGATAGTGATCTGAGCTATGTTATATGATGAATAATAACTGTTAAACATGTGCTTTAGAAATGGAACAGTAAGTTAATCGACTGTAATAATTTAATATCTGTTTCAATTGCTGAAACTGGTCGTCCATTTTTTAATGATTTTTTCAATGTCATAAATTATTCTAATATATGACTTGTGAGTGGAGAAAATAAATTTCTTTCCTTTGGTTTCAATATTACCCGAGCCTATGTTCGTTACAAATATCTTACGGGCTTACGTTTGGTAGAACGTTGAGAAATAAATAAATTAATTATTAAACAAATCAACAAAACTTTCCAAAAGCTGTCCTCCTGCTTCAACCCAAAGGACTCTCGAATGTGCTAATATCTCCAAACTAAACCGGATGGTTAACAATTGGTCTGATCTTTCAAGCATCCAGCTCGTTCTCGTTCACCTCAACTCATACCGGAGCCACCGTTCGAATGGCATTCGAAGAGGTCACCGTCGCTGTAGATGAGTGTAAACTACTTCCGTACTGGAGAAACCCATTCCCGAGCTAGGACGAATCAACAACCTGCTCCACCTGCCATCGGTTCGATACTTCCCATGCCGCTCGTTTTGGAGTTGCTCTAATCTGCCGGTCCGACCGCAACTACACTGGAAGTGGTTTAGGGTGGCTAAAATGTGGACCGATGTAGTGGAAATTTAGAGCACTATTGCCACCTCTGCACACACATACAGCGTTCTGTCGTGTGTTTCCTTTACCCAGTGGAAGGAAGAAAACGATTACCAGAATGAAAAGTTAGTTAAACATGTATGAATAACATATGAGCTGACGCAACGAGTAAGCCCCACCTCCCCCCCCCCCCCCCCCGGCCGGAAGGATAAACTGGCTGCGGAAAGTTGTGCTCTGGCGACTTTCATCGTTCGACGGGACTATGGCAGCAGCGTATGTGAGCTACGATGTTGGCTCCCGAGACCGTAATGGAAAATGTGGGGCAACCGCAACCGCGCAAGGTCTTCAGCTCCGTGCGAGTTCTAGCTGTGTCGAGCCTTGGCTTTAGCTAAACCGTGAATGGTGAGCCCCGTGTGTGTGTGTGTGTTTGTGTATGGGCGGGATTTGAAGACGATTTGATGGACCTGACAGCAGTGCAGAATTGCCAGAACCTCAACCTCCGAAGTGGAGCTGCAAAGTGAGGGAATACAAATGTGGTTCAATGCATATCCTCAGCTTATATCGCTTCTTGATCCCCACACACACACACACACTTGCCCTCGTCGTTTTTGCGACGTGAGGTTAGAGGTTGTACTGCGAAGTCCACCACATGCATATCCGTTTTTCGATCATCAGTTCTGTCTGCGGTTTGTGGACGGTGGAACGTCGAGAATAAGCGACCCGACCCGGTACAGAACAAATGGAAGGGAGCAGCTTGTTCGCAGGAGCTCTTTGGAAGACGCTTTCAGGTGTGATACATTGTGCGTTATGTACATTACGGATTTTCCCGTAATGAACCCTGTCGACCGGAAAGGTGCAGGATATTCCTCTCCCGCAGCTTCAGCGTTTATTGTAGAATTACCCCTGATGGATCGTTCCAAATTGTGCTTCAAAGGTTTCGCCTGAATGGTGATTAAAACATTTATTGATTAGCGGTAGTGGTATGTGTGTGTGTGTTTGTGTATGTGCACGGGACCACAAGAAGGGGGGTTTAGCATTATCAACAAAGGAGACACAATCACTGTTTGAGTTGCTTTTCTCTACCAGATAGAAAGCATGTCTCACATTTATGGAACACAATGCACAAACTCCGCTTCCCACACCAGCACTTTGAAAGCCTTGGGTGTGTCGGAAGACCCGGCTTGGAGGTCACCCATTCGTAAAGCAACGATATGTTATTACCATCTCGGCACAATTCCCTTGCCCACGTCGGAGATATCCTCTAGACGAGGACGATGTGGAGTGCTGTGCTTTAAAAACCCCCATTCCCTGGGGATCCTCTTTTTGCCGAACTAACGGGGTCGGTTGATTGGTTCCGGTGTGGTCTAGGGATTAGTTGGCTTGGTTACGAAAACATTTTATTCCTCCTGGGTGTGGGCCGGATCGGGTTCATCCCATACCCGTCCCCGTTGCTTCGGGAACTTGTTTCTAATGGGTTGAACGTTGGGTTCTTTCTGACCACTGGAAACCACAGGCAACCGATTCGAGTGGGGAGGTGGGAGCGCTGGACGGTACAGGCCATCGTTTACCGACCGCTGTGAAACGAACTGGATCTCCCTCCCCATCTCTCTCGTTCTCCAGCTCTCTCTCCCCCCGCCCCCTCCCCCTCACCGAGACCGTGGGGATTGTTTTGATTCCGGTTGGACTGATATCCGGTGCAACCATTCTATCACACTGTGCTCGGAACGGAATGGAATGGATTTGGCCTGGCCTGTCTAATCTGTTTTGCGGTCGGATGGGTTTGTACAGGTGCGTTGTTGCGTTGTTTTGTGTGGCGGGACAACAAATCTCTTTAATATTAATTTGAAATTGAAATAAATGTTTTATGGAAATCGATCGGAAGAAGAGGGATCGGTTGTTTGGGAATCCCCAGTAGTATTCCACTCCATTTCCCATCTGGGGCCGGGTGTATTATCCCGGTAGGTGAGCATCCTGAACAGCCTAATGCCACTCAATTGAGCATGTGTGTATTAAGGTGTGTACAATTGCGTACGAGGGGTATAGTAAGCCGTTTGTAGAATACTGTTGCAGGGTTTTTCGATGTTGTTTTTAAAATTACTACTGTTTATTTGGTGTATTTAGTTACTGTATGAAAAGAAATTCAACGAAAGATTCAAATATTTATCTAATCGATGTAAACTTTTCAACCGGCTGACGAAAGACCGTCCTTATAAGCTAGCGGGCAATTTTCCCAAAAAAAAGAAACACAAATTGTTTTCACTTTTGGTTCTTTTGCACTTCCTGTCAGCATCCTTTCCGTCCTTTCTGTTGCCGATTCCTTACGGGCCAAATCCAGTCAAGCAGCAGCGCAAAAAAAGCAGCGTGTTGTGAAAATAAAATTTGTTCCGTTGATTTATTCCCCGTTCCCGATTCCGATGGTGGAATGACGAAATCGATTGTATCGACGCAGCGAATGTTGCCGGCGGCAAGATGGGGTTGGGTGTTTTTATTTTCCTGTCCCACTCAATGTCGCTCAAGTGGAAAGTCGATTTCCCAATTCCCTTCATCGTCGTAACGAGCCATTGTTGACTCGTTTTCTTTCTTCGTTCGCCGTTTTTTTTCTCTTCTCCCTCTTTTGACTGTTGGTGCTACCGGATAAGACGATGGGGTAGTTTTTCATGGATCGCTCGCCCATGTTTTTGTGCGGATGAGTGAAAAAGGATCCGGGGTCGACGAATGTGGAACCTTTTTTTTCTGTGTACCGTTCATGATGGTACAATTTATCTTTGTGTGTTTCCCTTTTTTTGTTGAAGAGTAGAACGGAAGCTGTCAAGAAGGAATTGTGTTGATATTCATTGGAAGGATAATCTTTTCGAATGTTTTTTTTTGTCGGCATGTTGTTATCTTTTTCACTTGTAAAAGAAGATTGCACTGCTTCAAGTGGTTAGCAGGAAGTACTAGCGCTAAAGAACATTATTCAATATTTACCTAGAAAATGTCATCAATTAATTATTTACGTTCTTTGAAGCATTTGAATACAATGAAATTTAAATAATATTCCAATTCTCGGTTCAGTTACACGAAATAAGTGTATGAACTAATCCAGTTAAAAATTATCCAACGCCTAAAAATGAGTTAAAAAAAAGTATGTACCGTATCATTGGCATGCAAAAGTCCAACGTCTTAACTGAGCCCAATCTGAAACCATCAACTGCTGGCAATGGCAATCGCACTGGACAAACGTGTTAAGCGGTGATAGAGTTTCAACGCCGTTTACCTTCTACGACCCATCGTTCTGTTGCTGTTGCTACTGCTTGTTGTTGATACCCAACTTTCCAACCCATTCGGTGTTGCTTCCGATTGAATTTGTAAAGCACAGCCACACAAAAACCCACCCTCGCACACAAACTCATAACCGAAACCCGTATTCCCGGTGCCCTGTTCTGTTGTACGATGTCTTCTCACATGATAAAACATTTATGTTGCATCCTTCACGGCAAAAACCCGGTGGTGCGCGGTGTGGGTATGTGTAAGTGTGTGTTCAGCGTCATGATTTTATCATCCCGAAGCATCATCTGCTTTCGATCTCGTTTTCACTCCCTGTTCATTGGAGGGTGTTTTTTTTTTGTGCTGTGTGTGTGCTGTTGTTCGATGATACTTGGCTCCTAGTCGCCTCCTACACACAGGGGCCTGTATCAAAAAGGGAGGTAAAAAAATGTGACAAGCAAGAAAATAAAGTAAAAGAAACGGCTATCACTTTTTCTTCGATCCACCAACCGGTCGGTGCCCTTTGATTTCGTTTCCGTTTCCGAACAACTTCCCCAAATCGTCATCCCGCTCGGACGAAATGAAAAGCAAGTCTCTGGAGTCTGAGTGGTTGAGAGGAGTTGTATATTCAGGCGTTGCTTTCAGCTCAGTTCGCTTCATCCCCGCTACTAAGAGCCTTCTGCCAGTAGCGATCTGCGAACGATGTGGGTCGTTTTTCTTTGCAATTGAACAAGACTCCGGCAATCAGGAAAGTGTGGAGCGAAAACGAACGAAGGAAGGATGAAGAATTGGGAAACGGGGAGCATCCTCTTCTGGGTAGATAATGTTATATCGTAGCCGCTCCCACGGGGGTGGGGAGAGCCGCAGCCGCGGGAGGGCTGTTAGTATTTGCGTTGTCGAAAGCAATCATAGCCGATGGGAAGGAAAATGTGTTGGTCGGTGGGCGACCCAATGTCGAGTGGGATGAAAATTCGATTCAATACGGAATTGAAATGGAGGGTGGAAAAAAATTGTAAGAGTAATGTTTCGAAATGATCACACTTGCGGAATATTGATGTGGCCTCCTACGGTACGGCGCAATCATTACCGATCGATCCAGCTGCTGCGGAGATGAGGAGGCTATTTGACACATTATAATTGATGTGCTGTGTGTCGATGAGAAGTGATACGATATTAAGAATTTATGCAATAATACAATGAGCCTTTTTTGAAGCTATTTGTTATTGCAACAAAACTCTAAATTTGTTTGCATTATGCAATCTCTGTAACGCTTACTTTAATTTAATAAATAAAAATCTTCAATAAAATCAATACAATTCGCTGTGTCACTTTCTCACATTTTGTCTAACATCTGATCATAGATAATCATAGATTGCCTTGAACGCGTTTCTTACCGATGTGAACGGCGTAATGTGGCGATATTTAATTATCTTCTATTCCTAACAACAACTTGCCTCCCCACCAGCTGCTGTACCCATTTTGCGCAAAATCTTTTGCCCAACGGATGCCGACAACGACAACGACGACGACCGGTGCTAAAATTAGCCGATGACAAGACAACACCGCCCACCATCGTTGTCGTCATTGTGGTTCGAAGCACCACACGAAAAGCAAACGCTCGAATGCCTTTTTATCCTTTCAGCATTTAACTACACGCAAAACAAGATTACGAACAAGAGCAAAGCAAACTTTCGCCCTCTTTCGTCCTCGGGCTGGGGATGCTTGAAATGTGTGCACGATAGCCCTTCACGCGCGATAGCCTCGAGGGTGGAAAGAGAGGAAACATAAAGGGACAGAGAAAGACGGAGAAATTTCACACAAAACCTCGAACGGTTTTTGGCAATGGGGTTTTTTTCCCCCCAATCAGAGAGAATGTGTGTGTATATGTTTCTAAAAATGATCAGCTTAAGGATTGTGCGATGACGATGATGTTGATGATTCTGCTCCGTAGGTGGAGTATTAGGCCGTTCAGTGGTGTTACTGGGCTGTCGTGCTGGGGAAAAGAAATGATACAAAAGCAAATAAAGATGTTAGTATATGCAATCGAGCGAAAGGATAAACTTGAACATGGTACCGAGCAGAGCACACACACACACACACACACTCACACCCCCCAACGAAATGATGATGATGACGACTACAGCGACGATGATCGGAGAAAATGTTGTTGCCTCCATTCAGTAACCGTTGCCGCTACCGAGGCGGATAGTATCGTTGCTGTCTCAATAAAAATTGGTTTTCCTTATCGAAACCCCAGAGGGAAAATGCCGGTCGCCGCTTGGTGGCGCTTGCACGGAAACGGAAGCGAAGTTCTGTTTATTTTCTTCCCCATTTCATTCGCTGTGTGGAGTATCGTGTCCCGTACGATACCGATGGTTCGAATCGATAAATAGAATACAGGACAACTTGAGGCAGCGGTCCCCCGACATTCCCAATCCCCTGCATTCCTGTCCGCGCCCAATTAGGACGCCTTCGGAAGCCCTCCTTCAGGGATGCAGCAGCAAATGGAGACGCATGGTCTCCCATCTGTCGTCGGAATTTTCTAGCTCGTTCTGTTCTCTTTCCATCTGTGTGTGTGTGTGTGTGTGTGTGTTGAATTTTTATTTGCAAACAGAAGGCAATCGGTATCTCGATTTGGGTTTCGATACGATTTCAGCGGGAGGACCTCTCCCACCACACCACCGTTAGTGGGTGGGAGTGCGATTTAGTCGAGTTTTCCGGGTGCTATCGAGCAGCTCTCAAGTTTGCAGCCCTTCTTCTACTCCCCGGCACTGCTTGAATGAAAGAAAGAAAGGAAAAACAAATAACAGCCAGCTTGTTGTATTTACTTATCTGCTTTAGTTTTTCCCACTCCGCTTGATTGTTCGCCGAGCCCCCCGCGTCTATCGCGTAAGGAAACTTCCTCTTCTCGCCTTAGAACAAGGACGTGTTTATGTTACTCTCCATTTCCTTTTCTCGTTGTTTTTTTTCGAGAGGAGGGAGAGAGAAAGAGCCAGAGAGGGGAAGGGAGGAAGGAGTGGAGGTTTGACCACCCGATTGGTGGATGCCCTGAATGTATTTATTTATATTGATGGTATCGCTTGCGGGTAGATTCGTCGACACACGGCGCCCTTTGGCACGTACTGCCAGGTGGTTGGTTTATTTCAATATATTTCCTTCTTTTTTCCTGCTGTTCCAGCAAATGTTTGCTTGTCTTTTTTGTTTTGTTTTGTTTGGATACTTCTCCTGCACGTGCAAACCAAACGTTTGCTGAAGGGATGTGCCGTCTACTGGTGTATCAATGCACCCCAAAAGTGAAGCTCTTATAGCGAATGTATGGAAATGCTGTTTCTCCTTGCTCCTCAACCAATTCATGTATTGACGTTTCCATTCACTAGGCGTGCCCCCTCCTCCCCCCTCCCATCAACTGTAACCCCTGTGTGTGTGTGTGTTGATCTGAAGTGGGATATGTTGATGGTACATTGCTTTTATAATCCATTTCTAGGATGGGTTTCCTTTCGAGCACCGCAACCCCGTGAAAAGGTCGCGAGTTTTCGTTCCCTTTTCCCTACCAAATAGCAAAGCTGTTGTTACGCCCCATGTTCTCGTATCGAAGTTCTCGTAAGTAGTTGGATCCCGCGCTGCCCTCCATCACGCTCTGAGCTGTGCTGAGCCGGGGCACAGCAATAGAGAGGATACGGTCGTTTTGTGCCGAGCGAAAGATTGGGTAAACGTAAACCCGGAAAACAACCCCGCAGGGGGAAGGAGGGTTGAGAAGCCATGCTAAACCCCCCCCCCCCCCCCCTCGAACCTCGATGGTAAGCGAATGCAACGGCGACGAGCAGTTGGGATTCAGGAAACGGACAGCCAGAAATAAACAACAATATATTTCGAATAAAGAAATGAAATATAAATTGTACACATAATCAAGAACCGTTCCGTTTCGCTGCATGCTTTCTTCGGCAGTCAGAACAGGGATATAGGTTGGGGTGAGTAGTGGGGTCTCGGAAAACAGGCAATGAACGAGACGCTGGCAAGAAAACAAACCGTGTGCTGTGCGCTCGGGATAGGGAATGGAGACCAGGGTAAACAAACCAAGTGTAAAGTGGAGGGTAAGCCTCCCCTTCCACCTTGCCCCCTCCATCATATCACCCGGCGGGTGGTGTGCTAAAAGATGCAGAAAAGATGGTACATGGGGGAGGGGATGTGGTTATGGTGTGAAGGAACGACCCGGGATGGGAGACGAGTGAGACATAAAGAGCTTAGGATTGTTTGGGAAAAGTTGTCGTCGGGAAATTCGTTCCCTGCTTTCGTCCTAGATTTCATGTTCACCCTCCGTACCTTTCCGCACTTCCTTCACGTCCCCTTTGTCTTCCCCGCCCAAATTGTGATGATGGTCTGTGTGCGGAAATTGCCCACCTCCGGCTTCCGGAAGGAATGGGAGTTTCCTTTTCCGAGGATTTTTTTTCCATTCCTTTTTGCCAGATTATGGAACAACGTATTTCTTTTCTGTTATTTACTCCCCTCCCCTTCTTTACCTTCCATTTCTTACGCTTCAAATTATGTTTGTTCACTCTTGCTTAGTTTCTTTCGCCATAGGAGTTTTTTTTTATTTGTGTGTGTGTTATTGTTGTTTTGTTTCCTTTTTCCTTTTCGAAAGCATTTTTGACTGTCTCGTTTTTCGGGTCGCTTCCCCACACCAAAACCACTTATGTTGCTTTTTCTGGAAAATCTCGCACCACTTACCGTGGTAAAAACTGGTTGGGGTGGGGGTGGTAGCGGAAGTGGGGGGGAATTTTCCGCCTCACCTCTTGCGTGTTGGTGAATTGTTATACATTTTCTTGTGTTTTTAGTTTTACTTTGGTGGGTTTTTTAAAGGGAACCGGGACCGGAGTATCGTGGCTAGAGGAGGTACAGAACAAACTTATGCGGATGCGTTTTTGTGTTCCATTGTACTACCGTTCGGCGAATGTGTGTTTGTGTATGCAAAGGAAAGAGAATAAGAATTTTGTGGATGTAAGGGTTTTCTGTTACGGTTGCATGAAATGATGGGGTTGGGGAATGGTGAAATAAAAATGTCTGCAGTTTCATAGGTTTTCTTCGTGTGAGCTTATTTGTTGTTGTGTAGACGGCACGATACACAACATATACGTGATACAATTAAGCATATTGTTCTTGGAACATTAATTTCTGGGTATGGAAGGATTTTTTTAAAGCAGTATTTTCATTATCACCTTTGTACGAAAGCTTATATAGTTTCTTATTCAACACTTTTAATTACGTTCTACTTGCATTTGTTCCTTATTGTAATTGTTTATGTTTGGAATAATTAAATATTTGACTCTAATTGCAACTTCAGCAATAAATCTGCTTAAGTGTTTATTATTCCTAAAATAACAATTTGTACACTAAAGGATACATATGCAAAAGATCCTTGCGCTCCACGCCACATAAATTGCACAGAAGGCCTAACTCGAGATAAATTCAATCAAATCAACATCAATCAAGAGACAGTTGATCAAAATGCCAAATTATAAAAACTCATTAAATTATAGCACGATACCAAAGGCAGGGGCGTAGTAGTACGCACAATTGGGGTGAGCACGAACGAGCGACCAAATCCGGAAGAGTGTTATCCCGTACACGGGATGGTAGAGCTGAATTTAATAACCGTTCCATTGCAATCATTTTACCCGCCTACTGGGTTTGGCTTTGCTGCATCCCTTTCGAAAACATCCCCCTCGCAATTTTCACTGCCAGTAAATCTCTTCCGTTATCAACAAACCGAGTCTGGTCGCTGGAGGCGCCTGAAATGCCAAAGTTTTCCCGGCCTTCCCGCCCGTTCACGAAGTGCGGGAGCGGGAGGATGGATTGAGAACAAATTCTTCCGTCGTTGTGGAAAATTTTCACCCCTCGCGGCACGGTTCGTTGCGCTCTGGCAAAGCTGATTTGATGGTGGAGTTTCCACATTGTGGAAAATACTTTTCGTTGGTAAGGGTGGGACGACCATGGTAACACACCAATTAAGCGACGTTCTGATATGTTGTCACCAAGCGTCGGTTCGCTTCACTTTTCTATTTGTCATTTTCCCTTGTCTAGTTGTGTCTATACGGTTTGTTTTGCTTGTGTGAGATTTGTTCAATGATTAATCGTTTCGCGTAGTCTAATGGATTGGTCGACGAAAGCGATTGAACGCGGTTTTATGTATCAACCACAACCGAACATTATAACATTAACAATCATGTATTATCCACGTTTATTTTACAAGATTTTTGCATTTATTTTATTATGTTTTTAAATTAAACAATTGTTCGTCTATGAATCTATGAATCGTCTCGTGACCTTTTAGATTCATGAAATTCTGAATCTTTGAACCTAAAGTAAAGATTCATCTCTTTATAATGGAGATTCAGAACCATGATCAAAGAGCCATGATTCAATTCAGATGCACCCAACACATTATATTTTAAAATCATAAAGACAAACAAAATTATTAAACGAACTTCCACTCAATAAGCCTACAAAATTCACAAAATAATTACTCATTTAAAGTACAAAAAATAAATAAATAAATATCATTTATCACATCGCTCCAAACCGTGAAACCATGAGCATCAAAGGTTCCATAAAAAAAAAGGTGAAAATAAATGTTCACCCCCGCTCCACGCTTGGGTGGATTGAAATAGTAGCGAAATTGACAAATAAAATATCGAAACCGACACCCACAAACTCATGCTTCTAATTGGCAACATTGATACAACATTGCTTTCGAACCGCGTCCATCGCTTGCACCGTTGCGGTGCGAAACTCGTTCCAGCGAAGGAAAGGACATAAAAATGGGAGAAAGAAAACAACAAAAACGCAATCCCATAAACGAGATCCGTCGCCACCACCACCACCACCGGGGCAATGCTGGGGTCGGCAGCAACATAGACTCTATTATTTTATTACCGGTTTATTGCCTCAAGTGATGCTGCCCCGAGTTGGTTTCATCTCTATCTCTCTCTCACTCACTCTCCCGCTCATCATGCGATAGGTATTCCCCAAAGAGGAACATCGTACGCGTGGGTCGGTACGGTCGGCGTCTTGCCTCAGTCCCATTTCTAGCAGCCGGTCGTCGTACGGCTGTGGGGTTCCCGGTTTTTAAGGATAAGCTTTTCAGCCTTTTGTCTGCCAAGCAGTCGACCCAAGTGTGCCCGGAACGGTGTCTAGGTCGTTCGTCCCATTTTTTCTCGACAATGCTCGGCGTTCTAACATCGAGCGAGAAAACACGAGGGCAGTGACAAAAAAGGCATCGACAACAATCAAGCGAACTTTACTGCTGATGATGAAAGGAAAATTGGTTTTGGGTGGTGGACTCTCCGTTCTTCTCAACTGCCGGTGGTAAACACGTCGCATCCGGTCGGAAAACGGATGTTGAATGGGGCAAAGTGCCACAAATCGTACGGTGGCAAAAACACATCTACACACATACAAACACTGGCGTGGCTTGGTGTGCAAAATAATGAAGAAGGAGTATAACACGTTCCGGTTCCGAAAGGAAGGATAATATATTTGGAATCTTTATCGAGGAGGGTAGAACGCTGAGAGGGCGACATTCACCGTGGAAATCGTGCGGATGTCAACGTCGGGGTGTTAGAAGTTTAGTTTATTGCTTCTTGCATTTTATGGATTATGGAAAAAGGTAACGTAACCGGGGGGCTATTTTTTCCTTTGCTCTTTTCCGGTGGGATTATTGATTGTCTCCTTGCAGTAATTGATTTGTCAAAATTATGACCCCCCCCCCCACCCCCCCCCCCCCCCCTCGTATTGTGGAGTGGAATGACACTGATTGTTTGGGAATCGGTTTGATGCCTTCGTACAAATGTTTTGATAATACCTTTCACAGCACACCGATTCTTTGTTTAGAATGTACTGAATTGTATTGCTTATTCTATTTGAAAATATGCAGGCCAATGGTGCCGGGAAAGAAGTAAGGTATGATTATCGTTCTTGACATACTAACCCTTCGGTGGTGGAAAGGCGCAATAACCCTGCAGGCGTGTGTTGAGTAAATGAGTGGTAAATGAAACCGACCATCATCAGGAGCAGCGACGGTCGTACGTTCGTTCTACGGAAATACACCAACCGATGTAAGTCCTCATGTTTCCTGTCATGTGATATGTGGTGTTGCTGAAGGTAAGCTTAGCTTAGGACGTCGGTATCCGACCACCTTACAAGAGCGAGCCGGGGTAAAAGATAGAGCACGTTTAGATGTAATAAATTCTAATTCCACCATACCAATGCTTCCTGGGAAGCGCCCATCGTCGTCATCGTCGTCGTCGTCTGTCCTCAGGGGAACAAGTGAACCATAAAATAACAGGATCGTTCCAGAATTCGCATGGCAGCAAACGGGGGAAGTTAAACCCTTCAGTAGTTGGTTGGTGTCGAGTGTCTAACCGCAAGTCCTACAATTGAGACAAGTGTGTGCGTAGGTGCGTTACGAAGGGTAAACCTGAGTTTTGCGGTTAGAGCCCAAGGTGAGGGGGCGAGTTTTGACTCTTGCACTCGTTTCGAACAAACTCACCCGACTCGTCTCACACTGCGATGACGAGTAATTTACATCCTGATGTGGTTTTCTCGTTGCTATCGTAGCCAATAGAAGGATCCTCTAGAACTACAGTTTTCCTAAAATGTGTTCAGTAATCCTTGTCATTACGTCCCTGTGCAACAAACTCACGTCAGCTGCTCGAAATAGACCTTTTAAAAGTCCTTTACTCGTGTACTGTCTGCTGGTAGTTCCTGTCTTGTGTCTGCTCCCATCACCTCCACTTGCTCTGTTGGCAAGAGCTTGGATTCTTGTTGTGCTCTAATAATGATTAAATCTATCTAATGTGAATTTATGACGCATCAGGCATACCATTTGCTGGGCAGGAAGGAAATGGTGCTCGAAATAATCTGCTCTCTCTCTCTCTCTTTCGCCCTCTTCATGGTACGGTGATGTTGTAAACGTGTTTTCCGAACCCTCCGCTGTTGTGTTTGTGTGTGCTGTGGAGGTGTTGGAAAGGTTTGATTAATTGAAACCAACAATATTTATCGGCTGCTTATGGTTCGTGTTTAGGATTTTGCTCCCTGCCAGTACATGCCAATCGATGTGTTGTACGAGAAATATTCCATCCATTCAAGTTCAATGTGTGAATGCGGGTTGTTAAACCAAGAATTCTTACACTGCTAGGAAGAAGGTAAGGTTCTTTCCTTCCGGTAATTGAATTGGTTCAGAAATCCGATTGAAGGTGAAGTATCTTGCGGTTGATGATCGCATCGAGTAGCTTAGCAGCAAAAATTGGAATTCGTTTAAAATAATTAATTTGTATATACGAGTGTGCTTTAATGTATTGTATAGCATAGTCTAGTTAATACAATCACATTTCTCATAAGAATTCGGCGAAATGATTGTTACCATTAAGCAGCAGTAAAGTGATCGCTTTCCAAGAAGCGAAGAAGGTGCTATTAACGTTGGCTTACTTCACACCCGCGGTTCATGTAAGCATTTGCTGAACATGCCCAATGCCACAAGTGGAGTAGCATTCCAATGTTTCGCATAATTACCATTAACCACCGACACTCCAGGCGGTTTTTCATGAATGGATAGCATGAAAGCTACTATCACAGTCAGGTGGGTTTCGGTTTACCCAGGGCTTATTTGCTTTTACTCATGGCGAATGAAGATGTGCTTGCGGAACATACACACGTGGTACAACAAATACTGGCACAATGTTTTCAGCTATGCATGTGTTGTTATTGGGAAAAATATATATATTATTTGGGATCTTTATTCTACAGTAGTTCTTAATCATACAATTATTTAAAGTTCGTTAATACAATGTTAAGATAAGTCAAGACAGCATAAGAAATATTTGATTTATGTAAAAACATTAAAGTGTGGAATTCGGAAAATGAGTAACAATAAGTAGTTTAGTAACGTTTCCAGGGCTTAGTTGATTCATCACTTAATACGTTCACACATCACGAAACGGACACAATAGTGTAACGAGAACATGCTCTAAACTTGCTCCATTATACGATCGATCATCACAGTGGCAGTGGAGTACAGTGAGCTTCGAAAAAAGTTCACTTGAGAGCAATGCCGGAAAGCGCATTACGCGCTCACCACAAACCACCATAGTGCATTGTGCTAGTAAAGTGGATCTTTGCTATAACCCCGGGCTGTGTATGTCGAGAGCCAAATAAACAAGAAAGCCACAAAAAAACATCACACAACATAAAGCACGACGCCGCGGTAGCCGCAAAAGATAGCAATGGCCGTATCTCTCAGAACAGAATCAAAAGAAAAGCAAAAAAAAAAAACACAACGGGAACATGAAAATGGAAATGTTTATGTACTAATACATTTTAAATGGGCGAGAGCTTCTTTTCGCATCCCTTGCCCGGGTCCGGCTTGTACATTGTTATTGTTGGCTTTGTTCATTGGGGTGTATTTTTTGCATTTTACGCGCGTCGCTCTGCCCATGCATGATTGCATTTCGTTTGCCCCATCTCATCTCCTCCCAGCCAATAAAAAAAAAACGCGTTTCTGTGCTCCAGTTTGGCAGTTTCAGTTACTCATCACCGCACAAGAGTGTTGTGCCGGATTTCGGATTCTGGGTTTTCGTGTTGTGCCCCTTCATGGAAGTTCATCCTTGTTCAGCTTTTCTTCTTCTGTACACAGGATTGTTTTTTGTCTTCCTTCCCATTTTGCTGGAAACCCCGTTTTTGACGTTTTACCTCGAGAGTCAGCAAAGTCGCACGTCTCCTCTTACCCCAATGAACCGCCCAGTGCGCCCAACTGCACTGGGGAAGCGTGAGTACCAAACAAACCATAGCAAAACCAGAATCTGTATACGGTATACGTGTGAAAATGTTCTGCTGAGCACAGTTCAGCTGTGTGTGCGTGTTTGTGTGTGCACTACCCTCAACCCCCCTCCTCCCACCCGCTCTCCGCCCGCTGGAAAAAAAAGAAAAAGTGTGGGGAAAAATTGGGGAAAAACCTTCGGTATCGTGCGGTAATAGAATTGGTAAGAGATTCCATACACACATACCAAAAAGGAAAGAAAATGATTGAGTGCAGTGATGGAAAAGCTTTGCTGCGCGTGGTGGCGCTACAATGGAAAACATCAAGCGCCAGAAGGAGATGCAAAAAACGATCAATGGAAAACAAGAAGAGGACACACACAGAAGAAAAAAACTCAACATTCGCCAGCCTACACCGCACCGTTTTGGAGGAGTTAGGCGCGAGCGGTCGGTTTTTGCTTCCAACGAACAGATGGTGGAAAATTGAAACCCCTCGGCGGCGGAGTCATGCTTTTCCATACCGTCAGTGAAGAGTGTGTATGTGTGGGTTTATGGGCCAGAGGAAGAGCGGGAGGAACAGTGGCAAGTCGGCAGGATAATGGAAAAGGAAAGCGATATTGTAAAATAGCGACCCCCATAAGTCACGATACGCTTTCACACAGTGAAGGGCGATGCGATAGGTGACAAAAGGTGTATTAGCGAAAGTGAGAGCAAGAATGAAAAAGAGAACGTAGAATAGTTGGGAACAAAAGCTGAAAAAAAGCATGGAAATTATACATTCGACAAGCACAACGAACGATGACGACGACGACGAGGACGAGGACACACTTCAAGAGGGATTGATTTACAAAATTTCGGTTCACTGCTTCTGGGTGATTTTCGGTTTTTTTTTTCTCGTTTGGGTTTTTTGCTCAATGGTTTTTTTTTCCTCTTCATCTCATGCTCATTCGGTCGGGTGGGTACCGTTTGAGTGATGCGTGCCATCGCTTATGTGTGCGGAAATGGGCTTAAGCAAAGAAAGAAAAAAAAAGGAATCACCACCGTTGCACAGAAGCCACAGAGGGATACGCGCGTGAAGAGGAGGACGGTATGTGTGTGTGTGTGCGTTTTTTTTTATTTGTTATCATCAGCCACCGAAAGAGACAAGCCATAAAAAGGAACAGCTCGACCAGAGCAACACATTCCGAAACCGAAACCGGGGGTGAATGTTTTTGTGTGACAAGCTTATCCTTTTTTTTTCCTCTTGTCCCTGTTTCTTCATTCGTTCTTTTGTGGTGTATCCTTTGTCATGGAAGGATCATACGCGAAAGTCGGCACATCCTTAAAACATACAGCAGCGGAAGGTGACGAGTGGTTATGTGCACGTACGCATGGCGGGTTGTGTATGTGTAGAGCTTTTTTTTCTTTGCAATCACCGAGAGTATGCAAACAAAGTAAAAAAGGTGTAGCCCTTTTTTGACGAACGATTTGTGTATACACATCGAACGATGGGTTTTGATGTTACCGTCGGTCGCTGCATAAAAATGGACACTTTTCACCAACGTGTGGGAAGTAAATAGTTGATTCAGTAGTGGAAGAATGGGAAAGTCAAACAGGGACACAAATGTGACAATGAAAGATACATCTAATTGAGGGATTTCTCATTTTAGGTCCGAAGTCCGAACGGGACATCTTGGTTCAATTGAAGTAATGTGATTAATGAATCTTTTGAGTTGAGTCGATCATATGAATCTTTTGAGAAAAGTCAATCATATGAATCTTTTGAGAAGAGTCGATCATATGAATCTTTTGCGAAGATTCATACGTATGAATCTTTTGAGAAGATTCATTCGTATGAATCTTTTGATAAGAGTCGATCATATGAATCTTTTGAGAAGAGTTGAGCGTATTAATCTTGTAAAATGAGTCATATCTTTTGAGAAGAGCCATTAAATTAATTTAAATCATGATTTCGACTTGATACGACATTTTAATGTATTTATAAATCTTTAAACAAAACTTTTAAAATTCATTAGTATTTCAGGAGTCATAAGTCAACAGAATACAGATTCAGAGTCAGAAGAGTCATTCATCCATTTATAAAATATATTTAGATTCATGATTCTTAATCAGATTCAGATTGGCTCTACCGAGGTTGTGTTGTCGGTCGACAAACTGTGATTGACAATCGCATCATTATAACATTGAAAATTGATCTGTTATCTACTTTCCCAGGATCTGATGAATTGTTTACAAGAGCACCACTTTATGGTGTGTAATTCATCAATGAATATATCATTTCTAATCCCTACTGAAGGATCATCCGCCTATTAGCCTTCTTCTAATTAGCTCAACACTTCCCAGCAAACTAACTGGCAGGGTATGACCACCGTCGCCTATATCGGAGGGCCTCTTCGATTTGCGTCCCATTATTGGGAAGTCCCGCACCAAAATTCCTGTTGGCCTGGTAATGAAATGAGCAGCTGGGTGCGTGAATTAATATGAGGGCTTTTTATACCCTTGCAGCTGTGGCAGTGGCTCCACTTGAAGTTCGAACAAAGGCCATACTGCAGCCTATGCACTCTGGCCACCGTGTCCCCTAGTTTCCCTTTTCCCGTTTTGTTCGCTTAGTGACAAATATTCCTGACCCTCTTCTCTGCCTCACGAGAGAGTTCTCATGGCCCAGGGCCCAATTTCATGTTGATTCAACTGATGCTGGTTGGGTTGCTGCCCTGCCCGCACCCACGGAAAGGATCGCTTACAGAAGAAGATGCGCGCGTGTGCATGTATGTGTGTGTGTTTACCGAGCAATCAGCCAGCCAGCGGGAGAAAGCGCAACCAAACAGCGCCCCAGATAGGTCATACCGGACCGGGTGATGAGGATGGCGCAATGGAAATGGGAATAATGTTCCCTTCGCTTCACCCATCCAATGGTCTGTGGTCGTTCACTCAGGAAAGTCATCGCGTTCAAGTGTGGTTTTTCCAACTGTCCGCAATGTGTTTCCCTTTTCGGGGTTCATCGTTTTTTGTCTTCTTCTTCTACTTGACGGGTGCGAATGAACACAGTTCGACGAAGATGGCAGCCCGTAGAATATGTCCCTTCACCTTGACTCACTTTGCTCGCCGCTGATAAGCAGATAAAGCGTGGAAACCATTTTGCCTCTAGACCGTCTCCAGACGGAACAGTTCCGATCTGGTCGGTCGTTCATGTGAGTGACTAGTAGGTCCTGCGCGTGCATCGAATGAACCGGGTGAGATCCTGTTCGGAACATCGCTCTGTGGCTGTGATTCGCGGCACGCGGTTCATTCGTGTGTTGAACGCCGTGGTGTACGGGAAGGCTGCTGCTTTGCAGTTTGGCAAATTTTAACTTATTTCTCGTCTATCAAGACGCGCGCCGCGGTCGGAACAAGGTTTCCAGTAGTGAGTTTCTTCCGTCGGTGGGATATGGATCCGTCGGCCATCCAGACGGAAAAGGTTCATTTACAAAGTTTGTTATAAAAAGTGTTACTTTTTTAAGTTTTAAAAATTGTGGCAATTCATAGCGCAAAGCGTTATATTTAGTTGAAGTTGTTCTTAAATATACCCCACAAGTGGAAAGTTTACCAGAAATGTTGTTTTGTGTCAACAAACTTAGTTAGGAAGCTGTGCAACTTGCAAGTTATTAAACGATTTTTAGTGTAGTGAAACTTGATAAAGTTTATTCTAATATTAAACACACAAACCGTAGCGGATTATCGAATTCGTTTCCGAAACTGGATAATTTAGCAACAGAAAGTCATGCATTACAATGTGAAATGTCACCGCCACTGCTCACAGCTCTCCTGTTTCGTCACGACAGCTTGTGCCAGGCATCGTAAACGCAAACGTTTATGTCGATCCCACGGAAGGATAATGTTCGAAGTGAAGCATAGCTGTGTGAGAACGCAGTAGCCAAACGGAGGAAGAGCGAGAGCGAGAGAGAGAGATCGAACCATAAATCGCTTTAAACGTCAACTTCCCTCAACGAAAAAAGGAGGTAGCATTTACGCGTGTAGCCTGCAAAGCATTGGATTGGTGTGCGTAAGCAGTGCAGTGAAAGCATAACAGGATATACACACGTACAGCCCACAGAGTGCCCAGAGCCGCATGAAAAAGGCAACCAGCAGAAAAAAACGCACAGTTTAAGTGACCATCAGTAGAGAAAACAGGCAAACATGTGACAGTGTGTAATCTCGTGGTTCATCGCCACTGGCTGCTGCCGCTCCCATGCCCATCCGTCGCGTGATTGAAGGCAGTGGATAATTTAATCATTTATTAAAGAATATTAAATAATCGCATTAAAAACGACTCGTCATCAGTGTGTGCGGGGTGGGTGGTGTGGTTTTGTAGGGATTTGTGTGTGCGAGTGGGTGTGTTAGTGGCTCGGTGTAAATAATATGTAATATGTTCGTAGTGCGTCCTTTAACGTGAGCAGCCGCCATGAAAAGTGAGAGTGAGAGTGTGTTCATCATGATGAGTGAAAATGAAGTCACTAAATGAAACAAACAAGCTGCGCTTCATCTCGTATATCTCTCTCTCTCGCTTTCTCTCTCTTTCATTCATGAGCTTCCTGCTGCTTCAAATAAAGGGAAGAGCACACAGCCAACATGTTTCGAAAATTTCTTGTCCAAACAACAGTACCGAGTCAGGGTGTGATGCGCTTGCTCCGTGTCTTGCCCATCTCTCATCTGCCCGCTCTGCATTCCTGTCCGCCGTGTGTCTTATGCTACCGTTCGCACACCAACACATGCCAACATGGTGCCGTAAATTGGGTGCGCTTCGTACAAAACACCGGTATCCGTTTCGTACGAACTCTTACCATGCCAGGATCAAACAAACGCACACACAAACGCGCGCAGATGACGGTACATGCTTGCGGACGTATCCTTTTTCCGAAGTCAAGCGTGAACCGTGTGTGTGCCACGTTCATCGCCTACTGCGCGCGTACCGCTGATTGCCCGTGGAAAAGGCATCCTTGCTCGGGTCGGTTTGTCGCGTATGTGTGCGTGCGGATTGGTTGGTGTTATCTGGCCGTGTGGGTTCAAATGATCGCTTAATTGAGTGGTATTGCGCGAGTGTTTTTTTTTTTCTTGGGCGGGATGGAGAGGGTGGATGATATGATGATGCTCATTTGACAGTATTTAATCAGTGAATGCAAGTTGCATTATGTTTTTATTTTCGTTGTATACTTTCGTGCGGTTTTTGTTTGTCATCCCCAATGGATGTCGATTTTCTCTCCCGTCTCCTCTTTTTACTCTTTTTTTTTTGGTTATAATCATTCATTCCACTGTTTCTGCCAGTTCATTTGTCCCGTTTCACTTTGGGTGGCAGTTTATGAATAAAACATTATTATTGTTACGATGAAACAATAAAGCACCTCTGTTTTTTTTTCTTGGTCGAGGAATGGAATTAATCAGGTTAATTATGTTCACACCTTCACTGTGGATGAATTACACAAAAGTGACGGGTCAACATAATGCTCACTGTGCGAAGCGATAACGATTCATGGACGTGCAGTGTGTTTACTGTAATCATTCCGATTGAAATGTATCGCATAATTAGCGGTATGATTGGCTTTTAATTTTTGTTTTCGTATTTTTTTATTGTTTTTAACACGACCAAAGAGCTTTGTGGTGCGGGTTTTAAGTATTATTGGAACACATTCTTCTTATCATTATATTTGCCGTACAAGGTATTAATATGTTTTATTTGTAAATATGCTGTACTTGTGATTAAAACTGTTGTATTAAGTAAATGAATCAATTTTATTCGTAGTGAAATAAATAACTACATTCAAAAGTGATGCATACGATTGATAAAGAGGAGTTGCTGTATTTTTTGAGAGAATTGCCAAGTGAACCAACTGAAACACAATTTCTGGTTTAAACACCTGTGACGTTTCGGAGATCGGCTGACAGCCGTAGTTGGCTGCGATAAAGTGTTGTTCTGAATATTAAAACCGTGAAGAGTTCTGTAAGATCCATTCGTTCCACTTGGCGGTGGACGTACATTCATTAGTGATAAACTTCGCTTTTGCGTTTGGCAACCGTGTGCGGCAGAACGCGTACGGTTACGGTTTGACAAATTGGCTCCGGCTGGCTATCATCGGCTGCTTTCTCATCAACATTATCAACACCGATATCAGCAAGAGCAGCAGCAGCAGCAGCAACAACAAGCACAACAGCTACAACATCAGCAACAGCAGCAACAATTTGATAATATGACTGCCAATTTGAAGGTGCATTTAACTATAATTATATTTAATTCGTGCGCATAAATAGTTAATTGAGGTTGGGCGGCAAACAGAATAGTTCGTGGGTGTTCAAATTGATCGCAAGCTGGACGTTTGCCAATTGCTTTGGCTCTTCACTTGGGATTAGGGTTGGAAAGTAGTCGATTGAAATATAATTCGTGTTAACCCATTTTGTGCCATTTGAGCCACTAAACAAACATGTAATCAAGTGGAACATTTTCAAGTTCCCATTTCGATGTAATTTTTGAAAAACTTATGACAGTTATGGGTGACTAATAAAAGTAAATGTGTTGTTTTATGTTTGGCATTAACTTTGAAGAAAACTGATCTGCTTTATTAACTCGAACACAGTTACATTACCAAGCATGATCGATTACAATATTTTATTTTTGTATCTTTCCAGGGACCGCCTCCCCAGGGGCGCCAGTTTACGATAGCGGAAACTCTGGAACGGATTAAAGAAGAATTCAACTTTCTTCAAGCACAGTACCATTCGTAAGTATTATTTATGTACAATTGTAAAAATTAAATACTTCAGACGAAAGACTTTCCCGATGTTACGGTTTGAATACTTGTTATGTAGTGATAATGTGGACATTGTTGTAAAGGAAGATTATGATTGAATGCCTGCAACATGCTATCCGTTTGTTTATCAATGCCATTCCCTAATCCATTCCTAAAGGTAGGATCATTATCGCTTAACATTGAGAACATCCACCGTTCAGAGCAGTTTGCTGTTTCGGTCCAAAGAGCATTATCGTAATACTACCGGGGAAGCAAGTAGCAGACGGAGCAGTTTGAATTCTGGTTTGATGTGCATCTCTTTCGCTCAAGGAATCAAATGATTAGCAGCTGATTATGATGTTAATTTCAGAAGCGGTGTACACATACAAGCCGGAGACGGAAAACATGAGCTCCCGAAGGATATGCACGGGCAAACTATTTCAAGCCCCTAATTCGCTGTCCGGCTTCGTCTCAGCGTGTGTGTTTGCCAGCTGGATAATACCTATTGCATTGACTCCCGAATTCAGCCGGTTCTTAGCACCGCACACAAATGAACGGCTTGCGGGATCGTCGTTAATCAGCCCTCCGGGGCCCTTGTCTTGTCGAACCGGGTTTGTCGGGTCAACCAAGGGAATCGAACACCGCGTAATCATTAATTTAATTGTTATTATGCTCACGTGTGGCGCATATTTACGCTCACCATTTACTACCACCGCGCCTTCACCATTAGCCGGCAGGCAGTGTACGGTGTGTTCAGTCGGCGGCTTTTCGGATCATCCGTGTGCCGTAGTGGTTGGGAATTTGGAACGGATAGAAATTGAAATTGATAGCATCACAAACTATTGTGGGTGGAGATGGGGTGGGGGGGAGGCCTAGTGCGTCAGAAATTTGCCCTCGACACGACGGGTAACCTCACAATCAACGGATTATTCATTTCTTTCTCTCCCTCTCTGTCGAACATGCACTCTAGGGGACTTTCTCTCGTTCGCCCCGGATACCATATGCTGAACGTATCAAATAACATTAATGGATTTAGCTTTTCAATGGATCCTACGCGCTGCATGGTTTAGGTCCGGATGCCGGGTTACACTGGGAGTGTGGAATTCGTGCAGGAACAGAAGAGTGATTAAGGTGATACGGTGAATAAACATCCTTAATCGCATTGATTAGCTTGTTAATTATGAAGGAGCAATTCCTCCGATAGAATTCATTCTACAAATAGGCCCATACCATTGCAAGCGTAAAGTAGTGCAATGGAAATTTGTTTTCATTGCCATTGTGTTGTTGCTCAAAGTGAACCTTCGAGTTAGAAGTGCATTTTAACAACAGGTGTTTGATAAGTTCGGTAAATTTTCAAGAAGTTTCAATAATTTTACTGCCCTACCCTTGCCCTACTCTAAGCTTTTATCTTATGTTTAAGGTTGTAGTTAAAAATATTTATTTATATCTAAGCCTCTTACTCTCTGAGGTAATAATGATGATATTATTCTGCTCGCGAGAACTTTAGTCGGAAAAGAGCAGTTCCGTAATGGAAAAAGGTGTTAAAAATTCGGCTATTGCCGGAAGCAATAGTAAACCAGGAAGGCAAAAACAAAACAAAAACGAACGAAAACGCATCTTTTGATCGAGTACCGGAACCGGAAAATGCTTGATTGAAATTATGCACAAAACAAATTAGTACGGCACATTGATGATACCACCACGCCACACACAACCCCGATGCTGTTGAAAGCGGGGAACGAATCGCTTCCGACCGGTTTCGGTTAATATTAAGCCGCCGGCATTAATGATGAAACGGTCGGTCCTGCGGCAGTGCCCCTAGGGTCGGGACTAAGGGAAGCTGGTAATGGTTATAATGAGGTGGCAAAGGAAGCAACCAACAAAGCAGAAATGTGAGGAAACCCGACGGTTTCAAGGACTACCGAATAGGAGGCAGCGTATTGGAGAGACCAAGGGATGCTCGGCTCGTATAATGGAATTAATGGGCAAATGGGGCACCCTTCGGGAAGATTTTTCCACAAACACACCGGTGTGCTGCACCCCTTGTGCCCAGGTGAGAGTTTGTACAGGGGCGAGATGAAAGCACGGGTGCAGCTGCCGCGTGTTATTGCCATGTAATCCTCTTCCGCGCAAAGCGTTACCTTATGGCCGTTTGGCTGCTGCTGCAGGCCGTTGTGATTAGGAACAATAAAAACATGCTCACCTAGTTTTTTTTTGTATCTGGTCACACTATTCTCATATAATTGTGAGTTTAATGAAGCCCAGAACAGAGGCAGTTTTGTGAAATGATATTTGTGGTATTTAATTCTATTGTTTCACCAATTAATGCATTACAATTTATAGTACTTTAATAATATTCCTTAAACGCATGTTAACGTGCAAGTCAAACAACAACCCGCACAAGTAGCGCAAAGTGCTACGGCGTATCCGACAAAGTGCGCCGGAAGTGGTGGCAACAAGAACGAATTAAATAACACCCTTAATCTCGTAATTGTTAAGCCATGATTGTAACGGGGGACCCCCTTGCAGGAAGAAAAGGATGTAAGTGTGTCGCACGGTCTGTAATTTCGTTACTTATCGCTGCTCTCTGGCCAACTGTGGAAAGGACAAGGCAACAAAAACAAAAAAAAACACAATCCTTAGCCGTTGGTTGGGTTTTCCCTTGCTTGTTCTCTAATTCCTTCTCCCTTAGCTCACCCATAACAACACAGTAACTTCTGGCCTGTTTCGCTATTCGTACTTTCTTTTTTCTCTCCCTCTCTCACTTTCTCTCTTTCTTGTTTTTTTTTTCCTTGTTCGTTCACCACTAACCTTCCCACCGGTCCTTCGGTTAGTTATTAAACTCACTTTGCTGGCCCTTATTTGCACACGGCCGGGGCTGATTTTTCTATTTATATTTCAATTACACCCTTCATTCGGCCACATTGCGCACAGCACACGCCACACACCGTGCCTGCTGTCCCTGCCAGGTTACACACTACCAGCGGCTCAAGCTGTTTTCCCATATCCTGCCCTAGGTCCTGCTGCTGTGGCCGTGCGGTGGGTTCGTTTCGTGACAACGGCGCTAAAATTGTTAACTTTTCTTTCGCGCTGCTTCCGTTCCTTTTCCTTCCCCTGTCGCCATCGCGTCAGGGGATCCTGCCTAAGCGGCAACCATTTTTATAGGATTTTTTCATCCCCCTTTTACGGTCACCCTCGATACGTTTTACGCGCGCACAGCCCTCTCGCCCTCCCAACCTACCCAACTCCGGTTCCGTTTTCACCGTCATTATTGCTTCCCGTTTCCTGTGCCATCATTATGACCACTTTAGCGAATGTGTGTGCGTGTGTGTTTGTATGGTTGGCAAAAGAGCTTATGCACAAGCTCAACAACAAATACCCACACCACTCTGAGGATTCCAGCTGTCAGCCTTTTTTGTGTATGTGTGTAGATATTCGTTTGGTTTCGGTACTTCTGCCGATTCCGTTCAGCGACCAACCGACCAATCGACCCCTATTAATTCGCGTATGTGATTTCATCCCTCCATCCCGTGCGGCGGTCGCTCGCAGATTATATCAACCGTTGTCTGCCGTGTGGTGTGCGCCGGTCGAAGTAAAAAAAAAAGGGACTTTGATTCCTTCCTACCCGTTTACGGGAAAGGAGGGATCCCTTCTTGTCGTTTCGCTCTATTGTGCACGCAAAAAGTGTCGATTTGCTTTGTTCACAGTTTTCGATCCCCTGTTTTCGATTTTGGTATCATCCCCCTGGTTGGTTCCCGGGGCGAAGAAGGTCGTCCGCGCGAGAGTAGAGGTATATACGCACGCGTTTTGGTTTGCTTTGTGTGTGGGACTGTCGAGAGACTGTAGACGGGAAACTCCGAAGGACTCCTCCTGTCTTTCTCTCTCTCTCTCTATGTTGCTCTCTTTCCACTTGCGCACAGGAATCAAATATTATTGTTATTATAGTCCTTCCTTGGCTCATCAATTTGCCCTCGTCCATGTACGGTTCCTCCTCATTTCTGGTTCAGTGGTTCGAGGTTCGGTTAGTGCGTTTTTTTTTCTGGCGCTTCCCTTTTTTTATTCGTTGTTTCGTGTCCCACAACTCTTCCATGTTGCTTGTGTTCTCTATTCCCCCAATCCACCCCCAGTTATTAGGCCGTCATTAATATCTTGATTCACGATGACAACCTTCCGCTTGAGGGGAACGATCGATTTGGTTCGATAAGCTTCGACACTAGATATGAGCTCTTGTGTTTGCGGGATTGTGGCAGCGATTGGTGGCTGATTTGGACAAAAAGTGGTATTTTTTTTGTAGTCATTTTGTTTTTAATCGTGTAATTTTATGTTCATCATATTGTTTCGCTTCAGCAGCTCGATGATTTATGGCTTGTTCAAACATGATGATTTATTTATTGTATTTTTGTTTCCTTACAACGACCAAAACGGTTATCATGAGTAGAAAAATTCAACGAAAGGCAAATCATTGAGAAAAGAATAATGGGATATTTTTAATAAGCATTCTAAAAGCAAAGAAAATTTGCAACTCCTATTTCCGCGGAGCAACTGAATTGGTGAAAGCTTTCAAAAAATACCAATATTGAACTATCTATTTGACAATTTGTAAACAATCTTTTTGATATTTGCTTTAAAATATTTCTATTAATCTTTTTAAACTTTGCCCCTAGTGGCACTTATTGTTTTGTTACACACTGTATATTACATTACATGTTCTAAAGGTAGACTAACATGTGTATGATAAAGAATTGAAAATTCTCCCACTCAGTTTCTCCATGAGTCAAGCATAGCACTATGTTCCATTCGGAGGAGACACAGCACATGAACTGGTACAGCTGACCATCAGTATTTACTTTTATCACTGCTTCCCACTTCCCATTTCCACCGGTCGGAATGGTCTCAAAACTGGCCACCGACAGCTTTTTGCCAAGGACATTCTCCTTCTTGCATTACAAATAAAGACACAATCTTGCAGTCGAGTACATCGTCCATTCAGTAGCCTGCATTCTTCCCTACGGTTACAAGCCACTGTTTTCCTGTGAGACCAGTAATCAATGGGAGGCACTGTGTGGGAGAGCACCGTGCAGCATACACTTGTACAGACGGACGATATTCGCTCGATTGTAAGTAAACGTCCGTAGTAGGAAGCGATTGTTTGTAGCAGCACCACGACCACGACCCAGCATCGGGTGTGTTATGCTGTGTGTTGGTGAGATGGAAAAGAAGGCAACTGTTTTCAATCGACTCAATAAGTGGAATAGATGTCGATCGTGTTGAACATCGCAAACAAAGCCAAAAGAGCTGGGTAAGGGAAAGAAATGGCTGTTGCTGTTTCCAATGCCTGCGGGAATTATTTTCTACCGCCCGGAACACGAGGTGAAAGGACATGGCAGATTGGAAGACCGATTAGATAGCTTCCGGTGAGCGGGGAACGGGTCGCATTGGGCTGTGTGAGTTGTCGTGGGTAGAAAATTCGATTCCGAGCTCAATCTGTGCTTCCATAGTAACACCAACGACGCTGTATGGGTGTGTGAATTTTAAACCAACCAACTTGAGGATGAGTTTACCAAGTAAGCTAGAAAAAGCAGCATCAACAAGCGGAAACAAGCCACATGTGAATTCTTGGCTGGGCGGAATGCAAGAAAATGAATTTTCATGTTCTTTTTTATGCTACATTATCAGAGACAGTGCGGAAGAAATCGAAAGCTGACAAACCACTCCACTCCTCGATACTGCCTGGCCAAGTTGCCCGTGTGTGTGTAGTAGTAGTAGCAGTGAAGCGATTGCGGTCGAGTTGTGCACTTGCACGTTACTGTTATTACCATTGTGTCCTTTATCCTACCAGCGCAGACCAGTTTTTCGATGCTCTAATATTGAAATAACAGAGTGTACTGGTGCGCAATGCGGTTGGCCAACGTTCCGTTAAAGTGTGAACATTAAGTGCAGTTGGTTGTAGTGGGAAATATCACTCACTTTAGCCCGGTGACCCTTCAATACGTCTTACAGTCAAGGATTGTTTCCCTGTGCTTGTAAATTATCCATTTATCCCATGTCAAAATGGAATCTCGTGAGCAAAGATCCCCTTTGCCTAATCACGGAAAGAAGTGTTTTCCCATTCAATACATTCCCTTGTGCGTGCGGAGCAACATGCCATAAATTATTGAGGGTTGAAAGCATAGCGAAAAATACATCCAACTGATTTTTTTTTAAGGACATTTTGCTCAATGCCAAAAAAAAACTTGAACCCCTTTTTTAAGCGAAACAATCATAATGAACAGATTTCCTTCGTCCACACAAACTGTTCCTCCGGGTGCTATATATCGAAAGTGGCCAGGGGAACCGATCCGTCTGTTGAATACATGCTGGAACCAGGGGTATTGAAAGAGGAGGCACTTTGAAAGAAAAAAAAAACCCCGACGCGAATTGAATAATAATCATGCGAAAGCGATTCTCGTCCAAAGATCCGGGCTGTGTATACAGGAGAGAGAAAAAAAAAACCCCTCAAAATCACCCTAAACCGGTGCCGAAACCAAACCCCAAAAGTACAGAAATGGATGGCGTTAGATAAGAAGCAAAATAAATAACAAAACTTCATGATTTCCGGCTTGAATTACCGCTATCGGGACCAAAAATCCGTGTTACTAAAAGCCCAAAAACTGTCCGTGAAAGGATCTCACTTACTGTGTTAATTTACGTTCGCTAGGGAAGAGAGGATGAGATTATACAAACGAAAGAGAAAGAGAGAGGAAAAAACAGTGAACTGACAAAGAAAAAAGGAATCCATATCCGTCGTTCGTTCTTTTGCTAATGGATACAAATTAAATCACTTGCGTCACACCACCACCATCTTTCTCTTCACCTATCGACCTTTTTATGCAAAGTGTATGTGTGTGTGTGTGTGTGTGTTTGTGTGTATGGTCGATTAATATTCATTCGTGTTTGAGATCCGTTCCACACCGAGTTTTAGGGATTTGCCGATCCATTTTCACAGCCCCTCTTCGCATTCGCCCTGCCACGACCGCCGGGAGAATCTTATATTTTAGGGCGTGTGCCCGCCCGTGTCGGGGTGGGCAAAACCATCCTGTGGCACAGATTGCAAATCTCTCCCCCAAATGCTAACAGTGTATCCCTTTTTTTGTTGTTGTTGTTTTGTTTCGGGGAAGAGAGATGCGAGCAAAAAATTGTTACAAACGGAGGCCACCGAAGAATAAACGAACCGGATCCGTGTTTTAGCGATGGTGGCGCGCAGAAAGGAGCAGGAAAAAAATCGGTTATGACCGCGACAGGACGTGAGATCGTCCGGGTGGAAAGTTTTGAATTTGAATACATTCGTCGGTTTTTGGTGAGGGGCCGCTGGGAATTATGGTAGCGAAATTAGAAACGGATTCATAAAGTGTGTGTTGCTCTCACTTCCCCACCATCCGATCATGGCAATTACAGTTAATAACACAGATTTTCGTTTTATTTTTTCAAACAAGTGTCGTTGTTTTTAATTTACAGAAAAATTGCATAAATACCTGATCCATCTGTTTTTCTCTCCTGGGGAAAAATGTTAGATTCGTTTTATCGTTTCGGTTAACGGTCGAAGTCATCTTTGGAGACATAATGTTTGGCCGTTTGGACTTGGATACCAAATTGTACTGTAAGGATCGATTTGAATCTTAAATTAGTTTATCTTCTATTAGATCCTTATTTTCCTGGGATAATGCAAAAGACAAGGAAGAAAATGCTTTGAGAAATTTGTACTCTTCTCAGTCAATATACATGGCAAGGAGCCGTTATAACTTAAATAGAACAATAAGCCTCTCATTTTAGGAAAATCTCATTCTTTAGAAAATCCTTGAGAGATAAACCGTGGAATATTTTTTTTTGTCCTGGTAATTGTTTAATTATTTGTCCAAACTATTATGCTTTGTCTATTTCGTTACTTTACCATGTCAACCAAAGTTTATTCCAGTCTAAGATAAAACATATAAACAATGGAACATTGTTGTACTACGAGCAACAATAAACCATAAAAGTTGTGTAAACTGAATAAAAAAAAAACCAACGTTGTAATCGAAAAAGTTTATGCAACTATTGTTCTCCGCATTACAGCAAGAATTGATGGTGGTATGAACAACAAGAGATGAGAAATGTAACCAAATCAAGGCAAAAAATTAACAACAAAAACACGAAAAACCAAATCCCGAATGATGTGCGGTCGCGTCCATAACACTCTCGCTAAACCAAACCCCCGAAACAAAGAAACAAACGGTGAACGTGAAACAAAAAAAAAAAGCAAACCCGAATCTGGTGCGCTAAATAGAGTTCATGTTCCCATGCTGTTTGTCAGCCGGAACGAAAGCAGCAAACAGAGTTTAGCGGGAAATGTGGTACCTTTTTTGGAGTTTTTTTTTATGTTGCTTCAAATATCCACGAGCAGTGGAACAGTTCCACGGTCCATTTGGGTTGCGAAAACTCTGACGAGCGCTACCGGCTCCCGGTCTACACATCCGGAGGTGGGGGTTTTTTTCCATCGTGGCTTCCGACGTCTACCTTAGATTTTAAATAAATAACGTGAAAGAAGAGGAAAAAACAACGCGTGCCAATCGTGTCGGACGCTTGTTGACGATGGTCATTGGTGTTCGTTTGCTCGGAGGGTTGGCTTTTTTTCCGCAGTTTTATTTTAAAAAGCAATGTTAAAGCACCCCCCGGGTGGTCATACGTATACGTGGTGTGGGGTTATCCCGTGTCTGCCATAGATCATAGATACACGTACGTGTGTGATGCTGCCTGGTGACATTTAATCGAACGATGATCTCACCCCCTGTCCTGGTAATGAATGTTGCCTTTGCATTCCCTTTTGTTTGCCTAACGTTAACTTTTTACAGTTACACTTTGTGTTGAAAAAGCAGTGTCATAAAAGAGTTTTTATTTGGCTTTGGAGTAAGATTTATTCGCTTGAAACAACAAACTGTGGATGGATAAAGTATTCATCGTCCAGTGGCTTCGACATGTGGACTAAGGAAACAACTCCTTTTATGCCCCATATTTGTGAGATTTGAAGACATTAATTGAAAATAAATTATTTACTACTAACTAATCTCATCAAACAATCCGTTTGTTCTTTTTTCCCTTCTTCCCCACAGACTAAAACTCGAATGTGATAAGCTGGCCAGCGAGAAAACGGAAATGCAGAGACATTATGTTATGGTAAGTGAATAGTGCTTTCTATTTTACTTCTCCAAATTAAGCTACAATGAACCATAAAGAAAAAAAAAACCATTTTACCCCCTATCATCGTTTCGACCCGCGATCGACCTCGGTCGGCCCGGTCCCCCCACACTGTAGATGTGCTTTTCTTTTCCAAACTAAATTATGATTGTCGTCCGTTTCGCTTCTCCTTTTGTTATCGATCGTGGGCTATCTTTTTATTTGTTACGGCATAAACTTCGCACTCGTTTTCGTTCGTTTGATTGGTTTTCAAGACCGAAACAGTCATCAATGCGCTTTGCCGGTTCGGTCGGTCGGAGGAGTTGAAGAAAATCACTCCATTATCTGCCGTTGTCGTCACCGCCGGCTTTTTGCACCGCGTGGGGAGCTGTAATGTCCACATTCAGCGATCGTTCAAGTAAATTGCTTTATTTTATTAGCGTGCGCTTCGTCGGGCAGTGGATGGGGCTAGTCTATTCCGCTTGCCGGCGGCACCACCATCATGAAGGCAATGAACGAGAGAGAGAAAGAGAGAGAGAGAGAGTAATAGACAAGCGTGATGGGAGACGATGGAGACGCCTGGTAAGCGAAGTGGGAGAAAAAGCTCCCAATAACTTATGCTCCTACCAACAGAGCGTGAAGGCGGATAATCCAATAAAATGGGTAACGCTTTCTGTTTGCAGAGGTGTGCGAGATGGGGAGAAATTCTTTTTTTGGGGGAGTTTGGAATTATACATGTACATTGATGTATGTAGATGAAATTGTAAATCCATTTTACTACAAGTAGTGTTGGGTGAATGCAGGAATTTGAAAGAATCTTTGAATTGAATGAATGAATCGGAATATAAATAAATATTTTGAGAGTTCACACCTGATTTCAATGACTCTTCTTAAAAGATTCATTCCGAGACACAAGAGTTCCAAGTTGTAGACGTTCAACTACACAATTTTGCTGTAAATTCACATCCGTTGCATGGAAAACTTACAAACGAATGGTAATGTAGAGGTTAGGAAGAGTATCATTCACGTTTCAACGAGAACTCTCTGAAAAAAACCCATGACTGATACCATTTGTGACTTGCTTTATCGAAATGCGATGGATCTTTCGATAGGACTTTCAATCATACTCACTCGAACGCGTGCTCAAAGCTAACATACGAACGGAATGGAAGTAGTAGCCTGCGTCACTAATCCAACAAACCTACGCAGCTTAGAGCCGTATTTTGCGAACAGTCTTCCCTCCTCGATGCGGTCATTCATCCGGAAAAGCTTCTACGCAGTCGGCTTTATCTCCGTACCAAGCAAAGCTCCTCTGACGCTGCATCGCTGCAATGACAACCGATGGAGTTTCTCGTAAAAACCAACAAAAAAAAAACGGAAGTGAGTTAGCAATAGCAATACGAGCCGAGACGAAGCAAAACAAAAGCAGTGCAGATGTCGAGGGATAGGATCGATAATGCCATTCCATTTGCAAGACACCGTAGCCATGGTGGTAGCGCTGCTCTAGCCGTAATTGGTATTCCTGTCTCCGACGAGCAATTTCGTTTTATTATTTTATATTTATTATCAATTAAGAAGCACATCTATAACCGGTGGCTTTCCCCCCCCCCCACATCCTTTTGCGCACTGGAAGCGACAAAACGTGGCGTGTGTTTTTCGGGCGGTGGTAGGATTGCACGAGCGTTGGAACGAGAGCGAGAGAGTTAGCTGGCACCCGGGCACGAACCAGCCACAAACATACCGCAACAGCAAACACTCATACGTGCCAACCTGCAACGCCGGCGTACGGTGCATGCAACCGGCAAGGATTAGCAGTATAAGCCTTCGAGAGCTTAAATCGGTATTCGGGTTTATGGTTTCCAGAGAAAGTTTTTCCTCTTCGCTTACGGTAGTGCAATTTGCGTTATTGCAGTTTAATCAGTTAAATTAGTTATGAAGATACAGCGTGCAGTTGCTTAGCTTTGGGCAGTTGCAATGATGCACACAGTTTGGTGGTGTTTTCGTGCAAATATTTATAATTGCTGGATTTATCTGTATTCTTCGATTAAAAATACACTTTTCGGACTTCTTATGTAGAAAGTTTGTACCATACAATGTATTTCATAGAGGTTTTATGTAATGTCGAATCGTTGGTTGATTTTAAAGCGGTTTATTAAATGCTCATCCGTGAGATATGGATAAAACGAGCTGACACTTTACTTTTCAGTAAGAATGATGTGCTACTAAACTGGAACTGGTTGAGATGTTTTTAGAGATCGAGCATTACGCTTGGCCAAAAATCCGGACGGTAGTGCTGAAGAGAGCACTTTATGATGCTTTCTATCGAATCAAGCAAAGAAAAGGAAACGCTTTCTGCCGGATCATTTTCCGAATGTTTCCACTAACCGGATGCTGATGGTGCCAAAAATTCGTTCCTTTTCACTTTCTCACTCGATTGCGCATCGCTTCCTTCTCTCGTGCGCTGTCGATCACATTGGGAAGGAAATATTGCCCTGTGCAAGCATTGAAGTGAGAAAATTTGCTCACAGTGTAATAAATTACGATAACAGTACAATTTAATACATCATACACGAGGGGGAATCGAGAAGGGGTGGCACGGTTTGCAAGCCGGGCACACAGCTGGTCAACCCGTGCAAAGCTGCAAGCCAGCCGGACCAGCGGGAATGGCAGGCAAATAGTGTAAAGCGCACGCTATAAGCGATGGTGGATGAACCCGGATACCACAAAGCGAAAATGGATGCGAGCGATGGCCACCGGTACTGGTCCCCCTCCCCCCCGTATCACCGTCATTCGCGTCGTCGAGATCGAGAACTTTCTACATAATCATAATCATAAATTTGTTGCACTTAATACAGCCACCAGCCACCGGGCGCTCGGGGTCGCCCCGTAAGCGTTCGAGCGTGTGTACGTTACGCGGCGAACCACCCGGGACCAAACCGTATGTTGTGAGCGCCGAGTGCAAAAGTTCAGTCGTAAGCGGTTAGCTGCATATCATCGTGCTTTACTCGCTGCTCTTGCCGCGCCACACACTTTATGGTCATGTTCTGGTGAGTGTTCGCGTGCAAAGTTATGGTGCCGGGTGCCGTTGGGATCGGGCGGGGTTCCTTCAATCGGAGGTTCGGTTTTTGGGTGGGTTTTCGCTTGGTTGGCCAAGAGAAAATTGATGGTTTTCGGCGGTAGTGCGAAGAAGAAGTACGACGACGTGTATGTACGGAGTGGTTTTGCTCTGTGGTCGAAATTATGAAACTTATGAGCGCGAAAGATAGATTTATGTCGCCTATTCGTGTGATTAGACATTGGAACGATCCCTATTCGGGGTAAAATTGTAAACGATACATCAATGTTACTGTACTGGAACTAGCTGGAAGTGAATATCTCTACCATGGCTGATGCTTTTGGTAGTATATTTTATGTTGGAACTGGAACGGAGAACTTGTTCGCCTTACAGAAAATTTCTTACTTTAATTTTTAAACATTTTAACTGAAAGATTTTTAACTGAGTTTCCTCAATATTTGTGTTTTGGCTATTTGACTTCCTTATTCTTGATAGAAAGCTCTAACGCACGACAAAAAGATCATCATGTCATTGCACTAGAGACTCCAGAGGTGAAAGAGACCCAGGAGGTCCAAACCCTGTTAAAAATGTTTCAACAACAACAACATTACACTAGAGCCTTTCAATTATAGAGCAGAGTGCATTCTTAAAATGTTATATGCTTAGTAAAAAATAAACAAAAAAATGAATTATTACCGCAAAAAAAAATCAAAAACCCTTAGCGATACAGATAAAATTGCAGGGATTGCTAGGATATAAAAAGAATAAAACAGGAACCGGGTCGGAGAGCATGCTACTACGATCCTTTCCGTGTGTTTTACTGCAACCATGATGCTCCCGCCACCCTACTAAAACGGTTCTGGACTGTTACGTTTCGTAAGGCTATCATTTCCGTCATGAATTCTAGCCCGCTCCGGGGGGGAGGGGCCAGTTTCCATCGTTTGCTGCTCGGTGCTCTCGAAAGCCACTCCGACAGTACAGTACATAAAAACCCTTTCTTCCAGTAGTGTAGTCTCCATATCAGTTTTCCGAAGGTTGGGGTGGGGGGAGAGAACCATGACAGCAACATACCCTGTAAGAGCGCACCGTATCTCATGCCGATCTTCCCCGGATCTTCTCTCCGCCACATCCGGAAAACATTTTGTTGCACATTGCGCTTTGTCAGATGCACCGAACGATCGGGGTGCTGGGTGTATCCATTCAACTCCATGGAACTGCAATTTTTAGTGCACCGCGTGTGTGCAGGAGAGAGCCACAGAGGCTGGTGGTTTGGCCGGGTGTATATGATGCGCACTTCATATGCTTTGCTTACTACACTCGTTGGAATGCATATGTGTAGCTCCGGCGGTGGCTATGTGGAAGCTCAACTCTCGCTTTTTTTTGTCATCGTAACTTCACATGATCAGTAACGATATTGTTGATGATGGTGATGATGATGGCGATGATGATGGCTGTGGTGTACAGATACTCCACATGGTTCGCTGTGTTCTCGATTCTTTTGTCCCACCACCAGCAAACAGAACATACCCGACAGGCATCAAGGATCATGCTAACGACGAGTGTGCCCTACTGAAAAAGGAAGCGTTCAGCCTCGGAGGATTGCATCATAGCAAGCCGGTGTACGAACGGTATACCAGAGCTACTGGCACGGATACAACAAGCAAACGAAGGATTGCAAACATTTTCCGAAGATTTTCCTTTTTTTGTTTTCGTTGGAACTCCACCCAAAAAAAAAAAAACCAGGGCAAATCTCTTTCAACCTCACAACGCTCCGTTTCCCTACTTGCACCCGCGGTAGTTCCACTGGCAGCCGCAACATTTTCACACATCGTAACTTTAAGCATTTTGAGCATGCTGCAACACACTCAACTACCTCCCTTCTCTGTTCAGTGTTTGGGTACCGAGCGGGAAAGAATCTCTTTGTCGATGGTGCTGATGATGAAAGGATGGAGAAGCAACGAAACGCTTGCGTATACAACACACTCCCGGCATCGATGATCGTATGTTGCATTTTATTCGATACATCAGACTGCACAGTGCTGCACCTAATCGAACGATACACTCGTACCGGATGTTCCCTTCCATTAGTTCCGGACCAACGCATGGTGCTGGCGTTCCTCTTCGCCTCGGATGCAGCTCCCACTGCGTTGCTCGGTTCGGTTCAGACTAAAACGTAATGGCAAGAAGTAACGAGACTGGGAGATGTTGTTTGGAGTAGGAAAAAAGTGGAAAAGTAAAATTGAACCTCCACACACACCCGGTACACGGTCACTGTTCAGGAATTTCTGGATCTCGCCATCGTCGGTGCAACTCCAGCGTGTGCATGTGTAGTGTATAGCATTATACATATGCCGCCGATGCTGCTGCTGCTGCTGCTAGCCCGTAGCCACAACAGCAACCACACGGAGTAACCACTGCGGCTCCTGTCTAGCCTGCCGTAACAGCTACTTCCTCAACATCTTTTGCATCGTACTTAACACCGCTTAGCCTGTTTCGAATACTCGTTCTTCCTGTAGTTTATTTCTTGTTTTTTTTTCGTTGCTGTTGCCTTTTTAGACGATTGTTGCTATCCCTTCCTTCACGCGCAACACAGCCGGGCTCGTGTGGGAAAGGAATACCGAGGAACGTGTTCCGGTATATTAATGCATTTTAGGATGCAACCCGCTCGTGCCAAGCTGTTCCTGCGGTAGTGTAGTAGAGAGAGAGAGAGAGAGAGAGAGCATTATGAGACAGGTAGACAGGCAGACATACAGACAGACAGAAGCAGACATGCTAGTAGTTGGTACACTGTTTTCGATCCTGCCGGCACAAAACCACATCCGATGTATCTAAGTGCACCCGGTGCACCAGCCAGCCACTCGGAATTGTTCCGGCTGTACGTGGATGGCAAAGTTTGGGGAGGTTGTAGTCAACCCGTACGAGTGGAGCACGTTTTGTTTCACGGCACATTGAGAGTACGAAACGAAACGTTTCAGCATATTTTCTTCAGTCTCTAAGGGTAAGAGCGGTGGTTGTGGTGCTTGTTGAACTTGTTGTTCCCCCTCCCCTATCCGGGAGTTCCCACTTTAGGTGAATCTTTCGGAAGAAATTAGTTTCCTCGAGGCGCAGGGTGTCCGGGTTGGAGCATGACGTGTAAGCTCCAGTGTTAGATTGGACCTCTAGACCATCTGCGGCTAACCAAGGTTATGCCGGAACGATCAAGGAAGGTCAACTAGGGTAGGTGGTGCCTTTGATAGCACAGCATCGGTCAGAAGCCACTTCATTGCAAAAAGGGAAGCAGCTTACGCTGTGATAAGTGGGTTAGGGCATCATCGTGCCCGTTCTGTAAAGCATCTACAGCGTTTTCGCCACATTATGCACCGTGCCACCTATTGGCTTCTAATCAGTAGCGCAGATGAAAATGGCAGGGGGTTGCACCGGTCGGCGGTCGGTGTAAATTTACTACTCAGCTGCACACATGCTTGTTGTTGCTGTTGTTTGGGTAGCTTACGCTGCTGCATGCGGTACGTTCTGCTTTGCCGGGCGTAAGGAAACGCTGTGAGCGGTGAAGAGGGCGCGCTGGCAAGAACCACAAAATATACTACCTAATTGTTCGCATGTAAAGTGTTGGGCGAAGTGATAACAAGTGATGTAAGAAATGGAAGCGGTTGTGAGAATATGTGCGGTAATGAATTTTTCATCTTAGTTAGGACTTGAAACAGACGCTATCCATTAATAACACATCCTGACCGCTTATTTAGTTGCTTGCCAATGTGTATCATAAATCAGGAGTTAAAAATGAGAGAACTTATGTGTGAAGGGTAGCAGCCCTAGAATATTTGCCAATAGAGCAACTATCAACTACCTTTATGTTTTTCTTGTGAGGCAACTATTTTCCAGCAGAATGCAAATCGTTTTTTCCGAAAACATACGGAAAAGAAAAACAATAATGTGATGGGAGTTTTATTGTTGTAGAAACTGCTACAACGTCTGCTTGATGTTGATGTATGCAAATGGAGATAAGTTGTAGATTCATACAAAATTCATACGTTATTTCTCCGCACTCTCGTTTGGTCCGCGCCTTGAGGGCATGTCTTAAAGGCGAATGGTAGTGGTTGTACCATTCATCGAGAGAAGAAGGTGGCAGATTTATTGGGTAGAATGGTGCATATGTTCTTGTGATTTGTTTTGGAATGTGAAGTCTGACTTCCATGTGCATTTAATATTAAAAACGTGATCGAACCCATTTTAAGTCGTTCATAAAGATTTCTACTAAAATCTCTGTGTTTTGATACAATATTGAATTGGGATTGTTCATTATCGTGTGCTATGTAAAGTATTGTTGTAGTATATCGCAAGAAAATCATCTCATCGCTATCGAACATCCCTTCTTGGTACAATTTCCGATGCTCACGCGCGCTCCACATTTCAGCTTAAGTTCAGTAATTTATTTCCATTTTAACTCATAGCGATAATAATTCATAATAACTTCATTACGGCTGGTGGGAAATACTTTAAGCGTTTCATTTTCTTTTTCGTTCCCCATTCGTTGTGCCGATGTTGGAACAAAAAAAAAAAGTTGCTCACCTACCAGCGCTCCAACTGGGGCATCGAACGAAAAGAAACATAAAACTTTAGCAGCCGGAAAATGGCAACCGTCGGTCGCCAACGTCTTCGTGCCGCTGATTCAACTCGCTGTGGCTGTTCCCTGGCGCTAGGGAGGTGCAATAATTTTATTCTTTATGCAAATTTAACTATAACACCGTCCCGGCTCCGGGTTCGTTTCCGTTCACCATCTTCAAAGTTCAGCTGCAACGAGCGCACCATGACCTATACCTTCGCCAACTGCCATCGAACCGGGTACGGTACTCTTTAATATTCTATTCCGGTTCATGGCTGGAACCCCCGCCCACCGGAAGTGGTTGTAAGTGGTGAAAATGAAGGGTGAACATTTTAGTGACCCTTACCAGTACAGACTAACGCGCCGCATAAATGATGAAGAAAGTCGACACAAAAAGTCGGCGACGAAAAGATTTTTTTTTTATGCCAACCGTAGATATGGTATGGGTGGTATTATTAAACGAGATTTGCATACCGCCACCTAAGGTTGGTTAAGGAAAATAGTTTTTCTCATCAGAGCATTTATTACTATTCGCTTATATCGTTAAAATCATTGGTAGAATCGATCTCAGCAAGTACTGCGGGTGGGCATGCCATCATCGCAATCTTTTTTTTTTATGGAACAAAGATGATCGTTGTTTGATTTTGGTTTGAATTTTAGCACTCAGTAGCAAATACAATGTATCGTCATCATGAATAACTTAATTGGATAATGAGTGAGAAGTGATGAGTGATGAGTGAGGAATGAGTGAACAAACGATGGAGGCGCCCAGCTTCTCATGGATGTAAACATTCTACAAAACCCTCTCTTTGGCCGGTCGCTTTCGATGTTCCCGCACAATACCGGGTAGTTCGTTTTGGTTTTCTATTTCTTTCCTGGCTGTGTGCTCCATATGGTGGTAATTATATGTTGCATGCACATGCTAAATACGGGTGAGAGTGAAAGCGTGTGATAGTGAACAAATGGACCATGGCTTTCGTCGTGTGTGTGTGCTAGTGGTGGAAATTGACGTGTCGGTATTATAACAAGCTGGGGGTTTTTTTTTTTGTTTCATTTATACCAGCGCTTATACACGGTGCGAATAATGTCATAAATTCTTCATACTTCCTTTGTACGTGTTGGCGAAAAATTAACAGCAGCCATAAAGATGCTAATATTATCGCCCGGGCAGTCCGTTCCCTTGGGTGCCTTCATCGCATTCGTGATAATGGTTCCAAAATGGTGCTTTTTTTTTGCCTGTGTTCCCCTACGTTTCTTGTTTAGGTTTCAGGGTTTTGTTCTTACATCTGTTTGACGTCGTATGAAATAATTTTCCCTTTTTTCCGTCCTATATTCCGTCCGTGTGTGAAATTTAATTTCTTTTCGCAGCAGTATTCAAGGAAGGAAAATTAAATAATTATAGCATGAATATTGCATCAACCAGAACCAGGCTTCCGCAATTTCTGCTTTTGAACATGTTTTCTTTACATGGCGTATATTCTTTTAATTGCAGAACCTTAAGTTCCGTTCAAAATAGATTAGCTACCAACTTCTGGTAACTGGTCGAAATAATCATGATAAGCAATTCCAAATTCCGTTTGACATCTTACACTTCATTCCACCTTTGGGTGCAATTGTAACGAGCTTTTATAACGTCCATTCCCGTCAGCCATCAGGTTAGTGGTCGATCAACTTCGGTACAAGCAGCATCAACCTTCAAACGAATGGAAACCACAATCGGAAAGCATCACTCGCTGGAACGCTTTCGTGCCACGGTGGCTTGGCAAAACCGTATTCTGGCTATCAGCGGCTGTTACGTGTACGTCCCCGATCATCGTGTCACGTCCCGCATCGCAGTTATGTGCTTTCTCTCCAGCTCCTTTATCATCTTGACGGTGTACAGTGTCGTACAGTCGTGGGGTGACGTGCCCCAGATCGCGCTTAGCATGGCGACCATCTTTTACGGCTTCGTCGGTATCGCACGACTATCGGTAGCGATTAGCGATCCAGCCGGGTGCTACCGTTCGATCAAGCTGGCCGAGGAGGTATACCTACATGCGGACGGGTCACGTCCGTCTGAATGTGAAGTGCTGGCGCGATACACCGACCTGTTCTGCAAAAGCGTCCTTCTGTACACCGCTGGCTACACCTTCAGCGCAATGCTGGTTACAGTGATGCCTTTCGCGTTCTATTTCGTGCGTGGCGAACGGTTTTTGCCGTTTGCAATTGTTTTCCCGTTTACCGACGGGGAGAATCCGATCGGCTTTTGGTTTACCCTCGCCGTACAGCTGGTTTATGTTTTATGCGGCCCAGTGGCGTTGATTCCTTCGCAGAACATTTACTTTGCGTTTATTTTCAACATCTGCCTGCAGTACGAGCTGTTGATTGAGAGGCTGAAGCAGTTGGATGAGACGATACGAAAGTGTGGCGGTTCCGGGGAAGATACGCATGGCTCAACCGTACGCGATGAGTTGGTGAAGATCATACAGCTGCAGCAAAAATCTACCGAGTAAGCTACCGTCTTAATGCCGACTACAGTCCAGTGGAACTTACATATCGTTCGAGTTTTACAGCTACATAACGCACATTGAGAACTTCTACCAGATGCAATCGTTCGTAGAGTTTCTCAGCAACTCGCTGCAGGCCGCACTGACCTTGAACGAACTGCATCGCGTATGTTGACTCAAAGCTGCACCCGGCGTCGTTACTTCATTACTAATGCACAAAGCATTTCCTTTTGCAGAGCTTCTGGTTGCCGGGGCTTTTCATTCTACCGCTGGCCGTGGTGCAGATGCTGCTGCTCTGCTCGCTGGGAACGCTGATCGAGCTGAAAAGTGATCAGTTTACGGTTAAATTGTACGATATTGCCTGGTCAGAGATGGAACTTTCGCAACAGGCCATGTTTAAATATGTGCTGAAAAGCGCCCAGCAGCCCAAGCGATTGACCTGTGGCCGATTTGCTGTGATTAACATGAACCTATTTGTCACGGTATGAGGCAGCTCGGGTTTGTCGGTGTTGGAGAAGCTGTTCTAAACGAATTTTCGCTTGTTGATGAGTTCCATTTTCCATTTCCAGATTCACAAAAAGATATATTCGTTCTTTATGATGCTGCAGAATGTGTGAAACTCGCGCAATTTCTGTGCTTTAGTCTGAAGTAGTGAGAAGAGTTAGTGTTGCAATGTAAAAGTTTGTATAGCCGTGTCCGAAAGGTATATGTAGTTTGCTGTTCGAAAACAGATTCAGTTTAAAAATAAACGAATTTCCCACACATCCTGAATCATTGTCACTCGCAAAAGGTTCGTTACGCCTTTCGTGGTACAAAAACAGCAGCAGAACAAGGTTTTCCACCATTTCGAACTGATTGGAATTCTCCATCATCCTGCCCTTAGCATCTGGCTGTTAATCCTTCATTTGATGGAGCAACTTTTTGTGTTACTTCGCTGGTAGTATTTTTTTTTGCTTGTTTTGTTTTGGGTTTAGTTTTTGGAACCACGCAATCTCTCAGATTCGATTGCATTTCAGTGCGACCACACATAGCACGATGGTGTGTGGTGTGTACGGCCATGTACGCGACCCGAACCCTCGTGTTAACGGTTGGTACATAAACTAACACGACGACACATACCGGGGTTGTCCCTCCTGTGTCCTGGGATGCCTTTTTTCCCCATCGCATCCGCGCATTCCGGTGCGTAATATACCGACCACGGCTTCAGCGGGTTCCAATGCTCCATGATATGCATCTTGGTTGTGGTTCTGGGTTTCCATTTCGTTCCTGCAGCCCTGGGTTTGATGCGTACGTACGTACGTACGTAATGCCCTTCCTCCGTTCCACCCGCGGCTCATCTTCTCTCTTCCGGGATGGTATTAGGCATCCACGATGCCACGGTTCGATCCGTGCTGTTATTGGTGCAATTTCACTCGGTTTGCTTCAACCGTACACAGCACCCGGGGAAACCCGTTTCTCGAAACCGGGGGCCTTGTGTTTCGTTCGCGCTATTCCGTGAAACGACGCAAAGGACACCTTCCACTAGGCTTCGGCCCAATCCCCGTACACTGCTGGCACATGATGAGCCAGAACCCGAGCATCGCATCGCATAGTTCGTGTTGGGGGTTAGAGGTTAGGGAAGCATAAAATACGAACTCCATCATCGCGAGGGAGCGCGGTCTGCAGAGGAGGGACCCATTCGTTCGTATCCATCCGTTTGCATCTTCTGCCTTTATGCTGTGACGATAGCACCATCGCGATGGGCTCGAAACGCAACTGTGAGCGACCATATCTCCGCCTGCTTCCCGACCCTTCTCGTTCCGTTCCGTTTTTCCATCCTGGGCTGGAGCAAAAAATGGAAACACCTACCGTGGATTAGGGAACTCCCGGAGAAACGGATGGACTTGTGACCAGCTTTGCGAAACGGCAAATGTCTGCGTCCTTTCGTTTGCACTCCGACGTGTGTGTGTGTGTGCGCACCCCGGGATGGAGGAGGCTTTGTGTGTAGATTGAAATGGTAAATGAAATGAAAATTTCGGAAAAGCGAGAGAGAGAGAGAGAGAGGGGGGAAACGGGCCCTTTTTTTTCGTTCTGAATTTTCGCGAGGGCAAACCCACAACCCAAAACCATCGCTCCATATCGTTTGTGAAAATATGAGTTTTCTCGAAAGCGCAGCCAAACACGGCGAGCACTTCCGCTTTTCACCAATGTCACAGCAACCGGAAGGTTTGTCTGTTTGTTGACGTTGCTACTCTGCTGATGTGCTTCGAGCACGGGTTAGTGGCGGACCGTTGTGTCCTCTGATTTTGTTTCCCTCCCCCCGCTTTCCTCCGCTGAACTTTCCGTTCGGTATAGATGCGTCCGTGTGGTGAGGGGCTTAGGGGGTTTAGGGGCGTATAGGAGACGTGGAAGCATCCAAAGCGTGAAACGATATGCTGCCGATGCATTGGAATGGCTGTCCCGGCCCGGTACTGGCTGGGGTGTTTCCCGTTTCATGAAGTTTCACTCTGCGATGGGCCATAGGAATCGATCGCTTTCAGGAATGGTCGGATGAAAAGAAGCTTTCGCTCTGTATGGGTTAACACATAGCAGCACATACACTGCTGGGGCCCCAGTGCGTGTAGCCGCATTACGATTGGGCTCGTTAGAGCGAGCTTGATACTGCTCCAGCGTCACGGGTCGCGGAGGAACCCTGGGAAAACATTTGCCACCATTCTCCCATCCATTCCCATGGTCGGAAAAGCAAGCGCCTTTCTTGTTGGGCGTGTACGAAGATAGCGCTACACGGCCGCATCGAAGCAGTATCGTACGCACTTTTTACTTGGGCGCTCTGGGCAACACCGATTTAGCTGGGGGAAGGGAGCAAAAGGGGTCGGGTCACCAGATTACGGATAGCACAAATTCCATAACGTAGGCGAGGGATCCGTTTTGCAAACGGATTGGAAGTAAGGTCCTTGTCTGGTGGAATGAGAGGTGGGTTCACAAAACCACCCCCCGATCCATGTACGCCGTTCGGTTTTTTAGGGATGATGTTGGCGAAAAGCGTAAGGATCATGCCATAGTTTGCGGATGCTGCGGGTTAGTTGGGCAGGGCGTTGCAATAAGGAGATTTTTGTTTTGCCGTGAATATCCTGATGGTGTGGTTGGCTGTTCGCTCTGTATGTGGCCTTTCCGGCTGCTACACGTCGGAGGCATTGAAACTCCCGTATCACGGTAGTGTATCCAGCGTTGCGTATTTATACAGTATTAATTATAAATTTATCGGTGCAATCCGATCTCTGTCCGACCCCTTTTTTGTATCCTCCGAATCAAGTCACGTAGGTGCGTCGAAAGGGTCGCAAACCCGGGCAAAGATGTTGATTGTGGAGTTCATGCATTTATCACTGTGACATGTGTAGAAATTCTTCAATGCCCTCAAAGTTAACAGTATATTAAGGGGCATTAAAAGAGTGATACCTTTCAGTGTTGAAAAACTTCCTGAGAGGATCACAAGTTTGGCCACTAAATTATATTTTTTTTAATATTTTTAGTTTTTTTTAAATAGATTATTCAAATCTATAATTTAAGAAATAATTTATTATTTCCTCAAATTTTTAGTGTTTTTCAATAGATTGTTCAAAGTATTGAAAATTAAACAAAAATCCTCTAATATGCTTGGAATTCTCATAATTCTTTGTTTCTCCCGGCCTTAATTTCGCTAATTAAAAAAAATACATTGAAACTTTAATTTCCAAATAGTTTTTGAATTCCTTTGAGGACTGTAAAATGCTAATGAAATGAATTGAAATTGGGGATAATTTCCTTAAATGTCAAGCTGAAGTAGTTGTAGAAAATTTCATCATCCTTGTCTGCTTAAACTTAAAAAAAAAAAGCCAAAAACTTTGCTCAGCAGCAGCGCTTTAATAAATCAGTGATTAGTAGCCCACACCTGTTCCTGTCTAATCATAGCAGCCCTTGATCATATGGCATGTTTGGATAGTGAGATTTAATTTAAAACAAATCCACACGAGAATGGCACATCCAAGCAACACAAACATGGCCCGGTTCCAAACTCCGCACGATACACTGCGATAAGGCTTGTGCATTCCAGTCACGCGTTCGAATGCGCGAATCCATCATTCGCGCTGCAGTATTCGGCGTGGAAAATTGCATCCTTCTACGTACACGGGTGACATAAAACGGTATATTCTACGCACTGTGTGGGCTTGAGTTATTTATGAAGCGCCCGAAAAGATATACGCCGCCCGCCGATGCTGGCTGAAGGTTTGGCAATGCAGATCCCGAGGTACAGATTCCCGCTGCCACGCTGCTGCGTAAACAGGTTGCGTTTTCTCCTTTTTTTTTCTGTGCCGAGTGCAAGAAGCTTTCCACTGTTAGCTGTGCAGCATGGGAGAAATATTACTCGTTAACATTTCCAAAAACATACACAAGCGCCGATCGAGCTCGGGCGCACTAGCGAATGGAAATAGGAACGATGGAAATCATGTGGAAAAGAGTGGCAGCGCGCGAACAGAGAGACAGAGAGACAGATGGAGAAGGCACCGCGCAATCAAATCCAATCAAATTCGCATTCAGAGCGGTAGGAATAATTTTGAATATTATTTATTCGAGGCTTTCCGCACGGCACTTTCTGACGGCATGTCGTCGATACGCTTCCGGACTCCGTTGATCGATTGATGGTGATGGGTCTTGGCAGCATGCGAAACAAGTGGTGCGAGAAAGGTAGCAAAGTAACCGGGGAATATGTGGGGAAAATTGTAAATTTCACCCGTTTTTCCGTGTTTGCGGTAGTGGCCATCCGACGGTGGTGGTTGGGCTACGAATGTACTCAAATATTGGTACGTCTATCCGTCACGATCTTCGGTGTGTTTCCCCCACCTCAACCAGGGAGCACTGCTCCTTTCCACTGACATTCGTGCATAAAATTCATCCCTATTTGATTGGATCGACACTGTGCCGTGACCCCGGTTGTCGAATTTATCGACATCTTTCCCGATATGGCAATGGGGATGGGAGCGAGAGATATGCGTTCCGCTTTCATTTGGAGCACCGGTCGACGGACGGGAGCTGCGCACTGCACAGGAAGCCCCCGGTCCGTTTTGACAGGAACCTCAAAAACATCTCTCCAACAGTACAATTTCCGAATGCACAATTTCGGGAAACGATGCAGAATATGTACATTCATCTTTCATGTTTCGATCGGTACGGTCCCCCCCCCCCCTTTTCCCCACTAATATGTGCTTGCCTTGGCCAAGCGTGTCCTTATGAATGCTTGCATAAATGCAGTTGAAGCAAATATTCAAACATGTATTATGTGTGGGCGTATGTGCTAGCGCCGATACTTCTGGGCGAATTGTACCAACGTACCAATCGGATGTGGAAATCGAAGCGAAGTGATTGTGAAATTATTATCATCATTCGCACAAATCGCACAGCAGCCAGCAACCCGAAGGCATGCTGCTTCACACACACACCCTGGGTCGTGCAGGCACGGCCACCACCACCACAATGCGCCTCTGCACGCGGGATGAGAGACGCCTGTATCAGCTTTCAATTCCACTTCGATTTGCACCGGTGTTTATCCTCCATTTGCATTCCCATTTGGTTGACCGTTCGCATTCGGGGCGACGGCTGCCGTGCCTGAACGTACGAGGAGACGGGCGGCGGCAACATGGGATGGTTATAAATAAAATATTTGGAAAATTAAATGCAATTTTCTCCGACTGTCCGCTTTTGGGAAATGGAGTACGGTTTGGTTGGGCAAAACCGGACGTCGAAAAGTGTACGTGTACGTGTTTAGTGCGTGCGTGTGTGTGGGTAATGCCAATCCATCCATCGTTCCTTTTGGTCCTGCCAGGTACTGATCCGAATGCAGTACACCATACCATCACCACGATGCAGATGTTGCCAGTTGCCGGCAAGCACACAGAAAGCAATCTTTCGTCCGCTCCGACTCCCCGTTTCGGTGTCCCGCGAGGTGGCCAATGCGACGGAATGCTCGGGCTGCTGTTAGTTTGCTGACTTTCTGCCCTCGGGCGCACACAGTGTGAGTGGTGGACGGTACCAACACCGAGCCTTGATGCGATTCAGCAAAAGGTGCAATTAGACACTCGGTATCCACCACCGGTAACTCCCCCCCACCCAGTGGGGTGCGGCCATTCTCATGTTGGTCCGATAAAAATAACAGTCATTATCAGCTTTTATGTGAAATGCTCCATCGTGCGGATGTTTGCGGCCCCGTGTGGTGAATGTGGTGTAGATTGTAGAGGTATTTAATTGCACCGCCGCACGTCACCGGCAACAGCCACAAATGATTGTCGTTGTGTATTATGCATGGTTCGAACACAGCGCCCGTTCGGGAGCCGTCCACACGCTGCATGCGTATTCTTACAGAGTCATTGAACATGGTTGTTAGATTAAATCAATACAATGCTATTTCAGGTGGTGGTTTCGTTGTGGTTGCAAAAAGTGACTCATACAATAGCTTATCAATCTTAAAGTGAAGCTAATTTTAAGGAGTAGATTATGTATTGGCAGCATTGATTAGCGTCAAATTTAATTTAATTGAAAACTGAGGCATATATGCACGCAATAATAATTCCTTTCTTATTCTTCTCTTTACAGTACTACGAAATGTCCTATGGATTGAACGTAGAAATGCACAAACAGGTAAGAGATAACGGCCGTGATTATATTACATCGCTTTATCATACACCTAAAACACGTAAAATCGGGATCCATATTGGTGATAAAATGTGGTTACGGCTTCATTAGACACTCACTCCTGAGGTGCTCTAAACATCTCCGTCGAGTTTATCGTAAAAAAAGGTAACAATCCAACCAAGAGTGCTTCGTGATTCTTTAACACTCCCACCCTGACGAATGACGCCTTGCGATAAGTTCGTAAGAATCCATCCCTCCCCCCTTTGGCCGGCGGTGTGATGAATAGACGATGAGGTGAGCTTGACTTGAAAGTTATTAAATTAAAATAACAGTAATAACAGCTTCCGAGCGTGCCGAAGAGCGACACCGTGGAAAAGGCGGCAAAGTGTCATGGGGGCTGTTCATAAAACCGTACAAAACCAGCATATAACACCCCCTCCCCCCCCCCCCCCCCCTTTAGATCGGATGCGGCTGGCAGCAAAACCTAGCCCAACATGTGTCTAATGCAAATTGGCTTTCCTCCCGTCGGTGGACTCTCTTTCCAACGGTCTTTTGTTTTAGCCAGCATTGCCTTGGTTTGGCGGGGACGGCACCAACGACAGTGTATAATAAGGCTGGGAGCAATTCTCTTGGCTTTATGGTTGGCGCCTACATTTACGCTCCGTACTTTCTGGCAAGCGTGTAGCTGTAATTGGTGGAGAAAAGGGTGGCGAGCAGAGAGGGCAGACGTTTTAATGAAAGCACATGGCGCAGCGTCACCACAAAATTATCACACCAAGAGCGCAATCATTGATGACATTTATGATCTCTTGGGTGCGTTAAAAGGGAAAGAGATAGAGAGCACAAAAAAAACAGGCAGACAAATTAATAAAAAGCTCTCTTCAGGCTCGTAGCACAGAGCCTTAAGCTCATTTACTGCTCCCTTTTGCTCCACGTACTAGGTGCTGTAGCAGTATAGCATTGAGTAAACTCAAGCAAGGGTTTTTTGTCCTAGAAAATCGACCATCTTAAGACCTACGAGAACTGCCTTTTTTTAATATGTTTTTTCATGATCTTCATGAAGTTTGCTTTTTAAATTATTGATTTGTGGTCTACAACCAGTGATAAAACGAGTGTAAAATTACCTCGAATCAAGTTTAAACATAAACTTCGAAAACAAATACAACCCATCCTAAGGATCACCCGAAAATCGCTTCCGAGGAGAATACAAACTAGGATATTCGTAATGCTGGACGCCTTCCGTGCGTCCTCCAACACATCACCCACCATACCACTGGGAAAAAGATGATTCCGTCGACAGTAGTGTGACACAAGCGCAATCTTGTGCGAATGTACTCGCAAGGAAAAACATAAATCCCCTCACCACTGCAGCGCAGTATCATCGTGCATATCGTGATGTCGTACGACGTTTCGTACCGACCCGCTACAAACTCGATTATAATTCTCTTAGCATTCTCGTTTTCACCCGTAACACGCACCATCGCTGTCCGTTTGTGTCTTGGTCCTTTGTCTTGGCGGGGATTGGTGGGAGGAGATGGCCTGATGAAGGAAGGCGAAAGCATTTACTTCTGAAGCACCACCGAAACTCATGCCACCGTGTTCGTGAACAGGCTGAGAAGTTTCGGTATATTCGTTTCGTGATTGTGAAACTCCCCAAGAGAACTCGGGGCAAAATTCATTCTCTCGGTTTCTGCTACCTTCTGCCAACTTCCCTATTCGTTTGTCAACGATTTAGCACGGAAGCGGAAGTGCTTGATTTCATTGCCTTACTTTCTTCTTCGAAAGATCCGTTTGTTCCTCACTCTCAGAGCAACGCCCCCTCTACCCCGGCACGGTTGGGAAAGATGTTTATGTTGCCATTCTCTACTCGATGCGGCCCGGCCCTCTTTGGCCGGAGCATCGAAGTGCACAAAGTAGAAAATGTTTGCTGAAACGAGATCCTCCGTACCGTCGTCCTTCGCAGAGCGAGAGAAAGTGCGAAGAGACCATTCGGCCAACTTCAGGAAGACATCCCATGCTTCCCAAGCGCAATCGCTCCCTGCGCCGTGCGCTCGTTCCGCGTGGCGTGTGAAGCGTGCTCGAGCGAAGTTGTAAACTGGAATAATAATCAACTCAAGGAAGTCGTCAACCGCTCAACGAACCGTTGCCGCCCCATTTCCCGCTGCTCGCGTACTCCACCGTACTGTGGCATTCAGTTCAGGGCGAGCAGTTAGCGACGGCCAAACTGAAGACACTTCCTGGGGACGGAACTTAAAAGGGAAGAGCACACCGTGCGATAGGAAGCAGCCGGGAGGAATTCCCCCCGGGGCGTACGGTGCACGCGGCACGTTGCAAATGGAATGAATATTGTGTGACGAGAAGTGATGGTGAGGCGGGCAGCAACGGACGAACATTATACGGCAAATATTCCGACGCCAGTTCGGACAAAGTTTTATGCCTTTCGCAGGCGACGAGCCGCAAAAATGTGTGTGTGGAAAGAGTGTGTTTCACTTGCAAATTTCTTTCATGCTATTTCTATTTTTCCTTCACTTGCCACTCTCTCTCTCTTTCTTTTGCTTCACCAAAGAAGGATGTTAAGGATGTGCGGTTTCCGAATGGTGAAGGAGAGCTCGGATTTACAGGGAGACCATGACCAGCGCCGCTCGTCACTGCGACGCTTTGTGTGTGCCGTGGCGAACACAAAGTTATGAAAGCCGCGTGGCGTTTGGTTGGTAATGGCGGCGGTGCCAGTTTGTTGTAGACAGCAATAATAATCATATTATACACGGAATCAGATTAGACGGTTTGGGCCGGCATGGGGCGGAATGCAGCGAGGAGAGAGAGAGTGAGAGAGAGTACATGACGGCAAGCACAGACCACGACCACCCTTGGGACCGCCCTCGTCGGGCTGGCCTTCCCCCCCCAAAAGCGGGGTGTCTCTTGAGGGATGTGCGACACGCGCGGACGGAAGGAATCATTGCCGAAACAAGACTAAATGGTAATTCGATTAGTTTGTTCATTTACTAGTTAGCCCGTGTCAAATGTGTTCGTTGCGGTGGAACAGTTTCCGAACGGCGGAACCACCGGTCCACCCTTCTCCGCTTCTTCCATCCCCAAATGCTAGACCCATCTTCTCGTCCGTGCGCAAATGTTGTTATGCTACCGGGATGGGGAACTGCCGAGCGCAATGGCAGTTTCCGTCGTTTTGCAATCAATTGCCGGCAAACCGTAAGGGAGGAAAAGTATAGTTTTGCACTCGATGAAACTCGACGGTAAAATGGAACAGATTTAGGTAGCTTCAATTAGCGCCGTGTGGAATGATTACAATTTCACATTTTCCCACTTTAGCACTGGTTTAAATCACGCTTTTAAACAGTTGACAAATTTATTGCGCTTGTAACGTTAACTGATTATTAACCCCAATTTAATCCCGAAGGGGTTCGGAATCTTTATCCAAATGGCGTGAAACTTTACAGTCCATATTGTAATGTTCCCGAAATTGGGGATTTGGGTTTGGTTTGGGCATTATTTTTTTATTTTTTAGTTCATTTGTTCGAATTTTGTTTCGATAAGGTGGGCTATAATTATTTTATCACATTTTAAAAACAATATTGAACCCTTCAAAGTGCTAATCTTGAACATATTTTATGAGTTGGACACTTTAGTTACATACAGCTTTTGGAGAGCAAAAAAAAAAAAACACTCGTCAAATTTTGAGCTAATGAAGCAACATTAATTCGACAAACAGCAACGAAAAACATGCCAAAATCGAAAGATTTGGTAAAATTCAATTTAAACTCGATGAATCAATTAAACCGAATGACGAATCGTTTTGTCAAACCACTTCGGCGAAGAAAGGTCGGTCCGTAGACCGACTCTCTGTGCTCATCGTTAGCAAAGGCACATGGGCTATGAAAACAGTGAACAATGTACCACGTACCACCGAGCTAATGGAAATATCAGGCCCACCCCGCCTCCCCGAGTGAAACAGTTCCCCAAAACTTATTATGCAAGAAGAAAATTATTCCCCACATCTTTCTAACCCATTAAGAATTCGGTACCAAGCAAAGCGGTAAAGTCTTTAACTGGCAAACGGAATGGGCAAAAACCCGGGGTCGGTTAAGGGAAAAAGAAAACAAATCGTGCGTCTCCGCTGACGCGCTCGTCCCGTTGTTTTTTTTTTCCACTTCGCGTTCATGGCCGGCTTCTTCCTGCAGCTGGCAGCATAATTAAAAGGTATAATCACTAGGAAATTATTCAAATAAATCTGATTACCAAAACCTCCTCGTCTCCTCCGGATGGAGGGGACATCACGGACCTACTCTAGCGCGCGATGGGTGAAAACTTTTCCGCTCGATGGAAAACCATCCACCACCACGAGCATCAATGGTTGGTGGCGGTGGTGTGCTGGTGGCTTCCAATTTTCCCTTGTTTGCTCGTGAACAAAGCAGCAGCAGCAAAACAGGGGGAAAAAGAAAAAAACGCCCAAGAAAACTCCAAAAGCAAGAACTCTGCCATTCCACTCACATTCTCATTTGCCAGTGGTGTCATTTTTCCAGCGGCGGAGACTTTTCCGCCCCCCCCCCCCCCCCCCCTCGCACCCAACACCACACCGGGTGGCATTTTCGCAGATGAAAGAAGTCACAAGTCGCGTGAAAATGATAAAAGCGAGCGGTGGAAAAGTTATGGACCTCACCGCCTTGCATTCCTCTCCCAATCCTCCACTCACTGTGGCATCTTGGTGTGTGGGTGTGTTTTTTTTTTGGAGAAGTAAAAGTTGACAGAAATAAGAAAAACGGAAACAAGAGAACGAAAGAGAAAGAGGATGACAATATTATAATAGAATACCACCATCGCCACCGCCCCACACACAGTAGTACCAAATGCCCTCCAACACCGACCGTGGCGGGATGAAGGATGATTTTCAAGCAACAACACTCAGCCAAAAAAAAAAAAAGAAGAAAAGCCTTAAAGCCCTTCCGTTTCCCTTCCTGCCCACCGGATGCAATCCTTCGCAGCAATCCGATCCTTTTACCAGTGTTAAAAGTGGAAAGTGCTCTCGAGGGATGAAGAATTTGCTTCACAAGAAGCGAGCCGAATCGTTTCGAGTTGGCTTACGGGTGGGTGGTGGGTTGGGGGACAAAACACGAAGCTGCGAAATTGTTGAATAAATGACACAAGAAGGCTGCTCCGTAGGGTTGGTGGTGGTGGTGGTGGTCCTTCCGTGTGTACAGCAAAGATTGCTGAAGAGACACAACCCCAAAACGACAGGAAACCCGATGAACGTGGCTCATGGTTGTGTGGTTGGTTGGACGGGTAGGCAAGGGGCGGGGAGGGGGGGGGGGGGGGGTTGTGTGCGGGCAGTTGTTTGTGGAAAACCATCACAAAAGGAAAATTTTTCAACCCATACCCACACTCTTTCCAGTGGTTCACGAACTTCTCCCTGGGAGCGGGAGGGGGTTGTGGTTGGATGTTGGTGAAATGATGCCAAAGCGTACGGTTTCCATGTTTCACTTTTCACTTCACACAGGGAAGCGAGAGGGATGCTTTTGAATCCTGCTGATGCTTCAAAGCATCCGCTCGCCCGACATCTTCCTGCATCTTCCATCGGAGAGTGTTTTCCGGAGCTTTCTTACACCAATTACCCGCGCCGGTTCAGGATTCCCTTCCTTCTCCCTCCGCTCCCCTCACCAGGCCACAGTGGTGGGGAATGGTTTCGGGCGCTGTCACATTCATCATATCGCGTGGTGTGTCTTTTACGGATGTTCATGTCGGGGACGACGGGAGGTACGGGAAAATAAACTCTTGAAACGATGCTCAGTTCCGTTCCGTCGTTCCGAGCGGTATCCGGTTGGAAGGGCTGGTGCAACGTCACTTGCCGTCGTACAACTCCTCCGCCTCCCGTTAGTAGCCGACCGCCCAGCCGCACAACAAAAATCGAGGGAAAGTATCTCAGGATAAGAAAGTAGCAGCACACTTACAGCACACCATCAGCGTGTGCACACGTACACTTACGCTCGTACATGTGTTAGTGCATTTAAGATACGGATGATCCCTTTTTCTTCGGAACCTTTCTGCTTCCTTTCGGCTGTGTGTTTGGGCACTGGGCGGAGAAGGAGATGTGAGAAAATTTAACAAACATCAGAAGACAGCATCAGGAAAGTCGATGTCGATGGTATTTTGGTGATTTGCTCTTTTTCTTCAGATTAGGATTTCAAAGCGACCGTTTTTTCCCCTTTTTTGCAAACGTATTCGTTCGCAGGAGAGATCCGTTGCTGTGTCGCTGTACATCAGTCCCCCGCTGTATGACTGCGAATAGCTACGGTTTGATTTAGCTACCACACGCTTAGCAGTTTATCCGTGTGCTTTACGTGGTTGATTCCGGCACCGTCGGAACGTGCTTTTCGCAATGTAATTGATGATCGCCCTACGAGCTCGGATAACACCGTTGTGGTTTGGGTTGCATCAAGCATAATGCAAAAATGTTAATGCATTAATGACTAAATGGCAGCTACTAATATGCTTATGTAGGATATTAAAATTTCGAAAGCTCAATGTCTGGAGAAAAAGAATATTTTTCATCGTATAACTATTGCAACTGATGGCAATGACACACATTTAAGTTATCGGGAATTAACAAAAATAAAAGTATGGTAATAGAACAAATACGGTAATTCCAAGTAACTCTAGAGCTTTAATTGATTTTGGTGATGTCAATTGAGGACTACTTGGATGGAACTTTTTTTCCAGCACTCTGGCCGAATATTTCGCACAAAAATGCTAAAGCTCCACTCGTTTAAAAATACCCACACGAACATGAAGCTATTTCATGCCTGATTATTTCAAGCTTAATTTGATTTAACAACCACAACCACGTCACTTTTAGCACTGCGAGGTGGTTGGTTGCATCACACGCGACGTAATGTTGTCGCTCGTTAGTCAAATTAATCACCATCAACCGTTGTGCTGGTGGCGGCCCCCTGTTCGAATGCACCCCATCACGGGCTCATAAAATTCCAAAACATGGCGGTCCGTTTTAAGGTGACGAAAATCATATTGGACACGAGCGAACCAGCAACGCGAGGCTCGGTTTGCTTTTGCCCTACTTTTGTCATTATAATCACAAACCCGGGGGAGGGGAGTTCGTTTGAGGGTGGTAGAAAGGGAGCGAATTGGATAAATAAATTTATCATCAGGAAAAAGCGCTTTCTTTGGCTTTTCTTTCGGTAAGTGTAACGTTAACATGCGATGGAATGGAGGTAGAAAAGTGACCACATTTTACGGAACACATCTGCTGCGGTGTTCGTTTGCTGTGTCTTCCCTCTTTCCCGTTCACGCCAGTTCACGCAGAACGAACAAAAGATGCTTTGCGGGATTAGTTGTTGTGGCTTTGCTACATTGTTTTAACGTCGGTATCCTTCCTACCATGATATCCATTCCCTTGTCTCACTTTTCCCTCAACCCACTGCATCCACTTTCGTAGTTGAAAAGTTGGTGAAAAACCAGGAAAAGAAAACGTTCATTACCTTCGGTCTAATATTATCAAACAAAACGAAAAATTGAGCAACATGGCAATAAAAAATGTAAAAAAAAGATGAAAAGAAGCGAGAGGAAACGAGCAGTGTGGTAAATAAATTACGGGGCGAAAAAATGTACAAAACCTCTCGGGGGACGACCCCAGCATCGTCCGTCAACTCTCGCACAAATCTTCTACCTGCTTTATGCCGTCCAAGGTGAGATAATAAATCCCGGGATGAATAAAAGAAAACAAACGAACCGAGCACCAACTCTCGCTGCCGGTTATACTACCGTTGGGGATCCTTTGTTTTTTTTTGCCCTCCACTGGCATGCCTCTGTGTGTCAGCGAATGTGGAATGTCCTTTTTTTCCGGCTGCATCTCGCTGCTAGCCATGGAGACTACGGTTGCGGCTCTTCCGCACTTTCCCGTTCGGCCGTCGTTCAGGTCCAGGTCACTTTTAACACAGAGCCAAAGAACACAAAAAAAACAAACCGAACAAAAAGAAAAATGAAATACCGCCGGAAAAACAACCGTGCGAAGCCACCGCATCACACGGCAAGTGGCGAAAGGACCAACGGAAGAAGGAGAGAAAAAAAAACGGCTCACCGCGTTCATGATGTTCGCGTTCGCGGATATGGTTGGCCAGCAGCTTATCGTTAGGCTACTGCTGAGAGAAGCAGTGCCGGGTGTTCTCTTTCGCGCCAGTTTTATGTCCCTTTCACGCGGACAAACCGTTATCCTTCATGTTTGCATGTGCATGAAGTAACTTAGTAGGCGAAGAAGCGAAAAAAAAAACGTACAACCGAAAGCATCCGAAGCGCTTGGCGAACGAGCCAGAGAGCGAGAGAGAAGGCGATAGAAAAACGAAGATAAAAGACAGGAAAGCAAACTCATCCCCAACCACCCGGGCCACGGTGAAAGAAAAAAAAAGTACGTAAAAACGATTGAGGGAAAACTCACTCAACGAACCACCTTGTTTTCATTTCACTCCCATCTCTCATTCTCACTCTCACTGTCTCTCTCACCCTCCTATTCCACGGTTTGTCCACGGATTTCCACGGCTCGTTCGTTCGTCTGTTTGTTGCTGTTTTTCAGGGGAGGTTTTTTTCGGGGTTGTTGTTGTTGTTGCTTGTTTGTTCATATTTGATTTTCTTCCTTCTGTCGACCCCCAGTAGGGAGTGTGGGGGGTTTTGACTGGGCTCTGGGTGGTGTGGTGTGGTTGCTGTAACGACCGGATTCGGTCGGCCGGAACGGAAAAAAGAATAAGAGCGGGGGTCGTCGAGCGAGATAGGAGGGTGGCTTTTCGTAATGAATTCTATCCTCCCTGTCGTTCTTCCTTGCCCTGTCCGCTCCCAATTTCACCGTCTCGTGATCCAATTGCCAACGTGATGGTATTCACGTAGCTGTCCTTTATCCTTCTCTTCGTTCTACTTTTCCGATCCCCCGGGCCGTTGGCAGCCACTACTGTACTCGCTATTCATCTACTGATCCCTTCACGTTTTTTTGTTGTTTTTCGTTGTTGCTTCAACCACTACTGGCCGGGGGTGGGAAGGGGAGGGTACCACCCCACCACCATCCTCGTGTCCCTGGCCTTATACGACAAGCTTTTATTTTACCGCTTCCGTTGATACGCACCAGCATTTCTGTCGCCCAAGGACAACCCACCCAGGTGGGAGGTGGTCGGTGGTTCCGTCCTACAAATAACCATCACGTTTATCCAACCATCACCTTTCGCTCGGGTCGCAGGAACAAACACGGGGCGAACCTTTGCTTCCGTGCCGTTCCGTGCACACCTGCCCAACCTTCCCTTTTTTTTCATTCCCATGGATTGGGGTGTGGAAAAACGGAATGGGGGATGAGGTTGGATAATTGAGAACCATTGGATAAAAGGGCACGAAATGGGAGGATAGCGGGGGACGGGGGATGTAATGCCGGGGGAAAGTAATCCGCCCATACCGCCACAACCATTCCAGCACACCCTGCACCACACCTCGGTCCGTAAGTCTTCATCTGTTGCCTTGTGTTTTCCTAACTTTTCCATCATTGTCGGTTGGCAACCGTTATTGGTGGGGAGAGGGTGAGCGCAACTGAGGTGGAGGTTGGTTCTCGACACCAGCGCGAAACCTACCTTTCGTCGCCCGCCCTTCGACCCCCGTTCCGACCATCCCTGGTATCTCGAAAACTGTTGGTAACGCTTTATGGAATTCTCTTTCACTCTGTTTTTCCTGAATTATTTTCCACCCCCAAAAGGGGGACCGAGAACGTGCACGGGGGGCGGGAGGGATGGACGTTTTTGGGGGAGGGTATACTCAACCGCTGTTTTCTGCCCACAAGGGAGTGAATTGGAGTTTGGCAAAAGGGAGAGCTTCTCCCCCCCCACTGTTATCCCCTTTTTGCCCTTCGCTACAATTATGGTTTGCCGTGGCAGTGATCCTGGGCATTCTTTCTCTGTCACTCAATTGAGTCACCATCCCCCGGGGGGGTGGGCGGTCGGACTGGCTCTTGTTTTCGTACTTGCTCTTTCGCGCTTTGATTGCACCTGGGAAGGATGTCTCGCTCGTTCGATATTTACCATCCGCCCCGTACTCTTCACTTTGGCGCTCTTATTGCTTTGTGTAAATATAAGCCCTCCACTGCTTTCCCTCGTCACTTTGTTTGCTCGTTTCACCTTCCGTTGCAATCACTGGAGCGGGGGGGAGGATGGAAGGGAAAATGCGGGGAGGTGGTTGTGCAATGGAAACTTCATCAGGAAACTTTTCGTATACTTTTTCTCACCTTCATCAACGGTAACATGAAGTGTGACTACTTCTTCCGTCCTTCACCTACCCCACCAGTTCTAGCTCGCCTCCTCAACCACTGCCACCAACCCACAAACGCAGGGTGGTGGAGAAAATGTGTGGACAAACGAAGAAAAACCAGGAAATGGCTGTAGTTCAAATCGTGCCGAGAGATGGATGGATGGGTAGTTGGAGAAAATGTAGAGCTGGCAAGAGGGAATTCAACACCCGACAATCTAGCTGCTAGTGAAGTGGACTAGCGCACAGCGTACCCGGGTGGTTGGTGGAGGCCGGTGGCGCATTGTAATGGAGCGGGCAAATGGTTGGAAAAATGGAACTCCTACCACTGCGTCCGGTCCGTGCCACGGCACATTTACTTAACCGAACACACGACGGTAAGGGTTTTTGCCGTCCGTCGGCGCTGTGTGAAGGTGAGTGAACGCGTGAACGATGCACCACGATGAAGTGAGTACCGTCGGGATAGTGAGAGCGCTGTGTAGTGAATTGTAGTGAACGTGGAAAATCGTTCTTTTGTTGTGTGTTTTTCCCCGATCTTTATTTTATTTACTTAGCTTTATTTCATTTCTTTTCTTTTTGCAAAACCTCATCCGTGGACGCAAACAGTGAAGGAATCGTAAGGGAGAAGTGTTGTATATTTATCTTTGCTTGTAACGGAAATTGCTTTTGATTTTGGTTGATTATTTGTGTTTACTGTAAATCGATATAAGTACAATTTCAGATGGAGGAGGAGCATTAAAAACTGTGATTAAAAATTTATCATTAGTGAGCACAAAACATCTTTTAATTGGAAGTAGATGAATAATTAATAGATTCTTGCTTAATTGAACTTGGCAATTTACAATGCTTTGTACAATTCAACGTTTTTTTTTTTGAATAAATCTTTAAACACTGCTTATATTTTTCTACATGAAACAGAGTTTATGAGCTGTAGAAACTGTAGATAAGCGCTCGCTTCATCTCATCTTCCGATGTTGCCTTTTTTTCCTTTTTAAATAACAATGTAAAACACAGAAGAAGGAACAGGTTTCTCCCTCTGGGTGAGATTTTCCGAATCCCTTTGTCTTACTTTGCGACGGGGGAAAAAAGTCCATCCGAAAATGCTAATAGGCTGACGACCAAGCAAATGAAACCGGACAGAGTGGAAAATGCAAGTGGTGGGCAAGAAGATCTAATTTCATTTCCCCACGGGGACGGGTTTTCCCCCTCGCCGGATCAAAGCTCCCCGATCTTTTTACATTTATTTAATTCCTTTGCACACAGCGCACCGGTTGAGGTTGGCGGAGCTGGTTTTGTTTGCTGTTTAGCTTATTCTTTCACTTTCCTTCGGTCGAAATTACAAACCCTCCTCCGTGTTTGTTGCAGCTTCCACCATCAACCTTCAGCAATGTGGTGTGGCGAATTTACTCATGCTTTTCCACCCTCCGAGCGCCAAGCGCAGCCAGGATATTTGGGTTGGGTGAAAATTCCCCCGAGGAGATCGTTGTCACTTTTGCTTAAATGAGCGAGCGAAAAACGAGGAAAAGTTTAATTTGTTTTCCGTCCCTTTCTCCATCCCGTTTGCCCGAACCGTTTTGTGAAAAGCGTCCGTGAAACAAACAACAATACATGTCCCGTGTTTCCGTGGGTTAGGAAAATTCCGCACTATGATTGGGATCTTTTTGCGTCGTAAATCCCACCGGCGCGCACCGGTGGCAGGCGGGCGTAACGAACTCTCTCCCGCGTACGCGTGGTGTTTGGTAAATAGAAAAGAAATGTCTGTTGCGGAAAGCCACAGTTGGGCAAGATTGGGAGGTAGATAATTAGATATCTATAATTAATAATGTTCACGCTCCCGGATGGTGCGTACGGCCTTCGCTTAAGTGGTGGCTCGAGTTGAAATGTGTTTTGTGCGCGGTGAAATGATGTGACGCGTGTTGATCGTTAAATATGGCCTGAAATATGCCACTCTTCAGCGAAGGAAAAATTGTTACCGAAAGTCTAATTAAGCGCGCTGATTTCAACTTTATTTTTTTGTAACGAAATTGAGAGATTATTCACTGCCACTCGAATTTATCAGTTCGTATGGCGGATATGGCTTTTTATGATTGCATTAATGCGGAACTGCTATGCTATATAACAAGAGGAGATTAAATGTAAGAATCCGATGATTTAGCCAATTTTCTTGGAATCGATTGTAAGCTGGAGATGTGCGAAAAGAGTTTAGAATTCATGCCTGAGGACTGAGCCTTAGCCTTGAAGCATTAAGGAATATGTGAATATTCATAACGAACTTAAAATCTTCATTTTTTTATCGCATCTGTGCTCTTAATATTCTGCACACGAAGGCACTTTTTCTACCGTTTCATGTGGTACTATCTTGGCTCTACACTAGAATGGGAACTGTGTGGCCAAGTTATCTCTTTGGAAGTACTAGTTTTCCAATTCTAATTCCAATTTTTTCCAGTTTACCAACCGTACACGTGAAGATTTCATGACTCTCTCACTGTAACCATCACATGTGTGCCCAATGGAGGCACATTAGACGACGTTCTAGAGGGGTCGAAAGCGACTCGATTGCCCGGTGGAGTTGGAAACGAATTAATATATTTAAAATGCCTCTTTATATCAACGTAGTATTGACAGATTGTTACTACGAATGGTTGTTAATCTTCAACACGCTAATTCCCTACCATTTGTAACGAACAGGGAATCAACGGGACGCAATAATTGGCCGCGGTTTGCAAAACCTGTTGCCTTCACTCATTAATGTTCCCTTTTTTTTTTTCGTTGGAGTGGACTCCAGTGGTGAGTGAAGTGAAGTGCACGGTAATGTACATCCACAAGTAAGCACACATTGGTGTACATTTGGTAACAAACAATCATCATCCCGCTTTCACTGCAATTGCGCACCGTTTGCTATTCAAAGTGTGGTCAAGTTGACCATCATCACCCCCATCCCTCCCCCCTCGTTCCTTGTTGGCAAATCGGATGTGATCGGTTAAAATGTTTTTCCCCAAATAAAAGGCTCCGGTGATGTGTGCGGTGGATGCGTAAATGGAGCGTAGCTTTCGATTCTGAATTGCGGCGCCGCTTTCCCCCCCTTCTTGCGTACAGTGGCAATGGGCCAAGTGGGAAAGTCAGAGTTTGTGCATACGGTACCGGCTATTTGTTATCCACTTTATTTATTCAATATAACGCCCCACGCGCCTCTCCCTTCCCCCCCCCCCCCCCCCCCCCCCTTGCCACCACAAACCGGTAAGTGGTGGAAACACACTTCATTTATAATGATGTATTTATTTATGGAATAATGACAACGGCAACAACGCACGCAGCCACCACACTTTTCTCCTCGTACCTCGTAGCCTGCCCTGCCCATTAACAGTGACGGGATGATCTCTGCTTTCGCTGTTGGGCGACAGATGGACGAGCGACGCAGCCGCCGGATGTGCGGGGCGTGCTGGAGGAGGGTATGACGTACAATTTATTGTTCGCGTGTTTGACACACGTACGCGCGTGTCGGCACACTAACGGCACTGGCTGGCTGAACTGAAAGTTCCCAACCACACACACAGACGCAAACTTACGCACATCGAGAGGCATCATTATCTTCATCAATAAACCAGCTCATGTGTTGCAAATTGTTCGACAAACGGAAATGAACGGAATGGCTTGCCCGGATATTATTGAAATGTGTACTAGCGACGGTGGACCGGGCGGGAGGGGATGGGCGTGTTGTTGTGGACGGTGTGGAGCAGTGGTAAATATGCGCTCATTATGCGAGTCAATAAGCCAACGCTTCGTCGATGTATGTGCCCCCGGGGTGGGAGGTGGGTTGGGTTGAATCGCGATGCCAAAGCCAGGTGGGTGGTGGGATGGAACCCCCCCCCCCCCCAAAAACCCGAACCGAATGCCACAACTTTGCGGCTTATGATGCCATTTCGTTGCCCATTCGTTGCGCGCACTCCACCATCCTTGGGTCAGACGCACGGTTTCACCCCAATTGGGGAACAACATGGGAAATCCATTTTCCACCCGCGTTCCCGCGTTCCTTGGTGTCCAGTGCACTCTGGCGGGAGGGCAAGGAGGCGCCGAGAAGGGAGTCCGTGTTATGTTTACCTCCCATTCATCTCGCACACCGTTCGCGTGCCTGTGGACGTATTGCACACGTTCGCGGCCGATGTTAAACATTAAATATAACATGTAATTACCAATTAATTAAAACAAACCGATGTGATAATGCGTGAGGATGTGGATGCCCCCGGAGTGTGAGTATCTCTCGAGCTCGTGTTAAAAGTTTTGCGTCGACACGATTGTTGGTTTGGGATTTTGTGCACGGTGGCCAAACACCGATACAACACCCGTGTGTTTGTCAACCCATCGAAGGGCGAAGAGGAAGAATGCCGCAAATTGAATTGTGGAGGGGGCCTGGGGGGGTGTAATTGAGTTGTTTATTTTGTTAATGTTATACACAACAACACAATCGGGGTTTGTGGTTAAGGTTGCTGCAGATTATGTATTAACAGTCTAATATATTTAATCATTTATTTAACCATTAACCAAATAAGCTCAATAGAGTTAATAAATTGTGAAAAAATCTCCAAATCTTCCATCTCCAGTGGTCTATAATGATTATGCTACCGATAAATCGTAAGCAGTGCGGTTTTTCACAGCACTGATCTATGTTGCGTGCGGGCGAATTTTCTGTCCCCAATATGGCACACGCCACCAGGCGCCTCCATTGATTCCGACCCTCGATGCAGTGTGTGAATTGACCTGGCGCCACATGAGTTCAACATGAGTCGTTGAATTGAATTAATTTCAACAGCTCCACTAGCCCTTCCCACACACACACAGACCGTTTTTGATGTATCTGCTCCTATCGTGTGGATAGGAAACCGATACCACCCCCCGTGCACATGTGTTTTGTCCATCCACCGCCACCGTTCTCATTCACTCGGCACACTGGTGAAAGAAGATAATGATTATGCGCTGCTCTCATCGGCAGAAGCGATGCTACGCTCGTGGAGCTCGCAGGGGGCACCGAACGAAGGAGACTACGGATACGGAGGAGGATAAATACGAATTATCCTTCCGTCCGTTAATTGGGTCCGATCATAAATAGTTGTATCAATTAAAACAATTTGATTTATAATTATCTTTCTACCTCGCGGTGCAGCATACGCAGCGCTCCGGTGGCGAGTTTTGCTGGCGAAAATGCCGGCGAGTGTGAGCTTAGGGATGGTGGGGTAAGCTTAATAATTTTTCCACCACCAGGCACCAGGGCGGCGGCTGTTGAAAGCTGTTGGAAGCGAACATGCTTTTGATTATTATAATGATTTTTGGGTTTTTCTTGTTCGCTTCACCCCCGCCGTTGGAGTTGGGGCTGATGAAACGGAACCCAGTTTTGATTAACCGTTTTGTGATGGAATGCGAGTGGGATGATTTGTGGGTTTGAATTGTTTAAATATGAAAAACATAAATAAACATAGCAGTATATTGTTACATTAAATTGAATATATGTGAAAAATATACAAAATCTATCGATCTTATTTAAGGCTTTAATTGTGATTATAAATATTATTATATTAGTTTAATAATCCTGAACTCAATCCCATTTATTTTTTCAATGATGTTTTATATAATTTTCTCTCTGCATTTTAATTGCTTTCTTCCTTTAATAAAGCTGGGTTGTGTAACTTTTCATCCAATTTCCCTGCACTATGATGATATCCTTTCGTGTTTAAAATTCCTTCAATTGTTTAAATAATTCTAGTCTTTTTTCCCATGTTTTATTCATTCGTCGATTTTCCTTTCGCTAGCAAACAGTGTGTGAATATTTCAATACAATAATTTGCTATCATTTCGGAACCGCCCTTCGCGCTTTTTCCCTGCTCCATACGCCATGCTTTTACTCAAATAATTGTTTTTGTCTCCCTGTCTCCTGACACATTCGATTGCATTTTAAGCTTCGTCCGTCTCCCTCCCAGTTCGCTATGCATTTGTGGCCACTCATAAAGCCATTCCGGCGGGCTAAACCGGCATCACAAAGAAGCATTAAAAATGTATGGCGTGCTGGGGTGGTGGGGGACCCAAAACAGATAAATAAAATTATCAACTGGTTTCGATGCAATTCCGGTAACGAAAACAACAACCCAAAAAATGAAAAAAACGAAAACAACTGTAAGCTGTTATATTGATGAGCGCATCACACAGATGAAAAACAGAAAAAGCACAACGTGCCAGAGAGACAAACAAATAAACAAACAACAGAGCGGGGGCATTATTTTTGTTTGGTTGATGGGTTTTTCACGTTTTTGTTTTTTGTTCAGTCACAGTCCGTTTTTATGATTATTTTTAAAAAATGATGTTGGATTGCATTTGAATGTAGATGAGCATTCCGTTTTTCGATGAGATCAACGGCGAGTGTAAGCGCCCACGGAGGGGGAATTGATTCCGCTCACTGCTTATCTACTGTACGCAGCATGTGTAGCAAATTTAATTTTTAACTGTGTGCAAATCGAAGCCATTTGCTTTCTAAGCGTGCTTCAGTTATGGTTCTGTTTTTTGTTTTGTGGCACTCGGTGGTGGTTATGACAATGCGCAGCCAAGCAGCAAAAAAAAACCAACAAATGTATCCCCGAAAACATTCAACCGGATGGACAAAGTGAAATAAAACACCAGAGGATCCCTCCCCCCTTCGGACGATTGATATGCATAGTTGGTTCGTGTTTTTTTTTTTTTACTTTGTCGCTTTATCTGTTTCACTTTCAACCAAACTCCATTTGCTAACGTGGCGCTTTTTGGCGGTGGATTATGTCACTGTTTGATGCCTGCACTCGAATGCGATAAATATCGCACGGATATCTAAATCCGTACACGGGTGGGGTTTGTTGTTCGGTTTCGGTTTTAGTTTTTGTGTGTCTGGCACTCGCATAACACCCAATCGAGATTACGGGGCGGGGTCAAAAATCGGTTGGCGGAAAGTGAAATGTTTAGTTTGGAAATTTAATTTATATTCATATCGGTGAAGCGAGCGCATGTGAATATAATTCGACAGGTATGTTTTGAGTGGCTGTCACGAGACTAGAGCCTGTTATGATAATTGGATTGCTGATGTAAAGTTGTCGTATTTGATTACTATTTAAAATGGAATTAAATATGCTAAATAGATTAGCTTTATTTAGTGCCATCGGGGTGTGCCACTTCACCTTCTCCCACACCCCCTCCCCCAAAAACAGCACTCGCCGAACCATGACGGCCAAGGGAAAAATATTTAAAACCCGAAACCTCAATTCAAATCCCCCAAAATCCTACCACAACAGAGCCAAAACCCCTTCTCGGTGAAGCTCAAAGGTCATCTGAACAACCCCTGCATCAAACCGCACACACAGCTGTTGACCCACAACTCACACACACACACGGACAGAAAAAAAAACACGAAAAAGGACTAACTCTGTGTTACCGTCTGCCGATGTTGGGTCGGCGTCCTCCCTCCCATTGTGGACAATGGAATATTTCATCCACCGAGACATCCTTTCCCGAGTTCGAATGTCGGAAGTGATATGTTTTGCTCCCGGTGGTCTTCTTCCGTCCTGGTTTTTTTTCCAACTCCAACTGAAGATCGTTCCGTGGAACTATCAGAGGGGGACGGCAGAGCTAAAGGTGAAGAGAGATAGAAAGCGCAATAGGGGGGAGGAAAGAAAAATCGAAAAAGGCGAGTACCCGGCCGATAGTCAAACACCATCGTTGGACGCAGTTATGCCGGGCCTGAATATCCGACAGAGCCTGCTGGCCTGTGCTTTGGAGAGGCCTTTCAAAATACGGCGTTCCCATGTGCGATGTTGGTGATGATGCTCGAGAAAATGCAGAACCTGATTCGTCCGATGTCTTTTGCCCGTACGCTCGTCGGTGTCCCGGTGCTTCCGCACTGCTTTTGGGACGGTGAAGCACTAGATCAAAGCTGTGGTGTGGAGTGTGGAGCATAGAATCGGTGGGATTGCTCATGGGAAGTGTTTTGCAATGTCGTTGTTCCCTTCTTTTTTTTTGGCGTAGGGCTGGAAAAAGCTCCATTCAACCACGGAAGCTGAAACACGTGCTACCGTTTGGCTTGTTTGTCCCACACACACCCGGCGCTGGTAGCTTCTTGTCCTCCCCTTGGAGGGGGGTTTGGGGAATGTTCTGCGGAGCAAGAGTAGCATGATGATGCCCTGCCGAATGTTTGTTGCACTTGACATAAAGCTGACCAAAAAGGCATCAGTTCATTCGATCCTTGTGTCCCTTGAAAATTTCATCCTATCAGTGTGTGTAAATGTATATACGGGAAGTGAGTTTTTGCCCGTTCATCTACATAAGAGAGAACGAGAGAGAGAAAGAGAAACACGAATGTGAGAGGTAGCTGTTGTTGATTTTCCTGACCTTCTTCTGCAGCTGCACCCGCTCCTATCCCGCCAGAACATGCACGACAATGCACAGCATCCGTGTGGTGTTCTGGTGGCATCCTTGTCATTCGGCGGCCACACACTGCTAAAGCACGCACCGTAACGCATCCGTTACTACTACTAGCAAGTAACAAAAACGGCAACTCCATGGAGAGTGCAGCTGATCAACATAACCTCATATTCGTCTAAGGGGGCAGGCAAAGTGTGCTTTGTTGTGCTGTAAAAAAAAAAGCTGACTCCCTTTCCACAACTCCCTATGTGTGGTTTTGAATAAGTGCACTACGGATCAACGAAACGCAACCGAAGGGAACGGTGAACTGTAACGGACTTTAACGATACGATCGCACATAGGCCATTCTGGGCGAACATTCACTTCCAATCTTTCGTGTACCGTTTGATCAGTCTGTTTTTGTGCGTGTTCTGCTATGTACTGGCTGTTTCTGCTGTTTCGTTTGTTGACAATTGCGCTTTTCAAACTAGGAGGGGTGGTGTCCTATTTCCATCACATCGATCGTAGTTCGATTTTTTTGGAAACTTCACACTAGATGGATTCACACTATATTACAGTGTAGTTCGTGCTTTTTAATACTTCTCCAAGATATGGATAATGAAAAATAACGTGAAAAAGTCAACTAAAATTGACACTTTCTCACTGACATGCCATTGTCCATTTGTATATAGTACACCAAACGCCAATAAAATGTGTTTATCTCCTTTTTTCCCATCATCTCCCACAACAAAAACGCCGATGGAATTCAATTTTTTCCTACCAAACGATTATTTAACATCCGCCTGCGCCTACTAGACCACATAATCAGTAAATGTGCATCCACGTCGAATGGGTACGAGCGAACCTCAAACAACGGCTGGAGAAAAAAAGCCGGATCAAAATAATTTGACCTTTTTTTTTGTTCAGTTTTTGAACCTTCTATCACAAAAAAAAAAAACATAATACCGGGGTTGGCTGGGAGGCAAAAAGTTCGTTTTACTGCCACAACAGATTCATCATTTGTTTCCCCATTATTACCGAAAATGGCCCAAAACTTCCTGCCAGCGGCCAGTTCAGCATAACTCATCACAATCAGTCATTTGCACATTTGCGTTGTTTGTGGGGGTGTTGTACCATTATGCTTGTCGCCACTCTTTCCACCTGCAGTTTCGAAGCCCTTTTTCGTTCGGGTTCGTGTTGGTTTTGTTTGTTTTGTTGGCGTGTTTTTTTTGCATCCTTCTTTATTCTTCACTTTCTGTTGTCCTGACTGACCTCCTACGCATTTTTATTAACTTCTCTTTTGTAGTCCTTTCTGTGGCCTGCAGAAGTCTTCTTTGTTTACCTCACCCGTTACCCCCCGTTCGCTCGGTTGCCTTCACGATGCCCTTACGATATCCGCGTCTACCAGGGGATTAATCGATATCATCATAAGCGGAGCTGCGGAGTGGGGATGGAGCAAGCATGGCCGCACATTATGGGACAAAAAAAAACAACAAAGAACAGCCTTCCATCATAATCATATCTCTTTTCACCTTCCCGGGGGCTGTGTGGGATTGTTTTTTTTTGCTTTTGGATTTGTTTTGGCGTTGCGTTGCCCTACCAGACGCGCGCACACAGGGGGGGGGGATAAAGATTATCTCCCCAGTTCGCATCGTTCTCGTAACAGGCAGAACAATGCCGCCAAAGGGGCCAACACGATGATGTTGATGATGATGATGATGGTGATGGAATGATGCATACCTTCCGTCCATATCTCTCTTTCTCTCTCTCTCTCTCTTCCGCTATATATCCTTCCCGTGGGTTCCTTCTTTCTCTCGCCCGGCAACCCAAGTGGCAGCAGTTCATTTCCTGTTAACGCGACAGAATAAAGAAGATGATGTTGGGTTCGTGGTTTGAATAAAAACGCAGCACGCACACCGTAAGTAACGACGGCACACCAAAAAAAAAATAAAAAAGGCACAGTACCCGGGAACAACGCGATCATCTTCATCATGAATTACGGATTCCTAAAACCCCGCTCCGGCCGGAACTCTGTGTGGGTAGACAAGCATTACGAGCGGGTCCTCTCCCCCTCATCCCCTGCCGGTCGTTTTTTTATTTCCCAATGAACACGGTGCAAAGGGCAGACATCATCGTCGTCGCTGTTGTTTGTCGTCGTTCCATTCCATCCGTCAGCCATCCATCGGCTCTCTAAATCTCCTCGTTTTAGCCATTCATCAACACCAAAGCCCCCGAGCGTGGCCACCGTGTGGCAGCGGCACCATCGCCACAGCCACCCAAACCGAATCGAAGGATGTGTGGAAGGTTGTGCTTTGTGCGAAAGCCATCTCGTCATCCCGTACGCTCATCAACTTCAATCATTTGTCGTTCACTTTGGTGTGGTGCGTATTGTGTGTGTGAGAGCCTGCCTTTGTTCTTTTGCTTTCGCCCGCACACAAGGTCTTGTGCGTGGTTTCTTTCGTTTTCTTTTCGCTTTCTTTTTTCGTTATTGGGAATGATGATGAGCCCGGGATTTACGGTTTGCACAATCTGAACCAACTCGCCCGCACACACACACATTTTCGCACATCCACCGAAGTGAGGCCACAGCGAGCACAAAAAAAAAAAACAGGGACGGGACCGAAAAATCATCCCACGAAATGGTAGAGAAAAACGCACTTTTTGCGTGTTTACGCATCCCTCAAACTCATCGTTCATCATACGCTGGAAGGTAGAAGAGCCCGGCGCACATGGCGCAAAAGCGAATCTGCATTGTTTTGGTGGCAATGGCAAATCAGCACACAAAAACCACCTCCCCACCCTTGCCAAAAAAAAAATTCATGCCGATACTTCCATTTTCGTTCGGTGTGCGAAGATGGCCCCGATGGTGTTGTTCGTGCTTGCAACTCGCATCCATCATAACCGAACCACCCGGGCCCGGAAGTCATAAAGCCTAATTCAATCAAAGAAAATCCTTCCGGGAAAAAAAAAATGCTTCTCCAATAAACAACTCCTGGTCCTTCGATTCGAGTTTAAGTCGGGGCGGGTGAAGAGAAGCTGCGGTTTCGATTAGAATCGATACCGATCTCACGCTCCTCGACCGTCGACCCGAGCTATAAGAGGTCTACTAGAGGCATGAGATGGGTTAGTGACTGGCCCGTGGCCCTCGTAGCGTTAAATATAGTCGAGAGGTTCGATCTTATCTCATCGTCATCTAGAAGAAGGATAAATCTTCATCTGGGCAGAAGGCAGAAGGAAGGGCTTTCTTGGTTCTATTCTTCCGTACCAAATCTTCCATTGAATGTCTCGGCGGAAAATGATGCTGATATTAAGTGAATGATGAGAGTGAGCGCAATGCGTTTTTTTTTCTGTCGGCTCACTCGGTCGGAGCTCTTTTTTGGCTTCACGTTCAATAAAAGGGCTTAGAACAATGTGATGAGAAGCCAAAATGGCGTCAATGGGAAACCATGGCACCCCATGGCAAATGGGCAGGAATGATGGGTTTGTTTGCTGGTGTCTCTCTCAAGACAATTGTGAGCCAATCAACCGTTGCCGATATTGATGAGGGATTAATCGGGAGTTGGCTCCCGACTGGTGACCCTCAGTCAGTGGGTATTCGGTTAATTACTTTGATTTGATAATTCGCTACTAATTGTCCACTGATCCACTGATGCGATGATTTGGCTTCTACAATTAGTGACGATATTTTTGTTTTGCTTCCGGTGCGTTCAATTGAAGCGTGAAGCTTATTTTTCATCTCACCCTAGCACTGTTCACGATTCAAATCCTCAAATAGGTGCCGAGCGAAAACTGGAATCTGTCGCTTTGCGATCGATCGATAAGAATGGAGGAATGGAGTGGATGGAGGGACCGAATAGACGAAACGTCACGAAAATCAAATCATGCGCCTGGGAGGGGAGGGGGATTCTGTTGACGATTCCTCCGAGTTGACGTTTGATATTAAAGAAAATAAAATCGAACAAAATACAACACCCGAACCCGAACAAAAAACCCATGATGGCACTGGGGTGGGATCAAGAGAATGATGATTCTCTCCCTGGCTCTTGATGCCCGGTCGAGGTTAGCGTGACGGCGTAAAGGAACGGAGCGAAGTGGAGAGGGACCGGGGATAGATGATTTTGTTCGTTTTATTATTTTTCAATAAAGTCTCTCCCCCTTTGCTTGTTTTCGTCCCTCTCCGGTTCAGTCACATCGTTCAAACCGTTTGAACGTTACTAAGCATACCTTATGGGCGACCGTGTTATGCATTCCGTTTGAACTTTTCCACCAAGGAGGCGGCCATTTCATTCATTCCTCTTTTGCCGGTCGGGGAGTTTTGTCAAGTAAGAAGGCGAAAAATTGAACAGCAAACCCTCGAGTGGCATCGAGCAGCGGTATAAGAATCGAATCGATTTTATGGGACACTATAAAGCTGTTTGCTGTTGTTACACTTTTTTTTTCGTCGTTGTTGCTGTGTCCACCACTGCAGTGTTTGGGAGATGTGGCGGATGGGGGCGGTGGGGCGTGGAAAATGATGAAGGATAAGATTTTTCCACATTTTGCAACAAATCCTCACCCTCTCTCTCTCTCTCGGGTTTTCTGTCCATTCCCTCATGTCGGATGGTGGGAAGGGGAAACGGCAAAAAGGAGACCCCAACACCCTGTACACAACCACAAGCCAGGGGACTGGTGTCGGTGTCTCCCATCCCAAAAGAAGAAGCGGCAGCACGAAAATGACAAAGAAAAAATCCATTCACTTGTCAACCGTTACGAGCAGCTTAACCCAACATTCCACAATCCAGGCTGAATTTGCGACACATTTCTGTGTTCTGGTCTGTGTGCGGAGAGAGCAACTTCTACTCCCCGACTCCTACTGCACTTCTGCCGGACGGACCGTTGGGCTGAAGTGCTAAAAGGAAAAACCTCCTATTTCCTCCCGATTCATTTCGGACCTTCTCACCCACCACCACATCTTCTACTGCCTTCAATCGGGATGCATCCGAAATTGCTTATCCTAAATCCCTGCCGCAAGGAGAAGGAAAGGCCGGAAGGCTGAAAATTTATCATTTTTTCCATTGACACTGAGAGTTGTAAAAGAAGAGGGATATCGTTTTTTTTTTCTTTGTTAGGAAGCCGATGTCCTTTTTCTTTTGGAGTTTCTTTTAGTGAGTTAGTGTGTGGAGCGGAGAGGATGAGATATTCTTATTTTTGGAGGCGTTTGAACCGTTTTTTTTGTCCGCCTCCACATGGTTTTGGGTGGATTTCTTTTTTCTTCTTGTTCTTGGGAGGGTTAGGAAATAAGTCCTTTTTATGTTCAATGTGTTAAATCCGGTAGGGCGATGACGATCCCAAACTCGCCCGGGGCCCGGCCCGGGGGGACGTCCATCTGTTCGTACCGCACGGCTTACCTGGCGTCTCCATTGGCACCCTTAGTGCGATTTGGTGGTAAGAAGGTCGTGGCAAGAGAGCAGAAGAAGTTGACTAAAGTCGCAAATTTTATATACCTCCTTTTCGGTGCCGTTTACGGTCAGATGGTTGTTTGTAGATTTGAGATCTCGATCAGGTAGAGACCACCACCACCGTACACGCCAAGGAAAATAAGAACCGTCGCTATCCAGGATTGAATGAAGAGCGTTAGGTACGCTTAATATTGTTGACTAAAAACCCCCGGACGGAGTTCCTGCAAGCCGGCCAAAGTATTCAACTAACAGCACACAGGAGAAGGTGTGGTTCGATTGAATAAAAAATCATTGAATAGGAAAGGGCACATAATGGTTTTTGCGAAAAGGGAACAAAAAAGCAGAACTTATCTCGTTGGGATCTTGGGAAAGTGAAAAGCAAACGGATCAAAAACGGATCCCCTTTTTTTTGGGGTAACGTTGGAAAAATTTCGGTGTTCTTACTTTCGTGCGCTTTTCCTTTTCATCTTCGTCCCTTCCGACAAGTCGGACTTCGTAAGGTTAAGTGTGGTAATAATTTATTCAACAGATTAGTCGATCCTTTGGCTGTGCAGTCATGCCACAGAAGGAGCTAACTTTAGCATTTTGAAGACAGATTTGTGAAACGCTCAATACCTTCTGTGAGGATCTTAGGTCTTTAGTCAGTGCATAATTGTGCCTGATTGTTTTTCTATTTGCAGGAATTCGATGGATCACAAGGAAATTTAAAAGAAATAAACGAATAATCGTCATTTAGCCTTCATTCATTCATTCACAACTTTTCTCTCTTGCTTCTCTCTCTTTCAGACCGAAATTGCCAAACGACTGAACGCCCTCATCGGACAGCTGTTACCATTTTTGGCAACGGAACACCAGCAACAGATCGCATCCGCGGTCGAGCGCGCGAAACAGGTCACGATGCCGGAACTGAACGCCATCATCGGTGTAAGTAGCCCCAGACAAGCGAGATGTTTGGTTTTCGATGTAAGGCAAACAGCAGGACGAACCCTTTCCCGGTCGTGATGCTAAAGCCCCGTCCGAACGCAGTAAATGCTATGTAGATCGTCACCGTCCGTATGGGAAGCTGGAAGCTGCGAAAGTTTTTGATTTTCTCCGAAGATTCTTTTCAATTTTCACCCTTTCTTATCGCATAAGATTCATCATCCAGATTTTGTTTTGCTTTCACCCTTAAACCAGCGGGGTATTTTTTTTTTTGTGTTGATTCCATCTAGATATGACTTGCGTGATTTTACTTGTTTTTACACGTGTCCTTTTTGTTGTCTTCCATCCGTTCGCATTGATACTGGATTGCTCTTATAGGTTAGTTACTTATAATTTGAGCAAGTTTAGGTTTTGTGTTTTTTTGTTGTTATTTTAGTTTTCAAAATCAGCCATTTTACATCAAAATTAAATGATTGTGATTTTTCTTTTGCTTTCATATAGAATGTATTGGAAAATATTTCCTACCATTTAGCGTTTGCCTTTAGTTTGGTCACTCATCAGGCGGTTTTTTTTTTCATTTTTCTCATTTGTAATTGATAAGTTTCTTGTAAAGTTCCAACCCGAATTTGAATTTGCCCCCAAACAAAAAAAAAAAACAAAATACAGTAGTTCGAGCCTAGTAGAGCCGCGTGAGTTCATTAGATTGCGTTATGCTTTTTCCTGTTTGTTTTCATTTCGTTTAGTTAATGGTTTACTTGGTTGAATTATGTTTCCTCGTTTGTTTTTTTTTCTTCTTTTGAACGAAGCAACAATCGTACTAGGGAATAAAATACAAAAGACATTTATCTATTGATGAGCATAAAGAATTAGAAGGCCAGACTTAGTGAACATAAACCCATGTGCTAAAAAAAAAAAAAACAAAACCGTCCCACCATATTTCTACACCATGTAATTTGATCTCCTGTTTTTTTTTCTTTCTGTCTCGTTTTACTTTTAATCGCACGCTGCAAATTGCTGCTGCAAATTCAAACAAACAAAAAAAAACAAATCAAAAAACATGTCCATGTGTTTAAAAAAAAAACAAAAACACATAACCAACATACGAACAAATACTATTTGTGCACTCTCTAAACGACCGTTTCGAAACATGCGAAATGAACAACTGAATTCTTCCCGACCTCTCTCTACGCCCTGCCAATCTGCAGCAACACCAGCAACAGGGAATTCAGCAACTTTTAGTAAGTTTCGTGTTAACTATTAACGCACAATAACAGCCTCCTACCACCCACCCCCCCCCCAGACCCACCCCTCACCCCTTTCTGTCTCATTCTCATTCTCGCTCTCCCGTTCTCTCTCGTTCTCTGCGCACTGAGCATTGCTATTGCCTGGAATGCACCATCACCTTCCCATCACATATTAACTTTTTCTTAACAAAGCAAGCGAATCATTGATTAGTGCTGTTTTTTTTTAAACCATTGAGAGCCCGAGAGACAGAGTAAGAGAGAGAGAGAGAGAGAAAGAGAGAGGAAAAAACTAGAGTCTCAGTACATCATCAATGTTTGTTTTTTTTTTTTTGGTTTTCATATCACCTTAACATTATATGAACGTTTTGTGAAACATTTGCGAAGACATTCAGCAGCATCGTTGTGTTAGTCGTAACATTAAAAATGGAAGGGAAATAGTCAATGTTGGGCTTTTGTTTTTAAACTATTCTTTTTTTTTGTTGTTTTAAATGCAAAATATCGATGTGTCGTTCGGAAACGTTTAGCCTGCTTCGGATGCTTTCATGTGCCATCGTGCAAACGACTAATAATTACACCTGTTCTCACCTTTGTTGCTTGCAACTGCCATTCATCTTAATCTTCATTTGTTTTTATCATTTTTTTATTCAAAGTTCTTTATACTTCTGTTAAAACTTATTATTATTTATTACTTTTTTTTGTGTGTGTTTGTCACAGTAAGTTTAGTGTGCCGTAGATTTATTGCTCTTGATTTATGTATGAGATTACTGATAAGTTGCAAAAGTGATTCAGTTTAACACTATCCGTATGTTTTGTTTTATTCCGTTTTGTTAGAAAAGCATGGCATTTAGATGCGTGTTGTAGTGCTGGGTGAATCTGATTCAGATTCTTGAATCTAAAATCAATCTTTTTACTGAATGAATGAAGCTGAATCTCTACTCTAAAGATTCATGAAGCCTTAGATGTTAAGGAATCCTCACGACTCTCTGGGAACTTAAGAAACGTTTTGAAAGTCGACTGCTGATTTGAATGACCCGCCTCAAAAGATTCATCAAGCACAACCCTAACGCGTTGTATTGATTTTTACATTATGCGGCATTAGATGTAATTCATTGTTACGCTTGTCTCTGCTGTACGCACTGGTTCGGCTTAAGCATGTTACAATACAACAACCTTCACCCCGGAAAGGGATTGCAATTAAATCCAATGCAAGTAGTAAAGTGGCTAACGATCGTGATTGTTGCAACGGAGGAATAAAAAAGCACGACACTAAACACACTCAACACGTACGATTAACCCTCCAATTATACCACCCATGTTGCCGTTGGCACCCCGAAAGTAAAGAGTGAGCTGGCACCATTACCGGTGTGGGATATAATTTAGATAGCATCGAAATTTTGGTCACCGTTTCGTAGAAGAACCGGCCGAACCTGCTCGTTTCCGTGCGCACGGTTGTATCCGCCTTTGTATCAAAACCACAATCAATGGGGGTTTTCGCTGGAAAAAAATGATGGTGTGGGCACATCCGAAACCCGATTTTGCCCGTTTAAATTACCCGCTTAAAAAGAATCGAGCAGGAAAAGCCATTTAGAGTTTACGAGACATTGTTGTCTCTCTAGCTTTGAGCGTTTCCCAATGGGGATTCCTTAAACTCCTGGCGAAATTAGCGATTATCGGCTACATTGCGATCGCAAAAAGAGGGGGTGCTAGAAAACGGGAGTTAATTAATTAACTTTGAAATTTTCGCTCATGGAGTTTTTACGGGCAGTCAAAGAGGAGCGTAACGCTCCGCGCCCGATTAAACGGTTATCGTGTCGCTTTTTAATGGCTTTTTGAATGGTTGTTCATCGCTCAATAAAGACGGTTCACTGTGCTCAACCGGGGGCAATTGTTTTGAAGACGTCTTGTTTTTTAGTAGATGAATTATTAGATCAAAAAATCTTCTACATGTGTGTGCACTCCTCCGCCAACCAAAGTTCAACCAAAATGCCTAATACATGCTTCAAGAACCTCGCACTTTACGGTTGACACATAGAGGTGGTCTCGCATAGTTTTCTCTATGTACTATTGAAACAAAATTTGTTGAGTTGATTAGTCCTACTCGGTTGCTTTCCGTCCTCAGGTCCCATGTTCACACACACACACACTCATTCACGCTGCTGCGCACATATTAAGGTCTTTTCCACCCACCTCTCCATGCCAGCCACAAAATCACGTACCAATTTCTTCGTATCCCCACAAAAAAAGAAAACCTCCCTTCGTCTGGAAAAACGTTAACATTCCTGTGGCGAAAGAGAGAGAGAAAGGTCCCAACCGACAGCCGACCTACCGACCGAAATTGGTTTGCCTCTGTTTCTTTGCATTCGGTATCCCCCCCCCCCCGGCCCGGGGGTACGGGGTGGAACGAGAGTGAAAGTGATTTATATCGATCAAAGACTAAACTGAGCAAGAAACTGTCTCCATGCTTCTGGTGTCTCGCACGTGTTCCGAAAGAGTTCCTCCCCCGGAACGACGACGATGCTCCAATTCCATTCCGGACGGATAGTTCCCATTCCATTTGCTGATGTTGCCATCGGCGATGCTACCAGGGCCTTCCGGTTCCACTTACCCGAAAATGTGTCCCCCCCTTCGTGATGCTCGGTTGAAAAGGATGTGCGCCATCTCCACTGTGTGCCGTTGTCAGTACCGTACCGTGTCAGTCATTAAGCGATCTTCTTATCTCCCGAAAGATTCATTCCGTATTCAACATTTAATTAACAACATCATCACGTTCCATAAGTTTCTCTATTATCCTTTTCCTGCTGCACTGTTCCCCCTCTCCTCAGTTTTCCCATCTATTCCTCCGAAATTTCATGTTCCACCCTCAAGGGGTGGTGGCGTCTTTCGTATCCCTTCGTGTGGGTGTTGTTGGGACATCACAAGAACGTCTTTCTCCGGTTGCCTTTCATTCGATATAGATGAAACAATTTGTGTGTCTGTGCGTGTGTGTGTGTGTGTGTCTCTCTGACCGTTGAATAGAGAAGGACATTCACTTTGACTCTATACACCCCAACCTCGATCACACACTCCACGCCACACCGAACATGCTCCTTTTTGGCCCGATGTTTGGGAACGATGCTTTATTCTGTCAGCACACAATTCCCAACGATTATGTTCCAAGCCAAAAGACCACTTCCCTTATTTCGTATTTCCCATTTCGCCCACTGATGACGACGCCTAGTGTTGTGTGCCGGTGGTGATGGCGAGAGTGTCAAGGCTATTTCTATTTGTACGCTTCATTTATGGTCAAAATGGTACGGCGGCACTGTGCGACGAGGACGCCTTGTGTGCTTCCGTTCGCTGTCCGCCGTGTGTTTGTAGTCCTTTATTTCATTGAACCACCACCCCCACCCAATCCGGTACCGTCATATTCTGGAATTGGTCACGGGAAAGCAAATGCCGAACCGCTCCTCCATGTCGAGAGCGGGGTTGGTAGTGGTGTGATGTCCTGTTTGAAGAAAATCACTTCCAAAAACCCTCGGACGAATAAAGCTGTGAATGCCGCAATGGGTGTGGAGGTGGGGAGGTGGCTGACCGAATGATTATGTTTGCGTCCCCGGGACGTGACAATAAACCGTTCTCGTCGTTCTCGGCGACGTGGACGACCGACCGACCGACCGACCTACGTAGTAAACGACACCAGCGAGAAAATGGAGCAATGAATTGTTCCGTATTTATTTGTCTATTTTTCGTCCTTGCTCTGCGTTCGGTTCCGTTCGCTTTTTTTCTTTTTCATTGCCGCCCCGAACCCAGCGGTCACAATTCGATTTTATGACACTAATTTCATCCACGGAGCAGGGCGCAGAAGGTTAATATACGCTCTGTGCAACCGTGGTGCGTGGTGCAAGTGGGGCAAGCTTTCTTGATACTGTCCCCGGGGCCCATCACACACACGCACACACATACACACGAGCTCGGAAAACACGCACGACGAATAAATAGATTAATTGCATCCTGGGACAGTTGAAACCATGGACCAACTTTCGTCCCTTTTTTCATGCTCTGGACGGTTTTTTTGATGGCTTAGAGTGATCTATGCCGAGAAGTGGTGTGGACAGTGTGAGTTCTCCTAACATGAAAGTGGAAAATCAATCTGCTAGCTCAATCAAAGCTCAATTTCTAATGCAACATTAACATTCCAACGCTGGAAGAACCAACCAACCCGTCAACGCCGCGTTATCCTTCCATCTTGTTCATTCGACAGCAACTATTGCACTATACAATGGGACACGGCTGTGAAAATGCGTCCAAGCTAGAAAAACTAATAGCAGTAATATCATGATCAACCGGCGCCGGAAGCAATGGTGGTTAAGCAACCGACACGATAGCCTCCTTTTGCACCGTTCCAGTTCCACTCCTTCCCCAACACCAGCACACACGGGCACAGGCGGGCGCAAAAGGTCGCTTAACACACCCCGCTACAGCAGTCCGCGTTCCAGGCGGCCGTAAAACATTTAACCAATGCTCACAGCGAGAGCCCTGTTCGATGTTGCGTGAAAGCTTTGGCGCGCTGTGTTGTTCCACAATGGGGCAGGATTAATAACCTATCGGGGAAGCGGGATGAAGCGGAAGAACTGAAAACCATGTCAAACCCCGAAACACCCTTCGTATCCAGCGAAACCCCCCTCCTACCCAGTGTGGCGATGTTATCGTTTTGACCATCAAAAACGGAACCGTCTTATCTGCCGCTAGTAGAGGGAGGTGTGTCCCGGTAATTATTACTTCGGGTAAATTTTCCCTTTTGTCGGAATGGGTGAAAATTTGGGTGAAATGGGTGAATTTGGGGGCACATGTCTGTGTGTGTGTGTGTGTTTCGGTGTTCGGTTATGCAAAGCAAACGAAAAAAAAATCCCCAACAACCAACCAACCCCTTTATCCATTCCTCACCCACCCCTTCCGTGCAAGGCCATTTTATACCGACTGAAGCTGTTGACTAGCGGCGGTTGTCGTAAACTAAATTGCTAGCATAATTATAATCGTATAACCACATTTTAATATAATCATCCTATTTAATTTCACTCAAACTTCCCCATCTACCCCCCACCCGATTCCTACTACATGCGGGAGTGTATGTGTTTGTTTGTGTGTAAATTGGCCATCTTCCTTCGCCCCCCCCCCCCCTCCCCCTCTTTTTGTTGGCGTTGAACAACATTGAAACACCGCAACAAACCACCCGGCAGTGGTATTAACGCGAACGTCCACAACCACCACCACCAACATCGCTCGACTTCCATTTCCGATTTAATTCGAAGCACGCAATGTTGCACGTACGTCACCCCCACTGGTAGTTCCCCCCCTCACGCCCGCCACATTATGCTTTGCCACGCCAACAAGGGTGGGATGGCTCACCGGGATACACTTTTCCACACGTTACCAGTTTATTGTTACGGCCACATACACACACACACACACACACACACACATACACACATGTCGGTTTTGGGGGTTGGAAAGTGGAAACCTGAATGGAAAAGTTTGTTTCTCCCCCCACAAGACCCCCATCCCCGCCATCACGGAGTGGAAAGGATGGCTAGTTTGTCCTTGCTGCTGCCGGTAATGGTTGCTTACACAAATGAACCGACTCAGGAACGGCACCCAGGAACGGTCGGTGTGACAGAGATGGGGTGTTTTGTGTGAAAATGAAATAGAAAGTGCCCGGAAATAGTAAGTGTTGGCCGACGATACAGTGAAATCGAGCGAGTAGCGGTGTACTGGCCGGTGGTGTTTGGAACCACCACCACCACCATCGCGCGGATTCACTGTTTACCTTCCTGCAAAAGGAATTGCTCGCCACCCCTGGCGCCTTTCCCTGGCGTTGTTTTTGGGTCCACACAGGGTGGGAGTCATTTATTGAGCGTTGAGAAGAGGAGGGCAGGGAAAGGATGCCAACAGTCGGTGTTATTGCAAACATTGCTCCAACCGTCCCAGCAGCTCCATCTGGTGCTCACACACATTTCTGCTTTTGAGGTTTTAATCCTTACGAGTTTCGAATAGTGGTGGTTCCGGAAGCATGGGAAACAACCCCCGGCCCCCTAGGCGTCCCCTTCCCCCTTGTTGCTTCTGGTTGTAATAAAACCAAACAACAATGCAACAGCACGCAGCACTAACACGGCTAGTACCGGCCAACCGTTTATGTACACGCATTCACAAACTTGCCTCTTTTCGGAACTAACCCCCCCCCCCCCCCCCCCCCCCTTGCCTAGGTGTAGTGGGGTGTGCTGGTTGATGTAAAATATGGTTGTTTATCGTTATCCCCTTCCTCGTGGTGGGGAATACAGGGGCAAAGGGATAAAATTCCACCGGCCAGAAGCAGGCCACAATCCAGAAGCATTTATAAAACTGGCCAAACCACCGACTCCCCCCCCCCGGGCAACCCCATTCTGCATTGTTATTGCTGCAGGCCACTTTTGATAAAAAGGGAGGTCCTCCCCACACACACACACACACACACACAGTGTGTCATTTTGGGGTATTGGATTGTCGGATTTGCCCACGGACAAAACACAATGGGAGGGAAAACAAATTGGAGTTGGGTGCGGGGGGGGAAGGGTCAGTATCAATTGTGAAATGTTTGCCAACTCCAAAACGAACGGTGGTTTTTTGGCACACGTACCAATAATGTTCGTGTACGTGTGTCCGATCGGGGTTGGGAAAAAGGGGGTGACAAAAGTTTTGGGGACGTGGGGAGATGGAAAACGTAAACGACTGCTAATATGTTACCCACACTCCGGTTGCGGTTTTGTCGGATTGCAATGTCGGAACTTCGAACTGGGCGGGCGGGCGAAGATCCAAATAATTGGCAGGCGAGATTTTTACTGTTGCGAATGAGTTTGTGGGGCCAGTGCCAAAAAAAGCATCGTCTTGGAGGATGTGTTTGCTTTGTTTTGGAACAAGCTATTGCTGCTGTTCGATATGTTTTAGCCTTATTTAATTAAACTTTATTAATTTATTGTACGCTATCATAATAAAAACATTGATCCAATAATGTTCCACAAAGTCCTCCAAAGTGTATCGCGCACGCTTGCTAATGCCCGGCGCATTGCAACGCCAGTGTTGCCAGCCAAACTTTCCCACTTATTGACTTTATTGTCTGTTTTGGCCGGTAAAGAAATTCACCGGTCGTTCACTTTTTGCACCATTCGGGAGTATTTATACTTCCCACCTCCCGCAAAACCGCAACCACTCCACAACGCCAACAACGGCGAATCCGAGCAAAAGTTTGCCCTTGTGACGCGAAGTTGGCATTAAAGTTCCACCAGCTTCCGTTCTGCAATGGCCGCCCCCCCTTCCTCCCCCTCCCGGGGGGCAAAACATTCACCCCGGGTGCTTCGTTTGCTGTAATTCATTTTAATTTGAACCATTTCCTGCTACATAAACGCAAATAAACGCCAACGCGTCGTCCTCGCCGGAACGACGCCATCGTCGGGGCTGGACTGGGCCGTCGTTGCCAAAGCGCGCGAACCACAGCCATACGGTACCACCCCCATTCCTGCTTTTAAGCTCCTTTTGTCGTGCTCAAACACCCCGGCAACACCGTGGCCGACATGGTTGACCTTTCCGCCGCACGCCTTCCCTTCGCGGAAGTGGCAGTGTTTTGAGTCGTGCGGCAATCGTTTGTAAATGACTGCGAAAGTTTTGCTCCCTCGCTGTGCCCTTCCATTCGCCGCTTAACGAGGCCCCGAACCATCGAGGATGGAGTGGAAAGGTCTCCTTCCAATTAAAACTCACCACCCACCACTCCCACACCGCTTTCCTGCCGGTGTTGTCCGTTGCGGTACCGTTTGGTCTCTTTGCGTTCAGGCAAGTTCCATCACCACACCACCCACAAAGGGCGGCAGTGTGCACAGCAAAACCGCTTCCGGTCCAATACCGAGTTCATATTTCATTATGCTTGCTCTTCTGTCTCTAACACACACACACACACACCGTTGCACCATCATAATTTCACCAAACCGGGTCCTTTCATCACCCAACGCCAAGTCCGGGGGAGAACTCTCCCCCTTTTTACGTTGACCCCCGTTGTGTGTGTGTGTGTTTCCCATGTTCTTTGTTTCGTTCGCGTGAAAACTCGTTTCAACTTTCAACCATGGCAAAGGGAAAACCACCATCAACACCACCACCAACCCCCGGTCGTCATCGTTGGACACGACTGGTGGTCGCAGTGGTTCACTGCTGGCTGACTGGTTTTGGGTGGGGGGGGGGGGGTTTTCCAACGCCTGGAACATGTTGACGATGGCACGATGTCGTTAAGGAGCAGCGAAAACCGCCCGGAAAACCTGGACCGAAGAAAAGGTGCACAGTAATTTCCACGGGTACCGCCCACCGGGCGGGGGGGGCACCACGGACACATCGTAACTGCTGCAGTGCGAAGGATGCAAGGTGAATGTTTTCATCGAAGGCGTTGAAGGCATTTTTTTTTTCACCACGTACAAAAGCGAACCCACTTCCTCTTGGCTGCTGGTGAATTGTTACGAACCCAAGCAGCAGCAAATGGGAATTGGGGTGAATGTTGGGACGACTTTCAAAAGGGGGGCAACTGTAGCGGCCACGTATAAATGTTTCATCGTTGGCACTAACTGTACTGGCTCAACCCGCTATATTGTGCTCGTTTTGGAACATTCTCTTGCCGTTTTTGATGTATGAACAGATAGTATGTAAAATGCACGTACCGAGGTGAAATCTATAGTTTGGGGAGGTTTTTCTTTCGACTTATTATGGTTTTCAAAAAAAAATGCAAGACTTTTGACAATGTTGCACTTTAAGGAAGTGTTTATTCTCCACCTGAGCTTTGTTAACCTCTGCAAAACGAAGTCTAAAAAAGCCTTTTGAAATATTTAATTTTGTCAGGATCAGTGGACCTCATTTGGGAACTAGATGCCTTTACACAGAGAGTTCATCTTCAATTCATTGAACCCATTTTTGAATTCTTGTCAAGTTGACAACAGTTGACTGGAATATGTTGAGGAAGACGAGGAATGTTTCCCAATAGTTCTGGGTCTAGAGTATGGGTCCAAATTGAAACTGAATCTGTAAAAAGTTTCCTATGTCGGCATTATCTGTTATCCCTTTGGAGAACTTTGCTTGCAACCTGTATGAGTCGGAGTAGGCTTTGCACGGATTCGAATTCATCTAGCAAAAGCATGGAAAAAAACGGATAGATTTCACGTCTACTTCCACATATAACATTTCAACTGGAAATGGAATAAACAGTATTAATTAAATAATGAAAAACTTTCCTTCTGTATGTCCCGGAAAGTAAACATGCAAACATAAATCGAATGGATCAATATACGACAACCACCACCACCAGGCCCGTGGAAAAATTGGTTCATTTGTATCACCGTAACCGCCTGTCGGAAAATTCATCTCCAACCACAATCGGTTCGACCAAACCGCAACTCTCTGTTGCAAGCGATACCGAAGCGAGACGGTGGCAAAAATACACCCCACCCAAAAAAAAAAAACCAAGCCCCACAAAACTATCGGCATACACTGCACTACACCGCAAAGTTTTGCCACGGTGGAACAGCTAAACCTAACCGCAGCAGCAGCCACCCATCCCCCATGCCAAAAGCCCATCGTGAAATGTTTGTTGCATTATGGGTGTGGGTTCTAATTCTGCGTGAACTATTCCACACCTGTTTCTCCGATGGGAACAAACAGACATCGGAATTTGTAATGTAATCGGTTTTGAGCGGCGGCTTTGGTTGCGAAGGGTTGCCCATTAAAACCGCAGAATTAATGACGTTTGCATCACGATAGTAGTATTTTCATAGTGGCTAATAGACCCCCCCCCCTCCCCCCTCCCCACAAACACCATTAGTCCACACAAGGCGCGGGTTGCCTCCCAAACGCGCTTCCATCGCGCTGGTTTGCATGATTTAATGTGTCCTTTTTTACTGTGAGAATGGAAAAAGCCAATGGAAAAATCAAAAGATATCACTTAAAAAAAAAAAAAACCGGGCCACTTATGGCCACAAACACAGCACAAGCCTCTCCTGTGCGTTGAGTGGCTGTCGGGAAGGGTAATAATATTTATATTCACACGTTTCCACGTCGGGGTGCACACTGTTGGACACTGCCAGCTGCCAGTGAAGTTTGCATACATTCCACACACACACAGCACGATCCTCGGGGAGGGCCACGGGCTCATTATTCATAATCGGTTTGGCCACATTCGCCATCCAAACAAAACTCCCACTGTTATTCATTGGGGGGGAGGTTGTTTGGGGACAAAAACGCCCGATCATGTACACACGGACGATTGACGTTAATGCGCACATAATGATTATAACAATTTAATTAAATCACTCAAATATCATAATTACTACCCGACACCGACACGAATCTCGCCAAACACCCCTGCCCTTCCCATTCCGCATCCCTTCCACACCACCATTGCTCGCCCACATGCATGCCCATGTTACTATGTTATTTGTATTGTGTATGTGTATGTGTGTGTGATAAACAATTGTGCATGCTATCAACACTTGACACTTGATAAGGGGCTTCTCATGTTGCTCGTTACGACACATAATTCGCATCACTCAATTGATTCACCATGTTTGTGTGCGGTCACAGGTGTTTGTGTGCTTTTACTACAAGTCGAATCTGTTGTTGTATTGTTTTTCTCTCGTTTTCGTTTACGTTCGTTTCCATCTCACGTTTTTGTACTTTCCATTCCAATTTCGCGAATCGTTAATTACATTTGATCATTGTTGCTACAAAACAACCACACTCTTGGCCACGCGACTTGCTACACACACCTATTCTGCCGGTTTGAAATAAACTAATTGGTTTCTGTTTTCTTTTCCCCGTTTTCTTTCCTTTTCCGACCTGTTGTTGTTGTTGCCTTTTATGTTTGGTTGTTTGGTCACCATTTTGGTCACCTGCAATGATTGGAACATCATCCTTCAAACATCATCCTTCCCGCCGGGTTCGTTCGCGTCCAATTCGCAGCAGCAGATTCACGCCCAGCAGATACCTGGCGGACCGCCACAACCGATACCGGGCCTCGGTGCGCTGGCCGGTCCACTGACGGCGTTCGGTGGCCCGATGGGTTTGCCACACGGTGCACCACAAAGCATGCTCAAGGCACCGCCCGATCTGCACCGGGAAGACCTAAAGGTACCGCTCGGTGGCCCATCCGCCGAGGAGCGCATGGTAAGTGTGGCAGTTGTGAGTCAGAATGCACCCAGCATCAACTGATCTATTCGTGGTTTCTCTTTAATTGCAGCGTAACTCGGTGTCGCCAGCGGATCGGGAAAAGTATCGGCCACGATCACCGCTCGAGCTGGACGGTGAGGCCAAGCGGCGGAAAGAGGAAAAACTTAACCACGTAAGTTTAGCACGATGGATGTGGGTGTTGTGTTTTTCGTTTTCCACTTCCTATCATGTCTGAATGCAACAGGGCGTGAATGTGTTTTGGGCGTATGCTATTCTTCCTCTGTTTACGCTTGCGTTGTTCCTTCCCTCAGTTGTGTGCGAATGCGAATGTGTGAAAGGTGCACTTTTTTGCGCCGGATTTAAAAGTGAGCTGTTTCTTCGCCTACACATGTCCCGAAGCATTACACAGATAGCATTATTTTAGATGCGGAATCAAGTAATTCATCGAAAATTATCTGATCTTGAATGGCCAACTATTAAATATATTAAATTTGCTTAAAGTATGCCAGCTTCCCGTGTGTAATAAACAAGAGTTGTAGGAGTAATAGCTCGCGCCAGATAGCCGGAACCTTAGTAAAGGTCTGCACTTAGAAGAGTTAGTAGTCGTCGATAACCTTAACCCTATGACCATTATAAGGATCCAATCATATCCTTGACCACTCGAAACAATTAAATTCCCACAAACATCTGGGAGCTTACTTGCTGATCGGCTGCAAATAGTCTTGATCGACGCTATCGTGGCCACAGTGGCCATCTTTATCTTTAGCTTGTGCTGTGATGTCCGATTTTTTTGGAGCAGTGACTGTTACCAGTTCGTAATTCGTATCAAATCAGTCATATTAAAATCCAAAAGTTCGAAAAAAGATGTGAGTGTTTTTAATTGCGATCCATCCTAGCCCATTTATTTAAATCATATTTTTAAATTAAGATTGTTAGCTTTAGAATCGAAATTCGGCGCTTCTCGTGGAATATTTTAATATCACAGTGGTAAATGATCGTTCCGAACAACGCACGTTGCATTTAAGTTTTAAAGAAATATCGTAAAAAATAGCCTAAAGCAGCTTATTATCCGTCTTGTTATTGTGCCAACATTCGCTTGATTCGCCAACACCCAGTAGTGGCTTCAGTTCCCTAGTCACCGTTGTTCATGCCCGCCCCATACACACTGTCGCTCTACCGTTCACTCACGTTCACATTTGCGTTTTATCCCCCTTCACAAACAAACAAACAAACAGCTCTCAGTTGAATCCGTGTATTGAACAGTTTGCCCTATTGTTTTGCAGGAAAGTGATGGTGAGAAAAGTGATCAGGATTTAGTGGTGGACGTCGCGAACGAAACGGTAAGGGTTGTATGTGTGCGTGTGTGTGCGTGTGTGTCGCGTGTGTGTGTATGTGTGCGTGCGTGTGTGTGCGTGTGTGTACGTTTGCACACAGCATCTTGCTGTAGAGATTCGTTGCCATTCTTGCCGTTCGAAATGTGGCAAAGAAAAAAAAAACATGGGCAAAAACATTAAGCGCACACTCACATGCAAAATTTCTCAAACCAAAGGCAAATTAAAGTAGAACAATTGGTTGATCGGAAACGGAAGCCATAGTGTCCTGGAGAAGAAGTCCTGGTTGCTCTACATTCTACTCTATCACCATCACTACCGCCACTCAACCAAGCTGTGTGTGTGTGTGTAACCATTGTTTTTGGTAGTGCCACAGACCAGCAAACTGTGTATTCCTTTTAGTTTAGCTTTAGGTTATTAATTTTGTTGCTTGCTTTCTCTTCATTGGGAGGTTTTTTGAGTTAGAGTGATAAAGCTGGAACCATTTCCTGCTTCTTGCCAAGTTGAAGTTGTAATACGTAGCGGTAGATGTGGAAGCTTTCCACCTTTTTGGAGATTTTGCAAGCTGAAATCAGCTTTTTCAATGTCTAAAGCAGTCCACAAGTGACGTTATGTTGTCAGTTGCGAAAGCCTTCTAATGGAATTGTTTAAATTCACACATTTGGCACCGCATTGTTGCACTTCAATTTGAAAAGAAGTCAAAAATAGTCGAAACTTTCTCATTTTCAATCTGAAAACCCTGTATTTTAGTACCCCATTCGGTTCATGATTTATTCGCCATTATCCAAAGTATGACTTCTGTTAGATGCTTCTGTTGACCCGTAAGCTTAGTTCGTATTAATCATGTACTCATTGCCATTGTGATTCCTAATTTAGTTTAGTTTGTTAATGGCCATCAGCAGAATCATGTACCGCTTATGTATTCGTAATAACCACTTATATGTACGCACTATCGCACACAAACACATCACATACTTCCTTGCCCGTTGTTGTCGTTTGTTTCCTCCTTTTGTTTTGTTTGCTCGTAGAAGATTGTGTACGGTCCTTTTCTCCCTGCGTTATGTGCATTTGTTGCTGTTCATGTTGCTGGTTATTGTCCCACCGTTGCGGTTGTGTGATCCTTTCTTAACCCAAAGCGTTTTGCCCCACTAAGAGTACAGTAGAATGTGCTTAGACGATGATCACTGTTAGTCGGTGTAATGTAGTGCCCACGGAACTAACCTGCTTCACACATTTTCTTTCGTTTCCATTTCCTGCAGGGTTCACCTTCACCCCGACCAAACGGTGATCATCAATCGGATCGTGGCGATCGGGACAGTATCGGACTGAACGGTAGCGATAAGGCCGGTTCGAGCAGCATGAAGGGTGCCAACGATCGACCACCGTCCCGTTCTGGTTCGAGTTCATCCCGATCAACGCCCAGCCTCAAAACGAAAGATGTAAGGCATCGATCCCACCAAAGAAAATCTCACACCATGTGACATTGCTTCTGTAACAGAACCGTACCGCTAACCTTTTCAGCTCGATAAACCTGGAACACCCGGAGCGAAGGCCCGTGTTCCCACGCCCAACTCGTCCACACCCGGTGTCCCGAAAGCCGTAGTACCTTCACCAGCCGCCGGCTACCCACCCTCGCCATATCAGCGTCCGTCGGATCCGTATGCGCGGCCCCCGCCCGACCCGTACGGTCGGCCTCCGATGCCTTTCGATCCGCACGGTCACGTACGTACCAACGGTATTGCGCTACCCGTGTCAAGCGGAAAACCGTGAGTATAATCATATCCTTTTAAGCTTTTAAGCGACAAAAGCGCCTCAATGTATGCAATCACGGGTGTCCCAATTGTCTCCATCCCCCATCCAGTGCCTACTCTTACCACATGAACGGTGAAGGTGCCCCACAGCCCGTGCCGTTTCCTGCGGATGCCCTAACGGGACCCGGTATTCCACGACATGCCCGCCAAATCAACACCCTGTCGCACGGTGAGGTCGTGTGTGCGGTCACCATCTCCAACCCGACCAAGTACGTCTACACCGGCGGTAAGGGATGCGTGAAGGTGTGGGATATATCGCAGCCCGGCAACAAGAGTCCGGTCAGCCAGTTGGACTGTCTGGTAAGTGCGTTCGCCCTCTCGTGGGTACTCTCATGGGAGTTCCAAACAGGACGTCCCTTTAATGGCTTGTTGGTTATAATTCGCAGCAGCGAGACAACTATATTCGCTCCGTGAAGCTGCTCCCGGACGGCCGTACACTGATCGTCGGCGGTGAAGCGTCGAACCTTTCGATCTGGGATCTGGCGAGTCCGACGCCAAGGATAAAAGCGGAACTAACGTCGGCCGCCCCGGCCTGTTACGCGCTCGCCATCAGTCCCGACTCGAAGGTGTGCTTTTCGTGCTGCAGCGATGGTAACATTGCCGTGTGGGATCTGCACAATCAGACGCTGGTGCGACAGTTCCAGGGCCACACGGATGGTGCGTCCTGTATCGACATCAGCCCGGACGGATCACGGCTCTGGACCGGCGGGTTGGACAACACGGTACGATCGTGGGATTTGCGCGAGGGTCGTCAACTGCAGCAGCATGACTTTAGCTCACAAATCTTCTCCCTCGGCTACTGTCCAACGGGTAAGTTGTGTAAGGTGCAACCGTGCGAAAAGTGCGTAAATTGCTCACCCGAATCTCCATTCATTCACAGGCGAGTGGTTAGCGGTTGGTATGGAAAATTCACACGTCGAGGTACTGCACGCGACGAAACAGGACAAATATCAGCTGCATTTGCACGAAAGCTGCGTCCTTTCGTTGCGGTTTGCCGCCTGCGGCAAATGGTTCGTCTCGACCGGCAAGGATAATCTGCTGAACGCGTGGCGTACACCTTACGGGGCAAGCATTTTCCAGGTACGTTTCTAGCGCTGGGTTGGAGAGAAAACCCGAAAACGTTGTCATTAATATACTACATATTCTTCATCTTTCTTCAAAACTAGTCAAAGGAAACCTCATCAGTACTAAGTTGTGATATTTCAACCGATGATAAGTACATTGTGACCGGGTCCGGTGATAAGAAAGCAACAGTGTACGAGGTGATCTACTAAAACCGGTTAGAAAACCACGCGACCGCAACCGGTTTAAGGCAACCGCGTCATTATTGTGCGACGGATGTGTTTGCTTTGGTTTTGCTACGTGAGACACAACAGAGTGCACACAGTATAACACACATAAGTGACTTAAAACGTCGACAGAATGGCCTCGTGTGAACGGAAAACCCGAACCCCGAAGTAATGGAGGGACAATGAATTATGATACACATCCAAGCATGAAATCAAACTGCTATGTACAAAGTAAAGGACACACAATACCACACAACAACACACACACACACAGAGAAGCGGATAAAGGACCCCTCGATAGTTGACCGCTCTTGCAGCAGTGTGTCGCTTATATCTCAGTTAATTATTTGTTTTTTAGATTTCTAATCCTGTACTAATATGTGAAACGCGTGTGTGTGTTTGTGTGGTTGCACATGTTGCGGGTGGATGTGTGCGAGAGCGTGTACATACATGTAAGCGAGTGTGCGTGTGTGCTTGTGTATAACAGTAGCGTGTAAGCTCAGAAGCGCAGAATCACAAAGTAAATATTAAGTAACTTAAGCGTGTGACTAAGTGCGGTAGGTAGCAAAAAGTGGGTGAAAACATGGAAGAAAAACTACTATAGCAATCGAAAAGAAAAAAAAAACAAACAAAAAACCACAGGTCGTAACCATTGACAAAGGATGAAGTAAAAGAGAAGGGAAGAAAAACTACAATTTACACGGACCTACTGCTTCAAACGAATGGAATGAATGCACGGATCTGTGCAGCCAACATGAGCAGAAGAAGAGGATTCACGAAAAACGCCTAAGCATTGTCTATTGTTAAAGAGTAAACGTGTGGATTTGAAATCGGGTTCAGTAGCAGAAAGCTAGCGAAAAATATATTATAATCAAGCAGCAGTGCAAGCATCAGCAACAAGGAAATAAAACTGAGAACTACATCATCCCAATGCAAACCACGAGGAGAAACAAAACGTAAAAACTCATCCCAACAGTGTGTCAAACATGAGATTATAGAAGTGGACGAAAGGAACAAACCAAACAAACAAGCGATAAACAGCAAAAAGCAAATGAAAATGTAGAAGAAAACAAGCATCACCCCAACCGGGGTGCGAACTGTGTATAATAGGACAAAAAGGGTGATGATGTTGCACGTATAGGCGAAACAAATCAGTTGCTTAGTAGGCGAAGAAGCATACATTTGCACCTATTAACCGATTCATCTAAACCGCTCTGGTTGTACAGTATTGTTTTTTGAGCCCTTCGAGCGCGCGCATTCTCAGCGGTTTCAGCCAACAGGATTGATGTGAAGCGAAATGATGGGGAGGTCTGCCTCTTTCTCTCTCTTTCTCTTTCTCTCTCTCACACACACACACTAACGCTGCAGCAAGCAAATGAGTAAAACCCGCCAAAGGCAGACATCCAGATGCAATTGGTAACGTACAGACACATAAGGATTAGAGTGGTTTAAGGGACGAAGGAAACATATGAGAAAGAGTAACAATAGCCGGTAATGATGATGAGTCCCACCTCATACCCCAAACATGGATCCAGTTGCTGCAAAAAAAAAAAGAAAAGAAAAGAGCGAAAGCGAAGAGCTTCACGGTTTGTGGTTGTTTTCTGTTATTTGTTTAGTTATCGATGAATTTAAAACAAAACATCGCGATCGAGCAAAGCATATATTGAAGGCAAGTGGAAAACAGGTTGCTCATTTCAACTCTGCTGCTGCTCTGCGGGGGATGGAATAAGCCGAAAGGTTAAGTAATATATTTATGATTGAGATAAATTTCGGTTGAAACAGTTACACGAAAATTGTAGAACTGAACCGAATGCTGTAGAGCCAGGCAAATGTTTCATTTCCATTTCAATTCTACACAGTCGAGAAGTGTTCAATTACAATGCTAAAAATACAGCCCAGAATGCGAGCGACCGTACCGCGAGGATCGTTGTGGAATGGTAACAATTGAACATTTGCAGCATTTACGGATCGATGGTACGCGGCCCCCCGATATAACGTATTAATTCCTTTTCACTTCATTCTGTTTCTGTCTTAATGGCCACACCGGAACGTGCAATGGGCTTGTGTGTGTGCGGGGCAGTAGTTTGCAAAAAATCTTCTAAGCTTGATTCTATGCCGAATCACAAGAACAGCTCACAGCCCCGATCCCTTTCGATTGCTCTTGGATGATGAATGTAGCAGCGTTGTAAGTTAGCAGCGAACGATGTAGAAAGAAGAAGCGCACTGTGAAGGCAGAACGGCAGACGGTTTGATGATGATGATGATGATGGCCGTGAAACATAATGAATATTTTTAGAAATGGAAAACGAAAACTATTACCAAGTGTGTCCAGAGTGGTTTTTGTCACTGCGGTTTTACGTTACGTATTTCCGTGTGCGAAAGAATCCTTATGCGAATGGTTACTTACATAGGCTATGTAAAGAAACAGGTAAGTACAAATAAAAAATGCTCTCATTATAATACTCCACTTGGTGCACCAATGAAATTTTCATTGGGGATTTTAAAATGGGTACTTTTTAGTTGATCCTGCCGGAAGGGATCATCGTGTGATCTCACTAGAAACCCTTACCAAATTAACACAATGAATACAAAAGCAGTAAATGATGCATTTGGTTGTGCATTTGGTGGGATAATTTGTGAATAGTTCAGTATGAGCTACGTCCCGTATGTGTGGAAGGACGATGTACAAGCTCTATAAGCCAGATGACAAACTCACTGTTGTATTACAAATTAGATTCACCAGGTTCCGGTGGGCTGGTCACGTCATGTGAATGACACTGGACGAGCCACAGCCCGTAAAGTCCGTTCAGGACGTCCACATGGACAGGCTTGGTTGATTCAAATGGTGATGGAGTGATGGCGTTGTTGCATCCGCCGGAAAGACCGTGATAAAGGATTGGCAGATGAAGGCGCTCGACTGTGAGCGGTCTAGAGGACTCCTGCAGCATGCCAAGACCGTGAAGCGATTGTAGCGCATGATAAGTAACTTAAAGTCAACCTGTCGAAAACTTTTTTGGGATGAGTAAAGGTTGAGCCCAACTTCTTTGGAGCTGACAGCATCGGATTTCCTTTCGATGTTTTGGAAATTGAACACAAGGAACTGAGAAACCATGAACCCTATCTTAGAAACCTAGGAAGAAGCGATCTTAATCGACCGTTCAACGAATGGGTAGCGATATAAACACATTTCTGTTACACGAAGCTGAGGTCGTACTCATCACATTAGTTACCATAATTGGTCTGTATGTCAATAGTCGAATGCTTCATTTCACCAACAGAAGCCATTCGTTCTGTGCATTAAATATTGACCTTTCATGTGTACCGATTGTTAGACTTTTATCAAACAAACGAAACAGACCGAATTCTTCTTTGGTGGGAAAAGAAGCACAACAAATCACCAACAAGAACAGCTCTCCCCTGGGACCGGTCGTTAGCGATGACCATGCTCATCGAAGCTAGATAAACCCGACCTCAGGAAGAGGACATCTGGTTTGCTCTGCTGTCTGCCACGGATCGCACGTCTCGTTGAAGCTGATTGATGACAAAACTCATATCACACAAAAACCTTCTGGCAACTGTTGTTTGCTGGTCTGTTTACTAGAACGGAAATTCGACTGATAAGTAATCAATCGTGCCATGATGCACCAGGCGCACCATTCATCGATCGAGTTATTAGAATGAAGATCTCATCCACATGCACTCCTCTCATTGTCACTTGACACTAATGCGTCCGCGCGTAGCCTCCGGTTGCGAACTCACTTTCCAAGTATCGATACACGTACCAGCGCCAGATGGCTCCAGGCGAGCAGCAGAAACCCGGTCGACGTCAATGATCTTGCCACGAATGTCTACACTGACCGTGTCGTGCTAGTGGACGTGATGATGTGTGATGCTATCAGTTTTATCTCGTTTGGCAGCCAACAGCGAGAGGCCACGGGAACGCGATGATCCCGGGGAAAATCCGTCGCGGCCGTCGTTCCGGTGCCGCTGATATCTTTCAAAACGCAACGCTTTGCGCCGTATCATCTTTCACGATGCGGACGGCAAGCGTCGGGTTCGAAGGCGATGTGACCATTCAGTCAGTTCAGTCTGCACGATCGACATCGATCGGACGTCGTGTGAAGCATGGATTTTGGCAGCTTTCAACAATCGTCCGACGATTTTCTGGCCAACGGTTTCTACCATCTGTACACCGAGCTGCAGGATGACAGGGACATTGCGCTGGCGCTGTCAGAACTAACGTGTGCCACGTTTGCACCAACGGACACCAGGAAGGAAGATCAAGCGTGCCCTGTAGTGATGGACGCACCGTCATCAAGTTCAACGCACCTCATACACTCTCTGGACAGCGTGAACGATCTGGAGCTGGAGTTGAATGTGGAAGATTTCATTCTCGAGTACAACTGCGTGAACTTTAGCCAACTGTGGGAAAACGAACTACGGTTGCCGGAAAACACGTACCTATGTGACGATTCTTGTGAAGCATTCATTCGACAGTCGAATGCCGTGGAAAGTGTCTCCATTAGCTCCGATAAAGTATCTGCCAGTGAGCTGGATGTGTCACAGACCCTGCCAGCGACAGTGCAAGGTGTAACCGAACCCGACTCGACCGGAACGTTCGTCTGTCCGTTTGAAAGCTGCCGCAAGGTGTACGCCAAACCGGTACATCTGAAGGCTCATCTTAGGCGGCACGTGGGCGACAAACCGTATCACTGCAAGTGGCCAGGATGTCAGTGGCGATTTTCGCGCTCGGACGAACTGTCGCGCCACTTCCGGTCCCATTCGGGTGTGAAACCGTACCGGTGTGAGTACTGTCCGAAATGCTTTTCCCGTTCCGATCATCTGGCCAAGCATCGGAAAGTGCACGAGCGGAAGATGAGCGTGGCGTCGGGGAAATTGAAGGGGTCGCCTGGTGGATTGATGGGAGCGGTACCACCTAGAGGACGGCCAGGCCGGAAACCCAAGCAACCGACGGCAAAACGCTCGTGAATGTACAAATGGACAGAAGAATAAATGAGGTGATACGCAAGTGGGTGTATACATAAATTAATTTAATACGTTAGTTTACGACTTTGCTGGTGAAACAATCGTACTCGAAAATTGTTATATCAAATAAATGTAGCAATGAAATCCTCCAACAGTTTGTGAAGTACACGATGTTGCTCGTTGGCGTTTTATCACAAGCCCCCGAAATAGCTCCGGATAAGTTGAATCGAACTAAACGTTACAGAACTTCAGCAACTACCATTCCAGCTCTTCCGCTCTCGCATGTTATCATTGAGCGTGTTGGTAGATCTTCTACTGCATTGACTATCACGATCGCATACTATCAAACTCACCAGAAGGATCGCTAGTGTAAGTGAGATGCACGAAATGGTAAGTATCCTTCATCTCTCTCTCTCAAACTCCCTGTCGACGGATACGAAATTCCATACAAACGTGCCGTTTTCCGATGTGTGTCACCAGGAGAGCATCCAAAACAGGAGGTAGCAATCATTCTCCTCCAGCGGACATATTGCTCTTCCGCTCTCGCATGTTATCATTGAGCGTGTTGGTAGATCTTCTACTGCATTGACTATCACGATCGCATACTATCAAACTCTCCAGAAGGATCGCTAGTGTAAGTGAGATGCACGAAATGGAAAGTATCCTTCATCTCTCTCTCTCAAACTCCCTGTCTACGGACAGAAAAATTCCATACAAACGTGCCGTGTTCAGATGTGTGTCACCAGGAGAGCATCCAAAACAGGAGGTAGCAATCATTCTCCTCCAGCGGACATATTGCTCTTCCGCTCTCGCATGTTATCATTGAGCGTGTTGGTAGATCTTCTACTACATTGACTATCACGATCGCATACTATCAAACTCACCAGAAGGATCGCTAGTGTAAGTGAGATACATGAAATGGAAAGTATCCTTCATCTCTCTCTCTCTCTCAAACTCCCTGTCGACGGACACGAAATTCCATACAAACGTGCCGTGTTCAGATGTGTGTCACCAGGAGAGCATCCAAAACAGGAGGTAGCAATCATTCTCCTCCAGCGGACATATTGCTCTTCCGCTCTCGCATGTTATCATTGAGCGTGTTGGTAGATCTTCTACTACATTGACTATCACGATCGCATACTATCAAACTCACCAGAAGGATCGCTAGTGTAAGTGAGATGCATGAAATGGAAAGTATCCTTCATCTCTCTCTCTCAAACTCCCCGTCGACGGACACGAAATTCCATACAAACGAGCCGTTTTCCGATGTATGTCACCAGGAGAGCATCCAAAACAGGAGGTAGCAATCATTCTCCTCCAGCGGACATATTGCTCTTCCGCTCTCGCATGTTATCATTGAGCGTGTTGGTAGATCTTCTACTACATTGACTATCACGATCGCATACTATCAAACTCACCAGAAGAATCGCTAGTGTAAGTGAGATGCATGAAATGGAAAGTATCCTTCATCTCTCTCTCTCTCTCAAACTCCCTGTCGACGGACACGAAATTCCATACAAACGTGCCGTGTTCAGATGTGTGTCACCAGGAGAGCATCCAAAACAGGAGGTAGCAATCATTCTCCTCCAGCGGACATATTGCTCTTCCGCTCTCGCATGTTATCATTGAGCGTGTTGGTAGATCTTCTACTACATTGACTATCACGATCGCATACTATCAAACTCACCAGAAGAATCGCTAGTGTAAGTGAGATGCACGAAATGGTAAGTATCCTTCATCTCTATCTCTCAAACTCCCTGTCGACGGATACGAAATTCCATACAAACGTGCCGTTTTCCGATGTATGTCACCAGGAGAGCATCCAAAACAGGAGGTAGCAATCATTCTCCTCCAGCGGACGTATTGCTCTTTCGCTCTCGCATGTTATCATTGAGCGTGTTGGTAGATCTTCTACTACATTGACTATCACGATCGCATACTATCAAACTCACCAGAAGGATCGCTAGTGTAAGTGAGATGCACGAAATGGTAAGTATCCTTCATCTCTATCTCTCAATCTCCCTGTCGACGGATACGAAATTCCATACAAACGTGCCGTTTTCCGATGTATGTCACCAGGAGAGCATCCAAAACAGGAGGTAGCAATCATTCTCCTCCAGCGGACGTATTGCTCTTTCGCTCTCGCATGTTATCATTGAGCGTGTTGGTAGATCTTCTACTACATTGACTATCACGATCGCATACTATCAAACTCACCAGAAGGATCGCTAGTGTAAGTGAGATGCACGAAATGGTAAGTATCCTTCATCTCTATCTCTCAATCTCCCTGTCGACGGATACGAAATTCCATACAAACGTGCCGTTTTCCGATGTATGTCACCAGGAGAGCATCCAAAACAGGAGGTAGCAATCATTCTCCTCCAGCGGACGTATTGCTCTTTCGCTCTCGCATGTTATCATTGAGCGTGTTGGTAGATCTTCTACTACATTGACTATCACGATCGCATACTATCAAACTCACCAGAAGGATCGCTAGTGTAAGTGAGATGCACGAAATGGTAAGTATCCTTCATCTCTATCTCTCAATCTCCCTGTCGACGGATACGAAATTCCATACAAACGTGCCGTTTTCCGATGTATGTCACCAGGAGAGCATCCAAAACAGGAGGTAGCAATCATTCTCCTCCAGCGGACGTATTGCTCTTTCGCTCTCGCATGTTATCATTGAGCGTGTTGGTAGATCTTCTACTACATTGACTATCACGATCGCATACTATCAAACTCACCAGAAGAATCGCTAGTGTAAGTGAGATGCACGAAATGGTAAGTATCCTTCATCTCTATCTCTCAATCTCCCTGTCGACGGATACGAAATTCCATACAAACGTGCCGTTTTCCGATGTATGTCACCAGGAGAGCATCCAAAACAGGAGGTAGCAATCATTCTCCTCCAGCGGACGTATTGCTCTTTCGCTCTCGCATGTTATCATTGAGCGTGTTGGTAGATCTTCTACTACATTGACTATCACGATCGCATACTATCAAACTCACCAGAAGGATCGCTAGTGTAAGTGAGATGCACGAAATGGTAAGTATCCTTCATCTCTATCTCTCAATCTCCCTGTCGACGGATACGAAATTCCATACAAACGTGCCGTTTTCCGATGTATGTCACCAGGAGAGCATCCAAAACAGGAGGTAGCAATCATTCTCCTCCAGCGGACGTATTGCTCTTTCGCTCTCGCATGTTATCATTGAGCGTGGCGGTAGATCTTCTACTGCATTGACTATCACGATCGCATACTATCAAACTCTCCAGAAGGATCGCTAGTGTAAGTGAGATGCACGAAATGGAAAGTATCCTTCATCTCTATCTCTCAATCTCCCTGTCGACGGATACGAAATTCCATACAAACGTGCCGTTTTCCGATGTATGTCACCAGGAGAGCATCCAAAACAGGAGGTAGCAATCATTCTCCTCCAGCGGACATATTGCTCTTCCGCTCTCGCATGTTATCATTGAGCGTGTTGGTAGATCTTCTACTACATTGACTATCACGATCGCATACTATCAAACTCACCAGAAGGATCGCTAGTGTAAGTGAGATGCACGAAATGGTAAGTATCCTTCATCTCTCTCTCTCAAACTCCCTGTCGACGGACAGAAAAATTCCATACAAACGTGCCGTGTTCAGATGTGTGTCACCAGGAGAGCATCCAAAACAGGAGGTAGCAATCATTCTCCTCCAGCGGACATATTGCTCTTCCGCTCTCGCATGTTATCATTGAGCGTGTTGGTAGATCTTCTACTACATTGACTATCACGATCGCATACTATCAAACTCACCAGAAGGATCGCTAGTGTAAGTGAGATACATGAAATGGAAAGTATCCTTCATCTCTCTCTCTCAAACTCCCTGTCGACGGATACGAAATTCCATACAAACGTGCCGTTTTCCGATGTATGTCACCAGGAGAGCATCCAAAACAGGAGGTAGCAATCATTCCCCTGCAGCGTACGTATTGCTCTTTCGCTCTCGCATGTTATCATTGAGCGTGTTGGTAGATCTTCTACTGCATTGACTATCACGATTGCATACTATCAAACTCTCCAGAAGGATCGCTAGTGTAAGTGAGATGCATGAAATGGTAAGTATTCTTCATCTCTATCTCTCAATCTCCCTGTCGACGGATACGAAATTCCATACAAACGTGCCGTTTTCCGATGTATGTCACCAGGAGAGCATCCAAAACAGGAGGTAGCAATCATTCTCCTCCAGCGGACATATTGCTCTTCCGCTCTCGCATGTTATCATTGAGCGTGTTGGTAGATCTTCTACTACATTGACTATCACGATCGCATACTATCAAACTCACCAGAAGAATCGCTAGTGTAAGTGAGATGCACGAAATGGTAAGTATCCTTCATCTCTATCTCTCAATCTCCCTGTCGACGGATACGAAATTCCATACAAACGTGCCGTTTTCCGATGTATGTCACCAGGAGAGCATCCAAAACAGGAGGTAGCAATCATTCTCCTCCAGCGGACGTATTGCTCTTTCGCTCTCGCATGTTATCATTGAGCGTGTTGGTAGATCTTCTACTACATTGACTATCACGATCGCATACTATCAAACTCACCAGAAGGATCGCTAGTGTAAGTGAGATGCACGAAATGGTAAGTATTCTTCATCTCTATCTCTCAATCTCCCTGTCGACGGATACGAAATTCCATACAAACGTGCCGTTTTCCGATGTATGTCACCAGGAGAGCATCCAAAACAGGAGGTAGCAATCATTCTCCTCCAGCGGACGTATTGCTCTTTCGCTCTCGCATGTTATCATTGAGCGTGGCGGTAGATCTTCTACTGCATTGACTATCACGATCGCATACTATCAAACTCTCCAGAAGGATCGCTAGTGTAAGTGAGATGCACGAAATGGAAAGTATCCTTCATCTCTCTCTCTCAAACTCCCTGTCGACGGACAGAAAAATTCCATACAAACGTGCCGTGTTCAGATGTGTGTCACCAGGAGAGCATCCAAAACAGGAGGTAGCAATCATTCTCCTCCAGCGGACATATTGCTCTTCCGCTCTCGCATGTTATCATTGAGCGTGTTGGTAGATCTTCTACTACATTGACTATCACGATCGCATACTATCAAACTCACCAGAAGGATCGCTAGTGTAAGTGAGATACATGAAATGGAAAGTATCCTTCATCTCTCTCTCTCAAACTCCCTGTCGACGGACACGAAATTCCATACAAACGAGCCGTTTTCCGATGTGTGTCACCAGGAGAGCATCCAAAACAGGAGGTAGCAATCATTCTCCTCCAGCGGACGTATTGCTCTTTCGCTCTCGCATGTTATCATTGAGCGTGTTGGTAGATCTTCTACTACATTGACTATCACGATCGCATACTATCAAACTCACCAGAAGGATCGCTAGTGTAAGTGAGATGCACGAAATGGTAAGTATCCTTCATCTCTATCTCTCAATCTCCCTGTCGACGGATACGAAATTCCATACAAACGTGCCGTTTTCCGATGTATGTCACCAGGAGAGCATCCAAAACAGGAGGTAGCAATCATTCTCCTCCAGCGGACGTATTGCTCTTTCGCTCTCGCATGTTATCATTGAGCGTGGCGGTAGATCTTCTACTGCATTGACTATCACGATCGCATACTATCAAACTCTCCAGAAGGATCGCTAGTGTAAGTGAGATGCACGAAATGGTAAGTATCCTTCATCTCTATCTCTCAATCTCCCTGTCGACGGACAGAAAAATTCCATACAAACGTGCCGTTTTCCGATGTATGTCACCAGGAGAGCATCCAAAACAGGAGGTAGCAATCATTCTCCTCCAGCGGACGTATTGCTCTTTCGCTCTCGCATGTTATCATTGAGCGTGGCGGTAGATCTTCTACTGCATTGACTATCACGATCGCATACTATCAAACTCTCCAGAAGGATCGCTAGTGTAAGTGAGATGCACGAAATGGAAAGTATCCTTCATCTCTCTCTCTCAAACTCCCCGTCGACGGACACGAAATTCCATACAAACGTGCCGTTTTCCGATGTGTGTCACCAGGAGAGCATCCAAAACAGGAGGTAGCAATCATTCCCCTGCAGCGTACGTATTGCTCTTTCGCTCTCGCATGTTATCATTGAGCGTGTTGGTAGATCTTCTACTGCATTGACTATCACGATTGCATACTATCAAACTCTCCAGAAGGATCGCTAGTGTAAGTGAGATGCATGAAATGGTAAGTATTCTTCATCTCTATCTCTCAATCTCCCTGTCGACGGATACGAAATTCCATACAAACGTGCCGTTTTCCGATGTATGTCACCAGGAGAGCATCCAAAACAGGAGGTATCAATCATTCTCCTCCAGCGGACATATTGCTCTTCCGCTCTCGCATGTTATCATTGAGCGTGTTGGTAGATCTTCTACTACATTGACTATCACGATCGCATACTATCAAACTCACCAGAAGAATCGCTAGTGTAAGTGAGATGCACGAAATGGTAAGTATCCTTCATCTCTATCTCTCAATCTCCCTGTCGACGGATACGAAATTCCATACAAACGTGCCGTTTTCCGATGTATGTCACCAGGAGAGCATCCAAAACAGGAGGTAGCAATCATTCTCCTCCAGCGGACGTATTGCTCTTTCGCTCTCGCATGTTATCATTGAGCGTGTTGGTAGATCTTCTACTACATTGACTATCACGATCGCATACTATCAAACTCACCAGAAGGATCGCTAGTGTAAGTGAGATGCACGAAATGGTAAGTATCCTTCATCTCTATCTCTCAATCTCCCTGTCGACGGACAGAAAAATTCCATACAAACGTGCCGTTTTCCGATGTATGTCACCAGGAGAGCATCCAAAACAGGAGGTAGCAATCATTCTCCTCCAGCGGACGTATTGCTCTTTCGCTCTCGCATGTTATCATTGAGCGTGGCGGTAGATCTTCTACTGCATTGACTATCACGATCGCATACTATCAAACTCTCCAGAAGGATCGCTAGTGTAAGTGAGATGCACGAAATGGAAAGTATCCTTCATCTCTCTCTCTCAAACTCCCCGTCGACGGACACGAAATTCCATACAAACGTGCCGTTTTCCGATGTGTGTCACCAGGAGAGCATCCAAAACAGGAGGTAGCAATCATTCCCCTGCAGCGTACGTATTGCTCTTTCGCTCTCGCATGTTATCATTGAGCGTGTTGGTAGATCTTCTACTGCATTGACTATCACGATTGCATACTATCAAACTCTCCAGAAGGATCGCTAGTGTAAGTGAGATGCATGAAATGGTAAGTATTCTTCATCTCTCTCTCTCAATCTCCCTGTCGACGGATACGAAATTCCATACAAACGTGCCGTTTTCCGATGTATGTCACCAGGAGAGCATCCAAAACAAGAGGTAGCAATCATTCTCCTCCAGCGGACGTATTGCTCTTTCGCTCTCGCATGTTATCATTGAGCGTGGCGGTAGATCTTCTACTGCATTGACTATCACGATCGCATACTATCAAACTCACCAGAAGAATCGCTAGTGTAAGTGAGATGCACGAAATGGTAAGTATCCTTCATCTCTATCTCTCAATCTCCCTGTCGACGGATACGAAATTCCATACAAACGTGCCGTTTTCCGATGTATGTCACCAGGAGAGCATCCAAAACAGGAGGTAGCAATCATTCTCCTCCAGCGGACGTATTGCTCTTTCGCTCTCGCATGTTATCATTGAGCGTGTTGGTAGATCTTCTACTACATTGACTATCACGATCGCATACTATCAAACTCACCAGAAGAATCGCTAGTGTAAGTGAGATGCACGAAATGGTAAGTATCCTTCATCTCTATCTCTCAATCTCCCTGTCGACGGACACGAAATTCCATACAAACGAGCCGTTTTCCGATGTGTGTCACCAGGAGAGCATCCAAAACAGGAGGTAGCAATCATTCTCCTCCAGCGTACGTATTGCTCTTTCGCTCTCGCATGTTATCATTGAGCGTGTTGGTAGATCTTCTACTACATTGACTATCACGATCGCATACTATCAAACTCACCAGAAGAATCGCTAGTGTAAGTGAGATGCATGAAATGGAAAGTATCCTTCATCTCTATCTCTCAATCTCCCTGTCGACGGACAGAAAAATTCCATACAAACGTGCCGTTTTCCGATGTATGTCACCAGGAGAGCATCCAAAACAGGAGGTAGCAATCATTCTCCTCCAGCGGACGTATTGCTCTTTCGCTCTCGCATGTTATCATTGAGCGTGGCGGTAGATCTTCTACTGCATTGACTATCACGATCGCATACTATCAAACTCTCCAGAAGGATCGCTAGTGTAAGTGAGATGCACGAAATGGAAAGTATCCTTCATCTCTCTCTCTCAAACTCCCCGTCGACGGACACGAAATTCCATACAAACGTGCCGTTTTCCGATGTGTGTCACCAGGAGAGCATCCAAAACAGGAGGTAGCAATCATTCTCCTCCAGCGGACGTATTGCTCTTTCGCTCTCGCATGTTATCATTGAGCGTGTTGGTAGATCTTCTACTACATTGACTATCACGATCGCATACTATCAAACTCTCCAGAAGGATCGCTAGTGTAAGTGAGATGCACGAAATGGAAAGTATCCTTCATCTCTCTCTCTCAAACTCCCCGTCGACGGACACGAAATTCCATACAAACGTGCCGTTTTCCGATGTGTGTCACCAGGAGAGCATCCAAAACAGGAGGTAGCAATCATTCTCCTCCAGCGGACATATTGCTCTTCCGCTCTCGCATGTTATCATTGAGCGTGTTGGTAGATCTTCTACTACATTGACTATCACGATCGCATACTATCAAACTCACCAGAAGAATCGCTAGTGTAAGTGAGATGCACGAAATGGTAAGTATCCTTCATCTCTCTCTCTCAATCTCCCTGTCGACGGACAGAAAAATTCCATACAAACGTGCCGTTTTCCGATGTATGTCACCAGGAGAGCATCCAAAACAGGAGGTAGCAATCATTCTCCTCCAGCGTGCCTATTGCTCTTCCGCTCTCGCATGTTATCATTGAGCGTGGCGGTAGATCTTCTACTGCATTGACTATCACGATCGCATACTATCAAACTCTCCAGAAGGATCGCTAGTGTAAGTGAGATGCACGAAATGGTAAGTATCCTTCATCTCTATCTCTCAATCTCCCTGTCGACGGATACGAAATTCCATACAAACGTGCCGTTTTCCGATGTATGTCACCAGGAGAGCATCCAAAACAGGAGGTAGCAATCATTCTCCTCCAGCGGACGTATTGCTCTTTCGCTCTCGCATGTTATCATTGAGCGTGGCGGTAGATCTTCTACTGCATTGACTATCACGATCGCATACTATCAAACTCTCCAGAAGGATCGCTAGTGTAAGTGAGATGCACGAAATGGAAAGTATCCTTCATCTCTCTCTCTCAAACTCCCCGTCGACGGACACGAAATTCCATACAAACGTGCCGTTTTCCGATGTGTGTCACCAGGAGAGCATCCAAAACAGGAGGTAGCAATCATTCCCCTGCAGCGTACGTATTGCTCTTTCGCTCTCGCATGTTATCATTGAGCGTGTTGGTAGATCTTCTACTGCATTGACTATCACGATTGCATACTATCAAACTCTCCAGAAGGATCGCTAGTGTAAGTGAGATGCATGAAATGGTAAGTATTCTTCATCTCTATCTCTCAATCTCCCTGTCGACGGATACGAAATTCCATACAAACGTGCCGTTTTCCGATGTATGTCACCAGGAGAGCATCCAAAACAGGAGGTAGCAATCATTCTCCTCCAGCGGACGTATTGCTCTTTCGCTCTCGCATGTTATCATTGAGCGTGTTGGTAGATCTTCTACTACATTGACTATCACGATCGCATACTATCAAACTCACCAGAAGGATCGCTAGTGTAAGTGAGATGCACGAAATGGTAAGTATCCTTCATCTCTATCTCTCAATCTCCCTGTCGACGGACAGAAAAATTCCATACAAACGTGCCGTTTTCCGATGTATGTCACCAGGAGAGCATCCAAAACAGGAGGTAGCAATCATTCTCCTCCAGCGGACGTATTGCTCTTTCGCTCTCGCATGTTATCATTGAGCGTGGCGGTAGATCTTCTACTGCATTGACTATCACGATCGCATACTATCAAACTCTCCAGAAGGATCGCTAGTGTAAGTGAGATGCACGAAATGGAAAGTATCCTTCATCTCTCTCTCTCAAACTCCCCGTCGACGGACACGAAATTCCATACAAACGTGCCGTTTTCCGATGTGTGTCACCAGGAGAGCATCCAAAACAGGAGGTAGCAATCATTCCCCTGCAGCGTACGTATTGCTCTTTCGCTCTCGCATGTTATCATTGAGCGTGTTGGTAGATCTTCTACTGCATTGACTATCACGATTGCATACTATCAAACTCTCCAGAAGGATCGCTAGTGTAAGTGAGATGCATGAAATGGTAAGTATTCTTCATCTCTCTCTCTCAATCTCCCTGTCGACGGATACGAAATTCCATACAAACGTGCCGTTTTCCGATGTATGTCACCAGGAGAGCATCCAAAACAAGAGGTAGCAATCATTCTCCTCCAGCGGACGTATTGCTCTTTCGCTCTCGCATGTTATCATTGAGCGTGGCGGTAGATCTTCTACTGCATTGACTATCACGATCGCATACTATCAAACTCACCAGAAGAATCGCTAGTGTAAGTGAGATGCACGAAATGGTAAGTATCCTTCATCTCTATCTCTCAATCTCCCTGTCGACGGATACGAAATTCCATACAAACGTGCCGTTTTCCGATGTATGTCACCAGGAGAGCATCCAAAACAGGAGGTAGCAATCATTCTCCTCCAGCGGACGTATTGCTCTTTCGCTCTCGCATGTTATCATTGAGCGTGTTGGTAGATCTTCTACTACATTGACTATCACGATCGCATACTATCAAACTCACCAGAAGAATCGCTAGTGTAAGTGAGATGCACGAAATGGTAAGTATCCTTCATCTCTATCTCTCAATCTCCCTGTCGACGGACACGAAATTCCATACAAACGAGCCGTTTTCCGATGTGTGTCACCAGGAGAGCATCCAAAACAGGAGGTAGCAATCATTCTCCTCCAGCGTACGTATTGCTCTTTCGCTCTCGCATGTTATCATTGAGCGTGTTGGTAGATCTTCTACTACATTGACTATCACGATCGCATACTATCAAACTCACCAGAAGAATCGCTAGTGTAAGTGAGATGCATGAAATGGAAAGTATCCTTCATCTCTATCTCTCAATCTCCCTGTCGACGGACAGAAAAATTCCATACAAACGTGCCGTTTTCCGATGTATGTCACCAGGAGAGCATCCAAAACAGGAGGTAGCAATCATTCTCCTCCAGCGGACGTATTGCTCTTTCGCTCTCGCATGTTATCATTGAGCGTGGCGGTAGATCTTCTACTGCATTGACTATCACGATCGCATACTATCAAACTCTCCAGAAGGATCGCTAGTGTAAGTGAGATGCACGAAATGGAAAGTATCCTTCATCTCTCTCTCTCAAACTCCCCGTCGACGGACACGAAATTCCATACAAACGTGCCGTTTTCCGATGTGTGTCACCAGGAGAGCATCCAAAACAGGAGGTAGCAATCATTCTCCTCCAGCGGACGTATTGCTCTTTCGCTCTCGCATGTTATCATTGAGCGTGTTGGTAGATCTTCTACTACATTGACTATCACGATCGCATACTATCAAACTCTCCAGAAGGATCGCTAGTGTAAGTGAGATGCACGAAATGGAAAGTATCCTTCATCTCTCTCTCTCAAACTCCCCGTCGACGGACACGAAATTCCATACAAACGTGCCGTTTTCCGATGTGTGTCACCAGGAGAGCATCCAAAACAGGAGGTAGCAATCATTCTCCTCCAGCGGACATATTGCTCTTCCGCTCTCGCATGTTATCATTGAGCGTGTTGGTAGATCTTCTACTACATTGACTATCACGATCGCATACTATCAAACTCACCAGAAGAATCGCTAGTGTAAGTGAGATGCACGAAATGGTAAGTATCCTTCATCTCTCTCTCTCAATCTCCCTGTCGACGGACAGAAAAATTCCATACAAACGTGCCGTTTTCCGATGTATGTCACCAGGAGAGCATCCAAAACAGGAGGTAGCAATCATTCTCCTCCAGCGTGCCTATTGCTCTTCCGCTCTCGCATGTTATCATTGAGCGTGGCGGTAGATCTTCTACTGCATTGACTATCACGATCGCATACTATCAAACTCTCCAGAAGGATCGCTAGTGTAAGTGAGATGCACGAAATGGAAAGTATCCTTCATCTCTCTCTCTCAAACTCCCCGTCGACGGACACGAAATTCCATACAAACGTGCCGTTTTCCGATGTGTGTCACCAGGAGAGCATCCAAAACAGGAGGTAGCAATCATTCCCCTGCAGCGTACGTATTGCTCTTTCGCTCTCGCATGTTATCATTGAGCGTGTTGGTAGATCTTCTACTGCATTGACTATCACGATTGCATACTATCAAACTCTCCAGAAGGATCGCTAGTGTAAGTGAGATGCATGAAATGGTAAGTATTCTTCATCTCTCTCTCTCAATCTCCCTGTCGACGGATACGAAATTCCATACAAACGTGCCGTTTTCCGATGTATGTCACCAGGAGAGCATCCAAAACAAGAGGTAGCAATCATTCTCCTCCAGCGGACGTATTGCTCTTTCGCTCTCGCATGTTATCATTGAGCGTGGCGGTAGATCTTCTACTGCATTGACTATCACGATCGCATACTATCAAACTCACCAGAAGAATCGCTAGTGTAAGTGAGATGCACGAAATGGTAAGTATCCTTCATCTCTATCTCTCAATCTCCCTGTCGACGGATACGAAATTCCATACAAACGTGCCGTTTTCCGATGTATGTCACCAGGAGAGCATCCAAAACAGGAGGTAGCAATCATTCTCCTCCAGCGGACGTATTGCTCTTTCGCTCTCGCATGTTATCATTGAGCGTGTTGGTAGATCTTCTACTACATTGACTATCACGATCGCATACTATCAAACTCACCAGAAGAATCGCTAGTGTAAGTGAGATGCACGAAATGGTAAGTATCCTTCATCTCTATCTCTCAATCTCCCTGTCGACGGACACGAAATTCCATACAAACGAGCCGTTTTCCGATGTGTGTCACCAGGAGAGCATCCAAAACAGGAGGTAGCAATCATTCTCCTCCAGCGTACGTATTGCTCTTTCGCTCTCGCATGTTATCATTGAGCGTGTTGGTAGATCTTCTACTACATTGACTATCACGATCGCATACTATCAAACTCACCAGAAGAATCGCTAGTGTAAGTGAGATGCATGAAATGGAAAGTATCCTTCATCTCTATCTCTCAATCTCCCTGTCGACGGACAGAAAAATTCCATACAAACGTGCCGTTTTCCGATGTATGTCACCAGGAGAGCATCCAAAACAGGAGGTAGCAATCATTCTCCTCCAGCGGACGTATTGCTCTTTCGCTCTCGCATGTTATCATTGAGCGTGGCGGTAGATCTTCTACTGCATTGACTATCACGATCGCATACTATCAAACTCTCCAGAAGGATCGCTAGTGTAAGTGAGATGCACGAAATGGAAAGTATCCTTCATCTCTCTCTCTCAAACTCCCCGTCGACGGACACGAAATTCCATACAAACGTGCCGTTTTCCGATGTGTGTCACCAGGAGAGCATCCAAAACAGGAGGTAGCAATCATTCCCCTGCAGCGTACGTATTGCTCTTTCGCTCTCGCATGTTATCATTGAGCGTGTTGGTAGATCTTCTACTGCATTGACTATCACGATTGCATACTATCAAACTCTCCAGAAGGATCGCTAGTGTAAGTGAGATGCATGAAATGGTAAGTATTCTTCATCTCTCTCTCTCAATCTCCCTGTCGACGGATACGAAATTCCATACAAACGTGCCGTTTTCCGATGTATGTCACCAGGAGAGCATCCAAAACAAGAGGTAGCAATCATTCTCCTCCAGCGGACGTATTGCTCTTTCGCTCTCGCATGTTATCATTGAGCGTGGCGGTAGATCTTCTACTGCATTGACTATCACGATCGCATACTATCAAACTCACCAGAAGAATCGCTAGTGTAAGTGAGATGCACGAAATGGTAAGTATCCTTCATCTCTATCTCTCAATCTCCCTGTCGACGGATACGAAATTCCATACAAACGTGCCGTTTTCCGATGTATGTCACCAGGAGAGCATCCAAAACAGGAGGTAGCAATCATTCTCCTCCAGCGGACGTATTGCTCTTTCGCTCTCGCATGTTATCATTGAGCGTGTTGGTAGATCTTCTACTACATTGACTATCACGATCGCATACTATCAAACTCACCAGAAGAATCGCTAGTGTAAGTGAGATGCACGAAATGGTAAGTATCCTTCATCTCTATCTCTCAATCTCCCTGTCGACGGACACGAAATTCCATACAAACGAGCCGTTTTCCGATGTGTGTCACCAGGAGAGCATCCAAAACAGGAGGTAGCAATCATTCTCCTCCAGCGTACGTATTGCTCTTTCGCTCTCGCATGTTATCATTGAGCGTGTTGGTAGATCTTCTACTACATTGACTATCACGATCGCATACTATCAAACTCACCAGAAGAATCGCTAGTGTAAGTGAGATGCATGAAATGGAAAGTATCCTTCATCTCTATCTCTCAATCTCCCTGTCGACGGACAGAAAAATTCCATACAAACGTGCCGTTTTCCGATGTATGTCACCAGGAGAGCATCCAAAACAGGAGGTAGCAATCATTCTCCTCCAGCGGACGTATTGCTCTTTCGCTCTCGCATGTTATCATTGAGCGTGTTGGTAGATCTTCTACTACATTGACTATCACGATCGCATACTATCAAACTCTCCAGAAGGATCGCTAGTGTAAGTGAGATGCACGAAATGGAAAGTATCCTTCATCTCTCTCTCTCAAACTCCCCGTCGACGGACACGAAATTCCATACAAACGTGCCGTTTTCCGATGTGTGTCACCAGGAGAGCATCCAAAACAGGAGGTAGCAATCATTCTCCTCCAGCGGACGTATTGCTCTTTCGCTCTCGCATGTTATCATTGAGCGTGTTGGTAGATCTTCTACTACATTGACTATCACGATCGCATACTATCAAACTCTCCAGAAGGATCGCTAGTGTAAGTGAGATGCACGAAATGGTAAGTATCCTTCATCTCTCTCTCTCAAACTCCCCGTCGACGGACACGAAATTCCATACAAACGTGCCGTTTTCCGATGTGTGTCACCAGGAGAGCATCCAAAACAGGAGGTAGCAATCATTCTCCTCCAGCGGACATATTGCTCTTCCGCTCTCGCATGTTATCATTGAGCGTGTTGGTAGATCTTCTACTACATTGACTATCACGATCGCATACTATCAAACTCACCAGAAGAATCGCTAGTGTAAGTGAGATGCACGAAATGGTAAGTATCCTTCATCTCTCTCTCTCAATCTCCCTGTCGACGGACACGAAATTCCATACAAACGTGCCGTGTTCAGATGTGTGTCACCAGGAGAGCATCCAAAACAGGAGGTAGCAATCATTCTCCTCCAGCGTGCCTATTGCTCTTCCGCTCTCGCATGTTATCATTGAGCGTGGCGGTAGATCTTCTACTACATTGACTATCACGATCGCATACTATCAAACTCACCAGAAGAATCGCTAGTGTAAGTGAGATGCACGAAATGGTAAGTATCCTTCATCTCTCTCTCTCAAACTCCCCGTTGACGGACACGAAATTCCATACAAACGTGCCGTTTTCCGATGTTTGTCACCAGGAGAGCATCCAAAACAGGAGGTAATAATCATTCTCCTCCAGCGGACGTATTGCTCTTTCGCTCTCGCATGTTATCATTGAGCGTGGTGGTAGATCTTCTACTACATTGACTATCACGATCGCATACTATCAAACTCTCCAGAAGGATCGCTAGTGTAAGTGAGATGCATGAAATGGTAAGTATCCTTCATCTCTCTCTCTCAATCTCCCTGTCGACGGACACGAAATTCCATATAAACCAGCCGTTTTCCGATGTGTGTCACCAGGAGAGCATCCAAAACAGGAGGTGACAATCATTCTCCTCCAGCGTGCCTATTGCTCTTTCGCTCTCGCATGTTATCATTGAGCGTGGTGGTAGATCTTCTACTACATTGACTATCACGATCGCATACTATCAAACTCACGAGAAGGATCGCTAGTGTAAGTGAGATGCATGAAATGGTAAGTATCCTTCATCTCTCTCTCTCAAACGCCCCGTTGACGGACACGAAATTCCATACAAACGTGCCGTTTTCCGATGTTTGTCACCAGGAGAGCATCCAAAACAGGAGGTAATAATCATTCTCCTCCAGCGGACGTATTGCTCTTTCGCTCTCGCATGTTATCATTGAGCGTGTTGGTAGATCTTCTACTACATTGACTATCACGATCGCATACTATCAAACTCTCCAGAAGGATCGCTAGTGTAAGTGAGATGCATGAAATGGTAAGTATCCTTCATCTCTCTCTCTCAATCTCCCTGTCGACGGACACGAAATTCCATATAAACGTGCCGTTTTCCGATGTTTGTCACCAGGAGAGCATCCAAAACAGGAGGTAATAATCATTCTCCTCCAGCGGACGTATTGCTCTTTCGCTCTCGCATGTTATCATTGAGCGTGTTGGTAGATCTTCTACTGCATTGACTATCACGATCGCATACTATCAAACTCTCCAGAAGGATCGCTAGTGTAAGTGAGATGCATGAAATGGTAAGTATCCTTCATCTCTCTCTCTCAAACTCCCCGTTGACGGACACGAAATTCCATACAAACGTGCCGTTTTCCGATGTGTGTCACCAGGAGAGCATCCAAAACAGGAGGTAGCAATCATTCCCCTCCAGCGTGCCTATTGCTCTTTCGCTCTCGCATATCATTGAGCGTGATAACAGATTTTTTACTGCATTGACTATCACGATCGCATACTATCAAACTCTCCAGAAGGATCGCTAGTGTAAGTGAGATGCATGAAATGGTAAGTATTCTTCATCTCTCTCTCTCAATCTCCCTGTCGACGGACACGAAATTCCATATAAACGTGCCGTTTTCCGATGTGTGTCACCAGGAGAGCATCCAAAACAGGAGGTGACAATCATTCTCCTCCAGCGTGCCTATTGCTCTTTCGCTCTCGCATGTTATCATTGAGCGTGGTGGTAGATCTTCTACTACATTGACTATCACGATCGCATACTATCAAACTCACGAGAAGGATCGCTAGTGTAAGTGAGATGCATGAAATGGTAAGTATCCTTCATCTCTATCTCTCAATCTCCCTGTCGACGGACAGAAAAATTCCATACAAACGTGCCGTTTTCCGATGTATGTCACCAGGAGAGCATCCAAAACAGGAGGTAATAATCATTCTCCTCCAGCGGACGTATTGCTCTTTCGCTCTCGCATGTTATCATTGAGCGTGTTGGTAGATCTTCTACTGCATTGACTATCACGATCGCATACTATCAAACTCTCCAGAAGGATCGCTAGTGTAAGTGAGATGCATGAAATGGTAAGTATTCTTCATCTCTCTCTCTCAATCTCCCTGTCGACGGACACGAAATTCCATATAAACGTGCCGTTTTCCGATGTGTGTCACCAGGAGAGCATCCAAAACAGGAGGTGACAATCATTCTCCTCCAGCGTGCCTATTGCTCTTTCGCTCTCGCATGTTATCATTGAGCGTGGTGGTAGATCTTCTACTACATTGACTATCACGATCGCATACTATCAAACTCACGAGAAGGATCGCTAGTGTAAGTGAGATGCATGAAATGGTAAGTATCCTTCATCTCTCTCTCTCAAACGCCCCGTTGACGGACACGAAATTCCATACAAACGTGCCGTTTTCCGATGTTTGTCACCAGGAGAGCATCCAAAACAGGAGGTAATAATCATTCTCCTCCAGCGGACGTATTGCTCTTTCGCTCTCGCATGTTATCATTGAGCGTGTTGGTAGATCTTCTACTACATTGACTATCACGATCGCATACTATCAAACTCTCCAGAAGGATCGCTAGTGTAAGTGAGATGCATGAAATGGTAAGTATCCTTCATCTCTCTCTCTCAATCTCCCTGTCGACGGACACGAAATTCCATATAAACGTGCCGTTTTCCGATGTTTGTCACCAGGAGAGCATCCAAAACAGGAGGTAATAATCATTCTCCTCCAGCGGACGTATTGCTCTTTCGCTCTCGCATGTTATCATTGAGCGTGTTGGTAGATCTTCTACTGCATTGACTATCACGATCGCATACTATCAAACTCTCCAGAAGGATCGCTAGTGTAAGTGAGATGCATGAAATGGTAAGTATCCTTCATCTCTCTCTCTCAAACTCCCCGTTGACGGACACGAAATTCCATACAAACGTGCCGTGTTCAGATGTGTGTCACCAGGAGAGCATCCAAAACAGGAGGTAGCAATCATTCTCCTCCAGCGTGCCTATTGCTCTTCCGCTCTCGCATGTTATCATTGAGCGTGGCGGTAGATCTTCTACTACATTGACTATCACGATCGCATACTATCAAACTCACCAGAAGAATCGCTAGTGTAAGTGAGATGCACGAAATGGTAAGTATCCTTCATCTCTCTCTCTCAAACTCCCCGTTGACGGACACGAAATTCCATACAAACGTGCCGTTTTCCGATGTTTGTCACCAGGAGAGCATCCAAAACAGGAGGTAATAATCATTCTCCTCCAGCGGACGTATTGCTCTTTCGCTCTCGCATGTTATCATTGAGCGTGGTGGTAGATCTTCTACTACATTGACTATCACGATCGCATACTATCAAACTCTCCAGAAGGATCGCTAGTGTAAGTGAGATGCATGAAATGGTAAGTATCCTTCATCTCTCTCTCTCAATCTCCCTGTTGACGGACACGAAATTCCATATAAACCAGCCGTTTTCCGATGTGTGTCACCAGGAGAGCATCCAAAACAGGAGGTGACAATCATTCTCCTCCAGCGTGCCTATTGCTCTTTCGCTCTCGCATGTTATCATTGAGCGTGGTGGTAGATCTTCTACTACATTGACTATCACGATCGCATACTATCAAACTCACGAGAAGGATCGCTAGTGTAAGTGAGATGCATGAAATGGTAAGTATCCTTCATCTCTCTCTCTCAAACGCCCCGTTGACGGACACGAAATTCCATACAAACGTGCCGTTTTCCGATGTTTGTCACCAGGAGAGCATCCAAAACAGGAGGTAATAATCATTCTCCTCCAGCGGACGTATTGCTCTTTCGCTCTCGCATGTTATCATTGAGCGTGTTGGTAGATCTTCTACTACATTGACTATCACGATCGCATACTATCAAACTCTCCAGAAGGATCGCTAGTGTAAGTGAGATGCATGAAATGGTAAGTATCCTTCATCTCTCTCTCTCAATCTCCCTGTCGACGGACACGAAATTCCATATAAACGTGCCGTTTTCCGATGTTTGTCACCAGGAGAGCATCCAAAACAGGAGGTAATAATCATTCTCCTCCAGCGGACGTATTGCTCTTTCGCTCTCGCATGTTATCATTGAGCGTGGTGGTAGATCTTCTACTACATTGACTATCACGATCGCATACTATCAAACTCTCCAGAAGGATCGCTAGTGTAAGTGAGATGCATGAAATGGTAAGTATCCTTCATCTCTCTCTCTCAATCTCCCTGTCGACGGACACGAAATTCCATATAAACCAGCCGTTTTCCGATGTGTGTCACCAGGAGAGCATCCAAAACAGGAGGTAATAATCATTCTCCTCCAGCGGACGTATTGCTCTTTCGCTCTCGCATGTTATCATTGAGCGTGGTGGTAGATCTTCTACTACATTGACTATCACGATCGCATACTATCAAACTCTCCAGAAGGATCGCTAGTGTAAGTGAGATGCATGAAATGGTAAGTATCCTTCATCTCTCTCTCTCAATCTCCCTGTCGACGGACACGAAATTCCATATAAACCAGCCGTTTTCCGATGTGTGTCACCAGGAGAGCATCCAAAACAGGAGGTGACAATCATTCTCCTCCAGCGTGCCTATTGCTCTTTCGCTCTCGCATGTTATCATTGAGCGTGTTGGTAGATCTTCTACTACATTGACTATCACGATCGCATACTATCAAACTCACCAGAAGAATCGCTAGTGTAAGTGAGATGCACGAAATGGTAAGTATCCTTCATCTCTCTCTCTCAAACTCCCCGTTGACGGACACGAAATTCCATACAAACGTGCCGTTTTCCGATGTTTGTCACCAGGAGAGCATCCAAAACAGGAGGTAATAATCATTCTCCTCCAGCGGACGTATTGCTCTTTCGCTCTCGCATGTTATCATTGAGCGTGGTGGTAGATCTTCTACTACATTGACTATCACGATCGCATACTATCAAACTCTCCAGAAGGATCGCTAGTGTAAGTGAGATGCATGAAATGGTAAGTATCCTTCATCTCTCTCTCTCAATCTCCCTGTCGACGGACACGAAATTCCATATAAACCAGCCGTTTTCCGATGTGTGTCACCAGGAGAGCATCCAAAACAGGAGGTGACAATCATTCTCCTCCAGCGTGCCTATTGCTCTTTCGCTCTCGCATGTTATCATTGAGCGTGGTGGTAGATCTTCTACTACATTGACTATCACGATCGCATACTATCAAACTCACGAGAAGGATCGCTAGTGTAAGTGAGATGCATGAAATGGTAAGTATCCTTCATCTCTCTCTCTCAAACGCCCCGTTGACGGACACGAAATTCCATACAAACGTGCCGTTTTCCGATGTTTGTCACCAGGAGAGCATCCAAAACAGGAGGTAATAATCATTCTCCTCCAGCGGACGTATTGCTCTTTCGCTCTCGCATGTTATCATTGAGCGTGTTGGTAGATCTTCTACTACATTGACTATCACGATCGCATACTATCAAACTCTCCAGAAGGATCGCTAGTGTAAGTGAGATGCATGAAATGGTAAGTATCCTTCATCTCTCTCTCTCAATCTCCCTGTCGACGGACACGAAATTCCATATAAACGTGCCGTTTTCCGATGTTTGTCACCAGGAGAGCATCCAAAACAGGAGGTAATAATCATTCTCCTCCAGCGGACGTATTGCTCTTTCGCTCTCGCATGTTATCATTGAGCGTGTTGGTAGATCTTCTACTGCATTGACTATCACGATCGCATACTATCAAACTCTCCAGAAGGATCGCTAGTGTAAGTGAGATGCATGAAATGGTAAGTATCCTTCATCTCTCTCTCTCAAACTCCCCGTTGACGGACACGAAATTCCATACAAACGTGCCGTGTTCAGATGTGTGTCACCAGGAGAGCATCCAAAACAGGAGGTAGCAATCATTCTCCTCCAGCGTGCCTATTGCTCTTCCGCTCTCGCATGTTATCATTGAGCGTGGCGGTAGATCTTCTACTACATTGACTATCACGATCGCATACTATCAAACTCACCAGAAGAATCGCTAGTGTAAGTGAGATGCACGAAATGGTAAGTATCCTTCATCTCTCTCTCTCAAACTCCCCGTTGACGGACACGAAATTCCATACAAACGTGCCGTTTTCCGATGTTTGTCACCAGGAGAGCATCCAAAACAGGAGGTAATAATCATTCTCCTCCAGCGGACGTATTGCTCTTTCGCTCTCGCATGTTATCATTGAGCGTGGTGGTAGATCTTCTACTACATTGACTATCACGATCGCATACTATCAAACTCTCCAGAAGGATCGCTAGTGTAAGTGAGATGCATGAAATGGTAAGTATCCTTCATCTCTCTCTCTCAATCTCCCTGTCGACGGACACGAAATTCCATATAAACCAGCCGTTTTCCGATGTGTGTCACCAGGAGAGCATCCAAAACAGGAGGTGACAATCATTCTCCTCCAGCGTGCCTATTGCTCTTTCGCTCTCGCATGTTATCATTGAGCGTGGTGGTAGATCTTCTACTACATTGACTATCACGATCGCATACTATCAAACTCACGAGAAGGATCGCTAGTGTAAGTGAGATGCATGAAATGGTAAGTATCCTTCATCTCTCTCTCTCAAACGCCCCGTTGACGGACACGAAATTCCATACAAACGTGCCGTTTTCCGATGTTTGTCACCAGGAGAGCATCCAAAACAGGAGGTAATAATCATTCTCCTCCAGCGGACGTATTGCTCTTTCGCTCTCGCATGTTATCATTGAGCGTGTTGGTAGATCTTCTACTACATTGACTATCACGATCGCATACTATCAAACTCTCCAGAAGGATCGCTAGTGTAAGTGAGATGCATGAAATGGTAAGTATCCTTCATCTCTCTCTCTCAATCTCCCTGTCGACGGACACGAAATTCCATATAAACGTGCCGTTTTCCGATGTTTGTCACCAGGAGAGCATCCAAAACAGGAGGTAATAATCATTCTCCTCCAGCGGACGTATTGCTCTTTCGCTCTCGCATGTTATCATTGAGCGTGTTGGTAGATCTTCTACTGCATTGACTATCACGATCGCATACTATCAAACTCTCCAGAAGGATCGCTAGTGTAAGTGAGATGCATGAAATGGTAAGTATCCTTCATCTCTCTCTCTCAAACTCCCCGTTGACGGACACGAAATTCCATACAAACGTGCCGTTTTCCGATGTGTGTCACCAGGAGAGCATCCAAAACAGGAGGTAGCAATCATTCCCCTCCAGCGTGCCTATTGCTCTTTCGCTCTCGCATATCATTGAGCGTGATAACAGATTTTTTACTGCATTGACTATCACGATCGCATACTATCAAACTCTCCAGAAGGATCGCTAGTGTAAGTGAGATGCATGAAATGGTAAGTATCCTTCATCTCTCTCTCTCAAACTCCCCGTTGACGGACACGAAATTCCATACAAACGTGCCGTTTTCCGATGTGTGTCACCAGGAGAGCATCCAAAACAGGAGGTGACAATCATTCTCCTCCAGCGTGCCTATTGCTCTTCCGCTCTCGCATGTTATCATTGAGCGTGGCGGTAGATCTTCTACTACATTGACTATCACGATCGCATACTATCAAACTCACCAGAAGAATCGCTAGTGTAAGTGAGATGCACGAAATGGTAAGTATCCTTCATCTCTCTCTCTCAATCTCCCTGTCGACGGACACGAAATTCCATATAAACGTGCCGTTTTCCGATGTGTGTCACCAGGAGAGCATCCAAAACAGGAGGTGACAATCATTCTCCTCCAGCGTGCCTATTGCTCTTCCGCTCTCGCATGTTATCATTGAGCGTGGCGGTAGATCTTCTACTACATTGACTATCACGATCGCATACTATCAAACTCACCAGAAGAATCGCTAGTGTAAGTGAGATGCACGAAATGGTAAGTATCCTTCATCTCTCTCTCTCAATCTCCCTGTCGACGGACACGAAATTCCATATAAACGTGCCGTTTTCCGATGTTTGTCACCAGGAGAGCATCCAAAACAGGAGGTAATAATCATTCTCCTCCAGCGGACGTATTGCTCTTTCGCTCTCGCATGTTATCATTGAGCGTGGTGGTAGATCTTCTACTACATTGACTATCACGATCGCATACTATCAAACTCTCCAGAAGGATCGCTAGTGTAAGTGAGATGCATGAAATGGTAAGTATCCTTCATCTCTCTCTCTCAATCTCCCTGTCGACGGACACGAAATTCCATATAAACGTGCCGTTTTCCGATGTGTGTCACCAGGAGAGCATCCAAAACAGGAGGTGACAATCATTCTCCTCCAGCGTGCCTATTGCTCTTTCGCTCTCGCATGTTATCATTGAGCGTGGTGGTAGATCTTCTACTACATTGACTATCACGATCGCATACTATCAAACTCACGAGAAGGATCGCTAGTGTAAGTGAGATGCATGAAATGGTAAGTATCCTTCATCTCTCTCTCTCAAACTCCCCGTTGACGGACACGAAATTCCATACAAACGTGCCGTTTTCCGATGTGTGTCACCAGGAGAGCATCCAAAACAGGAGGTAGCAATCATTCCCCTCCAGCGGACGTATTGCTCTTTCGCTCTCGCATGTTATCATTGAGCGTGGTGGTAGATCTTCTACTACATTGACTATCACGATCGCATACTATCAAACTCACGAGAAGGATCGCTAGTGTAAGTGAGATGCATGAAATGGTAAGTATCCTTCATCTCTCTCTCTCAAACTCCCCGTTGACGGACACGAAATTCCATATAAACGTGCCGTTTTCCGATGTTTGTCACCAGGAGAGCATCCAAAACAGGAGGTAATAATCATTCTCCTCCAGCGGACGTATTGCTCTTTCGCTCTCGCATGTTATCATTGAGCGTGTTGGTAGATCTTCTACTACATTGACTATCACGATCGCATACTATCAAACTCTCCAGAAGGATCGCTAGTGTAAGTGAGATGCATGAAATGGAAAGTATCCTTCATCTCTCTCTCTCAAACTCCCCGTTGACGGACACGAAATTCCATACAAACGTGCCGTTTTCCGATGTGTGTCACCAGGAGAGCATCCAAAACAGGAGGTAGCAATCATTCCCCTCCAGCGTGCCTATTGCTCTTTCGCTCTCGCATGTTATCATTAAGCGTGGTGGTAGATCTTCTACTACATTGACTACTACTACTACTATCAAACTCACCAGAAAGATCGCTAGTGTAAGTGAGATGCACGAAATGGAAAGTATCCTTCATCTCTCTCTCTCAAACTCCCCGTCGACGGACACGAAATTCCATACAAACGTGCCGTTTTCCGATGTGTGTCACCAGGAGAGCATCCAAAACAGGAGGTAGCAATCATTCTCCTCCAGCGGAGGTATTGCTCTTTCGCTCTCGCATGTTATCATTGAGCGTGGTGGTAGATCTTCTACTACATTGACTATCACGATCGCATACTATCAAACTCACCAGAAGGATCGCTAGTGTAAGTGAGATGCACGAAATGGAAAGTATCCTTCATCTCTCTCTCTCAAACTCCCCGTCGACGGACACGAAATTCCATACAAACGTGCCGTTTTCCGATGTATGTCACCAGGAGAGCATCCAAAACAGGAGGTAGCAATCATTCCCCTCCAGCGTGCCTATTGCTCTTTCGCTCTCGCATATCATTGAGCGTGATAACAGATTTTTTACTGCATTGACTATCACGATCGCATACTATCAAACTCTCCAGAAGGATCGCTAGTGTAAGTGAGATGCATGAAATGGTAAGTATCCTTCATCTCTCTCTCTCAAACTCCCCGTTGACGGACACGAAATTCCATACAAACGTGCCGTTTTCCGATGTGTGTCACCAGGAGAGCATCCAAAACAGGAGGTGACAATCATTCTCCTCCAGCGTGCCTATTGCTCTTCCGCTCTCGCATGTTATCATTGAGCGTGGCGGTAGATCTTCTACTACATTGACTATCACGATCGCATACTATCAAACTCACCAGAAGAATCGCTAGTGTAAGTGAGATGCACGAAATGGTAAGTATCCTTCATCTCTCTCTCTCAATCTCCCTGTCGACGGACACGAAATTCCATATAAACGTGCCGTTTTCCGATGTGTGTCACCAGGAGAGCATCCAAAACAGGAGGTGACAATCATTCTCCTCCAGCGTGCCTATTGCTCTTCCGCTCTCGCATGTTATCATTGAGCGTGGCGGTAGATCTTCTACTACATTGACTATCACGATCGCATACTATCAAACTCACCAGAAGGATCGCTAGTGTAAGTGAGATGCACGAAATGGTAAGTATCCTTCATCTCTATCTCTCAATCTCCCTGTCGACGGACAGAAAAATTCCATACAAACGTGCCGTTTTCCGATGTATGTCACCAGGAGAGCATCCAAAACAGGAGGTAGCAATCATTCCCCTGCAGCGTACGTATTGCTCTTTCGCTCTCGCATGTTATCATTGAGCGTGTTGGTAGATCTTCTACTGCATTGACTATCACGATTGCATACTATCAAACTCTCCAGAAGGATCGCTAGTGTAAGTGAGATGCATGAAATGGTAAGTATTCTTCATCTCTCTCTCTCAATCTCCCTGTCGACGGATACGAAATTCCATACAAACGTGCCGTTTTCCGATGTATGTCACCAGGAGAGCATCCAAAACAAGAGGTAGCAATCATTCTCCTCCAGCGGACGTATTGCTCTTTCGCTCTCGCATGTTATCATTGAGCGTGGCGGTAGATCTTCTACTGCATTGACTATCACGATCGCATACTATCAAACTCACCAGAAGAATCGCTAGTGTAAGTGAGATGCACGAAATGGTAAGTATCCTTCATCTCTATCTCTCAATCTCCCTGTCGACGGATACGAAATTCCATACAAACGTGCCGTTTTCCGATGTATGTCACCAGGAGAGCATCCAAAACAGGAGGTAGCAATCATTCCCCTGCAGCGTACGTATTGCTCTTTCGCTCTCGCATGTTATCATTGAGCGTGTTGGTAGATCTTCTACTGCATTGACTATCACGATTGCATACTATCAAACTCTCCAGAAGGATCGCTAGTGTAAGTGAGATGCATGAAATGGTAAGTATTCTTCATCTCTCTCTCTCAATCTCCCTGTCGACGGATACGAAATTCCATACAAACGTGCCGTTTTCCGATGTATGTCACCAGGAGAGCATCCAAAACAAGAGGTAGCAATCATTCTCCTCCAGCGGACGTATTGCTCTTTCGCTCTCGCATGTTATCATTGAGCGTGGCGGTAGATCTTCTACTGCATTGACTATCACGATCGCATACTATCAAACTCACCAGAAGAATCGCTAGTGTAAGTGAGATGCACGAAATGGTAAGTATCCTTCATCTCTATCTCTCAATCTCCCTGTCGACGGATACGAAATTCCATACAAACGTGCCGTTTTCCGATGTATGTCACCAGGAGAGCATCCAAAACAGGAGGTAGCAATCATTCTCCTCCAGCGGACGTATTGCTCTTTCGCTCTCGCATGTTATCATTGAGCGTGTTGGTAGATCTTCTACTACATTGACTATCACGATCGCATACTATCAAACTCACCAGAAGAATCGCTAGTGTAAGTGAGATGCACGAAATGGTAAGTATCCTTCATCTCTATCTCTCAATCTCCCTGTCGACGGACACGAAATTCCATACAAACGAGCCGTTTTCCGATGTGTGTCACCAGGAGAGCATCCAAAACAGGAGGTAGCAATCATTCTCCTCCAGCGTACGTATTGCTCTTTCGCTCTCGCATGTTATCATTGAGCGTGTTGGTAGATCTTCTACTACATTGACTATCACGATCGCATACTATCAAACTCACCAGAAGAATCGCTAGTGTAAGTGAGATGCATGAAATGGAAAGTATCCTTCATCTCTATCTCTCAATCTCCCTGTCGACGGACAGAAAAATTCCATACAAACGTGCCGTTTTCCGATGTATGTCACCAGGAGAGCATCCAAAACAGGAGGTAGCAATCATTCTCCTCCAGCGGACGTATTGCTCTTTCGCTCTCGCATGTTATCATTGAGCGTGGCGGTAGATCTTCTACTGCATTGACTATCACGATCGCATACTATCAAACTCTCCAGAAGGATCGCTAGTGTAAGTGAGATGCACGAAATGGAAAGTATCCTTCATCTCTCTCTCTCAAACTCCCCGTCGACGGACACGAAATTCCATACAAACGTGCCGTTTTCCGATGTGTGTCACCAGGAGAGCATCCAAAACAGGAGGTAGCAATCATTCCCCTGCAGCGTACGTATTGCTCTTTCGCTCTCGCATGTTATCATTGAGCGTGTTGGTAGATCTTCTACTGCATTGACTATCACGATTGCATACTATCAAACTCTCCAGAAGGATCGCTAGTGTAAGTGAGATGCATGAAATGGTAAGTATTCTTCATCTCTCTCTCTCAATCTCCCTGTCGACGGATACGAAATTCCATACAAACGTGCCGTTTTCCGATGTATGTCACCAGGAGAGCATCCAAAACAAGAGGTAGCAATCATTCTCCTCCAGCGGACGTATTGCTCTTTCGCTCTCGCATGTTATCATTGAGCGTGGCGGTAGATCTTCTACTGCATTGACTATCACGATCGCATACTATCAAACTCACCAGAAGAATCGCTAGTGTAAGTGAGATGCACGAAATGGTAAGTATCCTTCATCTCTATCTCTCAATCTCCCTGTCGACGGATACGAAATTCCATACAAACGTGCCGTTTTCCGATGTATGTCACCAGGAGAGCATCCAAAACAGGAGGTAGCAATCATTCTCCTCCAGCGGACGTATTGCTCTTTCGCTCTCGCATGTTATCATTGAGCGTGTTGGTAGATCTTCTACTACATTGACTATCACGATCGCATACTATCAAACTCACCAGAAGAATCGCTAGTGTAAGTGAGATGCACGAAATGGTAAGTATCCTTCATCTCTATCTCTCAAACTCCCCGTCGACGGACACGAAATTCCATACAAACGTGCCGTTTTCCGATGTGTGTCACCAGGAGAGCATCCAAAACAGGAGGTAGCAATCATTCTCCTCCAGCGGACATATTGCTCTTCCGCTCTCGCATGTTATCATTGAGCGTGTTGGTAGATCTTCTACTACATTGACTATCACGATCGCATACTATCAAACTCACCAGAAGAATCGCTAGTGTAAGTGAGATGCACGAAATGGTAAGTATCCTTCATCTCTCTCTCTCAATCTCCCTGTCGACGGACACGAAATTCCATATAAACGTGCCGTTTTCCGATGTGTGTCACCAGGAGAGCATCCAAAACAGGAGGTGACAATCATTCTCCTCCAGCGTGCCTATTGCTCTTCCGCTCTCGCATGTTATCATTGAGCGTGGCGGTAGATCTTCTACTACATTGACTATCACGATCGCATACTATCAAACTCACCAGAAGAATCGCTAGTGTAAGTGAGATGCACGAAATGGTAAGTATCCTTCATCTCTCTCTCTCAATCTCCCTGTCGACGGACACGAAATTCCATATAAACGTGCCGTTTTCCGATGTTTGTCACCAGGAGAGCATCCAAAACAGGAGGTAATAATCATTCTCCTCCAGCGGACGTATTGCTCTTTCGCTCTCGCATGTTATCATTGAGCGTGTTGGTAGATCTTCTACTACATTGACTATCACGATCGCATACTATCAAACTCTCCAGAAGGATCGCTAGTGTAAGTGAGATGCATGAAATGGTAAGTATCCTTCATCTCTCTCTCTCAATCTCCCTGTCGACGGACACGAAATTCCATATAAACGTGCCGTTTTCCGATGTGTGTCACCAGGAGAGCATCCAAAACAGGAGGTGACAATCATTCTCCTCCAGCGTGCCTATTGCTCTTTCGCTCTCGCATGTTATCATTGAGCGTGGTGGTAGATCTTCTACTACATTGACTATCACGATCGCATACTATCAAACTCACGAGAAGGATCGCTAGTGTAAGTGAGATGCATGAAATGGTAAGTATCCTTCATCTCTCTCTCTCAAACTCCCCGTTGACGGACACGAAATTCCATACAAACGTGCCGTTTTCCGATGTGTGTCACCAGGAGAGCATCCAAAACAGGAGGTAGCAATCATTCCCCTCCAGCGGACGTATTGCTCTTTCGCTCTCGCATGTTATCATTGAGCGTGGTGGTAGATCTTCTACTACATTGACTATCACGATCGCATACTATCAAACTCACGAGAAGGATCGCTAGTGTAAGTGAGATGCATGAAATGGTAAGTATCCTTCATCTCTCTCTCTCAAACTCCCCGTTGACGGACACGAAATTCCATATAAACGTGCCGTTTTCCGATGTTTGTCACCAGGAGAGCATCCAAAACAGGAGGTAATAATCATTCTCCTCCAGCGGACGTATTGCTCTTTCGCTCTCGCATGTTATCATTGAGCGTGTTGGTAGATCTTCTACTACATTGACTATCACGATCGCATACTATCAAACTCTCCAGAAGGATCGCTAGTGTAAGTGAGATGCATGAAATGGAAAGTATCCTTCATCTCTCTCTCTCAAACTCCCCGTTGACGGACACGAAATTCCATACAAACGTGCCGTTTTCCGATGTGTGTCACCAGGAGAGCATCCAAAACAGGAGGTAGCAATCATTCCCCTCCAGCGTGCCTATTGCTCTTTCGCTCTCGCATGTTATCATTAAGCGTGGTGGTAGATCTTCTACTACATTGACTACTACTACTACTATCAAACTCACCAGAAAGATCGCTAGTGTAAGTGAGATGCACGAAATGGAAAGTATCCTTCATCTCTCTCTCTCAAACTCCCCGTCGACGGACACGAAATTCCATACAAACGTGCCGTTTTCCGATGTGTGTCACCAGGAGAGCATCCAAAACAGGAGGTAGCAATCATTCTCCTCCAGCGGAGGTATTGCTCTTTCGCTCTCGCATGTTATCATTGAGCGTGGTGGTAGATCTTCTACTACATTGACTATCACGATCGCATACTATCAAACTCACCAGAAGGATCGCTAGTGTAAGTGAGATGCACGAAATGGAAAGTATCCTTCATCTCTCTCTCTCAAACTCCCCGTCGACGGACACGAAATTCCATACAAACGTGCCGTTTTCCGATGTGTGTCACCAGGAGAGCATCCAAAACAGGAGGTGACAATCATTCTCCTCCAGCGTGCCTATTGCTCTTTCGCTCTCGCATGTTATCATTGAGCGTGGTGGTAGATCTTCTACTACATTGACTATCACGATCGCATACTATCAAACTCACCAGAAGGATCGCTAGTGTAAGTGAGATGCACGAAATGGAAAGTATCCTTCATCTCTCTCTCTCAATCTCCCCGTCGACGGACACGAAATTCCATACAAACGTGCCGTTTTCCGAAGTCTGCCACCAGGAGAGCATCCAAAACAGGAGGTAGCAATCATTCCCCTCCAGCGTGCCTATTGCTCTTTCGCTCTCGCATGTTATCATTGAGCGTGTTGGTAGATCTTCTACTGCATTGACTATCACGATCGCATAATATCAAACTCTCCAGAAGGATCGCTAGTGTAAGTGAGATGCATGAAATGGTAAGTATCCTTCATCTCTCTCTCTCAATCTCCCCGTCGACGGACACGAAATTCCATATAAACCAGCCGTTTTCCGATGTGTGTCACCAGGAGAGCATCCAAAACAGGAGGTAGCAATCATTCTCCTCCAGCGGACATATTGCTCTTCCGCTCTCGCATGTTATCATTGAGCGTGTTGGTAGATCTTCTACTACATTGACTATCAAGATCGCATACTACCGAGCTCACCAGAAGGATCGCTAGTGTAAGTGAGATGCATGAAATGGAAAGTATCCTTCATCTCTCTCTCAAACTCCCCGTTGACGGATACGAAATTCCATACAAACGTGCCGTGTTCAGATGTGTGTCACCAGGAGAGCATCCAAAACAGGAGGTGACAATCATTCCCCTCCAGCGGACGTATTGCTCTTCCGCTCTCGCATGTTATCATTGAGCGTGTTGGTAGATCTTCTACTGCATTGACTATCAAGATCGCATACTACCGAGCTCACCAGAAGGATCGCTAGTGTAAGTGAGATGCATGAAATGGAAAGTATTCTTCATCTCTCTCTCTCTCAAACTCCCCGTCGACGGCTACGAAATTCCATACAAACGAGCCGTTTTCAGATGTGTGTCACCAGGAGAGCATCCAAAACAGGAGGTGACAATCATTCCCCTCCAGCGTGCCTATTGCTCTTTCGCGCTCGCATGTTATCATTGAGCGTGGTGGTAGATCTTCTACTGCATTGACTATCACGATCGCATACTATCAAACTCTCCAGAAGGATCGCTAGTGTAAGTGAGATGCACGAAATGGTAAGTATCCTTCATCTCTCTCTCTCAAACTCCCCGTCGACGGACAGAAAAATTCCATACAAACGTGCCGTTTTCCGATGTGTGTCACCAGGAGAGCATCCAAAACAGGAGGTAGCAATCATTCTCCTCCAGCGGACATATTGCTCTTCCGCTCTCGCATGTTATCATTGAGCGTGTTGGTAGATCTTCTACTACATTGACTATCACGATCGCATACTATCAAACTCACCAGAAGGATCGCTAGTGTAAGTGAGATGCACGAAATGGTAAGTATCCTTCATCTCTCTCTCTCAAACTCCCCGTCGACGGACAGAAAAATTCCATACAAACGTGCCGTTTTCCGATGTGTGTCACCAGGAGAGCATCCAAAACAGGAGGTAGCAATCATTCTCCTCCAGCGGACGTATTGCTCTTCCGCTCTCGCATGTTATCATTGAGCGTGGCGATAGATCTTCTACTACATTGACTATCACGATCGCATAATATCAAACTCACCAGAAGGATCGCTAGTGTAAGTGAGATGCATGAAATGGAAAGTATCCTTCATCTCTCTCTCTCAAACTCCCTGTCGACGGACACGAAATTCCATATAAACCAGCCGTTTTCCGATGTGTGTCACCAGGAGAGCATCCAAAACAGGAGGTAGCAATCATTCCCCTCCAGCGTGCCTATTGCTCTTTCGCTCTCGCATATCATTGAGCGTGATAACAGATTTTTTACTGCATTGACTATCACGATCGCATACTATCAAACTCACCAGAAGGATCGCTAGTGTAAGTGAGATGCATGAAATGGTAAGTATCCTTCATCTCTGTCTCTCAAATTCCCCGTTGACGGATACGAAATTCCATATAAACGTGCCGTTTTCCGATGTGTGTCACCAGGAGAGCATCCAAAACAGGAGGTGACAATCATTTCCCTCCAGCGTGCCTATTACTCTTTCGCTCTCGCATGTTATCATTAAGCGTGTTGGTAGATCTTCTACTACATTGACTATCACGATCGCATACTATCAAACTCACCAGAAGGATCGCTAGTGTAAGTGAGATGCATGAAATGGTAAGTATCCTTCATCTCTCTCTCTCAAATTCCCCGTTGACGGATACGAAATTCCATACAAACGTGCCGTTTTCCGATGTGTGTCACCAGGAGAGCATCCAAAACAGGAGGTGACAATCATTTCCCTCCAGCGTGCCTATTGCTCTTCCGCTCTCGCATGTTATCATTGAGCGTGGCGGTAGATCTTCTACTACATTGACTATCACGATCGCATACTATCAAACTCACCAGAAGAATCGCTAGTGTAAGTGAGATGCACGAAATGGTAAGTATCCTTCATCTCTCTCTCTCAATCTCCCTGTCGACGGACACGAAATTCCATATAAACGTGCCGTTTTCCGATGTGTGTCACCAGGAGAGCATCCAAAACAGGAGGTAGCAATCATTCCCCTCCAGCGGACGTATTGCTCTTTCGCTCTCGCATGTTATCATTAAGCGTGTTGGTAGATCTTCTACTACATTGACTATCACGATCGCATACTATCAAACTCACCAGAAGGATCGCTAGTGTAAGTGAGATGCATGAAATGGAAAGTATGCTTCATCTCTGTCTCTCAAACTCCCCGTTGACGGATACGAAATTCCATACAAACGTGCCGTTTTCCGATGTGTGTCACCAGGAGAGCATCCAAAACAGGAGGTGACAATCATTCCCCTGCAGCGTACGTATTGCTCTTTCGCTCTCGCATGTTATCATTGAGCGTGGTGGTAGATCTGCTACTACATTGACTATCACGATCGCATACTATCAAAGATATACTCATGTACGCGTATCTAAAAGACAAAAATCTGGAATCATTATCGTTAATATGAGATTATAACAAGACAACAAGTGAAAAAAGGATAACTATAACTGATAACTCCATGGAAGTTCTCTCGGTATTGAAGGTGATGAAATAGAGATTTAAATGAATGGACAGCGACGAACCAGCGGCGTTCATTTCTTTCCAACGACTAATAAATGTGACATCTTAAGAAGCTAACTGTTGGCAGCTCATGCTAAAGTTCTCAATATACGCACCTCCACGCAATAAGCTAACGAGAATCAGAGCTTACGATCTATACTAGCTTCTAATTTTATTAGAAATCGCATGTTCTTGTGTTGATAAGTATATCAGGAATATGATCTCACTATTACGTTAAACTAACATCTTTATCAACGACCAGTATGTCTCTACTCTATATAAATGCTACGTGTAATGTAGGTCGTTTATCTTCGATCACTCATCATCAATGCGCTTAATAGTACGCTTATCGGTCCAGTGTTGATATGCACTTCTGCACTGTTCCAACGCTGAAACTAAGCACGGTGCACAGAGACTGATGACGGGACCAGCTACATTGGATGCGGTAATTGGTAATGCAGGAAACTTCCGCATTGGTCACACTTCCCACTTCCGCTCTCTTTTTGCCGATGGAAATGTTGACGAATTATCTTACACATCTCTTAAGTACAGGATGAAAGCGGGCAGCTTTTGAGTAGGAAAACCGCTACCTCGTCCGCCTCCTTCATCTTCCACCACTCAATCGCATCTCGAGGAAAGCTCATTTGGGTAGCGGCGCTGTTTGATGTCTGACGGTGTCTGATGAAAATGTCGTATCGTGTGGATTTTGAAGCACATTTCGCGTAACGCTTGGATTGCGCGTGGAAAGTATACTCTAAGCTAAATGATATGTTGAGAAGAACTGCCGCCATACAGTGGACATAACAAAGTGAATTGAATGGTCGAACATTAAATTGATAAATTCGCTAAAACTGAAATACGACAGCACTACGGAGTTTTCGTGCCAAACAATACTACTACGTAAATCATAATTCGTTGCGAGCTTTGGCTAGCGAAAGGATACGTCTCGTTCCACCGACACCGGCCGCCGTCTATCCGAGCCCATGATCCTCGAAGAATCCTTGTGGCGTTTCGTCCTACAGAGGGAAGATATACGAATGGATTAATGCCATCGGCCAAACTCGACTCGTGACTTGTGTAAACACGGTTGCCATATTATTGTAATATTTCTATTGCGTTTTCCACCATTTTTTTTAAATAATATTTCAAGTATCTGTTTGTTTGTTTTGCTGTTTACACTTGCTCTAAACGAAAGCGCTCATTTCGTAGCGTGTCAAAATCAATTTAAATCGAATACGGAAAGAGAGCGGAAAGCAATGTGGTAGAATAAACATTCGAAAAAAGAGAGCACAAACGAATGGTGGTTAAAACGTTAGTTTGTTAAAATGGTAACAAAACAAAACTAGGCAAAAATGGAACGTGAAAGTAGTAAAACAGTCAACATGTGTACGTTGTTACTTTCAAATGCAGCTAATGAAAAAGAAGTACCAAAACACAATTCCCTGTCCTGTGCTAGAAGTGCTAAAGTACTAAATTGTACCAAATAAAAACAAGGCACCAAGAGAAATTGTACTAAAAACGAAGCAGAACAAGATAACAAGTAGTAAAACAAAATAAAGGTGAGTTTAAGGTGAATGTTAATTCGTAAAAAAGGCATATGAACCATTTAAAGTGCAATGGTTAAGTCGCTTCAATCTGTTTTCTATTAGCTTGTCGATATATTTCTAGTAGGACTGAGCAGATCAACACAAATGCATGTTAGTATGCGCAAATGTGTTTGCTGTTAGGCAATGGCGATCGAGTTCGGCAACAAATAATAATAAAAAAAAAACATCATTAAGAAATAACACAACATATAGTGGAAGGGTAAAATAAAACATTGAAACATGCACAATAGGGGACACACAGACACACACAACACAACATACAGAAAAAAAAAACAAACACATTACACAGGCTACGTACCTTGTCGGGGAGGGAAGGTGTGGTTGACTTTTGTATTGCGTTTTGCTTTGTACCGAGATAAGGTTGCGATTAGGGCAGAACTCGAAGGATGTTTCAGTGAGATAGAGAAGGAAAATTGGGGCGGAACATTCGCATAACAAAAAAACATAGGATGTGAGTGAGTCGACTTTTTTTCGACTTGACACAATACAAACTGTGTGTTACTGGTGAATAAAATCAAAAATTTGGCAAAACAAACCAAACGGGACCAATGAAGGATCGTCGACGAATCAGGTTACTGTGTGAATGTGTGTTTTTTTTTTTGGATTTCGAAATAACCGCCAGCACAATTGCCGTACGCCGAACTCGCATGACATACATTGAAGGGATGTATGACAACTATCGATGCATCCTAAGGGGGTTTGTCGTTTTTAAGGGTTCCAGTAATGTATAAACAAAGTAAGTTTAATAAGAATTCTTCGTGAAACCATGCGACAAATGGTGGAATCGCTTATAAATCAGCCGCATAAGCTTGGTGCATTTGACATTTCCGGATTGTGTGCTTGAATACATCTCCACTAACCATGCTAATGTTAGTGGAAGAATTGGAATTTGGTGCATTTAAAGTACGCTACAATTAGTTTTGTTACAAGTAATATATACGGTGAAGCATTTTCCAAAAAGATATTGTAAAGGAAGGGAGATATAATTAACTTCTTAAATGTGGGAATTTATAAAAAAAATAAGTACATACGTCAATCCACCTATATATATATATTAGATAGCTGATTGTCTTACTGCTCGCTGAGTTAAACAGCTTTTGCTTAATCTATTGTACAATCCACCACGTGTGGAGCTTTCTATAGAGAGCTGTCGGCCAAGGGTGAAATCTTAAATGTTTATTGTATCCAAGTGGTTTAAAAATAATCTTTGTAATCAAAACTTTTCATGCACTGCTTATACACCCGGTAAACATCACCAACAGAACGATGGTACCTTGGACACTCTACAACTTAGTGCTGTTGTTCGTTTTATTAAGCTATTATTACTGGCTTGTACAAGTACACAGACGCGGGTCGTTTGGACCAAAACTAAAAGCCTTAACAGTATAGTAGGATTTTAAAAGAAACAATGGTAGAAGAAGTGAAATTAGAATGGGGATGTATCGCTGGATCAAGGCATTTGCTCAGAGCAGTCCAATATCTCTTAAGGCACCGTCCGCCGCTTCATCCTGGACAAAAGGGAAAATACAATATACAAGGGAGGTGTTGTTGGTCTGAATTGTTGTTTCGTTTGATAGTTAGGATGGAAATTGGTAGCTTTTAGAAATGGAAAATATACTGTTTTACACACCAATGGAAAATTAATTATACCAATTACCAACTAACGGAAAGACTGCATGGGAAGAGTAGGACCAAGTGTAATGGTTGGTGATACGAATATGCGTATACCAAACTACAATGCGTTATATGCCCGTCCGGTGTTGCATTATATTTACATAGCGAAGAAGTGTGTAAGCGCTGTCCCGCATCGTCAGTGTGGTGTTATGCTTCTTTTGCTGATTCCGAAAGCCATGTGTCAAGTGGTTCGATGTGTGTTGGAAAGGCACCAGCATCCAATTTATGTGGCTGTGTGCCATTGCCGAGTTCGGGCCGGGTTCGACGAAGTACTGCTAAGGTGGTTTTTTTTATATCGGCATCGATACACGCTACGTTACATGCATATCTAACGATGGTTGAGGAGGTTAATTTAACTTTGATATACACACAGAAAGAAAATCAAATCCAAACCTTTTAGGCCGTCGCGTCTTGTCTTGTCTTGAGGTAGTTTTTTCGTTGAAAATAATTAAATATATAACTAGAAAACGTGCATTTCAAATCACATAAGTACAGTTACAGAATAAAATACATTTTAAGAAAGGAAAAATAAGGATTAGTTTGAGTCATGCAAATATCAACATAATTAATTAAATGCTTCCAGAGGCTAATGCGGCTTCGGAATAGAACAGCTATTTATACGCTATTTCATTACAATACAAAACTTCAAATTTCAGCAAGTTAAAATCGGAAAGAAGATAGAACACAGTAAGAGAAGGAAAATGTATGGAAAAACGACAACAACGACGAGAGTGAAAGGGAAAAGAGAAAAATCTTCAATTTGGCAAGAAAGTGTAGAACAGTTTTTCAAGTGAAGTGTGATGCGAAGAGAAACAGCGCAACGGGAACACAGGAAGAACAGAATGGAAGAGTAAACAAAATAAGATAGAAAGTTGTGTGTTGGGAGTGTATATTTTGGGTACTTTTCTTTTGGGACCATATCCTACGTTAAAGAATAAAGTTTGTTACATGTGTTATGTATGTCGTGGGAGTTTTTTTTTTTTTTACTTCTGTGATGAATATTTGAATTGTTTCGCATTTAGGTATGTTTTGTGCAACCAATTATGGGATGATGATTGCAGTTTCGTAGTTTCCTAACTAAATTAACGAAATTTAAGTTTATTTTTGTTATTTTGTCAACTTTACCACTTGCTTGTGGAGTAGTTAAAATGCTCTATTAATTAAAGTTTAGCGAATGAATCTGCTGGCTGCAACTTGTGTGCTTTTAACAGGATTTTCTTTTTTGATTTCGTTCAATTTCACTTATGCTATTGAACGGCAAAGTCATGTTTGAATATTTCACTAAAAACCATTGTCAACCTTTTCCGTATGATCGTTTTCGGGAGCGAACTTTATCACGAAAACTCGAAAAAGAAATCCTCTCACTTGCAGCGGTGTACAAGCACAAGTTGTTGAAGAATGTGTCTTAGTTTATGGTTTTGCGTGGTAGTGTCTTGTTCGGCAAATCGCGTTTGATACGATCGGGAAGACTTCAAACGACGGCAAAGGCGGGGTTTGAATTTAGTACAATAGGAAATAATCTTCATCGTCTAAAACCTGCAACGGAAGTTTTGGTGAGTTTAGTGGGTTGTGGAAATAATGTCGTAAGGGTGGCGACCAAACCAATCAACTTAAGGCATGGTTCAAAGTGAAGGATGATGTTGGTGTAATGACAGAACCAATATGTAATGATGCGCTGCATGCAAGCACCAGGGGACCTAATCCCAATATCTTTGTCGATTTTTCAAGAAAAGCAATCGCAGCATTCTTTGCATTGCGTTATATAGAATTGCGAGTCAATGTAATTAGAAATTAACTATACATAATAAAAACGGACCTAAGAACAAAGCGGAACAACCAGAACATGATAAAAAGACGATATAATAGTAGTGAAAGTGAAGAATAATTAAACAGTAATGAGAAGGAAAGTTTTAAATGTGTAACAAGACTAGAAAAGCACATTTGAGAAACAATCCTAACCATTGCATATTTACAGCACAGATGAGCGTGAAGATGCGTGCGCGCCTTTGTTTTATAGCCCGGTTCTGTCGTTTGACATACTGTATTGCCTGCTGTTGAAAGTGTCAAAATAAGGGAAGCACGGAGTAATCGCTTGCCAAACCATAAAGCCACACTATTGCTTTGTTTTCTGTACGAAACTATTTGCCTGCTTGAGTAGAACCAGTAACGGCGCCTAATGCACAATAGCGGAGTAGTAAACGGAACAAAGAAGCAGCTGGTTGTAGCTTTAATGTGTTTGAGATTATTGCTAGTGTTTCATTCATTCGCACATATTAGCACTCCAGTTCCTTTTGCTGCATCAATCAGGTTCGTTTGGTGTGCGGGAAGGAAACGGAAGAAGAAAAAAGAAACACGGAAATATGGATAAATACAAAACAACTTCGCAACCACATGTTGGACGCATCGAGAAAGAGAAAAATGCGTGAGTGATTGTAGAAGAATTTCCAAATATATACCAACAAACGAACAAAGCTGAAGCGTAAAGCACCAAACTGATGCATCACTAGCTGGAAAAGAATACGCTCATGAAATAGATACATAAACAGAAAGCAACTACGGAAGCATTCATTTAAAATAATGAACGATATGGGAAAGAAATATGTCTAGTTCGATACTACCTACAGCGGAGAATGGGGCCAATTTATCAGTTAAGAGTTTCGTTTAAATCCTACAAATTTAACGATGGCGATTACGATGATATCAACCATCAATGCCGATCAATTGCGTTGTGTTTCGTATTTTCAACCGGTCACATTATAGCCATGGTCGGGTGTGTTGGCAGTTTTCGTTCACAACAGATTCCAATTTGCATTTTTTTTAAATAAAAAAACAGTATAAAATTCGAAGAATAAAATCGTGAAAGAAAAAAGAGAAAAAGAGAGAAAAGTGAAAGAATTGAAGTGATAAAGAGATACGAGGGTAAAGAGTTATGGTCTTCTAACAGCGTATCATTATTGTGCTTGCATTTGGTTGATAGAAAGCGTCAAAAGCTGAAAAAACACTTTGCAAAGTGTTTGCAATAAGGCAGTCAGATAAGCACAACATTATCGAATAGATCTGTAAGTGAAGTCAGTTGTATGATTCAAACATAGATTGCGAGCGAGCTTATTGCAGAACAAAAGAGTTCATCCACGATCAAATATTTTTTTCCTCGTAGAAATAAATTTGAAATTAAATTTATATTTAGATAATATGTAAATAGAACTATCAAATGTAATAAATATTCACTTCATAATAAAACATTACACACAGAAAGAAGGAAAGAAAGGGAAAAAGAGGACGGACAAGATTTCTAGCAGAAACTAAAAAAACTACGAACAAAGAGACTAAGCTACCCACCCATGAAAGGTATTAGTAACGCATTCGCTTACATGCTGGTTTTCTGGCTTTTTTGTGGTCTTTTTTTAGATCAAAACGACATGAGGGGCAAGACACTACGACACTAACGCATACGAGATAAATGGACGGACTAAGACAGTAAGCAATGTAAGAGGATTTTCTTTTTTGCAGTTTTACAATTAACAGAGCACATTCCAGTACGATCTAATTCAGATGTTAAACATTATGGATGCTGTTATTGTAACTATACTTAACGCTAACGCTTAGTTTAATTTAAGTACTACACTTTTTCATGCTGCCTTTGATAAAAGGGGGAGGTTCAATCTGAATACGTTAAAAAAAACTTATTTTATAATTACTTGGCTGGTATAATGCTGAGTGATATATATTCAACCTTCAACATTAAACCAACCCTCTTATATAGTGTGTAAGTGGGTATTTGTGTATACCCTATGCATCACGGCTATCTAACGGACTCCGAACAAAATTAGGGAATATTAAGGTAAATAATAGCAACACAAATAAACAAGACATTAAAACAAACAAAACAAAATTGGGCAAATTTTTGGCTCAGGCAAGAAAGAAAATTTGGTAGTGAAACGTTTTCGAACGAAAACATAAGCTCAAACAGAACTAGTCGTACCAAATAGGCTATAAAGAAACATTAGAATCATACTAAACAATAACAAAACACAAGGACAATAACTAAAACTAAAAGCACGCTGATCAACAATAACTTTAACAAAACAATCCTTGCTCTACCTAACCGACACACGTAGGTAGGATGATAATTTAAAAAGAAAAATACAATGGCATGAGTCGGCAGGAATAGCAGATGCAATAAACGTAAAGCGTATTTAACGCAACGTCAGCAACGGCAGATTGTACGTTGCTGACCATGAGCTGATGAGCGATGGTACGAGCGAGCCAATATAGCGTGTTGTAGTTGGATGAAAATGTAAATGTTTTCTGTTTAAACAAAGTTAAGGCATCGGTTCGCGTTTTGTGTCTGTGGTTTTGCAGTAGCTTCTGTAAACATGTTGGTGGCAAGAGTCTCGATGACATCGATCAAGCGTTTCATCGCTTACTGTGAGCTTATATATCGTAAGAATCATCGGGTGTACTGACCTCTTGTAGCACATCTTGAGCTGCGATTGCCTTGAGGACGTTCTTTTTGGACGTTTCCTGTATTTCGCCTCCCACCAGCAGCTCGTCTAGTATGAAATAGGCCTTCTCGAAGTTGAAAATAATGTCCAGCTCACAGACCTGAAATGGTGGACCGATGATTACCGACAGCGTACATATAGTTTGCTCCAATCTGTGTCGGGTACTTACACTACCGAAGTATTTGTCCAACAGCTCCACGTATCTGTGTATTACTTCCAGCGTTAACAGCTCATTATCGTTCTGTTCGATAGCGCAACAAAAGTACAAGCTGGCGTATCTGTGGAGTGGAAATGATTTGCGGTTATATGAAGCTGTTGGTTCATCGTCGAGGCTCTCCAATGTTTTACCTTTTGTAAACGATCGTACAATCTTTCCACTCCAAGAAGGAACACATCTTCGGCTTACGCGAGAGGATTGTTGTGATCAGTTCGCGGGTGATCTTCTTCTTCACCTTATCCGAGTGTGCGACGTACCATTTCTGTAGCCTAAGTTTGCCTTGCCGGCTGAACAGGAGCATAAACTGCAACTACAAGCAGATACGAAAGGTTGGAGGCAATTAACATTTGATAACACTTTTGCCTACGATTTGCTTCACTGTTTGCACATTTCCACATATCAACTGATGACGTCATAGAACCGGACGGATCGAAGGGGCTTTTAGAGCGCCGCATACGAATGGGAGATGCAAAAATGTATACTACAACTATAAAATGTTCTTGGGAATTAGTTGCAGATCTTGAAATTAACTTACCATTTCTTTCTACACTAGAGAGATCACAATTTTCGATTAAAACATGTAACAATATGCACCCGAATTGGAACGAGAAAAATAATTTGTGCTGTTGTCAAACCACTGACAGCTCTAGGGAAAACTTCTCATCAGGAGTGGCGAACTGAGCAATTCACTATTTAAATGGAGCATGTTTTTCTTTTCAGGCTTTTTCTTCTATGCCAAAAGGATCAATCATAAATTTGTTGCAAACACTAGAATTTTGTCAAACTTTTTCAAGAGTTCCATCGTTTTCTTGCATGTTTACATCGAAAATAGAATTGATTAGAAAAGACACACTCATTCGGGTATTCAACACCGCTACACTAAACATCGAGTGCCGTTGACAGCGGAAAAAACACAACTCGAAGTTGTTGAAATGTGAAAAAAAGAAAAAGGAAAACAAATTGTGTTGTAGACGACAATGGAGCAAAAATGGATCGAAAAATGTGAAAATACGACACAAAACACATAATTTGCACCCCCGCAGCACGGCATATTACGCACAGCAGTAATCCTACACAGAGCTATGGATTCGCCCCGGAAGAGTGCGACCAGCACGGCCTCTGCGGCTCGTGATACTAGAGTGGCCCATATCGATTTCAAGAAGATTTGTCGCATCTGTGGAAAATCGGACGAAACGCTTACGTCGGTGCATTCGCGATACCAGAACGACCTGCGGGGTAAGATCGCAAAGTATCTCAGCGTTGATATCGAAGAAAATGGCACTTTGCCAACGAAGATTTGCTTCTGCTGCAAAGATATCATCACCAAGTGGCACGATCTGTATGAGAAGTGTCGTGTGATGGAGGAACGGTTCGATTCGATACTGAAGTCTTGCGAAGAGCAACTGCAAACGGAATTGCTTTCGAATGGTACGCGGGAAGAACCGAACGAAAAAAATGGCCACTCATCTTCTAGGGAAGACGTTGAACGTGGGGAACGATTGAGCAGTGGTGACAATGCAGCACCACAGGAATCTGTCACAACTGTTCCTGATCAAGAGTCTAAGAAAAGGTATAGACCGTGTATTTTCCTTACCAATAGTCGCATGAGTATTCTTGTTTTCCATTATTTTCAGTCAAAAATGTTCAACCAAAAGCAGGACGGTTACGTGCACGTTTTGCCGTACGGAAGGTTCCGCTAACGGTATCGTTCGATTTGATTCCCAAACGGCGCTAGTGGATCACATGAAGGATCAACATTGGGAGCAGATCTTCCACTGCGAGCAGTGCGACAACTATCTCGATCGAGCGATTCTAATCGAGCACATGACAATGCACGCACTAAGCTTACTGCAACCCGCATCCGTTACCGAAGGAACGGAACAAGAACCGGAAAGTATGGCTTCCGGTTCAGGCATGGGCGAAGATGAGCCCGAAGGTGAAATGGAGGAGGCTGAAGGTAGTCAACAAACGACGGAACTGAAATCTGGCGAAGGCAGTACCAACAAGGAAAATGATGAGAAAGATCTGGCGGCCGCAGCTCCGGAAACGGTGAAAACCGTCGAGGGACGCAAACTGTACTGTTACATCTGCGAGAAAACGCTTGGCAATCGGAGCGCCTACTCCTACCACGTGAACCAGGTACATTTGAACATTAAAAAGTTCGATTGCTCGTTCTGCGAGAAAAAGTTTGGCAATCGGCGTTTGCTGAACAATCACATCGCGAATCTACACTCGCGCGAACGTAACTTCGGCTGTACCGTGTGTGACAAGCGTTTCAAAACGAACGTCGCCCTGTACAACCATATGCGGGTGCATGACGATAAGCTACAGTTTAGCTGCCGGTTTTGTGACAAAAAGTTCCGATTCCGGAATCATCTCGTCAGTCATGAGCTAGTTCATCTGGATGAGCGCAACTACTCCTGCAGCCAGTGTGACAAGAAGTTCAACACGAACGAGTGTTTGCAGAAGCATAAGCTGACGCACGTCACGACGGAACCGTACCAATGTCCGCTGTGTGGATTCAGCACGAAGCAGAAACGTTATCTGGTGTTGCATGCGAAACGCATCCACATGGTACGGTAAAGTGGAACGGACGATACTCAGACCCAGCTCGTTTGTAATACTCTTTATTCCAATTGGTAAGTAATAAGCAAATTATTTAAGTTTAGGCCAAATTGACAGGCAAACAGACAAAACGAAGGCTCTACTAAGCACGGTGGCACGGGTGTATGAAACCTTGCACTGTGGTCAAAATAGACAGATAAGTAGGAACGAGTAGAGTTCAGATGATCGGAACTCATGATCCGATTGATCATCGAAAACGATAAACACATTCTCTAAGCTACCGGTGTACCTGAAAACAAAGAACGGAGGGAAAAATAACACACAACATTAGTACGTAGTATTTGAAATTGTCGTCATTTTAGTGCAACAGCGAAATTAAGACACGATTGATGATCGTGCGTGCACATAAATCATGCGTCATCAACAATAAGACAGCAACAACAAAAAATCTTAAACTAAACCAACACATGTCGTAGTCAAAAAAAAAAAAGCTAAACAAAATCTACTTCAACTCGAAACAAATTATCTAGCGTAAGCATACATCATGGTAATATGTGTATATTTAGTATGTCGTGTTGCCTGCCGTTACGTAGAGAACGTGTAAGAAGCAGCAGCTGCAGGCTCTTTTTATACAATTGCCATTATTTAACGTTCAAGCGGCCTTGTTTCGTTTTTGTACCATGTTAAGGTGTTTTAGTTTTGCCTGCTACGTTATGGTATAGCTTAACGTTAATGTAATGCCAGCAAAACAACAGCCCTGATTCGCGAACTGGTAGAGAATGTGCCACACATTGAACCTTGTTTCATTGTTTGTTTTTAATGTACTGTACTTGTTTCTTTCGTACTGAAAGTCAATCGTATCGCCAGTATTTATTCCACGCCCAACATCGAGCGAATGTTTTTTGTTTAGCGTTTAGTGCGGATTTTGTGGCAGTATTTATTAACTTATTTATTTATTTGTGTCGACCTATGCGTAGTGAATCGTTACTGTTAATCTGTAAGAATGCGTATTTATTAATCGGAGCCAATAAATTAAGTAGAACGTGCTAAGTTATTCTCTGTCGTAGCGCAATAGCAAGTGGACATCTAGCATTTCCATTTTGAAAGGATCCGAAATACTGTTCAAATCTATGTACTTTGCATTGAATTTGTCAATATTTGTTTTGTTCGATCTTTCTGCAGTTCTAGAAAACTTATATAATTCCAGTACTACAACGGTACTTGTCCAAAATTTACGAAACCATCTAAAGGACGAGCTGCGGCACGCTCGGCACGGACGAGCTCTAGGAACTGTACGATCAACTCACTATCGTACAGCGAATTATGCTTGCCAGACTCCGGTGGGCTGGTAGTGTGATTAGAATTACTCAGGACGACCCAGTTCGTAAAGTCCTGTTAGGTCATCCACATAGAAAAACGCCTGATAGCGTTGATGCGTTTACCAGAAAGTCAGTTTGACCGACGACCGAGCTATACCGTGTGCGTTTTAGAAGCCTCCGGCCGTATAGCAAAATTGCGAAGCTGCACTGTGTGCTTGCATTTAAGTATTTGATCGTTTTATTAGATACATTTAAAAAAAAAAAGCTATTGTAAATTGTAAAATGTTGTTATTCGCTTCTCCTCTACCATCATTGGTAATACCCATAGTGAGAAATGTCCATTCTCACATCACACCTATCTCACCATAGCCGTATAGCAACCTTGTTTGCAACTGTCAAAAAAGCACCGGTTTGTTTACATCTCTTCTGCCAATCGAATCGCACGTTGCCGGAATCCGGGCTGATAACAAGTGGTGGTCGAAAACACTAGAACGCAACTTTTGTTCAGATGGATTACGAAGCTTTCCAAGCGTCGCACAAGCCTCAACTTCAATCTTCGGGAGTGCCGGAACACTTATGGCCCGAGCTGTACCGTAAGCTAGCCGACCAAGTGTTTGATGCGGGTCTGTCCTTCTCTCTGCTTGCGGTAGATTACGGAGATGAACCTAGAACACTGGAAGATCCCGTGTGGACGCTGCAGGTATCCAAGGAAGGAGGACTGAAAGCGAGTGATCCGACCGAAATCTATCTGATCGACCATGCGTGGACATTCCGTACGGACAATGCGCGTCAGTTGTTGAACGCTCATCCGGAGCTGGTGTGCCGTTTGGCGGTTATGATGGGACTGCAGCAGGATGATGATGTACCACCGAATGCGTACATCCCGCGCATCCTTCAGGACATGTGGCGCTGGTGCAATACGTACTCGCTGAACGCGGACGGTCTGTCGGTGGAAAACCGAATGCCGATCTGGTACGTAATGGATGAGGTGGGCAGTGCGATACTGCACGGTGATTCACCCAACTGCCGAGTCGTACCGTTCATGCACATCCCGGAAGGTGTCACGTACAGTTTGCTCTTCCCAACGGAGGACCTCGACGAGGGTGACAATCTGTACCGAGATTTCGTCGAAAGTGTACCAACCGATTCGAAGGAGCGGGATGCACTATTACTTCCGTGGCGGTACGAATCGTTCGTGAAGGAAGATTTCTCCCAATCGGAACCGGCGAAGGAGTACTTTCTGGTTGGGCACATTGAAGAGTCACTCCCGGATCCGGACGTGGCACCACCGCTCATTGATGGTAACAGACCGCTGAAGGTGTACTCGCAATACGAATTCGTCAACCAATACCTCACGGACGCGTCGTACGAAATTGTAACCGATCCGGCCGATGCGGACATACTCTGGATGACGAGCCACTTCAAAGAGTTCCGCGAGCTAAGCGAAAACAATCCGAACAAATTCGTGAACCAGTTCCCCTTCGAGAATGTGATGACGATCAAGGATTTGCTGAGCATCGTTTGTCGTAGAATGGCCGAAAAATTGGCATCGGCGAGTGGCGAAGAGCCATCCCTAGCGCCAAACCCTCGGTGGCTTCCGATAACGTACAATCTGAAGACGGAGTTGGTCCCGTTCGTAAGCTACTACCAGAATCGAGCACAACGCGGCATGGACAACCATTGGATTGTGAAGCCCTGGAACTTGGCCCGTACCCTCGATACGCACATAACGGACAATCTTGCGCAGATTATGCGCTTGCAGCAAACGGGTCCCAAGATAGCGCAGAAGTACATCGAGCATCCGGTGCTGTTCGAGCGTGCCGAACTGGAAGCCAGCGTTAAGTTTGACGTGCGGTACGTGTTGCTGGTGAAAAGCGTCGACGAGCTGTGTGCCTATGTGTACACGAACTTTTTCCTTCGCTTCGCCAACAAACCCTTCCAGATGGACGATTTCGATGACTACGAGAAACACTTCACCGTCATGAATTATGGTCAGTTTCAGTTGCGCCATATGAAGTGTGACGAGTTCGTGCAGTGTTGGCAGACACAGTACCCGGCCCATCCCTGGGACCAGATCGAAACGGACATTTGTGAGATGCTGAAGGAGATGTTGCAAGGCGCTACTCGATTGGGACCACCGTGTGGCATTGGACCGAATGCCCAATCGCGAGCACTTTATGCGGTGGATTTAATGCTCGAGTGGACGGAGGCTGGGACCAAAATACAGCCGAAGTTGTTGGAGGTGAACTTTACGCCCGACTGCAAACGGGCATGCGAATACTATCCGGACTTCTACAACGATGTGTTCAACTTGCTGTTTCTGGATCAGGAAAATTTGGACGTCTTCAGGCGAATTGTATAGGGATAGGAACGGCTGGAATAAACGAAGAATAAAGTAACCCTGGAAGACAACATGGTGTGAAATCCACGATAATGTTTCGGATGGAGAATGGAACGAAAGTGCAAGTGCAGGTTTTGGTAACATTACAATTTTATTTCCGATGATGTTTTTATTCATTCTTTTTCGCCTTCCAACGTTCGTGCCCCAAATTCCAACTAGTTACACACACACACACACACGCTTACACACAAACATTTCATAAACCGGTTCCTTTTCTTCTGCCCTCAGATTTTTTATTCGAAACAGATCGCCTATCAAGCCTAGTAGAAGATCGTTACGATCATTACGTTCTTCCATCAAACCTGCCATACTTCAGTGTGAATGCGTTTGTTTTACATTATTTATTTTAAAATGAGTTTCGGCACACCGCACATGGGGCACATTTTCTGTCCCTTTACGAGTTGGTTTCATTGGTTTATTTTTCGGGTTTGTTTCTAATTAGAACATCGTTTGTCCTCCGCCCGGGCCACGAGTAATTTTTCAACGAGTATGTGAATCAACGACATATAGTCCTGGCTCGTTCGGTTTATGAAAAATATTTCCATACTGTTATTTATTTTTCCGCCTTTTTTACTTTGCTGTTGCTTCAACAAATGGTGCTTTCAAACCATTGCAAGTGAGTGAGTGAGTGAGTGAGTCTTTAGCTTTCTTCATTATAAGTTTTAAAACACTTAGATGCTGCTCCTCCTGTGGTGATAAGTCTTAAATGCAGTTATAGTGAATCACATTGACAAGTTTATTTTGTTTTCCATTTTATATACGCTTTTATCTTTCGTCGGATGTCGGTCGTTCAGTGTGTGGTAGGAAGTTGTGGAAATGAGAGCATTTTTGTGCATTTTATCATCCAATTAAAGGAAGAGACGCTGTAATAAATTGGTTTTCAAAGTTAAGAATCAAGAATGGTTTTAGTTAATCAATCAAGTTAAACAAAAACGCTCAATTTAAAAGAGTTAACTTCACTAGCTGCATCGTGAATAGTGTTGAGTTATAATTTCTCAAGTGAGTGAGCTGAAGCGAGCGTTATTTCTCACCATAGTGAGTAATAGTTTGAACTCCTCACAGGCAACCGGCACGCTTTGGTGCAATGAGCCCACGTGTGTGTTGATCTACGCGGAGTCAAATAATGGTATGTTTTTGAGGATTTCATCACAAAAAAAAACATTCACCTTACAATACAAAAAGAGTGATACAAATTGCATCGATTTAGGCGTTTCGCAAACCTTTACCCATGCAAATCACAAATCAAAATCGCGGTTTATTGCAAGGTTTAATAAGAGCTTCTTTTCCTTTACAGCTGATTTGCTACTGCTTTGGCAACACTCACAGAGACAAAGATGGTGGCAAAGTTGGTGGTGGACATGATGATTATGCTGTTGGTCTGTGTGATCGTGTGGGGTTGTGAAATACCATTACCTGCTAAACATGTTTATTATTGTATTCGTAGAGCAAATTACACATTACACAGTTAGACTGTTGCGTGGAAAAAATGGTTTACAAGCATTTATCCTCTTCTTTTTTTTATTTCTTGCAACCATATCAAACAGGGTGTACTAGAGATAAATAGAGCTGTACAAACGTGAACGCAAACTCTCCCTTTGTAACCTGAAACCCACCGGAAATCATTTGCTTAACCATTGCACGCACAAAAATAGCCTCTCCTTACACGGACCAGAGTGTAGTCGGTTCAAAAACAAACATGCGCCAAAACTAGACATTGCATTATAAACTATCGGCCACTCCATCGTAACGTGAAGCGTCGAAAGGGGATAAATAATACTTCCAAACACGGTCACTGTACAACTGTTCAGTTTCAAATGTTCATATATTCGCCATTCGGTTACGAATCGCAACGACTAACAGGCGCGTGTGTTTGAACATCAACCAACACACGCAGGCGCACGCACGCACGTGTCCGTTTCGCTAGTTTAGAATACTTTCTACGATGTCTTAAAATATGATCCTTTTTGTCCTTAAAATACAACGTCCATACAATATGCACTTTAACCATCCGCCATGCCTCGTATCATTCTCGCTATCGCGTTCATTCGCTCTCTCTCTCTCTCTCTCCCTCTCTCTCTCTCTCTTTATTTCTCTTTTTCGTTCTATCTGTTTGTGGCCATGTTGTTGGAGGCGTGCTCATCTAACTGTCGAATCTCTTACCACCTATAAATGATCATCTATATACGCAACCTTTCCCCCTTGGGGAGGGTTAGTTTAAACAGCAACATGAAACTCTCCCGCTTCCGTTACACAAACGGATAAAATGCTAATGTACAAATGTTTGATGGAAGCGCGGAGTTCCTTCATGGGTAAGGAAATCCAGTTCCCGCCCGTTTCTTATCCAGGAAGCATTTATAATTTCCTATCGTAAGCCTATCTAGGGGTTTTTTTTATTTCTTATTAGTCAAACCACTGTTCACGTTTCCCTTTCCCAGTTGCATTTCGTCTCCTTTGCTTTAGCTGGGAAGTGCAGTGTACATGGTTACTACACCAAGGGATGAAAAGGACATTAATAAACAGCAACAAGCCACAAATACAATATTGCTCACTCTTAATTCTACTGCGTATTTTGTATTCTTTTTTTCTGTTTTCTTTCGCTCTCTCTCTCTCTCTCTCTTTCATGTGTTCCAATTGGGGAGGCGTACACGTTTTCCCCCGATCGCCTTTTTTTTCATTTTCTTCTTATTGTATATAAATAGTAACAAAAAACATAAAATAAATGAATATTTCATATTCATGCTTGCAACATATATCATCCACTTTATCATCTGATCAATATTGTCTTCTTTCTACTACTGCTGTTTTGTGTTGCGCTTCCCTTTTGCGCCTTATTACCTCTCTCTGTCTCTCTTCTTTTTTTTGGTACTTTATCGTTAGAGTTGGGGTTTTTCCTTTTTTCTGCTTTTTAAATTATGTTTTTTTTGTTTGTTATTGTTTTTATGTTGTGTACTTTGTTCCGTAATTTTACTGATAGAGGGAAACGCTTTTGCTGTCGAAAGCTCGACCGGGCAAAGAGGTTGTCAAAAGAGAAACCATTTCAAGTGCGGTGAAAGGTACACGTGACATGCGCACCGGAAATAATTAATTAAAAAAAAAACCATCGTGTGGATGTTTGATAAAGCTGTTTATCGGGGGCGGTTTTTGCTGTTTCACTTCCTACCGGTGAAGATTGAAAATTGGAGTTACCGGTTTTTTTTTATGGTGCACTTCCCCTGTTTACATTCATTGCTGTATCAAACAGAGTGGAGGAAATGAATTTAATAATAGAAAGGAATTTTTCATTAAAACTTAAAAATCGACATAGCTTTTATGATTAAAACGATTCCATACGTGCATTTAATCCACATAAAATAAACAAAGCGAGATCGTCAATGTTGAATGCAGACAAAAAGGAAACCAAAATTATTGCTACCGAGACGGGGATAAGAATCCGGTTTTTGTTGAAGCACAACTGCTTGGCGGCATGGTGTGCAGTGTGTTAAGTTTGGTTGCAGTTTTACGGATTACATATTTACAAACTCCTGTGCATCGTTGGCATCATCACACACTTCACTTCTAAAACAACTTTTGCAATCTAATCAGTACAATGTGTACCCATCGGACGATGGTTTCGATCCATCTGAAAATTGCAACAGTAAAGTTGGGAAACATCGTGTTTCCGATAAGCCTTAACACATCTAATACACATCTAGCAGCAGCAACACGGTCCTTACGGTACGAAAACCATGCAAATATGACAGAGAAGAGAGCGTGAGAGAGAGAGAGAGAGAGAGAAGGATAGAGCAATAGTTGCCGATAGTGTACTAGAGAAGATGACAGACAGACATACGTTCATAGAGATATAGATTAAAACGTTCCCCAGCTGTAATACAGGAGCAGCGAACAGACAGTTCCTCTAGGGGCCCACCGAACAATGGAGGCTCCGGACTATCCCGAGTCCAATGAGATTGTGTAGATTTACGTAAATTCTTCCGTACGAAGAAAGGAACACGAACACCATCCTTACCATTTGGGTTGTCGCGCAGTTAATCCGCCCGTAAATCTTTCGCTCCACCTCTTCGTCAGCAGAACAGATCTGCTTGCCTCGTCTGCCGGTTGCACCAGTAAATCGCAACCTTTCTTGGAGGTTATTATTTACGGGATAAACTTTTCGTCGAAGTTTTCTCGATGTGGATCAGTATGCTGTTCGAGGTACCGAACGTGGAGACGCGAATGTCAAACTTCCCATCCATGCCGAGGCTGCCCGTCATCAGCCGCGCATTTTCAATCGTGGAATCGGATAGCCTGGAAAAGAAGGAAGACAAGCGAAGGAAGAGAGTGGCATTACAACAATTGAAAACCTGATGCGACATACACACACACACGCGCGCGCGCGGTCTAAAGCGAATGCCTGAACAACGGAGTTCAAAAGGGAAAAAAACTTCCTAACGAACACGGGAGCCGGATGTCTTGGAGCGTGCAACCATAAACCATTCGTTATGGTTGTGATTTTATTTTTTAAATTCCACTCCTCCGTTTCTCAAGAGCCTGCCACATATAAGTGCCATGTGTGCCATGCCTTGGTCGTGGAGGGTTTGATATGTCACTGAGGAATGTAAAGTGTTTTCTGATGGCAAAAAAAGCTCCACCCAGCACTGACTAAGAAACATGATACACTTAATGCAACGCGAGTGGTTCTCGAATGTCGAGTAGATTCTGAAGAGTTAATATCTGCCACGGACATTTGAGTAACCTCCACCCAAATATTCGCTGGGGCTGTGAACGTGAACTGTGTTTTGGGGGGGAATAATATTTCCGTCGGTGTAAAAGTATGCCCCGCATCACTTACCGCACATCGATCTCCATGCCGCGCATATCACCACAGTAGTTGCCGAGCGTCGTTATCTGCTCCTCGCTTAGCCCGTGCAGCGTAATGCCGAGCCATCGCAACAGGGGCAGATTGGCGAGAAATGCGTGCAGAAACTGGGGTTCGATCCGTTGCTTCTTTGGGCGATCCATCACGACGACACTGTCCAGCTTGATGTGACTGAGCGGGCTGGATTTGAGCAGCTTGGCGACGGACTTCAGTGTACGTGCGGCTTCGTCCAGATGGATGATCCAGTTGCACATCTTCAGCGTGTTTAGGTGGCTGGAATTGGAGCGTAGAGGTCGTTACTTGGGTTGAGGAATTATAGTACAATTCTAGCTTCGCTACGAATTTTGATTGATCTTGAAATTGGGTTAGACAAGAAAGACCAAGAAATGATCCATTTCACCAAAGCTGATGCTGGTCCACGAATGTCCACGAAACGAGGTGTTGTCCAGTGTTTAACAAAATTTTTAAAATTTTGCATGAGAGTAATTCTCTTCTCAAAAGATTCTTCAAGCTAAACGCTATTCCATCTAAACGGCCGAGCCGACCCAGACTGAGGATTCGACGATAGATGGCGCTAAAAGAGTTTGCGATCGGTGACACAGGAGAATCCCCGATCGCTAGGGCCGAGTGACCTTCTTTCTTTTGGATTGTCGGAGAGAATCTTCACAGAGAACCCACTTCCTTACCAGGGAAGCAGAAGCACAGTTGGTTAGAATACGCGATCGTCTTTCTTTCGGGTGACAAGAGTCGATTGCCGCGGTGGCATCAGCTATTCTCATCTCTTCCTCTGGTATCCAATAAGTCAATAATTTCTGGAGAACCTAGGGAGGACTAACTCCGAGATAATTCCTTCCAGTTTGACCCCGTCCCAGATGATTAGCTCCTAGTTACCTTCCTGAACTTAGTTAGCAAATACCTGAAGCACCACTAGTGCCAATTTACTTAAAGCAGCTAAGAATTAACCACTGGAGCTGCTTCCCCTTCTGTACGTTGCGTATCTCACCTGAAGTGATTGTTGAGCGTGTTGAAGAAACCTACGATGTCCTTATCGGAAAGGATGAGCGGCGTGGTGGTTGTGCTGCCGAAACCCGTCCTCGATGGGGCAGAAAGGTCCAGCTCGCGTAAATTCACAAAACCCACCAGATACGGCAACATGTGCGGACCCTTCATCGAGAGATGATCGGCGAAGATGATCTGCAATGGAGGAAACACATACGAACGATAAGCGTTGTGTGTGATGGAGCCCCAGCTGAGCGTGCGCATAACGATACGATTACCTGAGCACCGGCCAGCTTTAGGTTGACTACGGAGCGGCACTCGTACGCACCGGACTGCACGGGCACATCACTCTTAAACATCGACATGTTCAGCCGGCAGTTGTTGAGACCGAGCTCGCGGACCGACGTGAGCGAAAGGAATCCGCGGACCGAGGCGAGCGTACCGACGTTCTCTATCCTAAAGCTCCAACCGTCCAGGCTGAGCAGCCGCAGCGTGATGCAGCTGCCCAAGGCACGTGCGGACATTCCGACGGCGGCATCCTCGAGTGCGATCCGGGGCGACCCGAGGCTCATCATCTGCAGGCAGGGCGACTCGCTGGCTCCCAGCACGGTCGGCAGGATTTCACTCAGTCGGGACGCACCCTCGAGCTTGATAGAGTGTAGCGTCGTCGATACGCGCACCGTCTCGCCGAGACACATCGAGTCCTCCAGCGAGAGTTGCGCCTTGCTCAGATCCAACCCGTGCAGCCGGGAGTAGGTGTCGCGTGCGGCCAGCAACAGTTCGTGCAGCGTGCCAGAATTGTGCGGACCACCATCGCAGGCCGGTGTCGGGTACCAGGTGCGCGAAATGACCGAGTCCGTGCTCCGCTTGTCCGGAGGTCCTTCCATCGGTTGGCGGGGCAGTGTGGCCGAACGGCCCATGTTGGCCGTCGAGCTGAGCACACCTCGCGGCAACGACGAGAAGATGCCGGCCGGATACGAGCGCGGCGAAGGTGCCCCGGTCAGGGAGGACTGTTTGATGAGACCCGAGTTGCCGCTACTGCTGCCCGAGCCGGAACCCATGCTAACCCCGCTGGATGATGGTGGATCGTCGCGGGCACCCCAGCTGGAGGGAAGCCCCAGATAAGACAGAGGCCGCACGGCAAGTAAGGCGGCGAGCGCTCCCACGGCTCCCCGTTCGCAGCGCAGATGGGGCAACGAAAGCCGCGTGACGTGCGGACACTTCTCGAGCGTCGAACAGATCTGCACCAGCTGGGACGTGCAGAGGCCGAGATCGAGCGAAAGGTTGCTCAGCTTCGGCTGGCGCGGTATCGTCCGACAGAGTGCCGTCACCACGGACTGGAGCTTCAGGATGGGTGGGTCCTCCTCGAGCAGGGTGAGGATCAGCTCGAAGCTTTCGAGGCGTGGTTTGAGCAGCGCTTTCGATATGCAACTCGCCAGATAGTTAATGTCCGAGTCGCGCACCTCGTTCTCGATCAGCGACGTGATGCGCAGTGTGGTGACGCTCTCGTTCTTCGACAGCGCGTCCAGAAAGATGTCCATCACGTTGCGTGACTCCAGCAGCAGGTTCTTCTCCATCTGGTACACCAGCTCGAGGTTCTTCAGCGTGCAGGTGGGGCTCTTGAACGCCAGTCCCCAACCCTGCAGCTCGGACAGCGTCGACTTGATCGACACCCAGACCGGTTTCGCTTCGAGCGGTGGCACCGGAGGCGACTTGGAAATGCCCAGCATCTCGCAGAGCGCCGTCAGGTTGGCTTCCGTCTCACCGCCGGCCAGCGCTAGCGAGAAGATCGTCTGCGGACTCAACCACAGCGGCGTCAGCTTGGAGAGCAGCAGATGCGCCCGGGCACCGAGCAGGGCCATCGCGAAGTTTAACACCTTCAGGATCTCCGGTTCCACCTCATCGCCCACGGCCAGCCCGGCTATCTCTGCCGCCAGCAGCCCGGGCCGGTTCGCCAGCGATACGATATAGTTCGCGGCGAGAAACTCGGCCAGCCCGGGACAGATGATGGTGTAGTACTGGTCCGACTTCCGCTTGGCGGTGCGGCCAAACAGTTGCGCCCGGTCCAAACAGCCGGCGATGTTCGTTTCCGGCGAGGAGCAGTACATCTTCAGCTCAGCTGACGTCACCGTGGAGCGCTTCGTTTTCAAGCAGAACAGCGCCAACCGGCCCAGCTCGGTGACTTGCGTGTGGGACGAGTTGGCTGCAACGCAGTTGAATACCGACGCGATCACGTCCAGCTCGTCGGTCGGTAACTCGCCGCCGGACGTTTCGTATATGGCCGCTATCGCCAGACAGCCGAGCGTGGTCCGGGCAATGTTTCGCAGATGCCGACAGGACTGCACCGTGTCGATGAGTCGCGTTGGCGCTCCCCACTGGCCGCCACCGAGCAACGACACGGAGCGACCCCAGACCAGCCCCTCGAAGGTGATATGTCGCTGCATCAGGGGCAGCAGCTCGGTGCAGGACGCCGTCACGCTGATCAGTATGACGCGGGCTTCCGGGAAGAGACGTCCCTCCAGCAGGTCGATCACGTCCTTTGGCATGGTTTTGCTTTTGCGCGTTTTGCACTGCACATCGTACCCGTCTAGCACGATCAGCAGCTTGCCCTTGAGCGCCTCGAGCGAGTTCCACGCGGCACTGAACCCACCGAACCCGCTCGCGAACGGGTTCGGTGGACCACGCGGCAGCAGCTCCTTGCCGATGTAGTTCGCGATCGTGCCCCGCAGTTCGGCCAGCGGTAGGAACAGCGCCAGCGCCACCGGTTGACCCCGCGGAGGCCACGGTGGTTCACGGCTCCAGCCGTGCAGGATGCGCAGGGCGAGTGCGCCACGCGTCACCCACGGTGGGCACTCGACCAGCACACGGCGCGGCGCCTCCAGGAATGGGCCATCTTTCGTCTGCACCGGTGTCAGAATCTGGTCGACGCCGATCGCCTCGTTCAGGCCGTGTGAGTGTATGTGCAGCCGGAGCTCGGGCTCGAGCCGGGCCGGACAGAGGACGCCGGGTGCGACCGGGTGCACCCAGCTCGGCAGCACCGGTTCCTTTAAAGCTAGCTCGTTGTACAGCGTGCGCAGGTAGTTGGCGAGGCGAGCCTGCGGATCGCCCCGTCGGCCCTCGGGTCCGCAAGCGGGTGGACCCGGCGGCGAGGGACACTCGAGCGACACGTACGACCCGGACAGCTCATAGTCGGTCCGGTACGGGGTGGTGGCGGGTGTGTTGGTGCTCGGCGTCGGCGCCGTCAGCTTTTGCTGGCCGGCCGGCTGTGAGGGCAACTGTGGCGGATGTGATGATGGTTGCGATTTCGTTGGATAACACTGGCGAGACACAGGGAAAAAACGGGAAAAATTCATTAAAAATCACTGTCAAACAACTTGTTGTAGCATTGTTGCCACAACTTTACACACAGAGCGCCAGTTGATGCAATGCATTGTGGTTTGGATTGGTTTCCACGATTTGCCGATGGCTTTTTCGGTCGAAAGTGCAAAAATAGTCCAGAATCACCTTGACGCTTCATCAATTTTACTAATGACAAAGTGCGCTGTATCCTTCGCAGCCCCTATCAACGCTTCAACAGCTCAACTGCAATGTAAAACTTTTGCGCTAGGTAAAGTGGTTTTTTGCGGCAAAGTTGTGCTTACGCCCGGAGAGAGAAAATTTATTCACAAAGTTGATGTGCAGCTCACTCATCTGCCTGCTTTGTTTCCAATGTTCATACAATCTCCATGGATACGGGTTTGTTTTGTTCTCCCTTTTCTGCCCAATGTGTTGTTAATCTTTTTTTTTTATTTGAGCACCAATTCCTGCAAATTCTGTAACGCCAACATCCGCTTCGCTACTGACGTCACATTGAGCGAAACATTTTAATTGCATTCTACACAATTCTCAGTACCCAATTGCATCCGAAAGCTGCGCCAGCTTGGGGAATGCAGATTACTGCATGTCTGTACATGTTTAGTAGCAAAAGAAGAAAAAAGCTTTCAATCAAAATTGATGAACAGCATATTTAATGGAAATGTTGTGTCATATCAGGTAAAAATTTCCAACTAATTGTAATGGTTTGGAATGCATCAATCCAGCGTTGGATACGTTTCAATCGTTTTTTTCGTTGATAACATGGCATGTGATTAGAAATTCCACGTATAGACTCGATTAACATAGAAATGATTTTGTGGTTATATTTGTTCCACTTTCGTCCAAGTTCAAGACCTCATGCGTCATATGTGTCTCATATTTGCAATATTAAACGTTTTCAATACAACCTTCTAATGGGAGTTCTTTCATGAAAGTAATTTGATCATTATCATTCATCATTAGCTTCATTCTGCTTCTTCTTGGTCCATATACCACGAGGACAAAAGAATCCTTCATTAACCATTAAGAATTGGAAGTTGAATTCCAAGACTTCCAAATTCCCAACTCGGGTTATTGGAATATTCGATTCCAATTGGTTGCGAGAAATACTCCAGCAAATCCACCATTAGTCACAAAAGGGATACTTTCGCTTCATGGTAGAAGATCTCAAATCTTGATCATTGATACGGGAACCAAAAACGAAACAATGGCGGCATGGCGGATGCCAAGTGTTCTTTTCTTCGTGGATGGTCTCTTGGTGTATCGCCATATCTCTTGATCTCTTGGCAACCCTTGGTTAATAACAAAATCTCTCGATATCTTGACATCTCTTGGTATCGAATCGAAGATAGTTCAAGGATGATTGCTTTCGAACCATTTCTAACAGTCCATTTGCTCACTTCCGTGCGTTTAGCTTAGCCCACAGTTCACGTAAAGAACAGCCAATAACGTCAAATAAGGAATTTCATACTCCAAAGAGCTTAAGTAGCCCCGTAGACGGAAAATGTGTATCTTTTCACTCTATGGACACGACACAATTCAAAAACAGTATCAATGGCACAAATGGTCATCGTTATGCTAAGACGGAATGCAATGGTAATCAGAACCAGGGAAGGAAAGTCAGCATTAGCACTATGGCTGTTAGTTGTTTGTGTACTTCGAGACGCTTTGACGAAGGAACAGGAAACACACAAGAAGCGTGCAATGTGTGCATTCGAAATGTGTTCGGGGGTTCGGTAGTGACGCCCATCGAAACTTTCCCCATGCTTGCTGTTTGAAAGGTTCGAAATTGCCGAAAAGGAGTAATGCAAACAGGAGTAACTTTCTCTACAGAGCAATGCATTCCGTGGGGAAATATGCAAAGCAAGAACACCCATTAGCATTACACTTGTATGAAGCGTTGAAGGCTTTGCATGTGGTGGAGCAACAAAAAAAAAAACACACCCGGTGCGTTTTTGACTCTATCCGCGGTTGTGTACCAGTTGGTCTCACTTGACACCATCAGCCAGGATGAACTTCTTTCTCAGCCCCGAAACTTTCCATTGGAGTTTTTGAGTAAAGTGGGAAAGAAGTGACGGGAAGCTTCACACCATCCAACAGTAGGCGGCTGCTCGTTAAGCACAGCCTGCTAATACACACACGCAGGCTGTGGACTTGTTGTTGTTATGGCAACGAAAGCTCGTTACCAACTTCGTGCCACCAGAAACTGCTGTTTCCTTGTTGACTTGTTTTGTTGTGTCCTTATCGCGACGGCCTGCCAGTGTCATCCAGGTGGTGGGAAAGATGCCGAGTCCTATACCGGGAGTCACCACCACGTTCAAGACACTCCAGTTCCACCCAGCACCGGAGTTAAGAAACTCCAAATTGCAATGGGGCCATCGGATGGCATCGGAAAAGTTACCGTCATCACCGGGGCACCGCAACCAACAGCAGGCGGGAACTTATCTCTCGGGAGCTGTGAAGCACACACGAGAGCAAGTTTTCTGGCTACAAAACGCCCCATCGACGACAGTGGATATATTAGACACCGTATCCTTTCCGGGTACCATTTGTCGTTATGAACTCCGGGGGGAAGGCCGCCGCTGTGTGCGCTTGACGCGTTTTACACTTCACTACGCCAATCTGTTGTTGTGTGGGGCCAATTGCGCTGCGAGCGAGTGGAGTTTTTGCTTTTTTATCACCAACCTTTTTCGGGGTGATGATTGCCCGCAAGCTGCTCCCATCGTCACTGTTGCGTATCGTATGATGAGCTTTTTGTTTCGCTTTTTTTTGGTGGGCTGCCGTTGCTCAGTGATGAATTTTTATCATCCCATAGCATCGTCGCAGGCACGGCACGTGCACGGTACACAGGCGGTGGCGGTATAGAACACACCTGTCACAAGCGTGTATCATACGCACCCCGGAAGGAAGGAAAGCTAGACGAGTATTTTACCAGATCCCCTGCAAGGATCCTGATTTCGCTGGGATCGCAATTTTTTGCACTCTTTTCCACACAATTTTCACCCGAATTTAACCCATCCATGTTTGGAGGGGGGTTGACGCATAAAAAGAAGGAAAGTTGGTAGTGTTTTTTCCTCTCTCTCTTTCGTGTGTGTCATCAGCGTTTACGGAGCTTTGCGTACACAGCGTGTATGTGTGTATGTGTGTGAGTGTGTGAATAAAGCACTGCCAGGAATAACCCCGTTGCGCTCGATAGGTTTGGTACGTGAGGTTTTAGTACCACCGCCAGCACCAGTACTCAACTGTGCGATAAAATGTACCGCCTTTCCTTCGTCTGAATGTGATTATCCCGATTATCCCGGGGTATGTTTAGCACTGAGCCTTAGTTCGTGTGTTTTTTTCTTTGTGTTGTTGTTGTTGGCCTGCGTTTAGCAAATGGTCCTGAAATCCTCGTGCATATTATAACCTTAATCGTTTGGTGAGGCTGCAGATAAGCGGGCAGATGAAAGTTTTAGCAAGTGTATCATGTTTTTTTTTCTTTCTCTCACAGTTTTTGCACTTTCTTGTTCAGTTCGGTTTTCGCATTATCGCAAGTGGAAAATGTCGAAAAAGTTGTAGAGATAACGCGTATTTAGCTCTCGGGGTGGTGTATTAAATTTAGAAACACTTTTTCTAGCTTACTTAAGCGGGGGGCGTAAAATTATTTTAACCTGGTCGAGTTTTTGGGAGTGTTGCTTTTTGGTTAGTTTGGTCAAAATTAAATTGACGAAATTAAAAAGATGAAATTAAGATGAAAAGTGCCAAAAGACAAGCCGACAAAATGTTTGGTTTACTTAGTTTTGAACAATTAATCCTTAAATCTTTGTCAGCCACCAGGCGTCTCCATTATTAGCAACTAAAATTCGATAAGTATCTCTAGTTTTATGGATGCTTTAAAAAATATTTATTGATGGATTATTAAAGTCCATAAAAGCTCCACAAAAGCAAAAAATAATTATTTGAATTTAATTTGTTAAAAAATACTGATGTTATTCCCAAATAGTAAATATAGGATACGCCATGTTTCAAAGGATTAAACTTAGTTGTATGAAGTATGTTTCATCATTTTGACTAACTTATCAATACATTCTTCAAAAACATGATAAAAAAACAATATTCTTCAGTAAATATCTTCCAAAAGCGGAAAAGCTTTCTTTTTATATCTCTTCACCATATTGTACAGATTTGTGCCATAATAACACAATTCAATATTAATGTTTAAGGTAATCTAAACATTACCATGGAATTATTTGAAGATGGAAAAACATTCCAATTGCTCATCCAGCTTGTATTTCTCAACCCCTACCGGTCCCTGTCGATTGAAATGGTAACAATTTGTCCAGTTCGGATGCGTTCCGCCTGTGGTAGAGAAGGGTCGTCCGTACAAAGACATATTAGGATGGACAAGTAAGAGCAAGGGTTCTTCCAACGATTGAACTTGAAAGATACATGGAATTAGTACGTTATGTTTGCATTTTGTGACGATTGCTCTACGCCCATCACTCCGCCGGTATGGGTTCCATTTGGAGGTCTGTGATGTCTTTGCTTCTTGTTTGGAATTCATTTCGTAACCAGTCCGTCCGGCATCCTACTGGGCGTTGCTTGTCCTATCTTTCTTCCCACCAGCTCATCTCATCGCTCAAACTCGTGTGCGAACAATGTTCAAATTTCTCAAGAAAGCCCCACATTCCGGAGGGGGAGGGGGGGGGGGGGGGGACTGTCCTCCAAGGGACGATCAGAATGCGTTGTGTAATCGTGTCCACAGCAGAACGCTTTTCATAATCGATGCAAATATGACACACACACATCCGACCGACCGAAAGCACGCAATTGGACAACAGCCCAGTGCCGTTGAGCTGGTGTTTCGTACAAACTCTGTGTGTCGACAGATGTCCTTCGCCAACGATCGTAAACATCTGCCGGTTGGCATAAGCTGTCCCGGTATCCTCTACCTTCCGGACAGCGCACACCCTTAAACCCGCTGCGAGAACGCTGAAGAACGTCACTGCCACCCACTAACTCCTTCAGGGAGTGCCGAAGCATGTTTTTCTTTTTTGCCGCCCAACAACCGAACCCCCACAAGTGGATTATTGTAAATTGAGCAAGAAGAAAATTGGCATGATTTGATTACAAACGAAAGGAGCGGGAGAAGGGGGAAGGGGGTGAGGGGAGGTTCTGTTTTTCTCACGAAATACACTTTCATTGCGTGAAATGCCGGAACATGCCCCGGCGGAAGGCTACCAGTAAAGTGTACACTAGCGTGTCATCGGGACGATTCGATTGCGATTTGTTTTTACAGTGTGAACGTGATCGTAGTTGGCGTTGGTTTTTTACTGAACACTGCCAAGCGTGAAACTTGCGCAAAGAATTTTTGTTTACCGCTTGTGTAGTAGGCTGGTCGTTAAGTTAAGTGTGAACTGAATGATTTAACAGGTCGAATATCGCAAACGCAGAAAGTTGTTTAAACTTTTATCCTAAATTACCATTTCTATCCACCTATCGATGGTCGTACGCTAGCTCAGATCTGGTATACAATGGACGAGCATTACCATTTGTGCCCATTAAACGTACGTTAAGGGAGATCCTCTTCAAAGGCGGTCATTAAATATTTATTAACAGCCTCAATTGTTGCTCTTGACCGTTTGAATTGCTCGTAATCGCTGTGTTACTACACCCCCCTCCGGAACATCCTGAATCAGCACCGATAACGACTTCCATTTTATACCAAACTCCTCGTCCCCCACCATCGACCAGCTCCATCCCACCGGCAGCAATCAACGCACCTTTTGAGGCAAACTTTGCGTAAATGGAACCGGAATGGTAACCCCTTTTGCATGAGGTCGCCAAGCGTCGAGTGCTTAAAAATGGTCAATTATCATAAATTTGGAGATTATGAATGAAATGGTTCGGAAATCTAGTTATTTTAGAGTCCTCTCTCTCTCTTTACCGCAGCTCCGCTCGCGTGTATGCTGGCGAACCGGAACACAAGTGGATGTGAAATGACATAATCTGATAGCTGAGAGCATACCGATGGTGGTGGCCTAAATAACGTTAACATACACACGCACGCACACGTACAAACACTGCGAGACACATCAACGCGCAGTGTCTGCGTCAAAAAGTGAGCTTTAACAATAGACAATATAAGGAGGAAGGAGAGAGAGAGGGACCACCGACATCATCCACCATCCCATTCCCACGGTAAGCCGTTCCGGAAGCTCCGGCAGTGATGTCAGTTGGTTGTCATCTCGGCTACCAGTACCGGTGTCCTTCGTTGCGCCATGTTAATGATACTGCCACGGATGGATCAAGGCCCGTGTACCGTGTACGAAGGGGGGAACTCTCGCCAACGGGAAGGAAATGGATCATTATAGGAATGTCCTCGAAAAGAGATTACTGCTGCACGTTCCCTTCCTTCCCGTCACGCCACCACTTGGGACATAAATAAATGCTTGAAACGATGCGACGACCGCCACTGGGCGACCCGTTGGCGGCAACAACGACGACGACGACGACGAGTAAATGATACCGAATGCGAGAGGGACACAGACAGCTGGGCAATCAAAATAGATGGCATCTGGGGATCAAAACTAAATGGTGGCCAAGATAAGGCGCGTGTTCGGGGGCAGGTTTTGACTTTTGCTTTGGTGAGAAGAAATCAAGAAATCAAATCACTGGCCCCATGGATTAGCCGGTCACGGGTGATTTCGTTGGTCCGGTATCAACCGGTAAGGGCCCGTGTTAGGACCGTTAGCATTCCATTCGGAAATGAATGAAGCGAACCGTTTAGTGGCACACCCAACACCCCGAAAAGAAAAGTGCCAACAATGCGAAGAGATACACGCTTTTTCCGTTTGTTTCTGTTGCTGTCTAAATGATAGCTCGGTTAACCGAAAGGTAACGTGTGTAATTACTATCGTCCCCAGTATCACACCTAAAAGGGTCGTCCCTTCATTATGATTATCGGCCCAGGGCCTCCTTTGATTTAGCGTACAATTTTTTATTAACTTAGCGCTGTGATAGAGATTGCTTCATCCGCGCGTTTAACCTTCAGGACTGCCTCTTCCAGGAAAATGTCCAACCTGCTACGAAAAAAAGGTACACACAGGAGACCACCTCAAAACCATCCCAAAATTCATCCCCAAAGTCCAAACTGAGCACCTAATAACGTTGTGTTTGGCTTGGTGCTTGCGAGCATTGGTTTATTTTTAAGCACAACCTGGGTGGATGGTGGACCTTTTTTTTGCTTTTTTGCAACCCTGCTTGTCTAAGCATTTGAAATGTAATAGGATTTTACGTTAACACAGCCTTTTTGGGGGATAAAAAAGCTCCCACTCCCCTTCCCCCCCCCACACACACACACACACACACACTAACAACCCCGCAACGTGCAATAAAGACAACGACCCGAGTGATCCAGTTCCTGTGAGGTCACTGGTTTTTCATCAGGACTTTTCCACCTTATCGTTTTCCCTTTTTTTTGCGTTCGCAAACGAAATTCTTTCAACGGACGCCCGATATCATGAAATTATGATCAGCAGCGTCGGTGAAAATGTGGCAAAAGGTTCGGCGTTTTTTTCGGCCCCTCTTTTTTGTTGGGGTGTACACCGCCCCACAACATTCAAACCCGGTGGTGAATTACCGTGGTGGGTGAAATAGATAACAGCGCGCTAAATGGGTGAGGTGCTGTGAGGTGAGAAAAATCAACCACCCACAGAAAATGTTGAAATTTTGCTGTGCCAACCGAATCGGTACACGCGTCTGTTCTTAACATTATTATTATTTGAGTGTGTTTTTGGAGGTATTCGGGCGGTGCTTCGAATATCGATAACGTTAATGTGCTTGGGATGGGAATTTGCCATTATTTGCCAAAGTGGCGCCCGTTACCGTTAAGTAATCCTCCCCCCCCCCCCCCCCCCCCTCTCCCAACACAACGCCTGCCGAACCGCACGGATGCTAGAACGACACGCAAAATGAGCAGGTTTCAGCATCCGATAACCGAAACCGAAATGACCGGTGTAAGCTTTGGGACAAACCCCTTTGTATGTGTACTGATTCGAGGGTCGAATGACCGAATTTGCATTCGTGCAGCATAAATTTCATTGCTCAGTGAACGATAAATTATCGCTCCAATAGAATGCTGAAACACCTAATGAACACATATGAGCACTCGGGGGTACTGTGGTGCAACGAACCATTGTAAGATTATGAAAAAAAAGGGAGTGTGAAAAAAGAAACTATAATATAACTGAAAAACATTTAAATATAAGCAAATATATAAAAATAACCACATCATCATCAGATAAAGCAAAGCAATACAATAGAGTGACAGTAAAATAAACTTAAGTCGAACACTGTATTGCGGACTTCTAACATCCTGAGATCTAACATCGTCTGAGCTAAAGTCACTGAAAATGAACTCATGATGAAGTTGGCACTTCCAAGAATTATAGGAACTCCTAGAATCAGTACCAAAACTTCATTCGCTTACAGCAACGATGGCCGAAAGCAACACAGCCAATGTGTGGCGAATGGGGCCACATAAGATTGGTTGAAATTAATCTAAAACATTCACACACGAATAATTCCGCTTCGGCCATTCGGGGTTCGAAGGCAGAATTCCGAATTCGGACTAATCAGTGTCAGTATGTTGTTATTTCTAAGAATTTCGAGAGTTTAACTTCATCGATTCGCGAAAGAGGTCTTTTCATCCAGAATTCCAATAGCACCGGGATATTCAAACTCCCGCAAGCTAAATTAATGACAAAGGACAATAGAGTCAAGCAGATAATTATACATTCGGAAGGTACAGAAGAGTTCCGTGTTAAATAATTAAATTAATAAATAAAAAAATCCGTAAATAATGAGCAAAACAAATGGGAAGGTTCAATTTTCGCTTTCACTCTCAACAATACTCAGCGCTCAATTTAGTAATTTCCAGCACCCGGAAAGACCGTAAGCCATGAAAACTGCAACAGGGTGCAAAAGGGTAATTACAGCCAGTGTGTTTGACCTATTTCAACAATTCTGGATGCTGCAATATTGTGCCCGGCGTGGTTTATTCCCCGAGAATTACACCACAAGCCGCACCGAAGGACGCGCTGACGCTGGAGATGGCTGCGAAGGCCCGGCATAAAGTTAGTGCGATATGTTTGCAGTAAAGTTCAAATCGAATTGAAAAGTTCAACGTCCTGGTGGTGAGTGGTGTGGGTGAGTGGCCCCGGTAAATGGAACATACTATATTAAACATACGGGGCAACTTGGCAACCGTACACGTACATGCCCGCTTTTGGAACGCACGTGAACCATTGTCGAACAGTGCACGACCTACCACCTATACTGATACCACCGCTCCCCGGGGAAATGGGACGATGGAGGAGTTTCCGGACATGCCTCTACATCGTTCCACTTCCGGCTAACTTTGGAGGAACTGCTCAGCACGTGCACACGGTACGGCACAAAACATGTCGTTCGATTTCCGCCTTGGTGAAGCCTGTTTAGCCGGCAAACACACACACACACACACACGTGGCCACTTGAAATCGAATCGCAGCAGACAAGACGACTCCAGCTGCCATTTGCAGTGGCGTCATCCGAAGGGCTTGCCTTTCCGCGAACACAAAGCCCCGGTTGGCGTCGTCTCACACGGGCGCTGGAAGAAAGCACACTTATCTTCATCGTTGCAGCAAACCCCCCGAAACTACTGGCCATTCGGGGCAGAATGGCACGAAACTGTGTGTTTCCACGCGTGCCATTCGGGGTTTCGCGTAAACACTTGCTTGGCACCGGGACCGTGCAAAAAACAAACGATTAACTCCAAAAGTCTCATTACCGGAAGTCTCGCGATGACAGTTCTGCAACAGACCAGGCCCTGCCCGGTAAGCAGGGGATTAAGTGGGTGTTGGGGGGGGGGGGGGGGGGGGTTGGGGGCCATCTCGTTTTTATGTCCGTGGCTGAAGCCGAACTTCTATTCTGCACACCGTCCGAGCACAGTTTGATGGGAAATAGTTTACCCGAGCGCACGAGATTAACGCGAGCGCTTTCTTGAGCGTTTTGGGGAAGGTTTCACCATCGACCCGCATATGCGAATGGCCGTTTCTAGTCGCGCTTTATTATTCACGTCACTTGCACTGCCACCAACGCCAACGTGCCCAACGTGCGTCGTGGTTGCTCCACGGAGACAAAAGGTATCGCACGACCATCTTTATCCGAGGCCGACCTTTCCCGACACAGGCTTCCACACGTGTTGGGCCAACCGTTGTAGGACAATAATTATTCCACCCGCCCGTGATATATGGGGCCTGGGATGGGAAATATCAAAACCGAAAGCCATGTGCTTTATTTCTTCCGCCCAGGAACCCGGTTGTCAGGGAAGGAAGGATCTGCATTTGATGGACGGAGACCGTTTTCGGTTTCGGAATATTCAACCCGCAGGAAGAACAATCCCGAAAGAATAAGCTCCGGGACAGGTAACACAGTAGCATTCGGGATGTAATCTTTTTTATGACTTCCACGGCATTACCGACCGGCGCTGCGCTACTCCGCGGTTTTAACATTCCGATCACGTACACATTTTTTTAGTTCTCTCACGCATTAACGCCACCGTCACTGCATACACTTCGCTCGCCTTCTTCGTCCAAAAACCACCCAAATCCGTTAATGCCAGTGGACAGTGGCAGAGGACAGACGGAGCATGGTCAGAAGCAGCGATGGGTAAAGAAAAATTCTCTTTCGGTGATCTATAACCTCCGGTGGTTACATTTCCCGCACACAGCGAATATATGACAGCCATAAGATAATGCCATTCGGGACAGACAGCGTTTTTACGGCAGGGGTGTTACGGCAACGGATGGATTACTCCGTGCCAAAGGATTTCTGCATCACTTTCTTTCCGAGCGCTTTGGGAAGCGCTCAGTCCAGTTCGGGGCAGCGCCAGTAGGTACGGCTTGACGTAACACTTTCGTCCGGAGGCGTGATCTGAGCCGCCGTGCCTGAGTGTTGCTCTCTACTATTTGCTACATTTTATACTACACTTGCCGGTAACGAAGGTTGGAATAGGATTGAACACACAGCGCTTGATATCTTTTACATTGTAGCCAACATTGTTATTGGCAGCAGGTTTTACAAAGGTGCAGAAAATGGTCCACTTATTTTTAATGAACCGATCACATAACGTCGTTGCATGTGCAGATGACTTACGTTGTAGTAAAATTGTTCCAGTTTTCCCATTTTAACAAAGTTGTTGCACAACAGATTATTGATTACTGTGATTTCTGTGCGGTATTCGCTTCGTGACATGTTCTCGTTACTTTTTATAATACATTACACTTTATAAACTCCACTTATCTTGCCCGGTCGTCATGCTACAGGGTTGGAACTATTCAAATTGAATTCAATCCAAACAAGCGTTGAATATGGGGAGCACAACAATGCAGTCAAGATTTGAACCCAAGCCGAACGTGTTGTTGAGTCGCGTATAACCGACTGAGCTGTTTGATCACAATGTTTATACAACTATGCATACTTAAATCAATCTTCGATAAGTAGAATTACTTTGGAATCCTAAAAAAAAACTCACCAGGGCTCTTCTTTTACTTCATTTCATAACGATTCTTAACTCTTTTAGCAATCATAATTCTTTAAACCTCAATCTTTGGCGATTCATTAAACTTTGGGATTTTATTAATCTTGAAAGATGTTTGTCTATTTCAAAGATTGTCTCTTCATTGACCATTTAAAAGAATGAATATTAACAAACGATTCATAAAATTCAACACTAGTGTCTACCAGTGTATCGGGACTATTATCTTGAATCTTGAAAGAATAAATAATTTTATAAATGTCAAGAGAGTTAACTTATGATTTTAATGACTCTGAATGACTCTTCTTAAAAGATTCATTAGATTTAAGACTAGTGTTTTGTACCGTGAAAAAAAGAAATGTCTTTCGACCCTACGTTGTGGTTAACAATTTTTATTATTTCTGTTAAATTCGCCAATCTTAAGGTAGCCGGACACGCTAGCTACAAGTAGCCAGCTACATTTGACAGCCAGCGATTTTCCTTTGTTCTTCAACGGGGTTCATTGACGTAGGGGCAGCTACAAGTAGCTAACGTTTTCGGGCCTTCTGCGGTCGCTGCCGCTGTGGCTGTCAATCGTCGGTCAAGCGACTTGTCGGTGTGTTTATGTCGTGGAAGTTAATGGATCCGATGACGTCTTCAATAATAACGAATTCTTCATTTTAACAAACTTTTAATACTTAGTTATACAAGTTGTAATTACTGTTTACTCTCGAATCAATTAAATTTTGAAGAAAACATTCTTCTTTAGACGAACACAGTTATCTGATGTGTATTCACGTTTCCGCAGTACGCGATTATTTTAATATGTTTTTTTGTTTCATCTAGCGACTTTACCTGGTTAGAAATACAATTATCGAGAAAATTCTTTACATGTAATTTCTTTCAATGTTCAAAGGTAAACAGTGCTCTGCGCTAACCAAGTGTATTATTTACGAAATTACTTCCACGCAATAATTTCCCATATCAAACATGCAAGAATTGGTTGGTAAACTGTAGTGCGGCCTTGAAATGCATCGGCAGCGTTTGTGTGTATACTGTGTTTAACAAATAACATACATTCAATAATACTCGCCGTGACGCTCCTATTAGATCATAACAATCGGAAATTCATAACAATGTTTGGTTTCAAAACGCCGGTTTCAACGGCGGAAATTCAAATCCGCGAATTATCTTCTCACCGAACATGCATCAACTCGTTAACCCGACTAGTATAACCTTTGCGGTCGCTGAGCTGTCAGCTGCGTCGCTGGCTCGTATCCCGCATATCTGGGATACAAGCCGGCGACGAGAGAACAATGGAAAGCTGTAGACGTCAAATGTAGCTGGCTACTTGTAGCTAGCGTGTCCGGCTACCTTTACAAAAACGATTTGGCCTCAACCAAAAATTCAGTCACACACATCTGGCGTCAACCAAAGTTCAATTACACTCTTTTTTCTTCCTGTCAAACTGACGTCTCTCTCTCGCCAGGTTCTATCGTTTCGCATTTGACACTTCGGTGTCAAACAACTAGTTTCTACCAAAACCTAGTCTAGTTAATTACCATTGTAATTAATTAATATTTCAAAGATTTTTAAATCTTGGAGAATTTATGAATGTCATGAGAGTCAACTTATGATCTGACTGATTCTTAACATCATATTCGAATAATTGACTGTTTTCTCTAAAGATTCTTTAGACACAACACACAGTCAACAATCATAAGATAGATAAGATTCATCCTAACGTCGCTCAGATGGTCGGTTCGCGTTTAATCTTACTGACCCTCTTTTAATAACCCATTAGATTCCAATCTGAATCACATAAACCGGACGTTGCCAACCAAGCACAAAAGAAAGGAAAAATAGAGTATTTTTCATTGTTCAATGATTAATGCGCGGTCGATGGCAATTTAATTTCTTTTCCGATTAACGCAACGGAGAACATTTATCAGACAAACCGAAGCAAACAAGTACGGTTGGACTAAGGAATGTATTTCAACGTGTTTACCACACACACACACACCGGCTTCTGCACGTCCCCAACGTCCCACAAACCCTTATCAACCCTTTCATCGTATCGAAATGGGCACGCAAGTCGGTACGTGTGTAAGGATAAGCAGTCAGCAACATAAATACTCAGCAACTCTCAAAGGCTCTTCGGTTTCGGCAGATATCATTGTATCTCGCAGCAATACTGTGGCCGATATCGCATGCCCACGGGCAAACATGTTGCGTGTCAATGTCAAGTACAATTTGGGAAAACCCACACAACAATGGCAACAATGGTTGGCAATGAACGCCAACGTCAAGATGGCAAAACGGCACGGCTTTCTTGTTGCGCGCTCGGTTAGTTCGCCTGATAAGCGAACATATTAACACGGCTATTCAAGTGGCTTACTTTACGGGAACGAGCAAACGATAAATGTCGATGGTGCAGCAGGCGCGTTTCGCTTCCCTCTATTCACGCTCGAATTCCCACCGGTGGTATATAAGTGCGAAGAAATACGTACACGGTCACAAAGCAGCACATACGAGCGTCGCGAAGAAGGCCCGCTGCTTCCTGCTCGAGAGTGCTTGTGGACGAAAAAGAACACATTTTTACAAGACCAAAAGTGCTTTCCAGCAAACCACATTCAGGAGGTGGCGGTGGTGGTGGCGGGTCGTTGAGAGCGAGTTTCGATGTTAAGCAAGAAATGGTTATTTATCGGCCCATAGAGACATATCGACATGGGGATAGCGTGAGAAACCTTCGGGGTTGGGGTTTTGCTATGGCGCAGTACCCTTCACCCCTTGGTTGTCTCCCACCGGTCACTTACCCATTGGTCAGTGTTGTTAGTGGCCTGCGGATGGTGATGATTGGCCCAGTAGCCCTCGCCGGCGTCAGCCCACTGTGACTCGAGTGGCAGTTCCGGTTCCGGGGGCCATAGCGGTGGTTTTGGTGGGCGTGGGGAGGCAGTGTCCCCCCGTGGGCACCACAACACCGACTGTGGGCAACCTATGTTGATGATTTTCAGCAACCAAACCGCCGATAGCCTGTACAGACACAGGATTAAATCGGTGACGCCGACAACGACAACCGGCGTGCTGGTGGGATGGCGTTCGTGGCAGTGTTGCCAACCAGCTCCTTCTTGCGCTACTACTGCGCTACTGGCCTTGGTCCGGGGGGGGAAATCGGCGTTGCAGGGAGGTTTGTATCACAGACGGGGCGTGTAAAATGGTTCAATTTTTCTTCGACCACGATGGGAGCGCGGCGAGCGCACGAGAGAGAAAGAGAGCCAGCCGGAGATAGAGGCAGAGAGACGGAGAAAGATATGCACAACTCGGGCACGCGAGCACAAAGCTTCCACTTTATGACATCCCGGTTTAATGTTGCGGTGGCGCATGGAGGGACCACTTTCTACGCCGCTGAGCCATCGAACGGCCGGTGGTAGCGAATTTCACTGTCACTGCACAAACGTCAAAGAATGACAACACATTTAATCACTTGGCGGCGTTGATGGGTAGGTACTAGCACTGCTAAGAGCACGGAGCGGAACGGTAATTAATCTATAGAGCAGCTTACACCAACCGGCAGCAAGATTGGGCCGAACCGAATGAATACATCAGCGAAACGAAACGAAGGATGGGTCAATAATTTGCGTCGATGTAAAATAAGAAAAAAAATACACTAATATACCCAAAATAATGCTTGATTTAACAAAAGCTTCAAAGCTCATGGCATTTCAAACAAACTAAATAATAATTCTCTTACTTTTGCCAGATCTATTAACAGACATCATGCTTTTACAAACACATCACACAATCGATCGAAACACCAGACATCATTACGATGACGCTAGCGCGTCGTTTCCGTTTTCTCGGAAAGTTGCGAAGCTTGTTCATGCACATTGTCTTATTGGATGGACGTCAACTTTACGCTTCATTTAACGGAAAACCAGGGAAATGCTCTAGTGTGTGCGATGGCAAACCGGGTTTTTCCCAGTCTTTGGTTTTCCCCATCCCGTTTCTCTCGCGCTGGTCGCCATTTTACTTGATGAAGCAAACACATAATAGTTGCTGCAGTGGGCCCGCTTCCAACAAACTACTGGGCGTCTCCATCCGTACATCTGAAAGCGCCTCCATCGGGTGGAGGATGTTTGCTTCAGCAACATGTTACCATGGTAACCGCGGGCACATCACGGAAATGCGCATGCTATCGAACCGCTCGGTAACAAGTATCGGTAAAGCATTCAGCACCAGCATTTCAGCATCATTTAATTTTATCTTTTTACCGCATTCATTCGCACACTTCGTTCGTGTGCTAGGGTGTGTGTTTGTGGGCATTTGTATATGTGTTCCCTCGTACCGCCTCAAGATGCTTGAGTTTGAATCGTCAACCTTATTGCATGAGCTCCCGTGAGAATGGCGTGGCGTAAGCTAATGGGGGGACGCGAGAGCGTAACCAGCCGAAACGTGTGGTTGGGAAAACCGCCAAGCTTCCTAACACCACTTTTTTTTCCTTTCTTGGGCTTTCCTCCCCACAAACGTTGGTTAAAGCAACGGCTTCCCCGGCTCGGGAAGGCTTTGTGCCAATGCTTATCGAACCGTAAACCTACATGGCGACGGCACTGGGCCTGTCACGGTGGATTCAGTAGGAAATTTATGTTATTGAAATAAGAAACCAATTTCAGGATTAAACTGAGCCTCCCCTTCTCAGGCGACCTGCGACCAAAGGCACGATGCGCCTTCGCTATCATCCGAGCCAGCTTTCATTACCGGCAGAACGTAGAACGAAGCGACCGGGAGCAAACATCGACATATTATCGAAAGCCATGTCCTGCCCGCCTCGTTCGTTCTATTCTTCCAAGAAATACACGGCGCTGGCAGTGTGTGTGTGTGCTTTTTTCTTTACTTAAGTTTGATTCTCACTCGGTCCAAGCCTCCGGCTCCGGTAGTGACACGGGTATGGAAAAGAGGAAAAACCTTATGTCGTGTCCTTGAACGACTGTGGCATGGCGGTGTTTTCTTGTCGACAAGTTTCACCGGTTTCGGGAAACTTTGTCCATCGCCTTTGGGCGTTGGGTGTGTGATTTCCGATCTGCCGACACCGGGGACACAGGGGGCGGCTTTAACGGTTCTTCTCCGGGAGGTGTTCTCGGACGTACCGCTTCGCACGAAACGATGGAACCTTACGTAATGAAAATTTATGTACGATTTTATTTGAATTCTTGGTGTTTCTGCACGGATCGTACTATTGCTCGCTTTCGCTTCGCTTGTTGATTGAATTGGGGCTTTGCACTTGAATTGATTTATCTGTTCGAGAAATGAAATAAGCAAACGCGAATGCAACGCTACTACACTCGTTTATCGTTCGTAGTTCACTTCTTTGTTTGTGGCTGCGGAGAAGGCAGACCGTTTCATTAAGATTTATATATGAATGATTTACAACTCTGTGCACTAAAAGAACTATTTACACATAAAGTTGATATGCAAAATTCAACATCGATTGATTAAGAATTGATTAGCGAATAAAAATAACTCCTACTCATGTGGAAAAGTTCTTCAAAGTTTTTAACTAACTCGTTTCATAATAAAATATGCAATGTGAAAAATAGTTCAAATATAACTTCTACTTGTTGTAAATAGTAGAAATCTATATGATACGTAAGATTGTATTACACAATTAAGCACTGAATGATACACAATCATTGCTAAACTTTGACCTTTGAAACTCTATATGCAAAGCTCTCAATTCTACCCATCCGCACACGGGCACACTTACGAAATGCCATCATTTCCAGGGCTGTAAGCAATACCATCGCATTGTCCCTTTCACGTATCCAATTGACAGCGTACCATTGTTGCATTGCATTGTGCTATTTGCGTTCAAACGCACGCAACCCATCTCCGACGGCCCTGGCAAAGCCGTTGATGATTCAAAGCGGGCGTCAGACACACGGACGACCGTTACGTAGTCGACCCAAGTCCCCGGTATTCGATGTTGAAAAGTTTACATTACCATCCGCAATCCTGCTTTGTGAGTTGGGGAGGGGCAATAAAATAAAATCAAAACATTCCAACCGAATCGCAACCAACGGCCGGTTGAAGGAATTGAAGTAAGGTTACATGAATAGACGGACACACCACCGTGGGGAAAACAATTCGCCAGACTTTGCTCCATGCATTCCAGCAAGAAAACGTACGGAAACAGCAATGGGTCAATCCTTGTAGAACCACCGCCCCAAAAAAAAATACGAGGCACCGTAAGCTTCCAGCATGCAAACTTGGTCGAATGGAGCAAACTGCGTCGAGCGGCACGGGAGTAAATGCGTAATTGAATTTTATGCTCTCTATGGTGGTGTTTATGTTTTCGATATGGAATGATTTCCCACTTTTATCACCACATTAGCAAAACGTCATTAAACACGGGGCATTTCCACTCGTTCATTCTGCCGTTGCATTGTTGATTCAAAGTTCCCTTCCGAACGCCACCTTCCTTTTTCCGGGAGGTGGGAAAATGGACTGTGTGCTGGGAGCAAACTGGTGCACAACCCCGCACACTGGAGCACATTTCGGCTCTTTGCTTTCATTTTGATTGTTTGTTTGTTGTAGGAAGCAACAATTGTGAGCTTTTGCTGGCGACCGCTCAACAGGGTCGGGGACCATGTTTTTGTTAGTAAAAGTTGTATTATTGTTAGCGAGCGGCGCGTCCGACAGCTCGCTTAGACCCTTTTGTTTTGAGCAATAGCATAACAAAAAATCAACGTGTATTATACAACAATAACGAAGCATTTCGGTGCATAAGCATCACAAAGTAATTATGCCTGTTGTCCGAAAAGTACACATTGTTAGGCAATTGGTACGAATAATGATTTGCTTGCAATTAGTTACCCCACACTAGCAAGATTACGGAACTTTACAAGCTTATTTATCATTCAGCATGGATTGTTGCAGTTGTTGCACAAACACAAACTAACCCTCTTTTATGCAATCTGACCGGACCTGATGGTGCAATCCGTGGGTGCAAAAGTAATCAACCCGCCCAGCCGGAAACCGAGGCCTTCAATTTGTTATCTAAATAAGTTTTACCACAATCCCAGTTCCGCCTCCTACCATCCGCTAGCGGCAATTTGCTTCTTTTCCCAAGGTCCACTTTGTTCATTCCGGATGCGGGAAAATCGAATGCTGCATGCTGCTCTTGCTAATTACCCATTCCGCAATTCCGTGCTCCGTCGGTTTCCGGGGTTTGAACCTCGGTTTGCCATTTTGCCAACCTCGTAGGGAAATGAGAAGACCAAACAACCGAAGCATTCGCACTACAATTGTGTAAGAAATAAGCACTTGATACGGGCAAATAGAAAGGCCCATGGAAAGCGAACGCAACAAGAAGAAAATGGCATTCTCGGGTACATATGCAGCTCTACACTCAACCCCACTAAAGTGTAATCAGTAAACGAATGCATCCGTGGCATAACGGAACCCTCAGATTGCTTCCGGTTCCGGGAAGTCAAGACAAGTAGACAAGAAATAGGGAGAGAAAAAAAAACAACAACCAGTTCCACAATGGCTACAATATTCCTCGAAGACGATGAGATCCCCACTGCTCGGACACCGCTCCCAGGGAATTCCCTGGGTCTCCAGCATCCAGCTTCGACATGATGGAAGTTTGCAGATAAGGGCAAAGTAACATAATTTCCCCAAACAAATGGCACAAAACCCCCCCGAAGCGCGTGGGGTGTAGGCGGGGGGGCACTTCAACTGGCACTAATAGGGTTGTTGCTTGTGGCACAGCAGCGTTGCCGTTGTCCGTTGTCATTAATCAAATTTATGGATGGTGGCGCAACCGGAAGGCGGGCAAGATTTACTGCAAAAAGGCGAGTCCTTCGGGGAGCTTTTCTATTTTTTTTTTGCTCTTCCGGTTTCCTCACCTGAGGTCATACTCTTTGTATGAGTTTGTGTGTGTGTATGGGTGAGTGTATGGAAAGATGTTATCCTTAATAAGATGGAAGAAACAATGGATTTGGCTTGGTACCATTTTGTTGCCCTCCATTTTGTGCCTTACCCTCTGTCTGACCTTTCCCGGCAAACTTTCCGCTCCGAACAATTGTCTTTAAAACAACCATCTTTGTAACATTTATTTTGCACAAAGAACACAACAAAGTGACCTGTTTACCTTTCGTTTAACCGCCCTCCATTCAGTGCAGTTCTCAACCACTTGCGGAACTTAAATCCCACCAATTGCGCCCCGAATGGTGGAAATGGCACACTGGAGAAGCGAACAAAACAAACAAAAAGAAACCCCCCGAGCTCCACGACAAAACTCAGCAAAAGTTTATTGCCAGTATGTCCGAAGCCGTTTCGGGACCCCGGGAACGGTGCGCGTTGCGCACTTGGCCGTCCCCGGGCTGCCGGGACAAATTGACAAACATGCCGGGCTGTTCATTACGGTCCTAATCCTTGCCCATTGGCGCTGAGCCCCATTGCTGCACGAGCATCAGCTGGCTCCGAGTTGGGACGCCTTGCGAGAAGGAACGGCACACGACAAGACGAACAAGCTCGGCGCCTGGAGAGCGCCAGCAACAAGAAGAATTAGGGGGGAAAAAAACGGCCTCCGTAATATCATTACCATCTTAAGCAGTAGCAACGGCTCAATTATTATTCATCAGTGTAACCAAATTAGATCGTGGATGGATGGATGGGCAGGGGCACGTAGTGCGGCAGGGCTGAATTTCGTTAGCTTCAAATTAATACCGGCGGTGTGTCATTAATCTTGTCTCATTTTTTTTTCTTTTTGTTCCTTCGTTATCCCCAACCCGATATCACTCAGAGCCACATGAATGAGCTTCAAAGACCGACAAAATGATACTTCTAGATGAGGCATTTTCTTTCAACTTTCATCCCGAAAAAAAAACTCATCGCCTCATCACCGACTAAGATAACCGGTATCAGATCGTAACGCTTTGGCTTGGACCGGGTGGGGAACAAAAACTCCCGAGCCCACCCATCCTGCCCAACAATTGTAGTGCGAAAGGATGAACAGCTCCGTTTGTCGACTGAAGCTTCTCCAGTGTTCAATAAAAGCAATGACCATTGCCGTCCGAGGTGCCATTCCAGTGGCGCATTTTGTTGTGCTGCTTTGTTATGCGTACCCTTTTCGTAGCTTCAGCGTGGCTTGCTTGCAAACCAACTGGTACCGCCGCCGGCGGACAACCGGAGGCGAAAGTTAGAATAAATAAATTAAAAACGATAAAAATAAATTGGAATGCTATCGACAGCCGGTCTATAGGTCTCAGCCGAGCCGAGCAACACCCCCTCTTGGATGTGGTTTTGCGGGAAAAAACGGGAAAAGTTTGTCCGTCCGGGAAAAATGTCCGAAGAATGGTTGACGGCAGGAAATTCGCGAAACCCGGAAGTGGGCCGGTTTGGACAGAGTGCTGCACAAGTGTGTCTGTGTGTGTGTGTATGTATCGCAGCACATACACGGTTCTTTCTCTGGCTTTTCTTCGCGCACGGTCTGGGGTCGGATGGTTCCGACGTTTCACAAACGCTGTTACAGAGCGGGAAGTTAAATTGGATGAGCTATGAGTGGAAAAATAATTTCCACCGGTCAAATGCGGCTAAACTGATGTTGATGGCACCGGGGGACTGTTTGGCCACGTTCATATTGCTGTGCGCTTCTCCCTCCTTCGGTGTGTGGGCGCTTGAACACTTCACGTACTATTCCGACTGGTTAGTGTATTACCAGCAGGAAGGAAATCTGATCACCAAACCAATTCTCGCCCTAGAATCGTACAAAGTCTTTGAGAGCAAAAAAAAAAAAGGAACACACAAAAGTGAACCTAGACACACTGACAAGTGAAAAAAACAACATCGAAGCAACTCAATTGCAACTGCTGTCCGAAGCAGTCGGGGCGCCGGTGACGTGCACTGCTGGTTGCCATGGTTACAACAGCTCGTGGTGGTATCACATCATCACACAGCCCCACGCTAGAGGCACATCGCACAGGTGAAATCTGGCATTCGATATGCACTTTGAAAATATGGTCCATTCCACCGGTTGCGGACGATGGGGGTTGGGAAGAATAAAGCTCAGTTAACACATGAAGGACAGGTGCACAGCGCTGCTGGGAGCATATCATAGAGAAGCAATTTTAGGAATCTGACCATCCGGCAAGGAAAGGATCGAGTGACGTGCAATGCCCTAACATGCCCTTGCTGTGCTGCTGCTGTAAGCCGGAAGACGAACCGCCCGGTTAGACCACCCAGGAATGTCCGGCTTGTCGTTTCGGGACGGGCGAACCATCAAACAGGCAAACAAACGATTTAGTGAAAGGTAAATGTTTGCAGTGCACAATGATAGTTCCCATTCATTGCAGTTCGGTTCATGTGTTACACAAAAGGTATGATCTACAGTAACAGTGGCAGTGCAGTGTACTCCTTGCTTAGTTGAGATTAAGGGTGAAAGTAAAGGAATGGCCGAATGTCATCCAGGTGGCAAATATTTTCTCAACAGAAATTTGGAACATTAATTTTGAGTTGTGGAACGAGATTTATTTTGGATTAAATGGTACAGACCCTCAGGAAGGATCCGGCTATTTGGTGCAAACAAAGGAATGCTTCAGCCAAACGAGTTTAAGCGATATTTCTTTGTGTATTTATCAACAATGGATGATGTCGAATGATTAATTGCATTATTATGTCACTAATCTCAACAGTATTACTGAGTTATTCCAATAATTTCTTTATGTATTACAAAGCCATGACATCAGTGGAAGAGCAAATTGAACGCCCCACTATTCACGGTTCGGTTTTGGGTATTACTTAGTATTGTGCTTAATGAATGTTTGGAAATCATTCAAATGAATCTTCAATAAAAGTTATTCGCATCATGAATTGATTCTCAAAAGAGTCGTGGGTCTCTGACGACTCACAATCTCATCTGATCTCTTGAACTGGTCTGACTTGATCTACAGTTGGACATAGGAGCCTCTAGACTAGTTTGTCTTTATTGTACAAAATTTATCATTTATATTAATTAAACTCAAATCTTTTTCTATCACAAGAGCAGTAACAAGCATGTCTACAACAAAGAAACTCACTTTGCCTGAGAAATCCCGCTTTTATCAGGAATTCTCCTTGGGATTTCTTCCCTACATAAAAAATACTTAATCTGGTCTGTCAAAAATAACAGAGCATAAGTTAATAGCCAATAAAGTAAAATAACACTTTCCCCTAAAATCTTATCAGCATAGCGAATAATAATTTCTAAAAGACTTTGGAATGGCCATTGTACGTTAGTAAATTCCCAGCAAAAAAAAAAAACTTTTAAAACAACCTTAAAAACGGGAGAACTGGGCCTCCCTTATCGAACCAGTCCACCGAACGTGCGAAACAAAGCGCGATGGCGTGAAGAGCTGTTGCATAATTTATTGTCACTCTTGTTTTTCGCCCAAGAGCGGCCTGGGATCGGAGTTCACGGTTTAGCAACACTTTCCCCCGCCGGATGTTTGCTTCATACGAATTTGTGGAATGATTTTGTTTTGTTCTTACTTTTTGAGTGCTTCCTTAGTCATGTCTTTTATATACTTTTTTACTTTTCTTGCGCCACATTGCCCACCAGACGCACAGAGCCGTTGTTCTTGAGCTTCTTGAGAATTTTTCATTCCTTTTGTTACTTGGCTTAGAGAAAACGATGGGTATGGTTTTGTCGCAGACCTCCTCGTTTTGTCTGCGGACTTCATTGCACACAACTTTCAGAGCGCCGGTGTCGGTTTCGGTGCTGTTCCGATGTCCGATCCACTTGTTTTTGCCCAATGCCCAACGTGATCAACAGAAACCCTTTGTCTTGGAGGGAAAACTTCTTGGTGGGTCTTTGGCACCGTCACCGAGAAGACAAGGATGCTGAGCACTCATTTGGAACTTTTGCCCCGTTTTTATTACGGCTACACGCTGTCGAGATGCGTTTCATTTCCGTTTTTATTTGCCTCCGGCGAACGCTCGGTGGTGCCAAAAAACCCCTCGTGCCCCTCGATCGGGATGTCCTTCGGGCTTGGCTCTGTTGAGCGCCCGTATCCCAGTGCCGGACTCGTTCAATAAACACACGAAATTTATTACCAAACCAAACAATAACCTCACCAACAATCCAGGCGATGGACAGATCAGACGAACGTTGCATTCCAATCGATAGCCAATCGCGGAGGAATGGAGTTTGACAAGGGAGTAACAACAATGGTGCCACATTCCCATCACTGGACCCTTTCCCTTTCCGAGAATTCTGCGGGCTTTGTTTGCATATAATTTCGTCTAGCGCGCCTTCGATCTGCGCCGGCGGAGTGCGAAAGAGTACGGCACGCAGTCTGGTGAAAGCTTTCCGGACAAATGCTGTACGAATAATTAGATAATTGAAATCAAACAAAGCCACCAATGGTGCACGGTCACGGATACGGTGTCCTCTCTGCATTGAGTGGACCGGACCGAATGGTGTAAGCTCGGGTTTTGGGACAATTCCCAACGATGAACCTTGATGAGAGGAAGACCCCCCCCCCCCCCCGGTGATACAGATAATGAATGGTGAATAATTTAAGTTATTTTCGGGCGCCGGGCGATAAAGATGACCCCGTGCGGATCTCGTTTATGCGGTGCCTTCGAAAGCCTTAAGCAACGGATCAGCGATCGGTGGATCGTTTGTGCTTGATTGATTGTTCATTAAGTCATGCGTGGGTAATTAAATCATAGTCCTTTACCGGTTGATTGTGAAGAAAAAGGCCTATAGATATATTATTCTTTCTGTTTGCAATATTCCATTACCCATTTTTAGCCCACTGTAATTTCGTTTTATTCACCTCCAAAGTTCGTATTGTACAAAAAAAAAACACACAATAATGCCACCGAAGAAAGTATTTTCTTCTTCGAGTTTCCAAAGCAATAAATCACGACTGCTACGACTTGCGGCCAAACTGTTTCATTTTTACCCCAAATCCTGTTCCACAACAGAGAGTTTCCACGAACCAGGTCAGCAGGTCGGCAGGAAACAGTAAAGAAAGCTTTATTTTCATGCATCAACCTACGCACAGCAAGTCGCAAATGTGAATTTCAAGAATAAAACCACTTCGAACTCTGCCTGTCTATTTGTGCCGTAATGTTGTCGAGCACTGGTAACATAGTCCGATGGCTAAAAATAGCAACCAATCTCCATTTCTGTACGGAAATTTGTCGCAGCAGGAAGCATTTTGCACATGCACATACTATTGGCGGTGTATATGTTTTATGTCGCTGGGAAATAAATTAAATTTTTTGGTTAAGGAATTTCCCAATACCCCATCACACATGATCCAACCAATTGCACAGCAACAAAGGCACCGTTTTTTTATGGAGAAATATGATAAAAATACTCTTATCACTTTGCAGAAAGGTAATGCGCGTGATAGTTCTGCCCCGTTTCAATGCATCTTTGTTACAAAGAAACAACCGGATCACTATAGCACTGACATTCGTATCTGTCGCCAAGCGATTGTCTGACATAATGGTAGAGCAAATCATAAAGGATCGTAACATTGCACGATTGGTTTCGTGGAAAATCCCCTCTTCACAATGGGGGGGGAGGTTTATTGTTGCGATTGTTTGCGAAGCTTTCATACGTTTCGTCTTGGTTCGTGGAGGTTTTTTTTGTCCGTCGGCTTCGCGAAAATTGGTCATACAATTTCACCTTTTGCCCGTTGCGGATGTGTGTGGCGAATTGATGATGGCGGTGGTGATGGTACACGTTCGATTGAAATTCAAACAAGCATTCCAGCGAGAACAGGAAACGGCACCATGGCCAGGCCCTCTCTTTCCATCGATACCTCCTTGTTTTCACCCTGGCACCGAAACAACCGAGCAAACAAACTGTGTGCAATATCAATTTTTGATGAATGCCGATCCCCGCACATGGGCACGCACACGGTAGATTTGTGCGGTACGGTGTGCTATTGTGTTTGTTTTGCTTTGCGGCCATCGTATGGTCACACCGCTATGTACATGTATGTATATATATATATGCGTGAAACAGATATGTGGACGGTGGTGAACGCTGCAATCCTTTGACGGATCTCGCAATGGCAGGAAAGTTTGCGCTGTGCGAAAGTGTGCTACAAGGAAATGCTTTCACAGTAAGCTGAACATCAACCCCGTACGGCGCCAAGTTGATCGTATGCAGCGAGCGTACGAAGCCCGGCTGGCCGCATAAAAGATGCTCCGTTTGACGGATATGTATTCAGTATGGCATCCGTTTATTCACTGTTTGGCAGCTACGGCTTCCTCGTCCCGATGAGGGACCATTCCTCGGTGTGCAAATCTGTTCCTGTAGCCGTAGCCGGCTACATGCGAGCAGGTTAGCTCGAGATGTAATCAGTTTCTCTGCATCCAATTCCCGGGAACTCGATAACGCTCCAGGGGGGAAGATACGTAACGTGGAAGAAAGAAAGCTTTTGGATCGTTTTACTTGGAAATACGATTCTTGTTTGCATCAAAATTGAACGTAATGTACGGTTTTATAATTATTTTACCAACGTGCACAATCGACGATGATTTTATTTAAATGAAGCCGGAAAGCGTTTTGGAGAGAGCGAGATGGTAATTTTGTTTTTTTTTATATTCAAATGGCATTCATCCAGAGAAACTTTAACATCACAGAATGTTAAGCGGTACGTTAGACGTCGTTGAGTTTAAAGACGACACAAGCGAGCTAATATCAACCATTTCATCGTGCTGAATAAGTTAATTTGATTCAGCTTGAATCTTTTTAGTTGTTGCTATGAAAAACGATTATTTTCGAGTAGTTTGCTGAAGATATTTCCTACTTTACATTTTCATTCATTTCAACTCTTTCTAAATTATAGCGAAATAAAGCACTTGTAATAAACGTTTGTTCAAAAGATTGTTTCCATTACTAAACTACAGGGATAATGAGTAAACCTTGTCAAATTGCTTTGTTTTGACATCGGTGGTGCAGTTGCTCGAAATCTTTTTAATTGGATTTGGACGCCATTGGAAACAAGTTAATCTTATCTAACCTGATAAGATGCATAAGCTAACACGAATCACAATTTTTTTATGGACAGTTAGTAGCTAGAAAAAAGGAATTGGTCAAAGCTAGAAAAGACTGCTTCTTCATTAATCTTTGGTGAGGTATTCACCGATAAGCCTTCTTCTGTTATCAAGTGAATTTGAGTCTTCTAGATATGTGGATTGGCTAGCAATAGTCATATGTCTCAGCTTTGATACACCCCTCTGCTGTTGTGAATGGGCACAAATCTTAAATTGTTGAACATCACGATGAATCGGTTACAGTTTTCCATCCAACGATATTAAATGTCATATCTATTATTCTATCGAACACTGCCTAACTTACATTTTCGGCAACTTGCAGTACCAGATCGAACGAAGAACAGCTCTTGTTTAAAGAGTGTATCGCGTGGATGCTGTAATCAGCTTAGTTTAAACAGCAGCTTAAATTTAGTTCCCTTCCATCACATTGGTAAGTGAGAAGATTCACATGCTTATATGTCAAACCCCAAATCTTCCATAAAATGAAGCGATTATCAACATCATTCGATACTCACAGCCGCCCACCTAAGATGGACTAACGTTAAACCTATTCCCTTTATAATAAGATTTGTTTTGTGGGTTGTCCTTAAATCTTTCCCAAACATTGCCTAAGCAAACATGTGTACCCTCCCTCTTGCTCGTCACCATTTCCACGTGCAATCTATTTAAAAATGGACACATTTTTCGTTTAAATTCTTTTTTTTTGCTCTACGTCACCTGGTGTGATAACATTTTAATCTTAAGCCAACACATTCTTTTCCAGGCGGCAACACCGCCCGGGTGAAGTTGCATATCCGGCACCGCAAAAGGAAAGCAAAAACCGGAGCATATTTTCACCCCAAAATCCCATTTTCACCATCGACAACCCGCAAAGCTGGTGCAGGGGTTTCCTGTTGCAAAATTAGCCTGTGTGCCTCGTGCTCATTCCAGCGGGCTTTCGGGGTTAGAATGGTTGATATGCAGCGAAAATAGCAGCTCCGGCAGCGAGTGCCAGAGGATGGGTGCTGGCTGGTGGCTCATTTCCCAGGCGCAGATAGCACAAAAACAAAAAAAAAACGAAGTTGGAAACATACAGACATGATTCCGTACATGAAACGACGTGCGAAACACTGTTGCTCATACGTTTTAATAAGCACATATTTGCATAAAATGTTAGCACGCAGCTGCGGGCATGGTTTAGTAGCACTCGCACCTCGTGTCCCATTTATCGTCCTTCTGTGCTCAGCCTCAGACTGAAGGAATGAGAATGTTGCAGTGCAGTGGCCATGATGGGTCGATTTGTCCTACGTTATAACTGAGAGTTCTTAGCTCTTCGTTCCATTCTGCCACTGGAACGGTCCAAACACAAAGCTCTTCATTCTTTTGCCATGATTTACTACAATCGATGATAAGATTAGTACTACGCTTATAGCAAACTAGCCATGTTTTCTGCTTCAAAATTACGCTTTTCCTGCGCTTTCCTTCCAATTAATGCCATCCGACTAGCTCATCGAGACTTAAATCACTTTCCAGCCGTGTTGAAAAGAGCAACTTTTGTCCCCAAAAAAAAAAAATTAAAAAACACCACAAGGCTGGATTGGCTGGACGCAACGCCTTTTTGGCTGTCGTTAGCGTCACCCTCGACGAGGATAGAAAAGATGCAACACGGAGTGTCTACAAACGATGAACGTGACCGTGCGCGAGCGCTCGCCCAAAACGTGGTTCATCCTGCTGCTCATCATTTTTCGTTCGCGGCGTTAGGAATTTAATTTAATCTGCACACACAACAGCTCGTCTATCCATGGTCTAATCTATTACGGTGTGTGCTTTTTTCTTCTCTCTCTCTCTCTCGCTCTGCCCCAGCCCGTATATTCTAGTGCCACTTTTAAGGCTACCAGAAGCGACATGATGGTCGCGGAAACGTTGACAAATTAATAAAACGACACACACCGGGCTCTCGGCGAGGTGGAGACAATTTTGGTATGCATTAAGTTAAAGTGAGTTCTCGGGTGGAAAGCGAAGCGGTGCGATGTGTCGTATTAATTTTCTGTTAAACACCGACCACTTCATTTGACTTTCATGGTAATGGGCACGAAATTAAGCCCCAAATAAGTTGCGATTTATGACATGTACTTGGCACCTGTAATTTCCGGCACGCTCTTTCGGCGGTGCGACACCGCGAACTCTGACTTCCGTCAGAGCTTCGGAGGCTCCTTCATTAATCGCTTCCGTTGAAACTTTATCTTTGATGTTTGCCGCTGTATTGTTCTGTTTATCACACCTTTCATTAGCATTCATTAACTTCCATTGTAACACTTGACAGCGGACATTGCGCTGTCGCTATCAGCAACACATTCTGCAGGCTTTGCTGTTGATCGATCTACCTCCACATTGGAACGTTGTTTGTCTGTGAATAATGTTAAGGATCAAATTTGTCAACAGGTATTAGCAACAACTAAAATCTCGTTTCCAAACCATTTCCTGAGTTGATTGGCTGTACATTAGCCTTGAACAGTAAGCGGAAACAAACAACCGTCCCATCCATCTTTCTGGCAATACCACATCGTTGGCAGAGCTTTCGGACGTATTTATTGGACCCATTGTTAGATTTTCGCATTTATCTTACATTTTGGAGGTGGCTTATGAATGTTTCGTCATTTGTCTGGTTCTGATAAAAATTGGAGGTGTATTTATATAAATCACATAAACATTAGCGTCCTAACGTACACATTGGCTCTAATATGTCGAGTTAACTAAACAAATGAATGTGTACGGAATATGTAAATCAATCAATAGTTTTATGAAAGAGAGAAATGAAAAGCACCAAACAAACAAAGCTAATCAAATGTATAGTAAAGTTTAAATATCTAGAGAAGCGTGTTGAATTAAATACTGACAAACAACATTCCTTTCATATTTTGTTATGAAATTAAAAAAAAAAAACATAACTTTGCCCCACAGTTATAAAGCACAACAAGTCCTCATTTGTTTCCTCAACCCGCAATAATTAACTACACGTGAAATGCTAGACCTTCCACGCAATGCACAGCGGTTGCTTTCTAAAATTGTTGTAACCCTAGCAACAGGTGCACAATCAAAACATTCATACGGAAGGCTTAATGGTTACGGGAAAAAGTTTTGTGGCCCGTATGGGTTGGGCCTCACTTCACTACCGGATGATGGAATTATGAAGTTTTATTGCTCTCCTAGCGATTCATGTTATGAGCCTATCCGGATGGAAGGAAGAGAGGGGAGGCTGGTAAAACCCCACCCCCAACGGTTGCTTGTAATCCATTAACAATGATTGTGGTTGACTCGAGTACCCTACGACTCTCTGAAGTTACACCCTCTGTTCTGTGGTCACGAAAGAACAAATCTATAACATGATGTTTACATGATTACAAACGTTAGCATTTCTTTCTGGGTAGATTTACCGTATGTAAAACATGAGCTATTTGAAGAGGACACGCCTAAAGAAGCACCACATTTTACAACGACCAGGCGGCTCCATTATATATTCTATTTGAAGCACCAGGCGTCTCCACCGGCAAACAGATTTCATTAGCAGCAATGTAGCAATAAAGATGGAATATTGAAACATGCCGCATGTGATATTAATACTTCGAGGAAATAAATCACAAACTAGAAGATGGTTCTTCCGGTAGGTAATATCTGCACTATTCCATTTCACAATGAGATGTAGCATTACTGCCAGAACATGCAATGCGTAATCCTTACAGATTGTTATCCACTTGGCCAGCATACCCAGGCATTACGGGGCACATATAAATAGCTTTCGTTACATGAAGCCAATTCCCAGCTCCTTCCCCCCTGTACTGAGTGCGATGAAGCGCATCATGTGAACCTTGTCGCCCGGATGTGATAATTGGAGTTACCCAAAACGCATCGACCCGTAAACGCTTGGGTTGCGGCAAAAGAGTGATCCAAAGTACGTGCATCCAGCGAGAAACGCACATGGATCTTCGAAAACGGCTATCACAAGTGCTATGTTTTACATTTCCTTCCTCCCAACTGGGTTATTCGTGCGGGGTAATAACGGATTTTACACTAATTAAAATTGTTCCCTCGGAGCGAGTGCTATAATGCATAATCAGCTAGCGATTTGTGCGGCGGTTGTTCGTTACGTTAATTATTCATTCCTTTGCTGGTGGGTGATCGATTCTGGCTTCAATAATGATTTATCGAATGATCATTTTAATGCTTCCCGTGTGGTGCCTGAGCCAACATAATATTAAGCACGTCATTTCATTAAGCATCCTGCTGTACAACAATTATGCTTATTTGTGCGTTAGTTAATACCTTCAAAACGAAACAATGGAAAACCCAATCAAGAATAATGACCCTTCAGCTTTGCTACGAAATAATGCTTCTATCCTGTCAAATAAAATTACAAAAATGCCTGACGCTGACGCCATGCCGTGCAACAAACGGTGTGGGATTTTCGCATCAAATATTCATTCGGTTCCACACACAAATCCATTAGTATCAAATCACTTCGTAAAGCTTGTTAAGACACTGTTTTTCACTCACACTCTACACGGCTATCACTTGAGAAGCACACGTTTGATTATGATTTTTGATTAATGGCCCGTTTTTGTATCTTTTACGCGTCACTTTCAATAAATGCCCTCCACTAACTCAGCTTAGAGCTGCCCTTCATTGCAGAGATCTTCATTTGTAATTGCAATTGGACTCCGGTCTGCTGCTTAAAATTCCAAGTCGCCTGCACCTTCTCTTCCACAGTAAAGACTCATCACATCATCGTCTACACATTCACCGACAATCGCTTTGGTTGCACAATCACTACTGACTTGAATAAGTCAAAGAAAGGAGATTGATAACCCCTTCGTCACAGTGTCGAAGTGGGTGAGCTGCGTCACGGTTATAAAATTCCCCCCCAGGACATGCATAATCACTTACTAAAATTAAACACTGTTTATCGAAGCCACCGAGCGAGAGGTGGAGCGTACCATATGAAACCCAAACCGGCGCAGAGACAATGAGGGAAAGCTTTTCTTCCTTCTTCCCTTGCTGTGCGTGAACGGTTCCGTGGCGGGATGCCGACCGAACACTCAAACTTCAAAGCCGCGAGTTCAGCAGACACTGATTGGGATGGTCGGTTTGGTGTCGCTACCAAACCGGGATGCTGTGTGAGCTCCGCTTGCTCGATTTGATCCGATCACATGCAAAATACGCACTTTATCTCACCGATAGCAACAAAAAAAAAACAACAACTGTCCCTGCCGAGCCCTAAACGAGAGCGCACGGTTTTTGATAACGCACTGAGACACTCCTTCCAGTGAGCGGAAGCCGACTGGTGTTAAGCACTTCGGTAGCACTAGCACACTGACAAACAGCTTGTGCCCGAGAGTGTCTGCCCGGAGTGGAGTAGCTTTCTGTCAAATTAACTCACGCCACGGCACGGTGTTTTATTTCGGTGGACAAAACAAAGCGGGACGGGCCTGGCCTTTTGCTTGGCAGGACCACCCAGCGGGAGAAAGTGTTCACCGTTTCATTCTCACTTTCATTTACGCCCCATTCTCACGGCTCACTGGGAAAAGCTCACGGGCTCACTCATATTGCGCTCTCGTGAGTGCGAGTGCTCACGCTGCTCAGCACAGCATCCATCCTCGTACCCACATCACTTTCGAGAGTTACGCCCAAGGATAGCGAGGCGTCAGATGGTAGGGGAAGGAAAAAAATCTCCGAAGCAAAAACCCTAGCTAAAGGTTTCACCAGTGAACGAACCGATCTCTGGACGCACCCTTACCGAACCACAGACAACGCGATACTGAGTAGGGTTTGACTTTTGGCAGTGATGTTTTATAATCGGCCGATTGGGCTACGGTTGGGCTTCGGAGTTTCAGGTTGCCGTGAGTCGAGCACCGGAGTGTCTTCCATCGGCTTCGTTTATGACGTTTCGGCTCTGTGGGACGATGAGTTACTGATGAGGCGAGCCTATTTTAAACACCGAACCAGTAATGTTGAAGTTCTGTAACGAATTTGAAGGAAGTCGACGATCATTTCCATAAAAAAATGTTGTTTATTTTATCAAATCAGTTCTCATACTTTGAAGGATATGTAGGGAAGAGTCTTTCGGTATTTAACTTGATGGGAGTTTAACTTTACCAAAGAATTCCAATGAAAAGCTTTTAGACTAGCTCCAAATAACATTGACCGAAAGCCAAAAAAGAAGCGTTCAACAAATATTCCCACTAGCACTAATTTGCTCGTAAAAGTCAAAGACACCCTTGTCCCACACAATAATGGAGAATAATTAAAACTTCAAATCCTTAAACCACTCCGAAGGCGTAATGGGCCCATCGTGTGCACTGGGTCCACATCTCGAATCGAATTATGCACACCATCCGGTCACCGTTCACTGTGCAGGGCGTTGACTTCCAGGCGAGTAACATGTTGTGCCAATCGGGTGGCGGGTAGCGTTGTCCACCCCTTTCGCCACAAACCATCCGCACAGGTCACGCCAACTAAGAAGAAACGAGAAGAGGCAACCTCGACCTGATGCTGGAGTTACGTGGCGTGTAAAAATCATTCACCCGCCGGGGTAGGGAATGAACCTGATGAACCTCAACAGGACGCGTTCCGTTCGTACGGTGAACGTCTGCGCTTACAGCCCGAGTGCACACTCGGCCACTCAGCCATCGTGTCACACGCTCCGCCCGAAACGGTTCTCCGCACTCTTTGTTGTGACCGTATGGGGAACCCGAACTTGCACCAGCTTCTAAAGATAGATCCACTTTACGTGCTGTTCTTTTTTCGGTATGTCTGCCACCGACCAGGGTTACCATCGTGTTCCATCTTCCAGCTGGCACCGTACGCCACAAGGAAAGGCGAGATAGTCGACAAAACGGAAAATTACCCTATTTTCACGTCCTTTTATTTTCTACCCCCAAACACACACACACACACACATGTATGGAGCATAATCGAAGCGAGTAACAGCTCCGGTTCGGTTGTCGACATGCTGAAAGCGAGCACTTTGTCCAGAGGAAGATACGTTAACTTTCCCCCCCTTTCGAAGCTTCCCATCGAAGAAAAAGGCTGGAGATTTTGGATCTTTTTTTCTTCTCTAATGCCATCTTGCATGCTTATATTGGTTCTGTGCTTGTGCAGCGCTTGGCAACTGTTTGCGTATTGGGTGAGGTTGTTACACCAGATCCACGACCACACGGTGACGAACTGTTGGTTCGTGTTTCGCGGTTGTCTTCCACCGTGCCAACCAGCTGAAGCTAAGCAAAGGACAAACAAGTGAGGCGAACGTCGGAAAGTTAGCCTTGCGTTTGGACGTTCTTCTTTGTGAGAACTCGGCGCAAGAACTCCGAGGTATTTGTGAGGTCCGTTTCCTTTCCGGCTAGGCACTGTGGATTTTCCCCCTTTGCTAAGGATTTCCGTTCGAATTCACACGAACTATTCCTTTAAAACGCTGGTTCTTTCGGTTGAGTTTAATGCACTTGCCGTACAGAGGGAGGCGGAGTATCGCCATCGCCCAGCAGCATGACACACTCCACGAGACAGACATCAGTGCCGGACCACGGAGGCAAGACTTTGTTTGCACAACTTTCATGTCGCTCCGTGATCACGCTCGTGGAAAGCGTGTTGCGTAACGAACATTCTTGAGAGTGCATTAGGGAAAGCTTGCTCGGTGCGTCACCACCGAAGACGCCAAGGCTTGGTACGATGTTGTCCCTTCCCAGCGCACCCATTGCGTGCAGCGTTGCGGTACGAATGCCAGACCAGATCGTTTACCACCATCGGTTACGGTTGGTCCGCACTGTAACGCCACTGAAGTATGTCCTACACAGGCGCCATCATCAAAGAGTGGAATCATCAAACAGGTTCCACAAACCCACGCGCTGCATCGCTTTTGGCTTTGCTTGCGGGTGCGGGAAGCGATAAAAGTAAACGATCTTAAGGAAGGCTCAAACACAGACTTGGGACTCTGTGCAGCGCAGTCAAACCGCACACTTACTTGCAGAGCGTCCTGCACGGTTCGGAGCGCGTAAATGGGTGCTTCGTCCTTTCCTTTGTGCACACTTTCACTCTTGACGTGAGGTGGCGTATTAAACATAATGCGCTTTTATTGCAATTCGCAAGCGTTTCCAGCGAACGTGGCAAGGGAAACACCAACGGCCGAAAGCGAAATGCGCGACCATCTCGCAAGTGGTAACTTTTACTTTTTTTTTGTGGCGCGCGTGGGCAATGGCCGAAAAACGGGAAGAACAAAGAAAGAAAGTTTCGCTTTTCCACACAGCAATAAAGGTACGTTAACTCGTGCACGTGTTATTGGCATGAAAGGGAGAGAAAGAGTACGAGAGAAAAAAAAATGAGGAAAAGTTTTGTTTGCAAAAACCTTTTTTTACGCTCTCACTTTTCGCTTTTGGGTTTTATATGCTTGTTTAAGTTTAATTCTACATAATCAAATTTGCAATGCTGCTAAAAGCACAAAAAAAGGATCGCGATGGGCAAGTTTATTCAATCACTTATCATAATTTGCGGTGTGTTCGGGCTTTTTTTTTCATTGTTCGATAATCACACATTAACCATACGGCGAAGTTTCATGGAAAATTTCAAAGTTCCGGGAAGTGGAAAAAAAGCAATCCTCATTGAATATTACAAAACGGAAAGCACAAAGTTACACAAAGAAAAGTGCATACATCTTTGATGCACTTGTGCAGTGGAAGAAATCGAGTAATGCTTTTCTGTTTCGCGCAAAGTCCAACAAACATCGAACCACGATTGGAAGTTGAAGAAAAACTTTTAAAAATGTTGCATTGACTTTTAGTAAACGCAGCAAAGGTCGACAAAAAAAAACCCAGAATACTCCCCGTTGCCACTTCGTCCGTTCAATTTTACACGTTTCCGATTGCTTTCCACTATCACCAGGTACGTTTGCAAGAGTTCTTCCACAGTGCCATTAAAAATTGGAGCCATCGGTATGTGTGTGTGTGTGTGATATGGCGGCAATGACCGAGAACGGTAATGTGCACGGGATGTGGGGTTTTGCGCAAGAGCTTGAAATTTGCGAACGTGTCGAAACTGTTGATTGCATTAATTTCCTCCATTACGGTGGTACGGTTTGTGAAATCGATCCACATCCTCGACCAGTGCGTGTGCCCTTTGGGATGTGGGAAAGTTAACGGTTTTTGCATCACGTCAACCGAAAACTCCGAGAGGGTTGAGATGTGTTTCGCCACTGTGATTGATGTTGATTGGCACTTAAGCTAGGGTCCGTGTGTTCACCTGTTGATTGCCCAACACAATAATGTACTGTTCTTGGTGTCCAAATGATAATACTGCGCTTACATACAACTAAACCAATGTCAATCATTCGCACACATTTTACGGAACTGTTTAATCATGTTGCTTTTACTTTTGCCCTCAACATCCTTGAGAAAAGCCGAAGTAAACCGATGCGACACAATAAACTCCCCCTGTCCAAACCGCTCGTAAGGTCAGCGCAAACTTTTCGCTGAGTAATGATAGCGAATTTGTATCCCCCCCCTGCCACATTTATCATCCGGCGTGCCTGGCTGCCTTTTTTTTGCCCTTCAACTTTTGCCCAAGAATGCCCACGTAATCCTGCAGATTGTTTGTCCGCTTACTTTCACTGCACGGTGTGCGCGAACGCCTAAATAAACAAGGGCCAGTAACAAAACCGTACAGTGACTTTCCAATACGCGACATAAAACGAAAGCTTCTCATTTTACGGATTAAATGGCGACAAATGGCGTTGGTTAAGTTTATTTTCAATCGTAAATGTTTTTTTTTCTCGTAACTTGGCCCAAAACTTTTCCCATAAATTGCTTTTGACGGAACAGACGTACTGTTTTGGGGGAGTGGAAAACTGTAATCTCTCAAGCAGAGATTCAATTGTGGGTGATGTAATTAAATTCAATACGCTTTTTGTTTTTGGTGCTTCGAATTCACCGGAAACTTGTGTCATGTTCATGGCAAAGGACAGGGTGGGTCACTCGAACAACGTAAAAGGTCTTAACTTCCATATTATTAATAGCACTACAGCTACTACTTGTGGATTTATCATTATGCGGCATAGAGTAGAAGTAGTATTTCCCATGAGTCTTTATTTATAGCACTTGACTGTTGGACCTTCTCAACTCTATTTAGCTTGCTTTTCAGAGTCAGTCAAAGTTTAGATGGAAATAAGTCAGAGTTTAGATGGATGAAAAATGTTCAACATATTTCAATATCTGCAATAGTCGGAACACTCTTATTCCAAGACTAGCGAATGATAATAAGAATCCGCGATAATCAATTCAGCAGGCACACCAGATTGGTGATCAAGAACATCCAAATCATCCATTTAATGCAGAATCACTCCAAAGCATCACAGTGAATCCACTCTGTGCCACTATTAAAGACGAACGTAGAATTAGACGACCTGGAGTTTGGACTAGTTTGGATCAGTGAAACTACATTTAAATAACGGTGGATTAGCTAGCGATGTCACTAAAATGACACCAGACAACTTAGACAACAGGTCAGAACAGGCGCGGTAACCGCTGATCACAATCACTGATTGCTTCGATTGTCAGAAAAAAATCCGGAAAGACGAGAAGAGCAGGCGACGCTGTTCGACTTCGAGATTTTCAGTAACTCCTGCAAACGATCAAGCAACAGATGAATAATTATCGTGCCTGATGAATTAATGATTGTTACAAAATTTTTCAAAAATTGTTTTACTGAATTGAATTACAAGAATTTACTGGTGAATTACAAGAGCTGGAAAGTGAAATTAATCGCAAACAAACATATGTTATGAAAAATTAGAGCATGAAAGTACTTCATAATACTGCGATTTTGTGGATGCGTGATTCTGTGCAACAAATATATACCATTCTCCTGAACATTTTAGGATGTATTGCTTTATTTATTAAAAACTGTGTAATTGAAACCAAAACATAATAAAACTGAGAATACCTCATTCATATTCCATCTATACATCTGCATGGTACCTGATGCACCTGTTGTGGACAATATTCTACGTAAAGTAGTTGATATCTCTAACTGCAGTAAGTTTAAACAAATGGAAAGTGCTTCAAATTTCCCTAAATAAAAGCTATATTACCTTCCGATAGCATAAACAAACGCTTATAGTTTTATTCGCCCAACTCGTATTAAATTTGCCCCATTCCGCTGTGTAAATACATCCCATCCCTAACTGGGGCATAAAAATTCATTTGCCAGCTCCCACTAACACCACGGTTGTGCTGTGCAGCCGTGTTGCTACCACGAACCGTTGCCACAGTGAAGCGTTGCAGGGAAAATCATAAATTCAATTACACTTCCCGACGAAATGTCGATGCTTTTGCACTTCGCGAAACAAGCTTACGTTCCATTCCAGGGAGGGAGCAAAATTAAACCCAAAACCGTACCGGGGAGCACGGCAAGTTCAACAACAAAAGCACAAGGATGCTGAACTTTGCCCTCTCTACCTCCCCCCGCCCCACGGAGGGTGTCTTTTGAAAGACAAAGATCACCAACCGGACCAATCGTTCGCACGGACCAAAGGTGTCAAGCTGGTGGAATAATCGATTTAAAACTTTGTTAATCCGCCCATTGCCCCATTTACTTTTGCTTCGTTCCGGGGAGCTGGTGGCACGAACTGTTTGGATTGGGGGAGTGCGGGAGTGGCAAAAAAGCTCCAATTTCCGATTTGCTGTGCTTGGTGATTGGAAATCTTTCGTTGGTGTTGGTGCATGTCGGACGCCTTTTTTATGATGGAGCAACAACACCTTGAGTAAACTACGCAATGGAGCTGTGCGAGCAACTCACACTGGGTAGTGCGAGACCCTGGATTTGCTTCTTAATCAACTGTTTGTTGTTGTTTGCTTTCGATTGCACACATTGGAAGTGGCACCGATGTTATTTAATTAAATTGCTTCCACATGCTCATGGTGCAAATGTTTCTTGTACAAAGGATTCTGGGCAATAGCAATAGGTGCCTCACGTAGTTTAAGTATGTTAATTTCAAGCTGCTTTCAAATTGCTGTCCCTTACACAACACAAACGGGAGGGGGGACATTCAATTTAGCCACAGTAAGAGTAAAACTTGAGCCAGGGCTAGTATCGTTTCACTCGGTATATGTGTAAAAGAATGAGCAGTGATGTTAGGCATCGAACTGGAATTACAAGATGTAGATGATTACCGTTCAGAAATACGAACCATGTCTGAACCGATATGCCACTCCACCACTAGTAATATTTACCATTCTTGTCTACTCACCACCCGAACAATACAGAACAGGCTGTGGCTCCTGCTGACGTGAAAGGCGAATGAATTTTGCTCAACCCTTGTAGGGTGGAAATGAAAATTTTAATAAAAACGCTTATAATTAAAACCGATCCAAACACGGAGGACGTGCCCAACCTGTCCTAGATAATCTGTAAGCGGCGAGATCTCCCAATGGAGAGCGAAAGAATAGCACAGCCGAGCGATAAAACCCATTGCATGGACGATTCATCCTGAGCAAATTCCCCCCGTTTTCGCTCCATCCTGCATGTTGGCCCAACCCAAACCCCCGCCTGCAATAACTTCAAACGGTGTCAAGTGCAAATAAATCAACGTAAATGCAAACACCTTAACGGTTCGGGCATCTACAGCGAGATGGGAAGCCGATGAAAAGCTTCCATCCTGCCCCGATACGCGTTACGGGCGCGTACAAATAAGCCAAGGAAAGGAGCAACACCTTCGACTTAAGTTTAATGACTTTCGGTGCAAAAGTTTTCCACTCGGTCGCGTTCTCGGAGCGCTGCACCGGCGTTACATTGCTGCGAGCAACACGATGGGTGCATAATCAGCAGCGAGTAGAGTTAAATTAGTTTCAATCCCTGTCGCGAGATGTACAAAACCGGGTGGCACGCCGGACATGAATGAACGGTAGCAGTGGCGGCCAAGTTGATGTTAAAACATCAAGAAAATGAAACCGTGCAAGAAGAACTTTGGCTCATCAGAAGTAGTATTTTGATAGTGGCCACAGCGCCTTCTTACCATGGATGGATGGCACGGGTTCTTAACGGGCTGTGTTTTAATAGCAAAATGGAAACTTTTCCGGCATTGAAATAAAGCAAAATAGGAGAAAATAAGTCCGTTGTACAAACTGCGCCTAACATAATCGTCTACAGAACTTTTCTTTTCGTGCTTTTCTTGGATTAGACAGAAACAATGCAACACACCCTTGTTATTGGTTATTTTTCCCGGACATTCTGTGTTAATGGTTACAAAAGAATTTAACTGACAAGGTTTCCTCTTAGCAGACACATTTTTTTAAAGCTCCAGAGACACTTCATATTACTCCCACTGCGCTTCCGGAACACTTTTTTGCATTTGTTAGCCTCGTTTTTTTTTCTTTGTCGATGGCAAAAATACCAACCAACATCCTTCTAATTATCTCTCCAAAAATGTATCTCCATAATAATCAACCGACGGTGTAAAACATGACCCACATAAAACGGCAACACAACCAGCAAAATCATTAACCATCATCGTAAAGCACTGCTGCTCGGGTGAAGCTACAGTGTGAAGCGAGTGTGAGCGCATGGGAAAAACGAGATGAAAAACCCGGCACAATCTTGCAATTTGTGCTCGTAAATTCTTTTACGATCGTATCTGTTTTCTTAACGATTATGCGCGACGCACCCTGAAGTGTTTCGTTCCTCAAGTGACTGAGTCCAACAGTTAACTGAACTCGACCGACTCTCGGCTTGATGCAATTAGAATTAAATTTTAAAACAGCTTGCCCCTGTGACGCATGACAATGGTGATGCGAACTGAGCGCGAACATACATTTTCCGGCGGACCTTCCCTTCCATAATGGTCATAAAAGAAAGAGGTGCTTTATTTGACAGTGGACGTGTCAGATGAATTCGGTGTTGTTTTTGCAACCTTTCATCAGTCTCAGTCATTTAAAAATTGGAAATGTTGTTTAAAAATGTTTTAAAAGCTTAAAGGCACGTTGTAAAATTGAACTTAATATACTGTTTTCATTTTATTTTGTGTGAGCAATTTCTATGTGGCAATTTCTAAAGACGTGAGAAACCAGGCGTCTCCATCGGAAAATTACTTAATTCGCATAGTTTTAGGTTGCGAGTTTGAAAAGTAAGTCGACATGAGATATTGTGTACATACGTTGCAGTTTTACTATCGAACTTTTTCAGAAACTGTCGAAAATAAATAATACGATGGAGAACAGCCAGAAAAGCGATATTGTTATGAGATTTAAGCGCGAATTCCACACTGTTTACCACTCCATCAAATCACCACATTTTCCAACGCCTACTCTGTTATTCTCGTACGTGTTCCAACCTGCTCACTGTGCAACGGTGACATATTCTTATCTAATATTTAGCAAATGTCACAGCAACAGATTTAAACCATCGACGGATGGCTATAGGGCGTATAGTATCACAATTCTCGGCAAATTTCTCAGAAACCGCTGAAACATCGCGATGGCACGAACACTACGCCTAGGCCATGACAAAAAAAAAACCTACAGAAGGCAAAAGACCACTTTCTTCGGGCATTCCTCCAAGCTCAGTTTCACACGCCGAACCCTTAAAACGGTCCTCGCAAACGTTCCTCGGGGACTCTTTCTTTTAATTCGAAACGGCATATCGCTTTGCCGATTCAAGCGTGTGCTTGGCCGGGTGAGTTCGAATGATATCATGCCGTGGCAAGCAATAGACATCCGGCATCCCGTGTACCTGCCCTACAACATGCTAGTTGGTTTTCGTGCCACGGTGCTCATGTGGTGCGGTTTTGTGGCTTTCGACAACCAATCCTTCCAAACACGTCGAAATAGACACACGTGCACACGGGTGCTCTTCTTTGGCCATCAATGAGAAAGCACACGGTCGTACGACACACACACGACGACGATAGGACGAGGCAAAAGTCAAAGGTCTAGTTGGAACTCAGCTTCTCGTCCAAAAAGCACCAGCTGTTGCTTTTTCGATCTGGTCCGGTCAACGGGCCTTCTAAAAAAGATGACCGAACGTTCGCCCCATTCGAATCGCATATCTTCTACTATATCGAATCGTGCCTTTGCTTCCCATTTGCTCCTCGTTTGCAGTTTCTTCCATTCCTTTGGCCGTTCCTTTCATTCCTCATCAAGCGCAGAGTGGCCCTCCGGGATTGGTACTGGTACTACATCCGCCATTTACTTCGAACCCTCATTTGCGGGACCTGCTTCATTTCAATTTGTTTGTAGCTTCAACTCAAAAAGAACGAACGAGGAGGAGAAAAAAAACATCACCTTCCCCATGCACGTCATCCCACAAAACTGTGGAGCCACGGACACAACTATCCATGCTGTGTCGTTCAGGGAAGCGGCGAATGGAACCATATTTTACTCCGAAAAGTCGATTTCTTTGGCCGGTACTACCATCCTTTGACCCTGTCGTTTTGCGGTCTTTCAAAAAACCGAAAGGCAACCTGACCTTACCGGAGGCGCTCGGCAACCATCTATGGCCGGTGGATGTTTTACTGTGCCAGGCTAGTTTCCCAGCGTACGGGACGATGATACCAAATTTGCCAATTTCATCCTCTGCTTTCATTTCGGCTCGTGATCCCAAGAAATAGGTCGCATGTGAGGAGCTGTGACCGTGATGGAATTGAAATGCTAAAGTTCTCCTCTCAAACACAACGGCGACCGCATCAACTGCAATGTGTTATTGAATTGGGTCTTTCCATGGACTCCACAGGCAAATGGCACATTCACGAGATATTTGAGACTTCCATGTAACTTTCTTGTTCGAATGATACTTGTTGATTTATCAGAGCGTGTGATGTGTGCGTGTGTGTTTGGTAAACACAAATTTCCTGGCGAATTGCAATCAAGTCGATCCTCTGGATTAATTGGATATTTTGACTGCAAAAGTTCATTATAGCATGATGGGGGATTTGGATGCTCGAGTTCGTAGATACGCAATTTCATCGTCCGATCAAACTTATTTTCGAACAACTCCATGAACTAATATAGCAATTGCATACTTTTAGGCGTTATAATCCCAGAACTCAGCTTCGCTACATCGGATTGCATAATCTCCAAAGGTAAGCTTATTGTTGTTGTCGTTTGATGAGCTTTTTGCATCAACAGTCATCCAATGATTTGAGGCAGCATAATTACAGGGCCAGGACCCGTTGCACTGTGCACTCTTCTTCCAGTGGTACAGCCGCTTCGTTTTTATGCAGCAGCACGAGTTCAGCACAGCACGACAAAAAATGCAATCATGATCGAAGCGTATAATTATTCAAAACCGAGCCAACGGCACTGTCCAGCACGGCATGGTTCCACGTCCCTCGATAGCACCCCAAACAGATGCCGCATTGTGGGGTGGGGTTTTTTCTAAGGAACCTCAGTGTCTCCCGAACCTAAACACGGTCGATCAACAGCGAACTTGCGCACTGTATAATGAATATTGAATTCCAAGTAGTTTGCATCCGAAGCTTCCGCAGAAGAATACAGCCAACCGAATGGCTGAATCGAGGAAAATAGAAAATGACAGCGTTGGCGAACATTTGCCTCCGTTTCAATAGCGTAGCCTGTCACCAACACGGATGCCGACATTTATTCTGGCGCAAGTTTTTTTTTTTGCTATTGGTACTTGGTGGAAACGGCGACTGTGCGTACTTACCCGCGTGAGGGAGCTCTTCTTCTCCGCCACCATCCTGCCTTGGCCTTGACCGGTCTCATCGTCCGAGTCGATCGGTGGCCTCGGTAGTGGTCGCTTGTCACTGCCGCCTGACGCGATTGGTACTTTGTACTGAAACACTTCGTTCTCCTCGATGCCGTACAGTGGTGTGGGTGCCGGACGGTTGGTGTGAGGGTTGGACAGCGGTCCGGAAGCGTGAATGTTGGAGCTGGTGGTGGTTCGTATTCTTGCCGTTGGTATGGGCGACAAGGTTTCGGGTTTTGCGCCACCATCGTTCACGTGCCCTTCCATTGACGCGTGCTGATTGGCCGATGGTGGAAAGTTCTCATAAATATTCCGCGGCTCCTGCTGATGGCCGTGCTGATGCGGGTAATGGTACGGGGGTGGTGGTGGAGGTGGGAACCATTGCGGTACGAGTTGGTGCGGATTGCGCCGTCGAAAGTAGGGTGAAAATCGGTCCCGATCGTCCGGCAATTCGAACGCTGGCGAGCCACCGAGAACGGCCAGCGATGAACTATCGTCGAGACTGCCGAGCGAATCATCCTGCAGCAGGGCAGGTGCAATTGCCTTCCGTGTGCCGGCCTGCTGTAGGTCCGAGTTTGAGTGGAGGCGAACGTTGGGCCCGTTGGGCCCGCGACCCGTACCCAACGAATTCAAATGGCCCCGTAGTCCAAGATTGACGCTGGAAGAGGAAGCGGATTTGGTGACCGCACCCGGATGTTGATGATGCCAGCGGGACTCCTGCTCCCAGCTAGGTTGAGCATCCGCAGGTACCATCGCGGGTGGGAATCGGCGAGGCCGCGGAATTGGTGACGGATATTTACGATCACCTAACTCCCCCAGTTTGGCCGTGGAGAGTACCCCTAGCGTGGGATGCTTACTGTCGGCAGTCGCTCTCATCTGCAAACGCTCATCTCCAGCAATGTCCGGATTGGAAGCCCGAGGCGTTAGCGTCGGAGGGAACCGTCCCGTGCGCCTTGCAGCATCATTCGCCAGACGGCTTCCGTTGGCCCGTCGACGCTCGAATGGACTCGAAGGTTTCTTGGTAGGGGCCGTCTTAATGTAATACCAATCGCTTAGTTTCCGCTGCTTAATCAAATCATCATCTTCCTCCACTACTGTGGCCTCCCGTTCCTGCTGCTGCTCATGAGGTGAACGATGATGATAATTCTGTTGGTTGGGTCCGGCGAATTCCTGTGTACTGCTCAGATTTTCACCAACCCTTACATCCTCCGGCCGGTGGTGTCCCTGCTGCTGTGGTCCTGTTTCGTACGATGCACCGAACGGGACCGTACATTCCACGGTTCCGGACAGTGAGACCGACCCATCGGCGGTATCCGTAGACGCTGCATTCCGCATGTTTCGTTGCGCTTGAAACGAATCCGATATTATGAGCGTTTTGAGTGCGTAATTCAACTCTTCCAGCGACTCGTAAAAGCCCGACTGCTGACCACCGTCGCCATTATCTGCGAAGAGAGAGAGATGAAGAAAGCGGTGGGAATGAGTTCGTGAAGTATTTTAGTACCGCTGGTATTTCTATCCGGGCACGGTTCTCTCTCTCTCTTTTTTTCTCCCGCTTCAACAAGCCATCGATAGTGGCGAATGGTCGCAGAAAAAAGCACCGAAAACTTGGACCAGGAATAGTAATAAAGACAGTGCAATGCAATAAAGCAAATTCGGTTTAACATTCCTGGGGTGTTCACGAATTCTTTGCCTTGGAGTTTCCATTCGAGGTCACATCGCAAGATTGTAGATCGTTCTTTCAATATTTTGCTCTCTATTCTGGAAGTTTGCTTGTGCGGAAGGGATAAAAAATAAGCAAAGATCGGTAAAGGATGCGTTTTCCTCCACAAATTGCATAACTTAAGGCGGTTTGAAATGCGGATTGCATACTCTGAAGTAAATCAAGTTCGTTATTGCTAGTTTGCATTCTGTAAATTGCCTTACCATGCAATTAATACTGTAATTACTTTCAACGAATGTAATATTAAAATTGACAGCAAAAATAATTGAAATCGGCTGGCACACTTTTTGGGAACAAAACATTTCCACTCCAAAACCCATACGCTTCGCTTTACTCATGCACACTAATGGCAGAAAATCGAACTCATATCGAATTAATAAGTGTCAGCGTATTAACGTGCAGCGAACCGTGACACAGCTTCAGGGAACACTACTTGCTCGGTATCAGAATCTGACATTCCCGAAAGTTAAATTCCATGCGAAATACCCAAAAACCCGACCACCACCAACCGCAAACCTCTCACAGCAAACCGCACCCCCAAACACGCGTTCGCGTGTGCAAACCTGCCGCATTTTACGCAAAATGGGTTGTGTGTCGTAAATAATCGCTTACCCAAATATGATTTCGATTTTGGCGATGGTGGACAGGAGAAGGTGCCCGTGCTGACGCAATCCAGCAACCCGTCGAGACTCATCGCATCGGTCGAGGTGCTTAAACAACTGGACGCTCCAAAGGACTGGTGGTGCGGCTGTTGTGGCTGGTGCGGTAGGAACTCTGGCTGGTCAAAGTGTTGGTACGGAGCGCCGTCGTGCTGCCGGTGGCCCACCAGTACCCGGTGCTGGTGCTGCTGCTCCTGTTGTTGCCGTTGTGTGTACGACGCTCCGCCAGCACTGGTTGCAACCGATGATTGATTCAGGAGATGCTGCAATCGAAATGGCACATAAATCTGCTTTTAGTATTTATGAAAATGTGCTGTGTATTTTACCATCTTTTTTTTTCAGTGGACATTCCTTCATGAAACGTTCATGCCATTAGGTGTCGTTTCGTACACATTCGTTCTGTTTGCCGTGTGGCTTACTCACACAATGGTAGCGTTCGTTTGTTTACCACTTACTCAAATTTAATAAATAAAGCAATATCGATTGTGGTTGCCTGAATTCGTACTCCAAATGGCCTTGGGTGCCATGCATTCTTTGCTCAGTGAATGGTGTCTATTTCGATCGGGTTTTCACAGTTTTACTCCATTCCAGGTCCTAGATTTTATGCTATTTGTACACCTTGCTCAAACGTTTAGCCACGGAAAGTAAACTCCATTTCAGTTAAGTTCCTAACCTTCACAGTACTATCGCATGCAACACCACCATACAAAAACCAATGCAACAAAGGGACTTTCTGCGCTGGGTAATAAATAAATCAAAAGCAATCACACGTTGGCTGATAGGTTTTTAACGTTTCATGATCAATCGCATCCACCGGCCACGCTGCCGCAGCAGCATTGTGTTTCATTTTCCTACCACGGTGCGGTATTTGTTTTCGCAAATGAAGCTTTTAATAATTTAATCACCATATCCACTGGCTGGTGTACATGAATAAAATAAAACAATCTACGAATCTTAAAACCTCCTATGCTAGTACACACCGAAAAAATGGCAAAAATAATTGCCTCCAAAAGACTTCATCTCGTAGTGTTTTTGAAGCGTTTGAGTGTGAACGTAAAGCGAAAATTGTTATCTGAAGATATCTAGAATGAAGTGTGTGAATCATGCTGAAAAAACGATTAATTATAATCTGGTTCTGTTAATGTACTTAATATAATTTTCTAAAACCTTGAACTTTAAAGGAAAAAGCCCTGCAGTTGGAATGGTGGTCCGGTTCACGAACAATGAACTGAAGATATTCCACGATAGACGGAGTTATTGCATTGACATCCATGGAAGTACACTTTATTTGGCTATGTCTATGGCCTATTTCTATGGTCTATTGACTGTTTAGCTACATTTTAATAGTGTCCAATGTCCAATCCTTCAAATGGATAATTTTATTCCACTTCGAAGAAAACAACCTCCACACTTCCATAGTTAGTACTCAAGGAATACAATGACCTATCCCTGTCATCGCTGGGCCTGGAAAGCCCTTATTGCCATTCATGTTTGCGTTCTTTTGTTACGCCGCAGCCTATCGAAATCAGATTGCCGATACAATTGCTACTCCTTTTTCACCTGATAAGTGGCCAAACAAACAGAACCGGTAGTGCCAACCGCATAACATGAAATAAAATGTTTCACAAACTCGCTGCCAGCAAAGCGCCTAAATGTAGGCCGGTACGACATGGCGGTTGTCATTCGTGGGTGCTTGTGCATACCCCCAAAGGATGGGATTTCGCCCACAAAAAAAACTCACCTGAAATGGAGCCGCTTCCGAGTCGCAGCTTTCGTCGCTGCTCGAATAGCTCGAGGACGAGTAGCAATGGCTCCGATCGTACCAAGCTTTTGGCTGCTGGCCAACCACTTTCCCAAACAGACCTGCCCCGGCGTCGTTAGGCCCGGTGGCGATGGACGATTCCGACCCGTGGCTGTGCCCGATCGTGACCACGGACTGGTCCGGGCTGGTACAGCGTCTGTGCGGTAGGCGCGTTCGCCGTACGGGAATTCTCGAGCGGAACGATGCGGATTTCCTCAGCGAAGACATTTTTCATTTCGTGCGCGCCTTGCGTCCATCCATGCCCGGTTTTGCTTGCGTCGGTGGTGGGATAGTGGTGCGAACCGTTGCGATGCTTCCACCCAGGGCAACCAAACAAAAACAGTACGCCGGCACTGTTAGCAACTAACAGCGCTTCGTTTCCAGTGTGATATCTACGCACCAGTACCAGACCCACCACAGGTTGCGCTGGGTGATAAAGAGGGCATTCGATTAGTTTCGACTGTTTTTCACACCATTTTCCGGTCATCCAACCGTGCTGTGTCTGTTCCGCCGATGGCAACGCACGGCATCGCGCAAGAACGCTTATCCACCAGTTAGGGCACGTGCTGTTATGGTGATGGGAGAGAAAAGAAAAGGAAAAAAAGAAAGCATAAGAACAAAGCAAAATCAACAACAACAACAAAAATGGTACACGGCCAAAGAAAATCCGATGGTTCGGGAAGAAAGATGCTGAACCAATGCGAACAATATGCAAACATGTGTAGCTACGCACAGGCACAAAACACAACAAAAAACCAGCTACGGTTGCTCCCTGTTTTGTTCAACATAATCAAGATGCAAAAATAAATCATAATTGAATTCTCGAACCCCCCCCTCCCCTATTCAACATTCATTCTTCTGCGGCGCGTCGTGGCAACAGACAAACAGGTCCTGTGGACGGTCGCTAAGCGCTAGAGCCACGCCAAACCGCAACGCCTAAGTTCTTCGAGTTTGGTGCGTAATCTGGCAGATGTTACGTGCGTGCACAGTAGTGCAGTCCGCGAGTCAATACAGTACGTGCCCGGTGAGGTGCCACCCCATGAATATTGATATGCTCGCGTACCGCGCTCCATCATCATTCACCCATCGGAATGCCAAACATGCTTGCGAGGTCGTGGGTTTTACTTTTCAATCTATCCTGCACGGGATGGTGCAGGAGAATTATGTCATATTTGCGAGGAACTTTTCGATGAGGTGATGGTTGTAAAAGGTGAGTGACATGCATCGCTAAGCTCTAACGATGCGGAACGGAAATGCGTTAATGTAAATTTTTTGCAACTTAGCGACGCTTTTTACTGTCTTGGTTTCAGAAGCACGTTGAAACGGGAGGTTATTTTGTGATGAAACTAGGGGTGAATAGATTTTACATTTTCCCCAATGTTGAGACGATGTTTGAGCGTGTTTATTTCAATCATTTCATTTATGGAGCAATGATGAAAATGCCCAACTTCTGCCATTTTTAACTAACTGTGGCAGCATAAACTGGATACAGACTGTATGCATATTGAGCTGTTAAATTCCTCTTGAGTCATTTTTATGAAAGTATGTGCAACTCAAGCTCAAAAGCCTCTTTTATTAACTAGTGTCTGCTTTTTATAGTCTCTCAATCCCAAGAGTCACACATCAAACGCATCCGAACGGGTTTTCCTTCGAGGACGATAAAAGTATACCCAGATCGTCCAATAAAACACGGTTTGAAGCATAAAAGTTAAGCATCCATCTCGCACACGATCTTTCTAATACAAAATATTTTCCCGCTCACAATATTGCTTCAACTAATTGCATGATGGTACAGTAAGGACCGTCCAAAGCTCGGCCAAACAGCAACGAAACATCTGTGCTGGGTTACGCATATATTTACATATGGAAGTCTGGTGCGATGCTCGATCTTTCCCAACCGAGTGGATCCAATCAATCAATCTAATGAAAACGAAACAATCAGGAACAACATTTTAATCCCTCGTACGGACTCACTGGACTTGACGCCGTAACCCGGCACCGACCGAACAAGGCGGTGAAAGTGTGTGAGTTGCTGGGACCGCTTTTCTCCCACGACACACGGCTGATAATCAATTAGCCTTCAAGGGCAGTGATGCGTGACATGCGTCCTAGCCGCCACGGATGTCCACTTTTCCGTAAGCCCTTTCCGTGCGAATGAATAAGTAAGCCAACATCCGGCGGGTTGTTGGTGGCCCCGCAGTTAAACACCACCCGCCTGCAGCAGCGCAGATGAGCGACTTTTTCTCGTGTTTGTCTTTTTGTTCGTCCGAAACGGCTTCTTAATTGCGTTGAGGACGAACCACGCGGGCCTTGCAAAGGGGGCAAAGGGACCAGCCCAGCCACCCATCGTCTGCAAGCGATGCTGGGCGTGCCGAGATTTATTGCCTATAATTTGTGTGACAATCGCAGACCAACTCACAGGGCACGCAGGGCTTTACACACCGATACAGAGAAAGAAAAATATACACACACATACACACAGACATTTAGTTCATTTGCTTTGTCGCCCTTGTCAATGGAATAATGGTACAATGGGAGTTGAACTATTCAGCGCCAGTTGAGCGATTAATTAAAAGCGCTAAAACCGGCTCAACCGTCTACGAACGGCATGAAATAGGTCGCGGGCAGTTAATGTTTTTGCTTGTTTTATTTATTTTTTTCTTGCGATGTAATTAATTACATTTCGAACTTGGGTTGCTCTTATCAATGGAGGCGCATGGTGTTTCAGTGTTTGTACCACTAAAGTACCATGCGTCTCCATGCGCATTTTATTAGAAGGCAAGCAAATGTTTAGAATATTTGTTGTACTTGCGTCAACCATCATGACAATAAAACAAAGACTATTAAATCATAATAATCGATTATATTAATGGTACGAAATGTAACAATAATAACCAAGATTCAAAGAGATGATTCCATAGGACATGTTATTTCGACATCTGTTCAATTGATTGTAGCTGCGATGGCGATTCTAGTTCACTCTATCAACCTGCCGATTGTCTTTTAAAACAGTAGGTTGGAGAAAAATAAAGCCAGTATTTTTATTCGTGCTGAATGTCGATTGACACATTGATATCTTCGAAGTGAACCGCCATGTTAGTTGTCGCCCAGGAGTTGAAGACCGATCATGAAACAATTTTAAGCCATGTCCTTCACGTTGGATTCTTAAAGAAACATGAAGCTTAAATGATATACCAATTAACACCAACAAAAAACATGGCAGACCAAAATTTTCTTCTGTGAAACCTTCACCAAGCGGGATTAAAATGACCTATTTCTTAAAGGGATCATAACCGGCTATAAGAAATGGATGTACTATACGACAATGTTGTGTGGAAACGATCACAGTGCATCACTTCACAGTGAAGCAGCTCAAATGCATAACCAAGTCAGGATTGACGACCATGAAGATTTTATTGTGTGTTTGGTGGGACTAGAAGAAAATCGTTTATTGTGAGTTTTTTTTTCGTACGACTATACAATAACTTGATGAAACGGTTCTGGAAGCTAATGATTTACCAGAAAAGTCAGACGATTGGTTGCGATCCATCAGAAAACGCTGTAGTGACTCGAAAATCAGGGAACTAAGTTGGGAAGTTGTCTTGTTAATATAGTCCATCATGTAATCAGGACCTTACCGCCATCTCCATTGCAAAATTTCCTGAGAGTTAAAAATTGACGATCATTAGAAGATCTCGAAAAAGATTTATCTGAGTTTATCGATCAAACGGCCCCAAGACTTCTTTGAGCGAGGTGTGATATTATGAACCTTCCTTTAAGATGCTTAAAAATTACACAACAAAACCAAGCGTATTTGATTCAAATGGCACTTGTCGCTAAAATAATCGTGAGAAACAAGCTCATTGCGAGCCCCTCATAAGAGAGCTCATAAGCCGTAGCATTTTCATTCACAATTCGGATAAATGCCAATGCTTCCGACTGACTAAACGTGACTAATGAGTTTAATTCTCATTCTGCTTTAAATCTGTGACCGACCAAAGTGACTGTACGGAGCTGTGATTCGCTTGCCCACAGTCGATTGCAGCACGGTCGATTCCAGATCAGCTCGAAGATGATCCTACGCTACGAGGGATGGTTCGCCAACTGACGCCTAGCACTCCAGTGCCTTTTGCGAACGGCAATTTGATCCTTCGTTTAAAACCAATTTTCCTTCCCAATGAATATGAATAAATCATTTCCTGTTCCGCCTCTCCCACCATTTTTCGGTCTTCGGTCTTCGGTGAAGACCCACACGGAGATGGATTCCCACAGTCCGTCCCGTTGCGTGTTTTTTCCCCGTCTTTTTTTCCACCCTTGCACCACTATTTGAGCTTTTTATTAGTCTTCCCATTGAAGTACTGACGGGGGATTTTTATGGTTTTTCTCGCTGCAGAAAGCAAAAACCAGCGGGCCGGGTTCGGGCGGGTAAGCGGCACACTTCAAACTGCCGGTAAAATCGAGGAAACCCATTGCATCGTGCCATCACGTTGCATTCCGGTGCTGATCGTGGATCAAAACCTCGGGTCGTCGGGACGAAACCTTACCCGTCATATTTTCTACCGGGACCGTGACGCCTCTTGCTGCACCTTCCCGATTTTCGCCGTGCGGTAAACGGTGGATAAATTCTTTCACCTTCACGATCGGATGCGAAAGATAGGCACAGTTTCCGCTTGATTATAATTTATGCCGGGTCGGTTCGGTCGGTTTTGGCCGGTAGTTTGTGCGAATGGGCCTTTTGTGGAGCGGTGGACGGGGATGGGATGGGCGCGTTGCGAATGAGGGAAACAACTGCAAAAGCCCTTTTATTAGATTACACTTTACGATGTACCGCGTAGCGTGCATATAAATTATTCTATTTTTTTCCATTGCAACCGGAAGGAAATTTTAATATTTTGCACTCGTTACGTGCCCCTGTTAGAGCGGTTCACAGCAAGCAGATAGTTTCATCAAATCATAAAACGATTGATTTGAAGTTTTATTAAAAGAAATGGAAGCAAAGAGTTAAAAACGTATCAAATGGTATAAGGAATCAATCATTCGAAGCAATGGATCCAACCTCATCTGAACCACTGCTACCGAAAGGCTAAGCTCAAAAACTCCCTTTGCTCTAAGCTATAAGTTTAAAAGACTTGAACAGTTGAATGGTGAAGCTCGAGGGGCATTAAAGAAATATCAAAACCAACATTGTGTTCAGCCAAACGATTGAGAGAGCCGAATTTCGAATGTCTCCATCATTCGGTGCACAGTGCACCCACCGGTACAACCCCCATCGATCGTTAACAGCAAAACAGTCCGTGAACCTTGCGGGTCGAAAAGGGGAAACTTTACCAATTCCCGTACCTAATGGTCCAACACGTTTAACTCGTGCCATAAAGTGAATCCTACCCAATTACAAAAGCATCACTCCACGGGCAACAACACACCAGTGCCGAAGAAGCTGGCGCACCATTCGTGGCATACCCCTTGCGCCAAGATATCAAGATCTGTCTTTGTGTAAGCCAATATGAACCAGTATCGCATGCACTGCATGACTTCTAAAGTCAACTAATTGCTTCATCACACAGCGGAACGTTCCGATTGCGTGTGTCGCTGTTTTCACGCAACCAGTGCGACTCCGGGCCCGAGACGGTGGCATCCAACACTACACGTGCTGGATGCAGAAACCCTGTGTACTTAGTCGCCTGAGGGAAAATCAATTAGCATCATTATTTATGTAGGAAATGATTTCTCATTAAGCTGTGTGCCTTATCATCACTCCATTTGACTGGCGCGCGCGCGCGTGTGTGTGTGTTTGTGTGCGGTAATGAATTTATGATGAATCAGCAGCACTATGTTGCACACTCGCACACAATAATGTCATCCTCAGCAGGCACACACACACACATAGTCTAGTTCATGATCATTTGCCTAGTTGGCAAATATTTACCATCTAACGGGGTCGGGAACGTTCAGTTCAGCTCTTGACAATGGATTGGGTGGATTTAAACCTTCAAATGCAGGTATTGATCGACAAAGGCTTACCTTTTGTACTATGTTTTAAATTTAATTTATTGCTGAGACTAATTAGTTGTTAAACATTTGGTCTTAAATCTCATAAACTGCGTAAGGTTGTGAATTTCGGGAGTTGGTCAAGTGTGGCTTTAAAACCCGTGCACATTTGGAGCCGTTCTGCTTGTGAATGTAATCATTTATCTGTCTGTAATGTTTATTTACATGGTCATTTTGCTTAGTCCTATGAGATCATTGTTTTACTATAGTTCCACCTCTAGATCTTACTTTCACAGCACAACTATTTTCCCATCACAGCCGAGAGCTGTCATCTGTCAACTTAGTCTTAGGACTTAGTTGTCAAAAATGTGCCCCAAAGGAAAATTTCTGTAAGTCGATTTCTGAAAAAGGAAAGGAAAGGAAAGTCGATTTCTGTAAGTAAGTTTCTGTAAGATTTGTTTATTTTCGAATGTAAGCATGTTGTGTATGTATGAAATGTTGAAAATATACAACTTGTTCAAAGTATATAAAAAAGAAGGAGGTTCCCTTTGAAATTGGGGATATTATACAGACTTTACAATATGTACGTTGAAATATGGTAAGTGATGCTGCAGTTTAAACGACGAAATCAATCTCCAGCCATGCATCGTTAAGTTACCAATAATAAACAACACAAAACTCAACCGAGTGCACTGAGTTTGCAACTTTAACAAAAAAATAATCCCTCAACTTTAAAAACCAATACCTCCAACGGTATCCATTCCCATAGGTTCCGGCAAAACAAACAAACAAACCTTACAAAATACGTAACAAAACAAACGCCTGCCAGCGGAACATAAAAACGCCTGACTACCAGCAGTACAATCTGGCACGATAATGTAATAACAATTGGTCTGCCTTTGGTCTGTTTTCGCACTGGAAATCCAACTCTTCCCTTACCACCACCTGGCCGGAGACCGGTTTCAATCAACTAAAAGCATTTTGTTTCCAAATCACCCATCAGCACCTGTCCGACATGTTCCACCAAACGGGGCGCACTGGGCTCGCCGCTCCCGGCAGGAAGCGTGGTAACATGGGCCCCAAACCGGAATGAGTGCTGAAAAGATCGTCTTTTGGCGCACTTTACGATAATTGTGTACCATATGTTATGATTAACAACATGACCGCAGGACGTAGCACGACGGTTTCGGAAGTTAACGGCACCGGAAATGCGCCCAGAAGGGTCGGGTTCGGTTGGGGGTGATACCATAACGGACGAGCGGGCTTGCATAGGCTAAGCAGCTTCTAGCCCTGGCACTTGTACCGGGACCGGGTCCACGAACCAATGAACTGCTTCTTTCCCACGGTCATTATGCCACCCGGGGGGGTAAACCGCGCACGGTAACGATGACGCACGATGGGGCGTCCCCGATGGACGGACGGTTTTATCGCTATGATTTAAATGTGTACGTGTTGTGCGGTGCTGCAACCACTCTCCCATACGGGCCGCAAAAGTTTCGTGGCCGATCGGTTAGTGTTTTCGAAAAAGTTTTATCGAACTCCTATGGCAAGGTTAACAATAAAAATACATTACTCGGGAAAGGTTGCTTTTATCACACCAACCGCAACAAGCCGCAGGACGGTTCTCACGCGGTGGTTTGTCATACGCCACACTCGCCCTCGCTCGTGGCAAAGGGACAAAACAAAAGCAACCGACATTGTGTCAATTCCGGCTGACCCAAACGACGTCATGTAGCAACACTCAGTCGCACTCAGTCCTGCCCCAAAGTGAAGGACCCCGACAACTCCTTAAGAAGGACCCCGAAAGCGGAACGAATATTTTCGAATCAATTTGATGCTTAAGCTTCACGGGCACGTCTGAACGATTTCGATTCCGGGTACCGAGGCGCTGGGCAAACCGGGAACGGGGCAACATACAACCCCAACACACACCCCCTTCTCAGCTCACCCTTTGCCATCGTTTTCTTTGTCACCACCAAACCATCTTATTTATTGCCTTTGGGTTATATTAGAAGCCCTCGGTTCTTGGCTGCCGGAATTGTCCACTGGTGCGGTATCGCTCTACAGTCTGCTTGTCCGCAAACCCGACCGTGCCGAGTGAGGAAGTAATCTTTTTTTTTTCGTTGAGGAATAATTTACTTTCCGTGTGTAGCATAAGCTACCGGACAGCCTTGCCGATGTTCCCCCACAAACGGTCCCCAGCGAATATTGCCGGACCCGTTACTAGCGCTCCGTCCTATTACTTGTCCGGTAGCATGGCACGAGTCCGGCTATAGTTTGGCGTGCATAAATTTCAACGCACCTTCATCACCTCCAGGCACCTCCAAGGTCCCACCACCCAACCGGACCGTCTGCTGTGTTGCGTTATGCAGGCAGTGTCGCTTCACATACGGTTCTGCTTTTAACGATACGTCTGGGTTTTTTGGCGACAAGTGGCCCGAGTGTCTTTGTGGCGGCACTGTTGAACGTTTCTAAGTTGTGCTTTTTGGGAGGGGGGACTCGAACGGTGCGGTGCGTGTGTTTGATGAACGGTTATTACATCTTCCATTAGGTTTACTTTGGGTTTTTTTTTTTTTATTTCACATTGTGAACAAAGAAACACTCACTGCCAGGTTTAGGTTTGGAAAGGGTATTTTCCTATTCTTAAAGATGCACAAGATAATGGACTGCCAAACACATGATGAAAGACAACACTATGTTTGATGTTAAAAAAAAAGAACTTATCTTTTGAACAATGCTTCCGCTGCTCGTACGCCATATCATTCCCACCATTGGTCAGATGGCGTTGCACGAATCGAAGCTAACAATTGTACAAGCTGTTGCTTACGAGGTGCCTAATAATGGGGCAGATCATACTCTAAGTTAGAAAGCTTAAGCTTTTGGCCTGTATCTGTCAAACAATCCAGGTAGCGGGCTGTATCATTCTGTACAGATTCGTAAAGGACATGGCATTTTGACATAAAGAATGACACAAGGGGTCATTTTTGGGAAACTTCAATTTGAGAAAAACCGATTAAAGTTTAAATATTTAATTTTAATTTCAATTCATTTGAAACAATATACCAATCTGATTATTAAAATAATCCATTTTCAGTTGTTTTCGTTAAAAAATTTGTTTACAATTTTTGCACACGGGAAACATGGCCTAACCTGGTTCAGACCAGCTGGCAAAATTCTTTGTTTTGACATTTTTCAAGCCTGGGTTAGCTACGTTCATTGGGAAACCAATCTAATCCTTCTTTCCTAGGCTTAACTTGGCTTGCCATTTGTATGGCGAGCTGTAAGCGGATAAGTTTGGAAACGTCAAAACGCATACAAAAAAAACTGGCTTAGAGTATGATTCCAGCCAATAACGGCTTATAGCACCGGGAAAATCTTTATACCGGGAGGGATCAGAACTTCGTTTTCATTGAATAGCTAATGGTAAGATATCGCAAAGCATTCCACCAACCACAAGTTCTCCACAACTACAAGTATTAAACTGCCCATTTACGACAGAATTTTTCACAAGAGTTTGTTCTTGCTATTACCAATCAAATTCTCGTAAGCTTCTTGAACTTTCCTCAATTGCAAGAATACATTTCCCATTCTATCAATCTGACATCAAAGTGAATGTTCTTGAACAACCTTCCGAGTACTTAGAATTTGAACCGGAGCTTGGAAGTGTGGAGGTCAGAGCGCCCTCTAGGAAGAACCTGTCGGGTAGGACCAGACAAGGTGATAACGATAAGTTCCTTACTGTCGGGAGGAAAGAAAACGGAACAAAATGTCTCATGTCCGTATCAGTTTAGTTATTGCTTAAACTCCGAAGGGGGCGTTCCCTTATATCATCATCTCCGTCGACAGGGACAGAATTTGATAGTGAAGACCACAGTAGTGGTCAAAATGTGTGTGGTCCAACCCAACAAAGGGAAATAAAAGTTGGATCCAACTCTGATTGGAGTCCCTAAAGAGGTGTTCTGGAGTTGCTCTGCGAGTCGAAACCATTAAAAGAATCCCCGGAGTTAGTACGGCCAGTCTCGTTAAAGAGGCCTTCTGCCTATCACTACTCTGTTCTCGTTTATTAGAGTCATTATCTTTAGCGCAGTCTCCGATTACTGATTCAGATCACGCACATCTCAAGCATTTCTCGTTCGAAAAGTGATCGGGAACTTATCCAATGAGGTGAGAAGTATTGTCGATTCATAGCCTCAAGAACCCGACTGGAAAATATCACGGTTTGGGAAAAAGATACCACTTTTATTGAATTACTGAAGGTGATATTCAAAATTCATGCACAAACATATACAGGTGTCAGGCGACGGCAACTCTTGCCTCATCACCCTGCCAGCCATTGAGAATTCCCACGACAATCGTGTTAATTATCCACCGCAGCGTTACGATCGCCGGCCAGTCTGCGTACCGTCCCAGCGAAACGGAAAAACGGGCAGATAACGCGCACATTAGCTAAACCACACTCATACCCGCACGCATGACCATAGGTGGCTGTTAACACCACGTGCAAACGCGACGATAAATTCATTAGCCATCCACCAGGGAAGAAACTTCCCACCGATCCACGACCATTCAACCCGGGGTGGATATTGTACGCAGGTCGGAACCGGAAACGGTTTACCTTGCATAAATAATGATGCTAATTGATTTTCTTGCGAAACCGTCGCGTTCCGGCACCAGCCTCCCCCCCCGCATCTTAGGGGATGCATAATTTATTCGACGAAATTAGCTTGCACCGGGACCGGAGCAGCCAACCGATGGACAAGCGCGATCCCGTACGGTGTATTCACCTGCACACAGGCTCCTTTGGTGGAGCCTTTAGGGCCGTGGTTCACAATGGTTTGCTGGTTCCCGATTACCACCGGGCGCTTTTGCTCTGGCCATCGCGGGTATTGTGCGCTGGCATTTTGCTCCGTAATTAACCTCCGCCAATCTCCGGAGTTTGAGCATTTCCTCGAAGTAGTTTCACGAACGTTACGGAGCTTACGTTATACCTGACTCACACGGATTAACGGGGTGGTGACTCGTTACCGCGGACAATTAGCTATTAGATGGCGACGAAGGTTGATCGGTTGTAAAAGCTCACCTTAAAACTAGCTTTAAAAACGTGATGTTCTTGTTGCGAATGAAGGCTTTTCCCATAAGAACTAACTATTCACACAGTTGTTGATTCAAGCATAGGGAAGTGACGCATTTTGGCAACAGTTTACCAAAGTTTACCGTACTCTCTCTTCCGGAAACGGTAAGTTCCAAACAGCGGAAATAGCAACGGCGAAGACAGAACACGCTTATGGTTGGCCGGGAAATTAACCAAAGTCACAATGGTAATCTCGGCACTTGCTTGCCCTTTGCTTTTGCGCCAGCAATATCCTTCGCCTCGTTCCGCAAAGCTGTTACTAAATGCGAGCCTCGTTAAGGGCAATGCCAATAGCCGGTGCAGATGGAAAAATGGGAAAACCTTACTTCTCTCTCTCGCTCTCTCTCTCTCTATGGGCGGTACCTGACCTAACCGTGGTATCGATGGCCGGCGCTTTTGGATGAGATTTCCAGAGTTGACTTTTTCCCACCGAGTCGTAGCACTCTTGTTCCCTCTTATCCAGCCCGACTGCCGCCGACCAGCTGCAAACGATACGCTGGATACGTGATAATGGCAAAGTCTTAATTGAAAATCGGCCAGCGCAACGTTCGTGACCTCGTGCACTCGTGTTCGCGGGTGACGTTAAGCTTCGCCCCGTGCTTTCGTGATTGCTCCCAGCGGTACCGTTCCAGCGCCAAACAATGGCACTTACCCGGTGTGCCGGCCCCGTTCCGCGACCATTGGTGTGGTGGTGTTAGCCGATATTAGCATTATTAGCATTATTAAAACAACTTTTATCGTTTTGTCTTGCGTGCCCATTTTACGGTTCAAATGCGACCAAAGCAGTCCAAGCGGTGGGCGCCCGCGCGCTAGTGTAATCAGTGACCGGGGCCCCGGCTGATGGTTTTGAAAACTGCTCAACTTTTATTCGCGACGTGGGAATTTTATGTGGGGAATTGGAAAAAAGGACAGTACTTTAAGAGTTCCGCGCCTGTTTAACTCACCGTCCAATCATGCTTACAACAGGAAAAAAAAACCAACGCCTGTAGAATGTTTGTGCAGCATTCTAATGTAAAATAAAAAAAATAGAAAATAGGAAAAATTATCCTAGGCCCAGGCCCAAGTTCGAACAAAAGCATAAATAACAGAAAGTGTGCTAACAACAGCAAAGCATAATTATTTCGCACTACCAAACAATACCCAACCGGGATATAACCGGGATAAAGGGGAGCAAAAACGAGAGTTTTAATTATTAGCCTGACTTAATTAAGCTCAAGTTACCGTCCGATACTGCCCCCCCCCCCCCCACACCCGCAGAACAAAACCGGAAAATGTCCGTGCAATACGTTCGGCAGGAGGCCAGCTTCCTATCCGCTTGTGGTGGTGCATCCTTTAAAAAAAGCCATTCCGGCACAATGCCATCCACTACTACTCCGTGCCGGTCAAACAATGGAAAATGTTAACCAGCTGGGGCCAGGATGTGCGCATTCCACACGCAAATGTATAATGCACGCAGTGGCAGGTCGGAAATTCTTCAGCCGGGTTTGTTTTTAAGCTAATGAAGATAAAAAAAGAGATCGAAACCGTCTTTAGTCAATGTTTGTTTGCATGATTTATGCTGTGCACAATTATGCTCTCGTTCTGCGCAAAGCTTTTGTGAGCACATTTCATTTTGCTCGAGTACGGATAATAAATTATAATAACATTACAATTCTTTAATATTGAATTAAAAGTTCTTAAGTTCTTTATATCAGCTATTGAAACCTGATATACTTTAATTTATCATTTAATAATGATTGTCCTTATGAAGGTGATGTACATTCACCTTAAAAATCCTTCAACATACCAAGCTGGCCCTCAACTTACAGGATTAGCCAATTATAAGGTTTTCGAGTTCTAGTAGCAGAGATGATTCTGAGATCTCTACTGATAGCACAGCATTGAGGAAGCTTTGAGTAACATTGATTTCAGCTACTCGAAGTTCTGGAAATTATGAAGAATTCATTGCTGTTCAACTTGATCGGAATCCAAAAATTGCTCCAACTATGCGTCTGGCGCACTCAGAAGCGCTAAAAAAAAACAGCACTCAAACCATTATTGGACTTTGAATTTGTTGAACATTCTCTAAAGCTTCACTTTATTTTTATTCCAGTTGCATGCCAAAGCTACAAATATTCATATCATTCTTATTTTACAGCTTCCATCCTTTGCGCTAGACTCCACTTCACTTAACTATCTTCGCTCGATCTTCACTCCATAAACTTACTTCCCGCTTCGCTCAGTATCTTCATAATTTGCTTACCGAGCTCATGTCCACAGCGCACCCAACGGTACATCGTAAAAGTATCGTAACGATTGGAAGAAACAGCAGCAGTGTTTTTTTGTTTTGTTTTGCTTTTCGTTGAACATTCCATCATAGAAACATGCTTCTTTTATGGCACGGTTTCAAGGTTTTCGTACGTTGATTCGTACCCTTGCAAACGATCCACCCGGGTGCGTCTCGCGATGCCCGATCGGCGCACCATTCCAACCGACCACCAGACGGGCCACGGAGAGCAAAAACAAAAAAAAAACTGGAACTCATCGAAAATAACACACCATCTTGCGCAGATAGAGAGAGAGAGAGAGATAGTGGTGTCGCGTACGATTGTCGAGCCCGGATGGACCTGTTTTTGATTCACCCCATTTCTATCACCACGCCATCGCACCGTGTTTCGCCTCACACAAGGCCAGATGACCGACATTCCGGCCCAAGACGTCTTTCTCGAGTGTCCAAATATGGGATTGGTGGTCCGCTTTTGTGTGCAGCACAACATCGCCCGGCCGTCCGTTTGCCAAAAAAGGAAACAAAACACCCGTCGTACCCGTCTCGTGACCACCTAATTGTTGGTTGGTCCAAGCGACAAGATGTTGGCCAACGGGAAGGTACAGCGTGTGCCGTGATTGCATCGGCCCTCTATCCCGACTGCATTATGCAGCGGAGGCACATTTTAACGATAAAGATAACAGCTTATGGCGAAACATGGGGGGTGGGACCTGTCGGGAAGTTGGCTGGAAGGAGTGTATCGAAACGACGTTTAGCATGGTGGAAGGGTAAACTTTGCAACACACACACACCTACACAACAAATTGAGCCGTAATTTAATATGCGGAAAGTTTCAATAATTGACTGAAAATATTTTTCATACAGCAAACTTTAAAACAAGCGGTTGATCGTTAAAAACGATTTTCAATTTCTAAATTTTTTTTATATAACTGAGCACATTTTGAAATTTTACCATTGCAATTAATAATGTAAATATTATAAGTATGTTATCATCTTTATTATATTAAAAACAATAAAAAGTTCCATTAATCGTCAGTGCTCGATTCGACCACATTAATAAATAAAGCAACTAATTCAAATAAATTCAATAATTGAAATCACGAGTCTCCTTAATGTATGCAATATGCAACACATTATCGGCTTAATTAATATATTGTTTTTGAAATATCAAATTTGAATTAAAACAAAAACCGTATCGTGGTTCTTTTATACATTTTTTGATGGCTCTTCTTCTTTCGATGTGATAAATGAATCACGCAAAACGAGCGAACAAAGGATTCTTTCAACTCTCGCTAGCACAGATCAACGAGGATTCGAAAAACCTATTATGTTTATTGATGGAACTTGTTCAAACACTCACACACACACACACATGTACGGTTCATATGATGGGTATGGGCCAACAGCCATACACGGAGCTTACCGTATGCAAATGCACTTGTCTGATGCATTAATGTAAAAGCGCTTTTCCCCACCCCGTTGTTCCCTGCTGGCAAATTTTGTCCCTTTCCCACCTCTTGCACCCCTTGCAGCATCCATAACCCACCGCACGACCCAGGTGTTGTCGAACGCTATTTCCATTTTGGCGAGATTACACTTTTGCAGCGTGTTCGTATCTAAATTGCTCGTGTGTTTTTGTTTCGTTCTATTATCTTTTTGGCCGTTTTTTTGTTGTTGTTTAACCTACCTGTACCGGTATGATGTTGCCTCTGTTACGTGCAATAACATTCCCCCGTACGGGGTTGATGCACTCACAACGGTGGCGGGGGTTTGGCAAGGGTGTCGATGTTGGTAAACTGCACCAACCCAGGCACGGTTCATAGCGGGCGTACGTGTCCCGCGTTGATTATTTTTCATGTTTACTTAAGCGTGTGTGTGTGTGTGTTTTCCACCCTTACCTCCAAAGGTTTTGCAGCCAATACACGCGCTGTGTTAGTATTTTCAAACATATTCTCTCTTTGCAGGAAGTATCCATCCACCAGTCCCCTGTATGTGGTTTTTACCTTTCTTCCTTTGGATACTAATAACAAACAAAACAAAAAAGAAGTTGAAACGCTTCATTCGAACTGCACTTTATCCGTTCGCACATACAACAATCCGTGCGCCACATTGGGCAAAAAGAACACAGCAAGCACTTAAAAACAATAGGGGGAAAAAGTGTAAAACAGTTTCCTCTCCGTGTTCAACAGTGAAAATGTTGAAAATGCCAACAAACTTGATCCTATGCTGAAACGCTACACCCCACCCTGTGTTGGTAACCAAGCAACGAGAGAAAGAGTGAGAGAGAGAAGGGAGAATAAATGGGTACAACAGCTCCCGTTAACAACGCACACTCCCATGTGATAAATAGTGGATATAATCGTTTCAACATAAAAGCATCCTAAAACTTCATCCAGCAACCCTGGGATCCAAGGGTGCAAATGCCGCCGTTGCTAGTCAACAACACTGTGGATAGATACGTTGAATGACCATACATTCATACACCCTCACGTTCACCCCTTTCTCATCCCCCCGCTTCTTTACAGGGCTTGCCGATGGACACACAGCACGGCCACCAAAGCCGTAGCATAAACATGCATTCGAAATGCAGTTAGAGAAGATTTAGTAGAAGTACACCCTGGGTTTCGTGTTGCTAGAGTTGGACCCCGGCAGTTCGTTTTTTTTTCTCACTACGCCATGAAGTTTTTGTTCATAATTCTTGATGCAGTTTCCCACTCTCCAATGCTGCGCGGTGTTTGTGCATCGGATGTTTGGTCAGTTAAAAAAGGATTACGGATGAAGCGGTGTTCACGGCAGGAAGGTAGATGCGGCATCATCTGTAGCGCGTGTTAATGCGAGTCGGCAGTAAAGTGTATCGCTCCCATTGCGGCACCCCCACCGGATTCGAAATAAATCTGACCGGTTATTGATGATTTTATGTTTCCTAGCAACCATTAAAATGGGATCTTCCCGTACCATTTCAAAAGTGCTCAAAATGAATGCCATCAAGTATGCATTCTCTGGAAAATGGCAATCGCTTTAACTTTTAACGAAGCTTTAACCGAACCACAATAAGGTTTCTCTTCGTGTTTTAATGAAACATAAATGCATGAAAAAAGCTGTTTTTGATAAGATTTTTTTTGTTTGTTTATTCTCCTTTTTCTCCTTAAATTATAAAACTCTATGCAGTTATAAAGTTCTGTCGGTGTGCATGTAAGGGTGCTGCTGTATTTGTTGCAATGTGTTGTGGTGTGTGTTTGTATGTTTTTTTTTTGTTTGTTTGCTAATGTAAGTTTCGCTTTACACCTTCGCTGCAAATACACTCGGTTTACTGCGCCACTAAATTATCTTCTGCTTTCACCACTCCCTTTGTCGCCGATTTCGTTCTGCTTTGTTGTATTTCACTATTGTTTGTGATTTTAGAATCTACTCGCTATTGTTTTGTTTTGTTTGTTTATTTGTTTTTGTTTTGTTTCACTTTTATTATCGCCGGTAGTATTTAGAAGGTTTCAAATGTCCTTTTTTCGCCACCGCACGCGTGTTCTAAGGTATAAATTGTTCAACTTTTACGGGATGGTGGTGCAGGCTGGGTTTTTTTTTGTTTTAAAATTAAGTGTATGACCATTTTCGCATTTTTCTTTTTAATATTTACTTTTTAACCTTAAATATTACCGTCTTGTCCTGTTTATGGTTTACCATCGTATCATGTGTTCGTTACATTTAGTTCGTAAATATTGTTTTCCTCTCCACTTTGCTATAAACTATGCGCACGCCTTTACGCCTTTTTTTTTTGCATTAGCGTACGGATGTGTTTTTTTACTCATCATTTTACTCATCCATTGTGTTCAATCTTCTCATCCTTATGTGTATGTGGTTGTGTATGATTTTGTTGTTGTTGCTTTCGCTATAATTTTTAAAAATGTTGCGTTCGATTGATTTTGTTAGTTTCAAATCGTTCATAAACGTGTTCCTGTTTGTTGCATTCCCATTCACTCCAATATGCGCTTCGTTCATACCAATATCCCGACTCATACAATTACCATTCACTTACACACACACACACACACACACATTCAACTCTGCTTTCACTTGCATACCACAAAATCATGCACGTGTGTTGCCACTTACTAATTTAAACTTCTACACCACTAACAGTATTCAAGACTCTATTTACTTGCGTTCTGCATTCGGCCTTTATTTTTCTGTACGACGTTACGTTATAGATGAGTTAGTTTGTGTGCAGGTATATGTACTTTACTCTATTTTGTTCCATGTTTTCGCTTCCATTATCGTCCTTTCACTTGTTTTTCCTTTGCTTACTTCATTTGCCGTACACTCAAGCAACCTCTTTCCCGTTTCCCCTGTGTTTTTTCTTCTACGCACTATTCTTAGTTAATTTAAATGAGTCTTGTTAATGATTCCGTAGTTGTTGAATGTACGAGGTTTTTTTTTTTATGTCGGCTGTTCCACAAACAAACGGGGTGTTATTTGTGTCCATTTTGCCTGGTGTGCAATCAGATTCGTACCGCGCACATTGTATGCTATTAATCATCATTCTAATTGAAAATAATACTACTTCCCCGGAACATGTCAGGTTCGGTTCTGCTTCCTGCGCTTCCCATCCACACTTCGCACTGATTGCTGCACCATCCACAATGCCATGCCATAACGTCAACGTGTTGAATAATACCAACAATGATAAAATAAAAAAATATGCCCCGTTTTGTTTCATTCAACGTACAGCAAAAGCAATCATCGCATTCCCACTCTACTCTGGCAGCCATCAAAAGGAAGTAATGTTTAAATGTACTTCCAACTCCACACCACAATCGGGAAAGGAGGGGTCTTGAGGTCATGGGGTTTCTGGATTTTGGTTGTCACAAACGTCTTGTCGTAACGGGAGCAAACGGTTCCTACGTGTCCATCGGGCATGTGTACTTCGTCAACTTGGTTCATGTGAAGAGACACGAACGCAAACAAAAAAAAAACGATAGAATAAATTAACATCGCCGCGGATTGTCACTTATTCTTCTAATAAGTCACTTGTATTGTAGTATTTTTACATCTCCTTCCGCTCCGTTTGCTCCGTGTTCATCAACGAGACTGCTCCCTGCGAGTGAATGACGAAATGGTGGCTCAGCAAAGTTGTTGCACACGGTCCTTTCCGGTGTTTGGGTACAATAATGCCTGCTTCATTCTTTACATGGTACTTGTTGCATCGTTTTTCGCTGCTCAGTTAGGTTGCGTTTGATTTGTTATCGCGCGCGCCTGTGTTTTGCTGTTGTAAAAGTGTTTTCTTATCCATTCGTCTTTCCAGAAAACGCCTTGCCTGATAGCCTTACTACACCTCATCCTAATGATTAACTATTTCTATCTGTAACTGAGAGAAAGCCATCGAAAGCTGCTTCCGTATGCATGGCGCCGTTCATCAACACTTCTTTCACGCGCAGCACTCACACAACCTGACGGTGTTGTAGAAAAAGATCAATGCACAGGCACTCGTACAGTACGCTCACACCCTACACATTCAACGCAAGCATATTTTACACACTGTCCGTGGCTCCGTTCGCTTCTCATTTATGTTTTGTTTCATGTTTGACTACTTCCTATATAAATCTCAGTCATTTGATTTCACTTGTATGTGTGTATTGGGGTAAATGGGGCGTTTGGGTATTTTCTACATTTTTATTTTGCATGCATTTAAAACTGGTTTAAATCACAATAAGATTTGATACTAAAAACCATGCAAAGTTACGTAAACTGTCCGTAGTGTAGCAATGACTTCAATTCGTACCTGGTTCGAGTCCCTCATCAACGCTACGAACAAAACCAGCCTGTTCTTAGTTCTCGTTTGTAGTTGTCGTTCCGTCTCCGTCGGCCCTGTCAAAGGATAGCGGGATATTGTTTCTCCAAAAAAACCGATTGAAAACTCCTCCTCGAAGAGATCTCGTCAAAAAATGTTGCACAGAGATGTAACCAAATGTTGTGCGGGCATGTAATCTTTATCTCCCTTTCGGAAATTTTACAAATTCAAGTTGCTCGTTTGCAAGGACTGCTGTTAAAATTAGCAGCGCAAGGACGGAGGAACAGTCCGAATGGGATTTGGTATCGGTACTGTCTTATGAGAGATCAGTGCCACTATTAGCCCCATCATCAGCCTTTTGTTCAGATAATGCTTTGCGACATTTTGATTGGAGCGCATTTGGGACATTCCGCTTTCGACAGAAAGCTACCGAGTCGAGCCAAAAGCTCTCACGCGTATCATGTGGTAAGCCATCACGATGCCTCCGTAATACGAAACTGTCAATCATCGACATTTCTCTCGCCATACCGACAACAGCTAAAGAAGTATGGGAGCTTGGAAATAAATCCCAAACATGACCCACCAACAGTGTGAAGCAAGAAGTGCATTATCAAGCTCAAAACTTAGCAAACAAAACCTTGTAAACCAGCGGAGTCACGAGGCTTGGTTAAAGCCACTACAATGGAAATGCAAACATTCCAACCATAAAGAGTAAGGGCAGCATAAACATGGTCTCGTAGACTCGTCATACAGCCGATGACGCACATGGATAACGAGACATCACACTGCGCGTACGGAGCAACAACACAATTCAAACGTCGTTAAAAGACGTTACGGCTACTGAAGGATTAATTCCAACTACAAAAAATAGGACAAACAAGGGGAGTAAGCAACATTAAACAATCATACGCTCGATTTATACAAAAATTGGCCGACTTTAGTTTACATTGAATCCATCAAACAGCTTGTGTATTCGTCTATGTTTCGTTTGAAGTAGTAATTTTCTTTGATAACCCTCTCCCTTTTGAGTTTGTGTTGCTTTAGCCAACATTTTAAGTCGTTGAAATAATTACAGTTGTTTGTAACTATAGCGTCATTGCAAGTATAATTCCAGAAAGTCATGATAATGTTCCTTAAGTTGCCATTACGCGAATTTTGAATTATTTTTCCGATAAATTACAATATCCCAGAAATCCTCCAACGGACCTGCAACCATCCCTGCAAACCTTTCGTATTTTCGTGTTTCCTCAAAATGGGATTTTTTGATGCTGTTGAATCGTTTTCACACCCCCAAACCACACTCTTCTATCGGGCTCTCGTTGGATACGATTACTCTAAGGTATATAAATACAGTAAAATGAACAAAAAAGAACTTAAATTGTAGCTAGTATGAGATAAACTTGCGGTCGTCCACTTTCGTCACGGTTGCCAACGAACACCCCCCTTCGGACAAATGATGTAAAAGGGGAAAGAAGAATCCCAGTCTCGTCCCAGACTACTAACCAGTTAAATAGATGTACTGCAAAAACAGGGACTGCAAATTTCGAGTGTTTCCATCATGTACGGAATTTCTATCAGTATTTAGCAGCAAGCAAGTTCTTAACTGAGATCGACGGAGTCTTAGTCCTGTGTCAATTTTTAATGCCATTACATTGTAGTGAGTTCCTACTGTCAGGCGTTCATAGATAAACACCAAACACGAACGATGGGTCAGAGTTCCTACTCGACAAAAAAAAACTGTTGTTCCATCTGGGATGATACAATAAATTACTAATTCACGCAACAGTTTTACATTTAAATCGTGAAATTGAAGAAAGCAATTGCAAATTCAATGAAGGTATGCTTTTAGGCGTTAGAACGTTGCACAAGAAATGGTCGTTTGTTAGTTTGCTGTTTGTTTTGTCCTTTACATCTTGCTTCTCAGACGACACGCAGCACACAATATATGTGTTGCGGCAGCTTTTATTTTTCTTCTTTTCCCACTAAAAATAAGCGTGTGTTTTCATCCTTTGCTTAGACATTATTGGTGTTGTACAAATAAAAATCGTTGCGTCCTTTGTAACTGATGCCAATGACGCAGCAGCACACTGTCTCTTTCGTCTTGGATATACTTCTTTCACGCTCCTTTGCTGATTCTGTGACCATAATGATTGTTGTACTGTGCTAGAAACTATCCTATCCTAAACATTACGCCACACTCCCTCTCCCTCTTCCCACGTTCCCGGTGAAGCACATGGGCCTTGCACATGGACCCACATTCGTCTTCCCCGTCCCCCTTCACATACACACGTCATCCACCCGCGCGATGTGTCCGTGTGTCTATTGACTTGCTCCACCACCGTCCTACAGCTTTATCAACTTCGGGGCGCTTAGTTCGGGTTTGTCTTCACCATTATCCTCGCAGCAGAGGGGACGTTTGTTGCTACCGTTACTGCTACTGTCGGTGGTGTTGATCGGTGCTTCAGATTCGGTACTGTCGGCAACGGAACTGGCCGTGCTTAACGCGGCCTTTGTGCCAAGTGTTCCACCGCCTAAGCTTTCATCCGACGCTTTCGTGCCGTCGTCAACGAGTGTGGACTCTTGCGTGTGGGATGTCACCACCGGTTCCGCTACCGAGGTACCGTTGTTCGTTAACTCCGTCATCGTAACGGCCGTGCTGCTATTATCAGTAGCGTCCTTGGACGTATCCTCCGTGTCGTCGGCAAGCTTTTCTTCCTCGTCCTGAGCAGAACCACTCGAACCCGACGTACTTTTACCGTTCGACACGACCGCCACCCCAGCCGCTGCCACTTCGTTGCTTTCCGACTCGGACGATTCCATCATAGCGGTGCGGGAGTTCTCATCGTTCGTATTACCCTCGTCCTCCACAATCCCGTTGTCCCCATCGACCTCCTCTTCGTCCGGCACATCGTCCTCATCCTCGTCCTCGTCTTTCGAGATTCCGTTTTGTGCAGCATCATCATCAACGGTGGCCGCAACACCATTACCATTTCCAGGCATACCGCCAAGCAATTCCGGTTGCAAATCCGAAACGACGTAGTGTGTCCATAGTGCCAGCTCGACCGAATGTGCTGACCATTTCTTCGGCTTTGGTCCTGCTGCTGCCGCTGCTGTCTTTCCCGAGGCACCGTTTTCGGCCGTATCACCCTTTCCTTCCTTCCCAGCCGCATCCTTCCCGGCACTTTCACTTCCTTCCCCGTCAGCCGCAGCACCTTCCACCATTTCACTACCGCCGCCAGCACCACCATTAGCTGTGCCGTCCTTCTTCTCATCCGCAGGCTCTTCGCCCGCACCATTGCTATCCTCCTCCAGGTTCAGCCGATCCATTGTCTGCTGGATGTGTGTGACAAACTTTAGATACTCCTTGGTCGTATAATCAATACCCTCAATGTCGGGAATCGCCATCAGACATTCGTCAGCCATAAACGGTGCACTTTCCGGGGCAGCGGCGGCCAACAAAGCCGACGCCATCGTGATCCCTACGCCCTTCAAGTTCGAGAGCGCATTTAGCGCCTGTTCGAGATTTGGCAGCTTCCGGAAGGCTTTCTTCGTCTCCATTACCACCGCCCGGGGTGTGTTGATTTTGATCAAATACGACAGCTGCGGGTAGAACTTGCCGCGCGTCTGTTTCCACTCCATCGTCTGCACCAGCTCCTCGTGCAGCAGGTGTGCATCTCGGCCACGGTTTTTTATCACCTTCGGCAGCTCGTTCTGATACCACTTTTCGAGACGCAGCAGCTTGTCCGCCTTTTTTCCGTTGCCCCGCGTTTCGGCCTTCAGCTTCAGCGCTTTCGGGTACAGCTTGAGCACGTAGTCGAACTGCGCCGAATTGCCGTGTTGGAAGAACGTTGCACTATCCTTGACGATTGCCATTTTTTTGCTGTAATCAAACAAAGTACAAAAAGGTATTGCGTTAGTTTTCTGGGTTAAGGTCATGCACAGAGTTGAACAGAGAACAAGGATATGCAGGTGCTTGCGCTGACATCAATCAATGAGCTCTAGCTGATATGCTTATCGACCTATTATTGTACCATGCATTAAAGCTAAAAATCTCAAGAAATTGAACTGAAATTATCGGAACCATTTCTCATTATCGTAAAGCTTATACATCACAGCGTGTATATGCAGCGTCATTATTAGGACGGACAAAAAGATTTGTGGTCGGACAAGGAGAAAGCTTCATCTCCTGAATTCTGATACCCATAAACGCATCAAGAACGCACATATAACCATTAAGCCTATCGGTATTCATCGTCCTGATCGGAACATTCGGGCCTTGATGTATTGAAGGCACCATCCGATACACACATACACACAATCTAGGGCTGGTTAAACCTAACGCAGGACACAGTACGAGCGTACACTTACGGCGAACCTTCTATTGAATGTTCGGTACGGAAGCCCAATGCGAAACATTCCGCCGCCTAGCGTACTTCCTTCTGCATCCGCATTCCGTCCCAATGGTAAGGGCCTTACCAAATGTAAGCCGGAAATGTAGGAAGAGCGTGATGTATGGACACACATAAATGGTTCTATCCATAGTATGCCACACCAGTGTCGAAGCGTATCCGGGTACATGCCTGCTAGGTCAATAACGCTATGCAACACCGATTTCCACTATATCCACCTTCATCATCATCGTCGTACGCAGCAGCTAAACCGGAACAGGAACCGTGCGAAAAGAATACCGGAAGGAACAACCGTAGGTGGTAAATATTCATGACACCGTACCAAGCCTACGACGAAGCGCACGCACCAAAGGTCGGCGGCACATACAGCCAGCGTGCATACAGCCCTCCCGACGGCTACAGTGTGTACAAACAACAGTGCCACCGGCCGGGATTGTCCCCATAATAGATCTGATAGATTGTACCCGGTGTTCCGCCTGCCAGGTGTGCGCAAAATGCAGCATGAAAAAGCGAACACATCGTGTACCGATAGAACCGGCAGTACCCACTGCTCAATGGTGCGCGCAAGTCCATAAACCAAGCGTTGAAACTACAACCCCCGGGCAGCAACACAAACCATCGTCCAAACAGTCGTGAAATGGAGGAAATTGCCAAATAAAACAATCGCATAACGGTGGAGGGAGATAAAAAAAACATCGAATGGTGCCGCAGTCCAGCGGGAGAGAAGAGCACGCGACAGATAGTGCGAGGGAACTACAAAAAAAATCAAATTGTTCTGGCCACTCCGGCTCCGATTATGGTCGTTGTAGAGCGCAGAGAGCCATGAGGGCCAGAGACGCTGCGGCTTTCCACGATAACGGTTCGCGCATAAATAATATATTGCGATGCGTGCCTAATTCCGCACATCGATTCCGATCGCTTTATAAATCAACCGTGCGGTGTCGGTTTACCTAGGCGGACCAGAGTCTAACACTCGGGACGACCAAACGGCAAGAGGAAGGTGAGATATGTTTTTATGTTTTTTTCATTTATAATTTATTTCACGTCCAAACGAGGCGAGTCGTTAGAGGTAATATCAGATAGTGTTTAGCCGCTGTTGGAAAATTCATGTTTGCACGCAGACCGATGACTGTATTCAATCAAACAATGGATATGTTGTCGAACATGTTGCCTTTCTACTAGAAGTTAGAATTTTGATTAGTTGAAACTATCTGGACAAGTCATCATCCAGGTTCTGGGAAGCCTTGCACTGACGAATGCTTCACTAAGCATTGGAACCCATTCCAGACAGATTGAAGTTTCGCGAATTGGCTACGCAACTCACAAATTCCACTCACAATTGGCATCCATTCCGAGCAGAAAGATCCTTCACGGATTGCCTTCGAGCACTCATATAGACGCGAACAGATAGTTGTGGACGTTGCTGAGACATCCTCCCTTGGAACAACAAATCGGAGCAATTTACCAAAACAACAACCACCAACTGCGTATAAATATTCTGATAGAAATTCAAATGATAATCAATGATCCTGGGATGAAATCGATCTAATGCCTATTTTAATTTTACGCTCACTGGGTTGCTCATTCCGCTCACTGCTTCCTTCCTTTTCACCAGTAAAAAAAAAAGATTAACTTTCACAACAATCCCCATCATCTTTCACGCTGAAGTGAACCACGGATCAGCTGCTTTATAGCGGGATGAGAGCAGCTTGTGCGAGCAAAACGAATGACGCTCCCTCCAATTCATTCGTCTTCATCATTGACGAATTGACCGGATCAGTCTCGGATCGGCTAAATAATGGCCTTTTACCCGGAGAAGAATCATACGCGGGATGAAGTCGGAAATAAATGGTGCCAAATTCCTGCTGCTACGAATACACGGCTGCACGCGAATTGTGTATCTTTGCCCGCTCATTCTCCGTGCCTTATTGAAGACATACGCCACGGCAGGGCACGGCAAGGGAACTGGCAAGTGGCGCGCAATAGAATAAGCAAACTTCAAGCATCTTTCGGTGGGAAATGTATGTCTATCGTAGAAGAAAAAAATCCATTTCCAAATGAATTGGTACAATTTTTCAGCGATTCGTTTTGCGGAGCGGAAAGCGAGATTTACAGTAATGGAACTACAACAATAATTTGCCCAATTTGAGTACCACCAATCATTCGGGTAAATTATCGATTCGATTGAATTCTTGCCCGTGCCTTTTCGAACTGTTGAGCCACTCCACTTTCATGTAGCCGTCGTCCCGCCGCCCGTTGACTGTCCCGAACACGGACACAAATTGTACATTAATTGTGCGCCATGCAACATACATGTTATGCTTGATGTAGACGAGAGTTATGTGGAGGAAAAAATGGATTCTCCATCAAAAAAGGCAACAGATTAATGGTGCAGCAGCAGCAGCAAAAGCTGTCGTTGTGTAATTTGGAAAGTAAAACAAAAAAAAACACACACACAGGAGACGAAGAGCATCATTTCGTTGCTTTTTATTGCACACATAAAGTTCTCGCATTCTATGGATTACTGCGGGAGGGGAGGAGGTGTTGGACGGACAGCTTGTATTGCATTTAATTTCCGTTTTCCACTGGTAAGCGGATTTGGCGGTACCTTACCAACAGCGACAGGAGAGAGGAACGGCAACAACACGCGAGATACGGAAATGAAACGACGGATCGCGTTCAGTGTGCAGTTGGCAAACTGATGCCAACGCCCATCACACCGCCTGGACATGACAGATAGACAGACAGTGAAGTGCCGGCGAAAATTCATCACCACACATGCATTCCCATGGGTCGGGTTTGGATGAGTTTCCCTGCATCATCAAACGCAACAACGCGTTCCCCTTTTCGCCTTCTGTGCAGCAGCGACAAGACAACACACACACACACACCCACGAAAGGATTTACCCATAAATATGCGTCTCGTCCTTGTGCTGCTGGCATTCCGCGAGGGCTCACATTTGTCAAATGCATACTTCGGAGGACTGCGCGCGTAACTGGTGGCCATCCAACCAACCAACGCGAGCATTGCAAATGGGGGGTGGTTTCCTTTTTTTTATTTCTTCTCCTATGTAATGTCAAGCGGTGGGTGGTGGTTGCCACCATCGGGGCTTTGTTTCATGAGTGCACAAATAGGAACAATCGGCGGATGGAAGGGCAGGTTGCAGCAACAACACTTCCTTTACATTCCGCACAATGTAACATAAGAATGGGGGCCCGGTGTGGATGTGCTTGTAACGTGTGGCGAACTGGATTTTAAACGATTCTTCTTTTGCTTTAAGGCTTGAGCTTTTCAAGTGAACAGCAAAAAAAAAAGGAAAGGAAAGATAATCCATTCAACGTCCGATTATACCGGATAATGTCCATATGAGCTCATCAAAATACTAATTCGCTGATATTTTTGATGACGTGATCGGATTTATTTGCAACTCCCATAAAAAAAAAGAAATAAATGGATTAAAGCGAATTAAGCACAGCTACACCCCCACTCCTTAATCCGATACTCTCCGATCCTACAAAGGGTTCTTCTCATCCTGAATACAAACATAGCTAAACAAAGTGCTTTTAAAAATAAGCTTGTTCCCCAAAAACCGAAACAACTTTTAGCAGATAAAATTCCAGTCCGGTGCAGTGCAGGAGATGAAAACATTTTCATCTATATTAAAGAAAATGAAAATACATCCCGATGGAACGAAACAGAATCAAACCGGCGACACTACCGTCGTGGCCATACTTCCGCCGTTCCGTTACATTTTTGTCCTCCTGGTCTAACAATTGCTTTTCCTATTCTATTTCCCCCCGGGGGAAACCAAACACCGTGCCGTCGCATATACATCTTTGCTATGTGCGTGCTCTCGCGGCGTTGTCGTCCGTTGGGGAAAACATTCCTCTTTTTTCCACTGCCCGCGTGACACAGCATTGTTTGGAATGGCCAACGAAAGCAAACCCATAAACGGACCAGCGGTAACTCTACTCTCGCTTTTGTGTAAAGTTTTCTCCCCCCAGACGAAGGAGAGCGAGAGGGGGTGCGTTGCGATTGGGTCCTTTCTTGCTTTACCCTCCTCGGAGTGGCACGCAAGGAAAACCGTGGCATATTGTGGAAAATTTGGGTTTGCCTTCGTATCGGAACAGGGACAATGGAAGCGGTAGGACGCAGATTTCAAATTTTTGTTCTTATTTCACGTTTTGAGATACAGAATAAGTTTGGGCTTTTGATTTCCGCTGCTTTTGGCGCTTTATTTCGCGGTGTAGTTGAATGGATTCTTCATTTTTTTTTTCGCTTAAACCAACTTGTACAACAATGCTTGAAACATACAACTTTCAATTCAAAATAATCTACTTCATTCCATGCATTAACAACCACGAAGAGCGGTGTGTAATCGTTATTAGAATTGTCAAACACAGCAAATTGCCATCATAAAACCATCATTAGCACTACGACACACGTTTAGTGTATTGTCAGATATTCAACTTAAGGTATGCTAAGTGCTTTCATGGTATGTTAAGTGCTTCGACCGGAACAGTTTCATGTTAGGTTGGATTAGTACTTTTCCTTCGCCATTTTTGGGGTGTCACTATCCGAAAACAAACATTGTTGGGCATAGGGCATCATAGGACAATCTACCATACTGGTGTTCTACGGAGAGTTTTATGGTAATCCTGGACCTTTCCCCTGATTACATAGTTCAGCCAAGTGGAGATTGATGGATTGCTGACTTGCCGAAAATGTATGTACATTTACACCACTACAGCCCTCGGAGCGACAAGGTCGTACAAAAACAATGTGGTAATTACAACATGTCCAGGAAGTCAGGAATTTTCTTTGCCTTTGCGCAATACATAATAACCCGTGACCCGACAACGGTGATTTTCGTAAAGCAATTGCTGACCTTTTTTTTTCGGACGAACAAAAAGCATTACAACACAAGATCGATCCAGGATCGCATGCTCATCAACATGTTTGTTGGTTTGTTTAAAACTGTTCTGCGTACAGTCCGATACGACACGATCTTATGCGGAGAAAAAGGGACGCAAAACAACAAGACTTCAACATACTTGTACTTTGCACGCGTTTGAAAGGGAGGAAAGAGGTTAACTTTTTCACCCAAAATAAAAGCAATCGGCGGTTGTAACGTTTATGTTTTTTCTTTGTCGGGCAACTTTCGAATGCCGACAGACACAAGGGAAGTTTGTAACACACGAGGCAACTGAAAGCAGCACGGGTGGAAAGAAAATGATCTTTGCCGAAATGGAAGCTAAACCCCAAAAATGGTGCTGCTGCTGCTGCGTGTCACGTGGCACCGTACGGAAATGGCAGCGCCGGAACGGAAAACCTTTCGCAAACTGCTGGGGCACAAGATATTTGATGTTCGAGGTTCTCGGAAAGCTACCACCATTGTACGGGGCGCGCCTGTTCCGAGACGGTGCGGTTTGCCGTTGGTTACATGAAGCAAGCAGCAAGGCAATGAGGATGTATCGTTCCTTTTTACGATTATGGCGTACTTTTCATCGATCGCTAAAACGCGTGCGGAACTTCCTACGGTCCACAACAGCTTCTCCCCGTGCTTGTAATCGATTGTATTGCAATCTGAATAAACGCATCATACAGCAGAAAAATAAAAGATGATTGGTTTCCGTTTAGCGAACGCCGTCGAGTATTAAAACTTTATGCAAACTAAACATGGCTTGCGAATTCTTTTATTTATTTGGCTAACTTAACTTAAGGGAAGTCTTAAGGGCTTGACTGGACGTGCTCAGAGTAATGGTGAGTGTATTTCAAATGTGAGATAAAGTTCGGGCCCATGGTTGGGCAAACAATCGATCACAAACGGAAATTAATCAGACCAAACGGAGATCATCTTCAAAAGGATATTCAGACGAGAACAGCTTTCTTTTGAGCGTGAGCGAGCCTTTATCAAAGTGATGTCAACAAAATGGAAGAATTGATATCAGGAAATTAGAAACAAATAGGCTTGGTGTAGTAATTTTCCTTTTTGCTACGCTATTTTAACCAATTAACCACACACAAAAGCTAGAGTTATGCTAAGAACATGCAAAATATTGGAATAAATGGATAGAAAGCTGTCAAGTTATGTCATAATTTAAACCACAATACAAAAATGTACATCATCACAGCGTTTAAAAGTTACAACATTCACAACGATTGAGATAAAATATTGATGTTATAATAGGGTATCTATTGAAGATACCACCTGATGATCAGATCACGTCACGTGAAACGCCCGCTGCAAGCACATTCAAATCCTTGGTCACAAAATGCAACATAAGAACCATTTGTTCGCTGCCACTGCATCATTGGCCAATTATCGTCCGAAGCACAATTCACACCAGACATGACAGCCCCAGATGCAACAAAACGTTTCAAAACGCAACTCGAACATGATGTCCTCCAATCCGGCAGCAAAATGGTAATTACGGGGAGCGATTGTCAAATAATTCCCTCTACTGCATGCGAACGGCACATACACCTCGCACCAGAACGGCAGAAACACCAGTTGCAAACCGGTCGACGACGACAACAAACAGATTTAAAGCGAAGCGAAAGGCGACAAAGAATTCGACAGCCATTTGCCTAAAACCCGCTGAGCACCAGGCGAAACCCACGGCCACGGGGACAGATGCGTTCAATGTTCGGACACGTAAGCACCGTTCAACACACCGTACACACATGCCAGCCAGAAAACATCGTCAATAGAATGGGTGTTGTGTCCATGAAGAGACCACCACCGCACCCGTTCGTGAGCACACGTTGCCGTTTTCCGGAGTACATTTAATCGCTTCCATTCCCCCAAAGAACAATTTCCGTCCCGACATGAGCGAGCGTGTCTGTGTGAGCTTTTCTGTCATACCGGGGAGGAAGCAATTAGTTGCTGCTGCTCGAGCCCGAGCTGCTGCTCCTTATGCTGAAATGTTCACCGACAACGAGGCCACGGTTTGACGGACCTAAAGCCATCGGAGCTTGTTCTTAGGTGCTGTGTTGACGTTGAACATAAACGGGGAAGCATTGCGCTCATGTCGTGCACGGTAGTATAATGCACTTGTCCACAACACGCAAAGCAAATGTGACATTATGTTTAGATGTTCACGGTTTTGTGGACACGAGCGTAGGCGATAAGGTGGAGATGGACATCACACAAGCCTGCAACATGTCGTCTGAATTGATAGCATTGCGGAACCGATGATTGAGGTGAAGTTGACCATATGACAATTTTAATTTTTTTTTAACACTTGGAACTTTCTGATCGTCGTTTAGAATTATCTGCAACAAAGCAGGATTCATCCAGAGATTCACTGGTACACTTGCCATGTGCCATGTGCCATGTTATAAATTAGAACCTCCCTGCTTAAATATTCGAACTACTAGCGTGAATGCAATTTGACAACCCTGAACGTCAGGGTAGTAGCCGTTAATTCCGGTAGAGGGCGATAGCGATCGCGATCAATATATACGAGTACCTCTTTTTTCGAAATTATCGCAGTAAGCGGCAATCAATTAGGGACCGGTACAACTAAACCTAGTACCTAATTGCGCTAACAATAAATCGTCCAAAAATCGTAAAATTAGTATATAAAGAATTAACAGAAAACACAAAAAAAAATTAATTTCTAGCACAATTTCAAAATGTTTTCCCTTAAAAGAATGTACCTTTATGTTGCTTCCATCTTAAACACGGAACCAATAAATGACAAAGAGGACGAGAGCGCTCTCAACGGAATAAAACTCAACATACTCAACTCAACTCACTCTGCCATGATGATAGAATGTAAGTACCGCCACCGGCAAAAGATAAACTTTTCTCTTATCACTTTTGCTACTAGTGGAGACGAGATACCCTCGATTTCCAGGAGTTTTTCTACCAAAGGCAGATGGTTTATCTGCTCCAAATCCCTGAGGACTCACCGGGTGGAGGGGGGATACAGAAGCGCTCGGCACCGAGTGCAACAATCAATAAGATAGATATAATTGAATTCTGATAAACTTTTATAGAACACGAAACTTTTCATTCTGTTCCATGCTGGGGATCAAGCAGACCACCCCAGAGCAGAGACAAAAACTGGGGCTAGGCCAGGTGGTGGAATTCTATTTTTGCCTAGCAGACCAAAACGACACTATGGGGACACAACAGAGAGGACTGAAAAGCCTTGTCAGAGGGTAGGGCAAGTCAAAGACAACGAACTTTTGACGGTGGTGAAAGGAGGGCAAGACGCTTCGTGCAGAAATATAAACGAAAATTCCCGATTTTAAAAGCACTTGCACGCTTCCTTCATCACGCTTGCCTACGCATTGGAGTAGATCAATCAGGCGATGGGCTGCTCTTGAGTTTAGAAGGTTTACACCGTACCGTCGTTTCGATCGATCACTTCCCACCAGCAGGCAGCAGCAAGGCTATGTAAAACTTTGCCAAAGCTGTATAATACCCCCAAAACCATCGGTTTTAGAGTGAGCAGTGGAAAGTTTCTTCAATGAAGGATATAAGAGCGGGGGGCACAGCTAATCCATCGATGAAAGTACATTTACATTCGCCCGTGTAACAACAAGCAAAAGATCACTCACACTTACCCACATGATACACAAACACTCGCAAGAAGTTGGTCGATGAGGTAAAGCATTCATTCCAATGCAAGGCCAAGATTTGATACATCTTCAAGTGTGCAAAAATGGAACCAGAAAAATGCATCCAACATTGCGAGTAGACTTTGAAGATATTGTTCTATAAGCTAACTTATTTGGGTAGAATTTCAAATACTTCAAAGAATTTATCTTCCGTTTTGAAGTACTACAATTTCAGGAGGTGCTCACTTGTTTGCCTTTCCTTGACTTTAAATATCCAAAGTTCGAAGGAAGATTAAATGAGAATCGTGTCCTATCATGCGAAGACACACCTACTAGTACACCTTTTCCATCATCTCCAACCATTTTCGGACCTGTAAGATTTAAACTCAAAAGAAGGGTTTCTACTCCAATCACACCAATTAAAGCATTATTTCGCTTGTTTGCAGTGTGGCATTATCGGGGCAGACCAGGCAACAAAGATGCGAAGCAGTAAAAGGGATCAAATCACAACCATTCGACCATTTATCAGGCAGAGGCAAAAAAAAGGAGGGCTTCTCTGCTAGTTTTCCACTTTATCTGCGCACCGGACCATCAATTTCAATTAAAACCGATCCAGCCTCGTTTGCAACCAGCAACCCTCGATAGTCAAAGCGAGCGTGTGACGTGTCCGTACGGTTAGTACCGCATTCGCATCGAACGTCAATCGATTGCAGATTATGCTAACAACTTTAATCATTCTCCAGTTTTTCCTTTTTGCAATCCTGTGTTTGGTCCACGTCCGACGCCGGTCGACTGGCGTAGACCAACCATGCCCCCAGGACACAAACCCAGGAAGAGAGAAAAGGCTCAAACTGTGCATCATGATCGAACATTGGCAATTGCACGCTGAGCATATCGGGGTGGAAAAGCATATCGAGCGTGGAAAATTTGCATACAATCCGTGAAGAAGTCGCATCGGTAGAATATGCCGAAGTGACAAACGCAGTAGCGTCAGGACACACACAGAGGGCGCAACCGAGGAGCAGCACTAGTCATACGCAGTGGTAGTGGCAGTTCTGCTTGAAGGCGCACCAACCACACCGAGAAAGCAGACTGGATAATGTATTACCACACTTTTACACGACTGATTACGTCCTTATTTTCTTCCAATTGATTTCAATCGCTGCAAGAACCTTTAGCGGGGTTTGTGCTTCTTGGTATTCAAAAAAAACGCAATCTAAGAGTTAAAGCTTTAGCCGCAAGGGAGCTTTTTCAATGAAGCTAAGACTAACCAGCGAGGAGAGTAACGCCTGAGCGATGAGAGAAGAGAGTTTGCATTTTGATAAATCAGTTTATGTAATGAATAATGGGGAAAATTTTAGGTAATGTTGGAGATTTTCCAGCCATTTTGAATTATTACGCCAAAAACCATGTAACGATGCTACGTTTAAATGATCTCTTCCCGAGCTAGACCGAACGTCCCAATCGAGCCAATCTGCTTGCACTGGCATTGCGAAATCGGTGAAGCTACAAAATTGGTATGAAATTGCCACATTACCATATTACCAGTGCTTACACATTTTCCCACATCTTCGCAATGAAAAGTGATGTATTTAAGAGAGCTGTGTGGGGTAGGAAGAAAAACTCAGCCCCGTTTCGTCCGTCTGTCAGTTCCAGCACACATACGGAAACTCATTATAATAACAGCATGAAGTAAATGGATGAATTTCATCACACCATCCATTTTTTTTGGGCAGAACAAGCACAATGCAGACGCAACAATTGCTTATCACCAACAAACTACTTCATAACAAATGTTGAACACATCATCATCATCACCAGCCAGCGGTGTGTTTGTCTGTGTGTGTGTGTGTCTTGGACAGTGTGAGAGCATTATAACCAAAAAGAAAAAGGTGTACAAAACAAGGAGCAAAAAAACTCGGAAACAGTAATGATGATGTCGGAGCGGATGAGATGATGAGCGATTACTTCGGAAAAGTCCAACTCATCCAAAAGCACCAAGACAACACACGTATGAAAATGGCTCAAGAGGAAGCGGCCAAAAAAAAAACGAAACCCATTACAACCCACAGTGAGTGGACCGGAGGTGTGGGGTGTTGTGGTGAGCAAAACTTTCACCTTCTCAATTATAGATAACATTTTGCGTCTATTGTCTTTCGTCTTGCGGAGCTTATGCTTCACATTGAAACTGAACTCAGAACAATATCTGGCCATAAACGTAGCTCAAACCATCTTTGCACTCTCTCTCTCTCTCTCCCTCTTGACACTTGCTTTTTTGTCTCGTTTCCAATGCCACCACAATTGTCGTAAGCATGGGAACACACCGTCATCCACGTTCGGATTGTCTTTTTTTTTCTAGCACTGGCCCACACCAGACCACACCTTCGGACACCCAAACCCCAACCCCACCAGAGTTCTCTCCGACCGCGTCACATTCGTACATTCATCACGGCCATACTTCTTTCTCCCACCGTGCGAGTGTAGCAATAGAGAACGTGAGGGAAAGAGATAATTGTGCCGTAGTTTTCCGTGTGTTGTGGGGTGGGGGTGGTCGGTTTTCCGGTCGTGTGGTCTTACGGGTATACCACACTTCAGGCACTGAAGTACCATTACAGTCATTACGATTCCCATCCCGGTAAAAGAGTGGAAACAGCATCTTGCTGCTAAGCATTCCCAAACGACTGCAACGAGGAAATCGAACCGCGTGGCCAATTGTCGGGGAGGTGCCAAGGGTGGCAAACAAAAAGAGGGAAAAAATGCGAAGAAGACTCTTGAAGACGCAGCAGCAAAGAAACGCTTCATCCCGGCGCGTAAAAGGTGCGATTGCCAGCAGCATGTAACTGATCTCGCCAGTGGTTATTAAAGCTAAACCTCCGTTAGATGTAAACCAACCGAACCAAACCCCAAAAAGAGACGCACCACACAGATTATCGGGCATTATCGACTCGATGCTACTGGTTGGCTCTCACTGGTAACAGCATGAGAAACGTCTAGTTCAATTTTCACACTCTCGTGACCTAAAACATTCTTGGCTACAGCTCGAGCACCACACCTTTCGAACAAACTATTTACGGCAGGAGCAGTTTAATGTTAGCTTTCATCATTAGCATTCCCCGGCCAAGGTATATGAGGCATGCAGTACAGGAGTGGGGAGGAGAAGAAAGAAAAGCCCTCATAATGCAAACATATGTTTTCTTAAACTGTACACGAGCTCTTCGCGGCACTCCAGAGCTGCAACAGCGCAATGGACCATTCGGTAGATAATGAAAGCTCGTAACGACAGTACTTGCACATACTTCCTAACTACACCACCCACCATGGTTCAGTTCATGTTCAAACATACATAATTCTTGTTTTACACGTACCAATCCTTCACCCGTCAAAACCCCTCTGTTGACTACAACGTTATACAGAGTTTAGCAGTCCAATTCAAAACCACGTAACACTAGCTGTCAACAGCGTAAAACGATTCTCACGAATCGTACGAACAATTCGGACCCGTTAACCCTGCTCTGGAACACTTGCGATTCCAACGCTGTAAAATCCCAACTCGACTGTGGAACGCTTTACACGTGTAATGGAATAAATTCAACGCCAAGACAATTGTGTTAAACAGCCGTTATGCTACTAGGTAACAAATAAAAATGCAACATCTTCCAAGCTTGGGTAGCAAATATGCCACATTTCAACAGTAACTTTACAAGCTTAAAACGGTAATACCATCAAACGGAAAGCTGGATGCAATACGTTACCAAACTCATCCGACGGTATCGGATAGTTACAGCGTCCGTTTATCTTCGAAACCAAAGGAGTAACAACAATTCCCATGTAGTCAACAGCTGCTGCGTCCTGCAGTTAATCCTTGCACCGCTAGCCAAAAGCAAGCGGGCAGTTCCTTAGGTAGACAGCACAGCAAACAATCCCTCCAGAGACTCGGTAACGGCACGAGACAACAAATTGCTAGTCGGTGATGCTCCAATAAACTGCAAACAGAAGGTAAAGTTTTATCTCCACACACCATCAACCTCCTCCCCACCCCCCTTGGCGTAGTTTTGCCGACGCCACTTGACCTGCTTTCCGATATACTCCGCCGCGAGCTACTGTGCCAGCTGTCAAAGTCAAGTTTATCGGGCCTTTGTTCGAGCTGTCAGTCGATGGATTATGTAGGAGAGTGTGGCAAGCAACGGAAAGCCCTCGGTAGAGCGACTTACGCCGGCTGTGAAAAGTCTGTCCATTTCAACTTGGCACTTTGCACGATACTACCGAACAATGCAATGCCCCAGAGAGCGTCAGAGAGGTCAGCTTGTGTTACCAACGGAGCCGACGCAGTCAACAAAACACATGTCGTGTCCCTTCCAGGGCGGGCAACGGGGAATGTTGTCGAAAGAAAAAACTCGATCGAGAAATGAAAATTGAAAGTATTTGCGATTGGACGATAAATTCGTTAGTCACGTACCGCCACAAATGTTACGGTGTTTTGAGTAAATTAAATTTGCCAACCGAACGTAAAGGCTCGCATACATATAACTCGCTTTTCGTTTCGCGTCCCACACGAATTTTTACAGCATTAGCACTGGAAACAAGTTAAACCTGGGGTGACAATAGCAATAACAGCGTCAATATCTTATGCAACTCTTTGTGCTTCTGTATTACGAAAGTCAGCGGGGCGGTCCAATGGTATGATGGTAACGGCGCCAGTCTTCACACGACAGGACCGGACCAAAATCCCAACCGGACCAATCCCCCGTACACACGGCTGACTATCCGGCTACGGGTCAATAAAGTCACAGAAAGCCAGAAATGGCAGGCCAATAGAGCTCTTGAGATTGTTGTGCCAATAAAGAAGAAGAGGAATCAATAGTTGCATTATTAATATATACAAATTTAAGTAACTCCTGCAGTTCCCCCCAGAACTAACCCTCTGAAGTAACTCTGAACCGATGTAGAGAATATTCTATTTTTTTTTTAAATAAGTTAATATATTAAATGTGCTATATGTTTAACTAACAATCGCAATCATTGGCTCATCTTATCTTACCTCGTACAAGTAAACACAATCGCGTACATTTTTTAAAATAACAGTTGAGAAAAGAAAAACAGACGGACAAAAGCTTGATATCCTCACGTACGGGATGGTTGGGTTGTTGTTGTCCACAATAAAGGATTTATGGTGGTGCGTCTAAATTTATGGGGACAGGTACAATATAAATCCTAGCTAGACATTCGACCACTATCAGCGCACGAACGTTACACAAATAAAGACAACCCAAGATCAAATTTACAATAACGTCCAACTTGTCCAAATCAACAAAATTAAAAAGCTCAATTCAATTATTCGACAGTATTTGCAATAAACCGATAAAACTCTATCAAGACTGTAAAGACACGTTCAGTACATTCAGTAACGCAGTTTGCGCAGAAGAAAATTGCTTCAAAAATTGACCTTTTTGCCCGGTGCTGTCTCTGTGCTGCTTCACGAGCGACTTCAAACAGATTGACATTGCCCAGCGCACCCACAGACCAGACCAGACCGCACGCCCATAAAGAAGACAGTCAATAAATTTGCATCACATAATTTAATTGACTTTCCACTGAACGTTGATCAATTTTTTTTTTATTAGCACCAAAAAGCAAAAGAAGAAGAAACGGTGAGCGATTTTTCTTCTTCGTTTTTGTCTTCCACCGTTTTGTAAGCCATCGGCGCGCACGTGTCGCACATCTTAGCTGGTCGGAGTTCCACTGGGAACCATAAACAATAATGTCTTTGTGTATGGCCTTTTTTTTTTCGCTATTTCCCGATCCGCCCCCACTCTGGAGCAACTGAAGTGATGACATTTTGAAATTAAAAAAACACACACACACGCACACGTAAATTGAGAAAGTTAGAGAACTGTACCGATATTTCTTGAGAAGGTGTAAATGAAAGTCACCCCCAGAAAACAAAAGTTGGGAATGAAAACCGAATGCCTGCACGCGGGGACTGCTGGTGTCGTGGAATACAACAATCCCCGGGACTATAAATTTTCACCACCATTTTCTTCTCCGGTGGGAAATGGAAACGCGGCAAAAGACACAGGCGGGACGGCTCCCGTTGTAAGCCATCAAAAGCCCCGGGGAGGGGGGGGAGACACACACGTCGACAAAACCGCCAACCGTCAGCCAGCGAGAAACCCATCAAGTCGCTTCTCGGATGCATGAAATACATCACACACAACAAGGTTCTACCCGTTGCAGCCATGCCCCCCTTCCCCCGTTGCGACCTGCGTTTGATCCACTGTTGGTGGTGGTTCGTCGCCTTTTTGCGCCATGGTGGTTGCCACTTAATGCCACACACAAGATCACCACCCACGTCCCCGCCACAAGCAATTTGCTGGAAAATGGTGAGTACTCCCCCTTCCGAGGCCTAGCCGCGCAAGGAAGTCAATCTCACGGGTACACGCAAATAATACACACACACACATACATCGGCCCACCCACCAATCAGCAAGAAGAGGCGTTTATTTTTGCCAAAAAAAAACACAACAAACACTCGTGAGATTTAACAAAAGCGGCAAAAACCGTTTGGCGGAAAAGCGTTAAAATTAACTTTGGAGAATTTTCACGCCCGCAGTAAAGGTTGCTGGAAACTCCACGAGGACAGTTCTACCGGCTACCGGTACCTTCCATCCACCGGCCCTTCCATTCCTCCAACATGCCTCTTCACATCCGAACCTTACCGGTGGAAAAAAAAGCGTAATAGCGAAACGAAACCCAAGTTTGTCGCTACTTGTTCTATGGGGATGCCTCTCGAGAAGAAAATGTACCATCTCATACACCGCTTGTTGTTATATTGGGGTAAACCCACAGTGCCACCACACGGAGGTGCAGAAAACGGAAAGAATTTTCCCCGAGCTTTTCCATCCGACGTTGGAAAAAAGGCCAACTTTCTTGAGCCGTACAACCATTTGTCTTGTGTGCCTGGACCGTGTGGAATCCACACCCAAACAAGCGCAAAGAGATATGGGATACGCATCCCCCACCCCCCCTTCCACCCAAATGCCGAAGACGCATCGGAAAACACAATTGATATAAATCATTGTTTATGTACTGCTGCAACAAAGAACGGACGCGGAACGGATGAAAATTCACCCACCCACCAGTGATGGAAAAACTTTTTCCCATTCTCGAATGTAGAGAGGGGACGAGACAGTGGGGGACACAATGTTTTTTTTTTGTTTAAACCATCATGAACTGAAAGCGGCTAAGCGAAGCTCTTAAATAAGCGCACATGACATGATCCTGCTCTTGGGATTAGGGCGAAACCCAACAAAAAAGGAAATGGCGACCGAATTAAGAAAAGAAAATCTGACTAACTAACCACCGCGGAATGGATGTGGGCGCGGACAAAGGATGGTGGCGTAAAGCATAAAAATACTCGCATTTATTCCGTGCTTCTCATAAATTCTCCACCAAATCTGAAGGGTCGCTTTCATTTCTTCTGCCGGGGGTTTTGATTCTGGTGTTTGTCTCGCTTAGAAATGAGCTTTTGTCGGAGGATTTTTTTTATTAGTGTGTCCTACCATACCAACTCCCACGCCTAACCAAACATACGCACACACCCATAGCGGTAAATATGTCCTCCTGATCGTGACGACATTGACCTTCGCCCTTATAAAAATAAAAAAAGGCAACAGAATAAACTGCGTATGAACAGCGTCAAGAAAAAGCTCGACACCACTACCACCACCCACAGAACTTGACAACAAAAGCGTGGGATTGCCACGTGCACCATTTTAGACTCCCCACTGTAGGCGTGAATCATCGCCACGGGCTCCCCCGAAGGGAAAATCTCCCCTGAAAATATGATACTTTCCCTTTTTTACGGTTCTATCTTGGCGCTCGAAGGAAAAGCTGTACACACGGCGGCCAACACGAAGAAGGTGGGTGACTATAATGGCACCACCACGTTCTTCTTTACGATTACATGTTTCCTGAATATCTACAGGGCTGTTGTCGGGATAGGCTCTAGTAAGAAAAAAGGATTTAAGTTCATCGCTCATGTTGTAAGAAAGATGCACTCTGAGAGATATTGAGAGTGTAATTGGGTGACAAGTTTGATGGTTCCAATAGGTCTCTGTTCTCCACCAACTCCCTGAGAGACTCAATTTATATGGAACACAAGGATGTACTTCAAAACATTGAAGAATTAGTTGGAATCCACTTCTTTATCGGCGCAACAACCTCAAAAAGTCTAGAGATGCCTACCATTTCTAGCTTTCATTGACTTTATACACCCGTAGTAAGTCCAGACTTTGAGACTTTGGACCGGTCCAGTCGTTTGGAACCGGTACCGCTACCAAATACACCACCGGGCCACCCTGAAAATCACAGTATTACAAATATATTTGTGGCTAAAGTTGAAGTTGAAGAAATTCAGGATATTCTTGAACGCCCCCTGAATGTTAACCTTAAATTGTTATCTCAATAGTCAGTCCTTGCTACGGGGGATTGGTCGGGATGAGATTTTGGTCCGGTCCGTTCGTGTGAAGACCGGCGCCGCTACCATCTTGCCACCGCGCCGCCCCAAGACCTTTTGCGTTACAAATACCAAATGTGCCACAACCGAAGTCAACCCACTTACAACTCAACCATTAAATCGTGTCACAAAAGCTACCAGCTAAAAAGGACATAAAAACGGACGAGCAACTTTAGCTGCAAATGAAAACAAAAGACTCAACGACTCAAATAGAGGGAAGAGGAATGGAAGAATTCCCCAAATGAAATTACAAAATCAAGACATCATAATACTTTATTATGGTTTCATTCTATAGACATAGTTTTGTTTTGTTGTTTCCTGTCGCAGCTCTACACTGCAGTGCCGGCGGAAGGTTCGCGCTACTGCATCATCATCAACATGACCCCGTTGTTCCCTTTTGTCGAGCGATCGCGGCTATGATAATGATGTTGTGCGCTTTAAGCGCCACTCTAAAAATCAAGATAAACGGACGGGAACGAAGTACTGCTGCGGGCGCAGGAAAAACCCCCAAACGAGCGATAGAAAACAAGGAAGGACACGCGGGCAAAACGAAAAACCAGATTGTGATCGTCTCTACGATGGGCTCTCGTGGGCCCGTTGCAGAAACATAAGGATGCTGCGGAAAAATTATACACACAACATTAAGATTTACCACCCACCACCAACAGTGGGTGGTGGGGGGCGGTTTGGAAGAACCCCAGCCCAAGCCTTACGGTTGTTGACGTTTCAATTTCCTGTCCGACGCGTCTGCCGGCTGTCATGTTCTTTACCAGCAACATAATACCCCCCGGGGAACGGATGAGCGACATTGTGCAAGAAAGCTTATTAATTATTAAATAAACGTTTCTCTACGGTTTTATCTTAAATTTTCTTCGAAATACCCAAACACTCACACGCTCAGAAGCGCCACCGAGATGTGAGTGTGAAGAGAGCAAAAAGTTTATGATAAGTCTTGTTTACGATTATTGCAATCATCATCATTTTGCTGTGTACCTTTCACACGGTCTGTGGCCCGGCTAAGGTGGTCGAACGGTGACCTTGACCTTACGAAACATTCGAGAGCATAAGGATTGTTTTCTACAAACGTCCTTCATTTCTGCCGCTAGAGTGGCTACTCCGTAAGGAGCCCTTCAAAGGGAACGATACCATATGGTTTTGACATTATTTTCATTCGTTTTTTTTACCACACTACAAACCGTCACAAGACAGCAACAAATTTCGTCCCATTTCACCATCGGTGTACGATGCAGTAATGGGAAATTATTATAGAAATAAAATCAACTCAAAACAGTAATCATCATACACATAGACATAACATTCAACGGCGAACGTCTCAGACACTCTCAGACCCAAGCGAGAAAGTCATTTTGGGAGGAGGTTAAGTGTAATAACACCATCGATTGTGAATATTTTTCTATTCTCCTTTCTCCATTTCTGGCTTTTTCGCTCCTCCCCACCTTTTCTCCACCCCAAATCTTGTGGAAACTTAAGCAATTTATGTGTACGTGTGCTTTTGTGTGGCGGTGTTTGGTACTTTTGTTTGAAACCATAAATAAAATAAGAAGATAAATGAGGACCGATTCTGGCCATACAGCAATAAAATGCGAGCAACGTATAAATCTTGTACTATTTCGTTATTGCGTCTGCTATCTAAAGCAATTCACATTCGCGTACGTTCGGTGCGACAGGGCTAGCGTAAACAAAACACTCCAAAACACATGCAACACTCAAAGAAATGCCGTTTGAGGATCGTTTTGAATACAAAACACCGAGGCAATGCCGAACAAAACAGTTAAGATTAATCTTTGTTCTAAGACGTATTTATTTGACACATTTACTGAAGATTTACTTTGCTCGTCACATCTTTCGAGCTTAAAAGTTACAACCACATTTTGATCGTCCCGTCTTCTACGAATCGTCTCCGAATCTTCTTCATCCTCTGACCCAATGTTGCTGGCAGACATGTGCCACTTTTGAGCATCTAATTACGAAGCAAAACACCACTCACAGTACCCTCCAACAGAACCTGCCAGACGGTATCGATCGCTCTGCTAAAGTAGAGGAAATCGAGTGCAGTGTCAATAGGTCTTGGTAGCTAATTAGCATTTTCAGGATTTGCTAAGAAACACCGTGGCCGTGAAGATTCTGGCAGATAGAGTAGCGTTACGCTAAAGACACCACTAATGAGAACGGAAGCGATGAACCAGACATAACCCGTAATATGCCCAGAAGAACTTAGCCCTTAATTAATCTTACGATAATTCGGGAACCTTCAACGATACCCGATGATTTTGTCAATTGAAACAGGATCTGACTGTAAAAGAAGCTTTCACCATGTTTGATGTGCTATTTCACTTCGATAGCAATAGCACAATTATGTGTTAAAACCCCATTAATTTCCCGTCTGTATGATATAAGGACTGGGAGGTACAGGAGTTTCCTTAAAATAGAAAGCTTCTCTGTGTCCTAGGAAACCGGGGAACTAATCCTAATTGATTCTCGACTTAAAATTTTCATTACAACCAACTCTGAAGACTCACCCAGTTAAACTAATGGAAAGAAAAGCGTCCAGTGTCCCTTAAGAGATAGAGGGAACGCACCAGTATCACACGCTTCAATCTAATCAATTAAGAAACTTCAGATAAAAGACTCCAATTCACATGTGTGGATAAGTATGTATGTGAATCTGCCCAACAAAAAACCGACCGTACCATCCGCAGGCGAAGCGTCCGAAGGGGTGGCAGACCGGGAAAAGAGCATACCAATGGCCACAGGATATGTGTGCCCATTCCTTTGCTGCATGGAGACAAGGTGAATCTATTCTGCTGACTTAATCAACATGGCGTGTTGCTCGCCCATCCGCCCCCTGTTAGGAAAGGTCAACACTGAGGACAGATCTTTGGGGACGCTTCCTTCCAGCGATCTTACATTGGCACGCGAAGAGAGACAGAAAGTGAGATAGACATTGAGATTGCCACGGTACATGGGAGCCACGGAACGCGTTACGAACGACAGGGAACGAGCAGCAGTACACTTGCGCCTCGGAAGCAAGAACCACAACAGCGCCATAATAAGGTGCAGAAATTCGATTTGTTGCAGCAAAATAAATCATGTCAGCTCCCAAAGCGACGAAACACTACCCTGCGAGACACGGAGTCAACCTCCGACAGAAACGGATGGCAATGTCGATGAACTACGCTCACGTTCGGTTTGTCTTCAGACTGTTGGAACTGGAGGCTGCTGGAGAAAGAACTTAATTCTGCGGCGTGAATGTTCCGAGAAGCGTGAAGCGTCAATGCCGGCAGCAATAAATAGAATTGGATATGCACTACATCTTCTAATCAGCATTACTTCTCCGGATTCTTTATTAAATTATTATTAGTTATATAATATTTTGAGTAGCTTATGCTAGTTGAAGCTTATGCTTTAAGAATTTTGAATAAATTTTAAGTGATTTCTAAACGTTTAAAAAGGAATATATACTTTACACAAAGAACGATTTCCTAAAAAATCAAGGAACCTTCGGGCAATGAACATCTCCACAAAAAAAAAAACATCTACGACATCACCGACATAACACCGGCAAGATTCAACTTGCCATCTTCCGTCAGCTGATTCCGCCCAGTCCAGGAACCGCTTGGGGGAGAAACGGAAATGAGAAAAAAGCTAGGCTCAGATTTGGATATCAGAAGAGATAGGTGACCAGATAGTGGAATCAAACCAGGAGAATGACAACGATGATGAATGACGAAATCTCTCGAACCATCGCAAATGACGCAAGGACCTTGAATCTTGTATCCATGGATCAGGACAGAACAAATAATCATCTGTAGATGTCGTCTGTGCTTTTTCATTTCGTTCCAATTCGTTGCCCGGCGTAGTCGTCTCTTCATCGTTTCATGTCATCCGTTAAACAAACATTTCATCAAATATCTCTGGAAAATATGTTCCTTATTGATCGATATCCATAATATTAGCTGCGGGGGGTTTCGCGATGGATTTCATACTGTTTCGACGGTTATGTTAATTTATGCACAACAGTTTAAACAGTAAAAAAATGTAAATATTTCACAAATGTCTTAAAATTAAAGAAGCATTATATAAAACATTTGGGAAATTGTTTCAACTCAAATGCTGCCTGTTTGTTTTGTCTAGAGATGTTTCCACAAATTTAAGCCAAGCCAAGTAACAAAAATTATGTTAGGTATTGCAAATCTTATAAAAATTTAATTTTAATATTTTAAGTTACAATTACATTATTTCCAGCAAATTCAATATTTTTTCCATTCGAAACTTAAAAACAACTTCGTAACATAAAGTTGAAAAAAAACCCTAACGTAAAAATTAAAATAATTTATTCACCGAATCATCCTACGAGCGGACGCTGTGCTGGGTCACCCTGCGCACCCTAACGAGCGAGCATGAACAAAACAAAAAGGACATTTTCGAAAACGGCCAGCATAACCAGCCGCCGTTTGCCGCAACCGCAATGTACGAAAATATCGCTCGTCTCGCTCTCGCCTGATCCGCCGCTCCGGTTGCTATATCTGCCGCTGTATATGTTTGCAAATCGGCCGCCATCATTATCTTCGCCGCTCAACGAAAAATACACACACTGTCATAGAACGGTGCTACACGGTGCGCGATGTCGATGTCGCTCACGCACACACCGTACAGCTCCACATAACCCACACACACACACACTCAACCGCTACGGTAAAACCGGCCCGTAGAGGAACAAAGCAGGGTTCGCGTCCCTTTTTTTTTTTGATTCCACCCAACAAACACACACCCCGATCGACGGAATGAAGTGGAGGGAACAACAAAGCGCACGGCGACGATGATATCCGTTTACAGTTGCCGCTTCGGGCGATTCGAAGTCCCTTCGTTACGAACGACTAAATCCAAGGTAACCTCTACACGACCGCTCACGTACTCGGACGATTTTGAAGCCAGCTTGAAATATTATACCCTCGTATCAAGCACGGTTTCCTTTTTTGTCCAACATTCGCACCAGAGGCGGCCAAAAAATGGCCAACTCGTGTGTGCTATAGAGATACAGAGGATACGAAAGTGTGTTTTTTCTGACAGAAACGTGAATAAATGGGCTGCAAATGCCAAAGACGTTTCATCCCTCAACAGTGACAGTTGTGTTGTAGATGGATCAACGAACCACACACACACCAACGCATTAATTATTCTTGCATACAAGTATTGACCTATACTTTGTTTATGGTATGCTGCCGGTCGTCACCGTCCACACACTCGCGCACACACGGTGTCGGTCGCATATTTCTCTCATTACTGTTATTATTACACCGGACACACGGCGATGGTGGTGCAGCACGGAGAGCAGATGCTTGACGAGTCTTGACCGCACACACAACAAATCGCCATCAGCGCATTCCCCTTCTTTGTTACACCCTCGTTAACATTGTTTGACCATCAGCAGCAACATCAGCTTCGAGCATGGTCGAAGGTGGGAGTTGGGTTTGTTGATGATTGCCATCTTCGGGCGATGTTTTAATGCCGGCTAGTTCATTATACATTAGCATCCCGAGATGCATTTATTGCTTTTGATTACTTTTACAACACAATAAAACGCTGACTGTTCACGCAAAATACAGCTCCGGGCTGGTAGCAGTGTTACACCACTGTTGTTTAACTACATTGAAGGTTATAAAAGATGAGATAAATCATAAATTCACATAATATGCACGATTAAACTCTTATTTCTACATTACATTGCAAGAAATAATTTCAAAAACTCAAAAATTTTACAAAACTTCTTTAAGGTACAGTGCAACACATCACAAATATGAAATTATAACAAAAATAATAATAAAAAAACAGTATAACAAAAGTATATCCTCATTCACGCATTACTCCACTTATAAAAAATGTAATAGAAATATTTTGTTGCAAAGGGGAAAAAACACTAGCTAATATTTTTTCTTCAAAAAAGACAGATAATGCATCAAACGAAGTATAAGGGGAAAATGACAGCTAGGGATTAAGTGTTTTATTAATAACAAAATTGTGTAAAACTCTTCCCAATATAGCAGAAGAAGAAAACACATTCAACTCTGCTTTAATCGCCATAAAACAGCGGGGCACACAACAGGGCTAAGAGAGAAAAAACGATCGATCATTGCCCATGAATAAAACACGCACACACATACACACCAATACCTCAACGCAGCGCCACAGCAGCAGCAGCACCAAAGCAAGCACAGAAAAAGTACTTTTTTTTCGCTGTCATTTCGACCCTTCTCTACTGCGGGGCCTCTGTTGCTCGATGTTATTTCGATCCGCTTTGCGCTGTCATTCCACAGGCGAACGTGAGCGCGATCAGATCTCGAACGAAATGAATAAAACGAAGGCCGACTACTCTTCTTGCCCTGTTTTGCGCGGAGCCAGCGCACAGAAAATACGTCTTTGCCTTCTCCCTTCTACGTGGGTAAGCTGGCGTAAGGGTTGGCTGCTCTGTCTCCATCGTAACTGCTTGGCTCTTATGCGCTTATTGCCGCTGTTGCTATTGCCCCTATATTGGCGAACATCGACCGACTGTGCTACCACGGCACACACCATCAAAGCACTGTACGCTACGCACGCAACCATGCGCAACGACTGCCTTTATACAGCGGCGATGGGAATAACCCTTGAAGGTCTGAGCGAATGTTCAATTTATCAATTTACTACACTTATATATCGGAGTTGGCATTTGTACATACTGTTCTCTTTATGTTTCAGACACACTATTTCTGATTACTTCATATGATTGGTATCATTATTTAAACTTAAAACATTAAGCTATGTTAACAGTGTTTACGTGTACACTATAAGAATATCGAAAGAATTTCGGAACTGTGTTACATTTCCGAAGCGGCCCAGTGGTGTATTGGTAACAGCACAGGTTCCACACGACAGTACCGGTGCAAAATCCTACCCGGACTAATCCTCCGTACGCAGGACTAACTATCCAGCTACGAGTAAATAAAGTCAAAGAATCTTTATATATCTTTAAAGCCAGCTTTGCATCGAAATCGAGGTAAGGGGAAACCCTAATGGTGGACCGAAGCAATACTGCCGTGCAAAGCATGGGCTATGAACTAGACACAAAAAAACAGAAGGATTACCGTATTTAAACCTGCAGTTTTTATCAATTTGTATCGGCAGAAATTAAAGTAAATCTCATAAACATGTTACGACATATTTCAATTGTTGATAAAAAAATGATTTCTTTCCTATATTTCCCACAAGTTTCCTTAAAGTTTTATTTAGATATTTATATACCTAAAATGAAGGCACGGAATGGTTCGTTTACTGTCAAAAACTCCTACTAAATAGTAAATAAATGAACTCTTCATATGCCACATTAACTGCAAGGGTTAACTGTCTAGTGAATAAGAGAAATCATGATTACAGTCGATCTTTTTCTAACCCAACCCTCCACTTGCTTCTGTTTCGCTTACGCAAATGTCCATGTCCCAGTTTCGCTTCTGCTGTGCGCACCCCCGCAACCCAAGTAGCACACACTTCCTTCCTAGCAACCGTTCAGCACGGGAGACACATCCAAGCAACAAAGAAGACCTGTTCCCGCGAGACGTTGACAAGAGCGAGCCACACTCGCATGGCGCCTTTTCGCTCACTCACGAACGTATACTACACTAACACCATCTCACGCGGGGGTTTCAGCTTAGTTTCACCGTGCGCCAGCAGCAGCTCCAATGAACGACGGTTTCGACCGCTTTCCACGTCGCTCCACACGCACACACTCATACAGCTGCTCATCATGCGACAGTGTGAAGAAATTATACGATAGATACGGGCGCCGACGGAGGAAGAGAGAAAGAGTGAGACAAGGCAACGGCGACATTAATGCTGCTCTCTCTCTCTCAACCACACACTCCCTTCCCGTTTCTTCCGTTACTTACAAACACACCATGACCTTTCACATCTTCTTTCCCGAAACCCAATTGGCAGGGGAAAATCTCCCCACACTACCGGCCCGGCCAGACATGCATACACACCTGATGGGGCTTCCGTCCCTGCCCCTTCACTACCTTCTTCCGGACCCTTTTTGCATGTTTACTCTAATTCTGCCGGTGCCTTGTACCGGTCCTTCCACCCCCTCCACAACCTTCTTCCTGCATAGAATAGCATTCTCGATCGCTTTTCAGCTGTTTATCTCCTGTGCAGCACCCCCAAGAACATTGGGCAGCAACCATCGCATGTCGCGTGCATTCCTTCTCGCTTTCGCACACGCGTCGATGTGCTGCGGCAAATCGCATCCCCTCAAACCACATAACCACGGGGACAGTAAAGCTTGGGGGTTGCACACTTCATCTTCGATCGTTTCACAGTCGCTAAACACTAGCGATTGATGTCAACGCGCGCAAAACGGGGAAACGGACTAGGGCTAAAGTTTTTCCAACTTACCATTAACCGGGTGTCTGTGGTTCGATCTGTTCGCTTCGTCGTGCTGTTTCGTTCCGTCTGTGCTGTATTCACTCTTGCTGAACCTGATGCGGACTCTCCTTTTGGGATCTTGCCGTGGATATCCGCTGCAGAAACAATATATCTTGCGTTCACAAATCTCCACTAACCACAAGTGCCACCACTCGAAACCAGAGGGATCCTTTTGGCGAGATCACTCTGTGCGCGTTTCTGCTGGAACAACTGGCACGACGCTAATGGTGGAAAATTCCGCATACACACACGCACACAATCCCACACACACACTTCAATTCGGCACACACATACACACACGGCAGCACTGCAATATGATTCTATTGTGACTATATATATTGGGGGCAGCACAACAGGCGAGGCGCCGTCCGTGGGACCTCTTCACAACGAGCCTACTATGATTGCGCACACTGTTGGATATTGTTTTCCACACACTGTACACCCCGGCACGGTACACACTTACGCCGTGTGTTGGACGAACACGGATCGATGGTGACGACGATGATGATGGTGGTGGTGGTGTTGCTGATGACGCGATATAGTAGTATGTGGATGTACACGGGAAAAGTGGTCTGCTGCTAGTGTTTTCTCAGCAAATAAAGCCCCCAAAATGGAACAATCGAACGCCACCGAACCAACAACAAAAAAACGGTCTGCCAGCCACGGTAAACGTCAAAAAACGGCCCCCGAAACACAATAGTTGTTTGATGACGGCTGCAAAGACTGATCTCTTTCTCGCTCGCGTTGCTTAGGCTTTCCCTTTCCCACTCTCTCACTCGCTCTCGCACGCTCGTCGCCACACAGAAGAGGTAAATCCCTCGGCACAGGATTTCACCCGTGTGTGCTGGGTACTACACACACGCGCGGAGGATGCGTTTATTTCACAATGCGGATTGACGCGAGGACACCGGGAATAGTATTCGGCGACAAACTCGCTTCCGTGGACAGCGTATCTTTACCAGACCAGCGAAACACTGTACGATGCCGTAGCTGGCTACCGCGATCGAACACGGGTGGTCTGTGGTCACAGTAGAGCGAACAAGAGAAAAAAAAACTACTACCACAGGTTGCTTGATTTTTCGACGCGCAAAGGTGCACAATTTCTTCACCGACGCATCACCAGCAGCAAACAGCACGCATTCGCTCAGGTGCAACTTTTTAGCAAACTTTTCGGTCGGTTTTTTAAGCACAAAATCGCACCAAACAACAACGGGCAGCGGACACACACGGTTGCGTTCAAAGCTTCGAGCAGAAAGCGAACGAGCGTCCGACGGAAATCCAACCTCTTTTTCGCATTCGAACAAGTTTTACGACCCGCTCTCACACAGCACACAAGCAAACGCACGCGATGGCTACACGCACACTGACGTGCGGTTCAGATCGCCGTGTCGGCCATTTGACGTTTCTCGTACGGGTGCTCGGCATCCCGAACGTACACAAACAAAGGCATACTGCCTGCTGGTGTTGTGCTGCGTGCAAGAAAGTTTACCGCAAGCAGCCTATTTTCAAGCAAATTTTTGTCAAACGACCGTTGGCCGTTGGTTTTTTTGTATGGGAAAGGCAGAATGTGGATAAAAATTAAATTTATTCTACTTTACATCAAAACCGTTTTGTGTAAATTAGATAAAAATATGTGTAAACGGAAATGTGTTCAATATTGCTCGGTTTTGGAGAATACAATCGTGCACACCAAAACTTCCACAGACTCAAATGGAACATTCTAAAATAAAAATGTTATGAAAATAATTGCACAAAACCAACAAAAGATGTTTGCGGTAAATATTTCTGAAAGAAAGTAAAATATCATATCTTGTCTGTAAGTACGATAATGGTGCATCTGTGTCAGATTTGTTACAAGGAATTAGTTGTGGAAACTGCATATTAGGAGTTGCTTGCAAAATTGGTTCAACGTAAATAAAGTGGATTGATTATCTGTGACTTGAATAATTAAATCCCCAATTAATAGTCCATCATATAAGCGGCACGGTTCATTTACATTCGTCCCCTGAAGAGTTATCCAAGAACTTCACCATTGTAGTGCCTAAAATTTGAAGACGTACATATAGAAATAACAACGTACATTTTAATATATTTTTTTAAATATAAAAGAACTGTCTATTACAATAATACGCATAGTGATACACGTCTTCTTGGTCATTTCTTATTCGTGATCTTTAATACACTAATAGTTTGGTTATGAGTTCTTTTCACAGCCATTGACTTTCTACACCTGGCTAGAGGCCAAACACATGGGAACACCGTTGTAAAACAAACCACATTCCATCAACTCTACATCAACAAGAAACTTAAGCCCTGCATTCGTTGCACTACGACGTAAGTGAAGAAAAATCAAATTACATATTTCATTATCGATCGATCTTAGTGCGTGGAAGTTTGATTGATTAGCCCTCCTCTCCGTGGCAGTTCCCCCCAACAGCAGCTTAAGATGAAAGCTGCTTCACAGACGAAACTCTCCTACTGGACCGGTGGGATACGCGAGAAAGAAACCGAAATCCGTCAATCAGCCTCCGCCACTTCATTTCTACCGGCACAGCAACAAAGCAAAAAGGGAAAACAATGTTCCCTCGGCTGGAACAGTCATGGTTTTGATTTTCCGAGGCAGCGTGCTCCATCCGAGGTACGAAAACGACCAAAAGAGACCACCTTTCTAAGTGAAAGATAATGACCCTTTGCGCGAGGCTTCAAGGGTGAGAGTTTTCTTTTTTTCCCCTTTTGCATCCATACAATTTGTTCCTGCATCGATACGTGTACCGAGCGATTAGATTAAACATTACGCTTGTACATTGAACGGGGGGTTGGGTACTGTGGAATTAGAGATAACTGCAGATTTTATGCATCTCTGTACAGTTTGAGATACAGATACAATGTAATACACTGGGAACTCGTAGCGAGTTTGAAAATGCGACCATTTTCAAACTGCACAAACCACAGAAATCAAATCGATAAATTATGATCCGCGTTTTCTAAATGTCTTCCAACTTCCGGCGCAATAGCTTGTTTTATGAGCTCTTTTAGTTCTCTCCGCTTGCTGGGATCGAGTAAACGATCCGTACCTTCGCATCGCCATGGCCATCCCCTGCCTCGGTAGCACAGGCAAGGTGCATCATGCCATCTACGCTATTATTACGCAACCGGTGCCATATACCGGTTTGCAGTGTGGCCTAACAAAGTTTGCGGTCTGTTCCGCCTTTACCGTATCGGCGGTGTCATGCCGATCGGTAATTACCAGCTGTGATTTGAGTGGCTATTTAGCATGCGCCGACCTCCATATCGCTACCCTCGACAATCGTACGCCCGGCCGTATGCGTGTAAATGACAGTTTGACATTGTGTCGCAGGGTAAAATGCGATGAGAACAGGCTAAAACAGGCAGATAATTGACAAGACTAATTCCACACTCAGCGCGCGAACGGGCGACAAACACCAGCCAGAGCAACGAGACCGGTTTGGACGCATGGAGCATTCCCCGGTGTGTACCTTCATCATACCTTCTTGCTTCTTGCTTGACTTGCACCATACAGAATTTAACGTGCGGTGGGAGAAGACTTGAGGCAAGGGAGCGAGTTTCATCTTGTCATCTCGTGGGCTAATTTTTATGGCCAACAAACCACATTCAAATTGACAAGCCCCGGGTACAAGACGACAAGTGCCCGGGCGGAAGTGCCAGCTGTCCTGGCGCACTTCCAGTGAACCCCCTGGCAAGAAGAAAGCTGGCAAAATTGTATCCGGCCGCGGGCAAAGAACATGAGCTGAGAACCGCTCGTAGGAGTTGCCGTCCATTAAGAAGCGGATTATGCCTGTACTGCGGGCTGTAGAAACCGGATGGAGTTGTTAATGAAGATCATGTCGGCGGAATCTCGTCTCGGCCGGGCCCGGCCTTACCTCCACGGGCGTTGGAACGTGGTACACAACCGATCGTCAGCACACGTCGATGAGAAGGCAAGTCGAACGCTGGGGTGCGGACGTGTATGTGTTTACGAATTTGTTTCGTTTCATCCCGGTGCCGGGTCTGCAACCCGGGTGGGAGAACCGGTGTGACGTTGAAGACGGTCGTCGCGCGGACGACGTTTCGGTCGGGGCCGGTTAAATATAGGCATATAATTACCATTTTCGAGTCTCGTATTAATGCGGTTCGGCGAGGGAAGATGCTGTGTGCTGTGTAGAACACGGCGTAGGAACGCATCAACCGAGGCAATACACGTTTGTATTCCAGCGCTTACCAACGCTCAACAATGTCATCGCATCGAATGGCCTTCAGGCAGGAAAGGCCGCTGTGGTTGTCTCAGACGACCTTATCCGCTTATCAGTAACACGATATGGAGTTTAAAAGTTTAGAATCAACGCTTTCCGCCAGTTCCTACAGTCTGACCAGGGTCCAAGAATTCCCAGCATAGACCTAGAAGTGCCTCCCCAGTACTACGCCCCGGTCTGTGGGGTTGGAGTTCACGTTCTTCAGATTAACCTCCCGTACCAGCTGCTACCGATGATGGGAAAAACGACCGCCCTGCAGAGTTGCGTCACTGCTCCTGCCGAGCTTAAGACCACCAGCTTCTCACCACATTGAGCAACACTTGAACCGTTCCGTTGCTTTGCTAGCACCCGGGAGCGGTTCGTGATGTAGGGATGGTTTTAAAAACGTTATAGCATCAGTAGCTTCGAAATAGCCCGCCCGACGGATGGAAGATGGAAACCGGGCGGAACCGGGCACCCATTTACCAAACCACTCCAGTGAAGTTAATTTTAGCTTTGCTTCCCTTCCTCGAGGGGCGGGGGGAGGCCCGATTTGCCCTATCTAACGGGATACTTTCGGATGCGTGAACCTGAAGAGTCGAACTCTTCCATCAAACCGATCCAGCCCCGGCCCGTCAATGGTGGAGTTGTTGAGCTGCAGCACAACTCCTACCGGCGGCCGGGGCAATTTCCAAGCTCGTGGATCGCATTGATCGACAGCTAACGAAACGTGTACGGGTCTCGTCTTGCTTTGGTTGTGGGCTGCTCAGTTCCTCCGTTTTTTTTTACGAAAGGGTCTACCTCTGCCAGCCAGACATCCAACAAGAAGAAGGAAAAAAAACAAGCCCCCCCCGTACAAAAAGGTAGCTTGCCTTGAAGTTTACGTGGAAGGTTCGCAATGCCGTTTGGCCCGTCTCCCCAATCAACCGAAACTGACCGAACGCGACCATTTCGGTGACGTGCACCGTACCGTAGGTGCCGCAAATATGTTGTCAATTTTGATCACGCAACAGCGCCATACAGATTGGTAGAAAAGGGGGGGGACAGGTAGGACAAGTGGAGTTGATCATATCATGAAGGCCGTAGCGCCCTAGGAATCAATCGTCGTGACAGCGCGGGATGATCGTTTCGGACCGCTTGATTTCTGATGTCGCACCGGTTTGATTGCGGTTCGCAGTTTACCTTTGACAGTGAAGGGTGCGCGCTCGTACCTGCATTAGCACACATTTGTCAGTGGCGCACGCATGTTTTCGACACTGAACATCGGGTGGGGAATGGAAACAGAACCGGCACATACACATTACCTCTTTTTTTTTTTGGTCGCTAACGGATGATTTCACGGTCAGCGGGTTTTGGTGCGCTGCTGCGAGGGTTAAACCGCAGGCTCTAGGTAACCCAACGGCACGGGAACACTATCCGGCACTCCGTTAACTACGGTGAGCAATTCGCACAGTGACACACGGGAACAGACACAGACACCAACATCACTTGGGACTTGGAACTAGGGGAATCTTCCCAGCCCAGGCACGGGTAAGGGATGGCACCCGATGGCTTAGGATGGGGAGGTTAGGAAAAACCTGTTTTTCCTATCCACCACCCGGAGCCACCACACGGTTGACACTGTTATTTACCTTTTTTTCCAGCGCCTTGGAATGGCTCGACGGGTCTCGAATCACTCGAGATGCGCCTTTCTTTTTGCGGAGTTGCAACGCGCTTTCGTGACGGTGTGAATGGGATTTCAATTTTTTTGCACGATCACCTACACGGGATCACCAGATCGGCCAGGCAAAACACACTGCCCCCATGGAGAAAACACTACCCCTAACGGACATTTGATTACATTCGGAGCGAACTTTAATCACCATCTGACCACAGCTGGGTCGCTTATTTCGTAGACACTACACTACTGCCCGCAAACCACCGTACACTGTAGAAACGGGCAAATTCACGATCGTGGTAAAGGCAAACATCAACAATTAACCCCCAGCTATACCAAACAAAAAAAAACAACACGGACACCGGGGTAGGTTTACGCACTTGAAAATACACCTTCAGCAATCGGTAGCGCCGTAACCGAGGAAATGTCTCGCGATCAGCGTTTCCCGAACCGAACGGCCTGGACCACAAATCGTTTTGCCAGTGCTCGCAATAACACCACCGGACCAATAATACAAAACCGAAAACTGCGAAGGGGGGCAACAAAAAAAAAGCAACAAACGGGTAGCACAACAAAACAAACCCCGCGTGCGAGACACGTTCACTTGCGTTGCGCGAAGAAGAGTGACGGACGGGGCGCGCGTTAACGGGCGCAAAGTCGGCGGTCGCGATCGAATGGAGTAAATCGAGTGTATGTGTGTGTGTGTCTGTACGTGTGTTCCTTTTCTTCTTCTTCGGTTTTTTTACTCCACACCGCCCGTTACCGTATTAACCTTCTATAGGTATTTTTGTTGACGTTGTTGCGGATTCTCCGGCGTGCGCATCGTACCGGGTGCGCGTGTATGTACACACTGCGATGGCGATGGCGGTAGGCAAAACGTGCGTGTATGGGAGAGAGAGAGAGAGAGAGCGAGCGTATGTGTGTTGGCGCGCGCGCGCATCGATCGCAAGTAAAGATCGCCACAATACTAAGCCGACGGTGTACCGATACTGAGCATAAAAAGAGAAACAATTTTTCGTGATTCGATTCCGAAAGCAATTCCGTTTGGACTCGCCCTGAAACCCTCCCCGAAGCTGGATAATATTCCATACCCAACACCCACCCCCCCTTCCAGTGTGTTAACGTGGGACGGTAAGGCGTCTCCTTTCGCCGCGGCCTTTTACCCACGAGATGACGAGGTGGCCACAGCATCGCGCACCGCGTAAAATGCGCGCTCATCTCGCTCACCACCGTGAGACGGTGAGAAGAGAGATCGCGAGCTAGAGCGTGAGAGAGCGAGAGAGCGAGAGCACTGTTGTTAATGGCAACGGTGATGCATCTCGTTCTTTTCGCTATCAGCTATAGGACGCGGACTGTCTCGTTCGCGGGCCCTATTTTCTACATCTTCGACTTCGACTCCGAGACAAAAGGAAAAGTGGGTCCATGCGGATGCTGACTGCTCGCGAGCGCACGCTCTTTCGCTCTCACTAATTATTTACTCACAGCACTGCGTTTTTTTCCTTCTTCTCTCCATGGAAATGCCACGGTGCACCGGAGATTCGATCAATTCACGAGATCGTCAGCATCCCCCCACTTGCCACCCGTGAGGCGCCGCCGCCAACCACGATTTGTGATCGTGCGGAAGAGTGGGATCGAACGAAACCTGGCCGGGTACGAGAGCGGGATCGAACGAAAACAAAACAACTCAAGGGCTCGGATGCCCCGTTAGATGTTGACAGGGCAGGATGTATTTATCCAACCGTGGGGGGGGGGGGGGGGGGGGGGCACGTGGGCAGCGGGGGGCCCAACAAGACCGAACGGAACGGACGGCGTTGAATTCAGTAAGAAAGTCGAGAAAGCGATCACGAGCTGCAAAACACCCTGACCGACACCGGGGCATTGCGATCCCTTGGCGACTCTTTTTCTTCCAGTTAGATGTGCTTACGGAGGGGGGACATCGCCGCACGTTCGTTGCTTACCTTCATTGCACTCTTCCTGTGCAGTGTCACGCCACTTGACGCTGCTGGTTAACCGTGTGGTGCATTCCTACTGTGTGTGTTTTTCTCATTAGAGTGTAATGCCGATGCACTCGTCCCTTGGTTGGTCGGACGGTGAAAGGTCTCTTTGTCTTCAATCGATCAATTTACAAAATAGTACTCTGAATGTCTTGGCCAATGTTTGACATTCAACGCCTTTTTGTACCCAATTGTCATTGAATCGTGGTGAAAGTCTTAGAATCATGGTGCGATATAGATAATAATTAGGAATTAAAAATTGTCATTGGAACAGATTGATAAAGGATGTCAGTTCATAGACGGCAAAAGCCTGCACAGACTGACTACGATCAACTCTCGACTGTACTGATATCCTTAAGGATATAGCAATTACGCGAGGCTGGCTGTGAGAATTAAGAACTCATCCAGAATCTATCAAATTTAGTCATCATCTTTGAAGAAGAGGTCGCAAGTCGATAAAGATGCTAAAGATTTAAGATACTTAAACTCAAAGTCATGGGTAAGCATCAAGACACAGTGAACAACATCCATCTAATTCTCTATATCTCCGTCACTGAAACCCTAATTGATGAGGTTTGACGGGGTTTGATTGGGTAACCAGTTATCGGAACATACTGTTCCATGTATATGGGTATGGTCAGACCCCAATATGGTGTAAGAGAATTACCTTCCTGGACAAAGTTCCTAATGCATCTGAGAATTGGCCACGTACATCTTCAATCGATCAATATCGCGGTGACATTGCCAGATTGTCTGGCCAGAAACCCAAAGAGTCCTTGGGCATCTCCTGAATGTCCAGTTCTCAAGCTCCCGAGTCTCAAATTATGTTGCCTAATTTTTCACTATTTTTATTTAGTACAATATTAGCTATTCAAACAACTTATAACCTCATCTTGGGCACGGTTCGGTGGTGTATTGGTAGCGGCGCTGATGTTCACACGACAGGACGTCCATCCGGATCAATCCAAGGAGCAGCTGACTATCCGGCTACGTGGTCAAATAAATTTAGTATCCCAGACAGTATTTAGGCTGGCTTGACGTAGTAGATCGTTACGCCAAGAATAAAAATAAGAATAATAAACTGAAGCAGAAGAAGAGAAACATGGAGGAGGAGGAGGAGGAGAAGAAGGAGGATGCAAATAATTCATCATCAGCATCTACGAGAGTCACAATGAACAACTACATATAAAAAAGACATATACAGCTCATATTCAACGGTTTGTTTAACACAATCGGCTCATACATAATGAAATTGAAATAAGTTATTCACAATTTTTTTTCTGCATTTGAATTCCATTGAAGAACAGAGTGTTTCTGGCTCTTTCAGGAAAATCAGGAAAATTAGAAAACGCAAGTCTTATCTCAGTAACAACTCGCGTGTCCAAGTAAGAAAGATTTGCCTACCATTTCGAAACCACTCTACAGGAATTTTTATAATTAAGTTCGAAATGAGTATGACCCTCCCGACCCAAATAATGCATCACTTAATTTCCAAGGGCCCGGACATTCCTCATCGTCAAACACCACACGCTCGCCTACTCGCACATAAAGCCATCGCACGATTGCCGTTGCGTGCTGTTCTGTTTCAAACAAAGCCGGGATCGTAATGTGCTGGAACAGCGCATCCCCACAACCAGACGGCACAACCATCGACAACGCCAGAAGATCACTGTGCCATGCCACTTTATACTTGCCGCCTCGCAAACGACACACATCTTACTCCGTTGTGCAACCGCGCATGGGATGCGTGTTCGGAGCGGATCATAAATTGTTCACACTCGCAGCTATTCACACAATTTTTGGGCCAACGAAAGGAATATTTCATTCCGGGCTGGCGGCGTTCATAGCTGCAACGGTTTGTATTTCGTTCAATTTCCCACCGTCCCACTCGACGCTGAGTGTGTGTCACAGGACGGTCCCGTTGTTGTTATCATTATGCGTCGGAAATGGGCTCTCGATATTGGATTACGGTGCGTGCTTGTTTCTGTTCGGTGGAGATGTCTGTCACGGTCAAACCACCCCGATCCCCGACACAATCGTGCGATGCTTCACACTTGAGGCTGGCAACAGTCAGACGCTACATCTTCGCTCTGCTACACCCGCGTGGGTGCATCAGGAGATAATGCGTCTACCAACAGAACAACCTTTACCGATACCGGCCGCCACAACCCCAAAAAAACCCTTCGCGATGGACGGAAATTGAATTTCCCTACCGAAGAGCAACCGCCAACCAAGCGGGCGGCCCATGTGCGACATCTTCGAAAATAACATTCCCGTTGGCCGGTTACGACGACTCGTGGCATGTGGCCGTTTGGGAAACCGAATGACTCAAGCGTTCCAAACGCACCCTCGCGGTGTGTGCAGCGTGGCCGTTGCGGCCGATACGGACGCACGCGGTACGGTGTTTTGGATATAATTTTAAACTCATCCGGGTGGGTGCTGGTCCATTTTTGGGCCGGCATATCGTTCTTCTCATTCTCCCGTCCCAGCCCAATCAAACGATGAGCTGTTGTTTCAAAATATTTCCACATTTATGAGTCAACATTTTTCCATCATCCATCAGCTACGATGGGCGGGAGGGAGCAACATAATCATGCAATGTTTTTATTTTGCCGGCGTTGAAACAATCCATCCCCGTCTTTGTTCTGGTTTGGAAGTTAGGGAAGGCAAAATATTTGTGCCGTTTAATGAACCGATTTTGCTATTTTTGGATGTGGCGAGCGTGATTTATGTTGCTTTTGCGACAAACTAGCTTGGGTGGAATAAGTTTCAGTTGATGTGTGGTGGAACCAACAACACCACGGCCACTTCTCAGATGATTCACGCAACACGAATTCACGTATTCACGAATTAAAGCAACCAACAATTGTTGTGAATTGAACAACCACTATATCCAATTCAAGACATTCTTTCTGTGCTTGTTTTGTCATTAAGTTCCTTGTTAACATTAAAAAAAGTCAGTTATTCTGCTAAACTATCTATTTGCTCCCGTCTGAGCAAACGACGAAGCGTCACACGCTTTGGAAGGTTGTGGAATTAAGCTAATTTCATCACCGTCTCCTTCCTCTTCACTGCTAGAAACAGTTGTATTCCTCTTCGTTGCATCTTCTCGAGGGTGCTCCAGCAAGAGCATTTCCTCATTATTCAATCCTTCGCCATCTTTCGACAAGTTCAACGGTTCACATTCTGACGGATTAGTGCGCTCTTCTAATGGTTCCTTTTCAACTGCGACAACACAGTCGTCGTACTTCCTGTAGCACGATAGTTCATCTTCCCTGGCAGCGGTCAGCACAATTTCCCTCTGTACTATCATTCGTCCACGGATCATGCCGTCGCGCAAAAGTTCCTGTTCCTCGCGCGAATACTCAACGTACTGCGCGAAGTCCTCCGTTTCACTACACTCCGTCCACAGTGTCCAGCGGATCGAGGCGTAGCAACGGTAGCACAGCACGCAGGGATAGACGATGAAAAAGACACCGTTTACGGCCAGTTGCTTCACTCTAAAAGTTATGCCGGAAAAAGAGAGCAACAAATTAAGCGTGGTTTAATCCTTCGCGAATAATTCGTTTGCATCCCTCCTGTAGGTGTGACGCTACCGGGGTTGAGTGAGCATGTAACTCTATTTGCCTTTAATTATAAAGCGGATTACCCATGGCCATTTGTGTTGCCATGGGGATACGTACCTGCACGATTCGTGATACTGAAGGGATGGATGTAAATCGTCATATCTCCACTCACCGATCGAGGGCCAATAAAATGATAGTGCAGCTTTCAGCAACCCTTTCCCGATCCCGAGTAAAATGTGACGCAAGTGAACAAAACAGGTCCGTGGTATGGCGTGTAAATGGGATAAATAAACACAATTATTGCAATCCGTTGGATAACAGCAGATAAGGACGAAAGGATGGCAGCAACAAAGGAATGCCACTAATGATCGAAATTCATACAATACTGCGAGACGTTTGAAAAGTATGCGTATACCATTAACGCGTCATTATCGTTTTAGCATGAAGCCATTATTGGTACTTACCAAGAAACAGCATCAGCAGGAAACAATTCCACAGCAACTCCGATACTGCCATGCTCACAATAGTTGCGCTTTTTCACGGAATGTTTTCGGAACGCAAACAGCCAGCTGCCTTCAACGGGACATAACTTTCCTGGAACAGAAAATCGGTTGTTACTAGGAATGTTTCGTGCACATGCTGCACTCGACACGATGCAATTGAACGAGCAATATTTGTGCAGCAGACATTAATTAAACATTGGAATGTGATATCGTTACCATAAGGGTTACCATAATCAAATACGCAAAACTAAACAGGAATGCATTACGTCACTCGTTTACATTCATTCGCATAACTCAATTAATTGAAATGGTTGTTTTGGAACTAATGTGCAATTGATAGTGCAATGGTGTAATGAACACCAACATTATTATGATGGGAATAATTTATGTTGCATGTTTTTAAAGTTAAGCTTAAACAGCGTTCGGACAATAAGTTTTGAGCATTAAAATCCATAAACTATTGTTAAACTGTTTTTCCTTAAATTTAAGGTGAAAGATTAAAAAAAATTAAGTTATCCAGCTCTTCCTAAGAGGAATTCTACAATATTTCTGGCTGAAGGAAGGATCTTCCATTAAAAATAAAATCATTTACCGAAACAAATATTACAAAGCTTAAGGGGATACACATTTTATTGAATCTTTTCATATATCTGTTCCCTAAAATACAAATCCAAACACAAAAATAATTAGAATATCTTTGATTGTAGTCAAAGCAAAAACAAAATCAATGCACAAACTAGCAAATAATTAATCGATATTTAAGAACTTTATAAGTTGTGTGCCATTATTTAGTATTATTTTTGAACTTGAAGGGCGCATATGAAAACAATTCTCAATTTCTGTTCGTATTAAACCCACAAAGAATATGCTAAAAATGAAGCAAAAGAAACACTTCACAGCAATTGCAATTGGAGTGCTCTCCAGGAAGTGCGCGCTGTGTGTTTACTTTGTGTTTATTTTGGAATTTTACTCCATTAACTCTCACCCAGTTTCTTACCAGATTAGGCCAGTTCTTCCTTTGCAATATGCCTCAAATGATTCCAATGTTTAGTTGCAACAATGAACGTTCCATTACTCGTTAATTACTTCCAATATTCTAAACAACCTTCCAATATCCCCGATACGTTATCCACGCAGCATTCACACGAAAAACAGATACGGCAATGGCTACTGCGTTTTTACCGTGTGTCTCCGGCGGTGAGTCAATCGGTGCGAAATTAATTTAGCACTCATCACACTACCTGATTGACAGCCGGCTGGTGGTCTGATAAAGCTGAGCGCGAAAGAGAAATGACGCAGAGAAACTGTCAATTTGTCAAAGATTAGTGACGATCGCGGGAAGCGAGGTGGGAACAGAACGTCCCCATTCATCACTCACAATGACAAGCTTTAAATGTTGCCTCAATTTTGCACCAATAAAATTCTGCCAGAAGGTGAAATTGGACGTGAATTGACGGAATGGTGAGAAACTTCACCGAGCATGCGAATGATTAATTGGGAAGAGATTAACGAGCCGAACGACGATGATGACGAGAGTGGACAGAGGACGACAGAGGAAAGTTTGTCTACTTATCTGACAGCGATGACTCATCAGTAACAGTCCTCCAATCCAAGCGATGAAAATCTAGTCCAGTGATTATGTTTCAATCAAATAAAATTAAATAAGAAAATAAAGCACTCCGCCGTATGTATTGCTTTTATCGAACATTTGTTTCATTTATTGCTAATGTTTTATCTCAGTATTATCGCATTGCGTTTGTCCCTTCCCCGGACAGGCGCACAAACGAAATAGTATCAACAGTTCATTATCGTGCCTGTGACGCCTTTACCTCGAACGCTAATCAACTCTTCAAACACTAACATCCACACGCACACAAATTGTTTGCTGTAAGTTTTCTCACATGTTTGGCACCATTTTGCTAAGGATTGCTACAACGTGTTTACGACGAACGGTCGCGTGCTTCCTAGCCTCCGATTCCGATTTCACCCTGTTTGGAGTTGCATAATTTGACAAATTCCTTTGCCGCAAAAACCCTACAAACACAACAACAAAACCAAGCGCACATTCCAGTGAACCGAACGAACCGAATGCACGCGACCGCGACCGGGTGGCATTGAACTGCCTATAATTGTCATTAAGCTCTCAGTGGGATTAATGGGTTGTGTGTGTTTATGTTTTGTTTTAAAATCGCCATGTTTTCCAAACTCCACGGTATCCTGTGTATGTGTATAAAGGCTGGAAAAGCGGGAAAGGGACTTATAAAACCGGGAAACAACGTGTTTTGGTAACTGTTTGCCTCACTCTTTTGAACTTCAGTTCAACACACTTCTATCGAACTGGTGTCGAACATTCCCATAAGCAGAACACGTCATGCTTTCTCGCTTTGACAGGTTTGATTGTTTGTTGGGCAGAGTGGCAAAGTATGGCGATCTTTCTCATTGGGGCTCTGTAGAACTTTGGATGCAATGGACAGTGAAGTTTGACCAGTCTTCTAGCATAGTTCAACAGGTGGAGAGAAACAGGTAGGCTCTGCTCTAAAAGTTGCCGACGCACAACAAGAACCGACCGTGAAGGTGCTCTAGAAAAACATGTCAGACACGGTAAAACATCTGTCCAAATACAAATCATTTTGATTCTTTTCTTATGCACCTCGTAAAACATGTCTTTTGACATGTCTTTTGACAGTTATGTCGAACAAACACATTCTACAGCACGCACAAAGCTTGTCTTTTGTCGTATGCGACAAATTTTAGAGCACCGCCTTAGTGAACTTCCGGCATAGTTTGGGTCGGTTTTTGTTTTTCTTAAAATTGTTTAAATGTTTTGGATGAGTTTGTTTTCATTTACATGTCTAAATAGCGTTAAAAGGTTTTTTTTTAATGTCCAGCTGGCTGTTGCTTCTCTTCCTGTTCTGTTACCTACAACATTCGCTATCTCTAAGTTTATGTGTCATGGTTTAGTGTTCCACACTTCACAAGGGGTTCTTAAAAGAGTTTTCTAATAAAATGAGCTAACGTTTCAAACGCGCGGGAAAATTGTGATTCGGTTCCGTGGGTGGTGAAACGCGAAACACGCCACACATTCACAGTTTGGTACTCACTAGGCGCCGCTTCTCGACACATTCAGTTCTTACAGGGGATGTATATAAATTTTAACATTTAAGGTACACTTCTGCTGTTGGTTTTCACCCTTGCCGGAGTAACTACAGGAGTTTTTTTTTTGGGGGGTTTGATAAATTGTTGGGTTTTGATCGTTTTCTGCCAGTGGCTACATACACATACATCCTACGTATCGTGTTCGCTACAAGATCTACTTTGATATCGGTGAATCCCAGCATATATTGTTCCTTTGTTCCTACTCCCATTCATTAAACGATACGTTCAATTCCGAATGTGTGTTTGTGTGTGTGTGTGAGTTACCGATGGTGGTGCGTTGTACAGATGCACTACTAATGCACTAACTAGCAAGTGAACAATGCTTCTTAGGACGTTTGTAAAGTTGTGTTTTGCTTTGTTTTCGATTATAATCTTTCTTTAGTTCATTTCTATATCCACTCGCAATGCAATAAACCTAACCTCAACAGTTTTTAAACGTCCCGTTGTATATTACCGTACGCTACACACCGACAGTTCTACGTGCTTGGCCACTGTTTCGCTACAAACAGGACATGTTTTTTTTTTGGTTTGTTAACACTACACGTGTGAGGATGTTGCTGAATGTGTCTGTGGTTTGTATATATTTCTATAGTTTGTGAATGTTGTTCAGAAAATTATAATATCAAATGCACAACGCTAGATTACAACAGTGGTAGTAACAAGTACCATTATCGCTAGTGCTATTCCCTTCCATAACCAACGTCATAATGGCGTGGCAACACCTGGTACACACTACGGCTTCCCAATATGATACGAAAATTGTTAAATAATAGATCCATCCTCGCCCCATTCGTAAACTTCCAACTCTTCCTATTCCTATAGCTCAACTTCACCTAGTATAAGCCTCACTAGTTTACCTTCCCTCCAGCCTTTTGCTTTCGGTGGTGGATATATTGTCACGGTCGCTTCTCAACACGGTTACAGACTAATAAACTATGCTCATATATGTATGCTCGATCAAACAATCTGCTCCGTTTGCCACCTTCCCATGATGGCGGATAAAAACGAAACATCACATCTAACGTGACCATCAAGAACGACTATCTGTGGGCCTAACTAACGATACAACTATAGACTACAGAGCGCCTAGCAAACAATAACACTGCGAAAACCATAACCTAATTGACCTTATTATGTAGGATTCCGATCCGAAACCGGATCCAGTTACGCATGGAAGGATAATTTACAACATGGCAAAATTATGCTCAACTCATATTAAAGCTTTGTTTAATAAATATGCAACGGTTTGTACGTTATCTTTTTTTTAACTTCATAGTTATCTCTCTCTCCCTCTCTCTTTCTCTATCCCTCTTGCTTTATTAACATTTAACATACTCCTGTAAGCGTGTAACATAAATTATAGCAGCGAGTATCTAACTTATTCCCATTCCCAACCACTATCACTTGTTACTGGCTAAAATGTTCTACTCTTTTCGCTTCACACGAGCATGATCATGAAGCGGTCTACGTCACTGCTATATTGCCATTGCATGGCCGGCATTTGTCATTCGTCCATTTGTGTGTTGCGTAATTTTATACCTATGTGTTTATACGTTTTACTACGAAAGATTGCTCCTTTCATTATCACTAGAACTTTTGCGTCATGTTTTACGAACATTCTTCTTCAGTTCTGCCGCGTTTCGGTGTTGCCGCTACTGCTTCTGCCGCTAGGACACCCGCCACCCTCACCTTACCATATGTCGCAATTCTTCTGGTAACTTAACTTAGTGGTCGAATGACACTGAAAGACATCGGATGCACTGCCGCCCTGCGAAATCAGCCAGGCAAGTCTAGGAGAAGAAAGGAAAACAGGTGAATTAGTGTTCTTTTCTCGCTCGATATGAGCGACGCTCGCGCGCCCAACTTACATTTCATCGAAATCACTCGAATTGACATCGATCCCACCGTAGTCGGATTCGGCACACAGCTGCTGGGCGGAGATAAGGAAAAAGATTTGCGGTGGCGTCATACTCAACCCGAGCAGCCGGTTCATGCCCTTGATCGGTCCGGACAGGGACAGGAGCGTATGGTACGCGATCTGCAACCCGCCGGAATGGATCAACAGCTCCATCCGGCTCGCGTTCGAGAAGACACTGACGGCGCTCGGCACACACTGCATGATCTTCGTCTCGAACGCTTTCGTTATGGAGCGCAGAATCTCTTTGGCGAGGGTCGTACCGAGGGAGGCGTAGTGCAGGTACGGTGGAAGCACTGGGTTAAAGTACGGCACCAGGATCACCGACAGGGGTACAACGATCGAGTGGGACAGGGTGTCGTAGAATACTTTCGATATTTGTGGATACGCGTATCTGCAATGGAACGGAAGGAACACTTGCATTTAAACAGAGCGTAAGCTATCATAATTCATTAAACATCACATCTTATTCTAGAGCATCTACCTTAAGGACCAATTTGAATGGAAAATGAATTAACCCGTTCCGCATTGAAGCAATGCTCATTCAAAGTTTCTATTACAGATGCTTCAATAATCAATTGTTTGATAAACTGATAAGAAATCACTTGACGAGACAACTACTAGTGGTGCTACTACTTCATTAGAATAATGTTTTCTAAAAGATAAGGAAACAACACCATAAACTTCCAACAGCTTTAGAATTTCTCCGGAAAACTGAGGATTACGTTTGAGGATCTTCTGCTGTAGGTACTGTTTTCTTAGCATCAATAACTCCAAAAGTTCTTCGTGATATTCTTAGGAAGTCTTAAGTGTACTCCATTATAAGTTCATTAGAATTACCAATTCCAAGCTAGTATTCTAGTATTACATTACTTGTGCTTCTCAACCTGCGAGAGACTTCTTGCGCTCGTGAGTGTCCGGATCTTCAAGGTATTCTTAGGAAATTCTAAAGTTTACTCCTTTAGAAGTGCTTCGAAATTTCGACTTCTAAGCTAGTATTCTACGTTACAAGCAGATCTGAGAGACATCTGCCATATGAGACCAATATTTCTTCAATGTATCAACTCCGGCATCGAGTAACTCCAGGAACTAGAATGTACGCTTTGCAGTAATTAGCTCGTTGTAAGAGCTATTGCAAACAACTCATTAAAAGAAATACTCGTTAGATGAAGAGCTTGATTGTTCAGTTAATTGGGAATTACAGTCTTTAAACAAACACTTTATGAAAGAGGCTTATAGTTTCGCTACAACTACTGTCCACTACTTACGCTGTCTGCGAAGAGTCCACGGTAAAATTCACCGCCTTCGTCCGATTGTTGTTGATTTCGTAAATTTTCAGCACATTTTCGAACCAATTGTCCGAGCTGATTTCGATCTGTGGAGCAAAAACACAACCGCCTTATGTTAGCATTCCGAAACAGCACCTTACAGATAAAAAAAACACCCCCCTTACTTACCTCATCCAGCACGGAAGCGATTTCCGTCCGGTTAAACAACGTTGGCCAAACCTTGGCCTGCACCTTCAGCTGGGACAACCGCACCAGTGCTGCGCCTCGTAGCGATGGAGCTCGCTTCAGATGTTGCTTCATGTTTTCGAACATCTCTTCCGTCTGCAAGGAATAACGACAAGATGGAACAACAAAACCCAAAGGAAACATGCGTGCAAGAAAAAAAAACACTACCCCGCGAATCTTCATGAGCTGGCCGGATTGGGTGTGGGCCGACAGAGTCTGCAGGCAAAACGGTTCCATTGAGCGGTAAATCAAATCACCAGCAGATATTGCAGAAAATCACAAAATTACACCGGACTGAATTTATGGCTCATCTGGGATGAACTGGCGTGGCCGTCGTTTCGTCGCAAAACAGGCCCGGTTCCCCGGTGCTCGTAAATTAACCTTAAACGCATGTTACATAGCGGATGAGTAATGATGTTATCGTTTTGTTGCCATGTGAACATGCATAAATCATGTCATGAGGGATGTTTCAGTGTTACGATATACGGAATGGAGGTTTTTTTTTTGTTGTTGTGGCTTTGCTTATTCCTGTCAAACTTTTGAAGTTACATTTACCGGAGACACACGAGCATGGGACGCGAGCTTGCGAATAAAGATGCTTCAAATGTCGAGGTGTTTGCAACTGGATGGGCAACTAGTTAGAAACGGCTCGTGGGAGATTTGGAGTGGAACCTGTTATATGCCACCACGAAAGTAGTAGGCACAGAAATGGGTTATTTTGAGCCTTGATGTGAGCCTCAAGCCAATTCAACATGACCTCATAGCTAGCAACAACACGGCTCAAACCAATTCAAACCAGACCGAAACAGGATTGGTGTAATTTGACCGTTGGCTAAGGGTAGCGTTAATTAATTCCCCCCCTAAAAAGAAGGACCTTTTTCACGGTCAAAGGATAGCGTGCCAGAAGTCAAACGGTGTTCTTGCTGTAATCATTCTTACATTCCGTCGACCATTGGGAAGGTTACCAGCCGCGCTTCGACCCTGAACTCTGAACACTTACCCGCTGTATAGCGTGCCGAATGACCTCCTCACTGTACTGGGCCACGAACAGGGCGGATGTGACCTCCGGCAGGGCCCAGTTTGTAGCGCGCGTACAAACCAACGGTGACGGCCGGCCGGGCGGTAGCGTATTGAGCGCGAACAGCATCAGCAGCGAGTTGTGGATCACACGGTTTTGGTACTGCAGCAGTAGCTTCCGAAGCTGCCGCAGGTACTCGGGACTTCGAATCACGATCGGACCGGTCCAGTTGCTCGGTACCAGATCGGACCAGGCCAGCTGGAAACGGGTGGAAAACAGTAAACTAAACGCTAGCATTGTTTCATATACAGCAAACCGTTTGTCTTGCTGTGGGTCACTTACGAAAGGATGAGCATTTAAAAGGGCAGTCACGTTGTTCAGGACATAGCTGCTGGTGAAATCTTTCTGCACATAATTTCTTCGAATCTGTGTAAAAATGGGGAAAAGGCAGTTTGCATTAGATTGTTAAACTTACACAAGTTTTTGTTTCCCTTAATCTCCCTTCTTAAGCTTATGTCTTATTTTATTATAAGGACCAAATAACCAAATACAAGCAAAAAAATGTGTGAATTATTATGTAAGCGTTAATTCAAGAAGAACTTCAAGAATTAGAAGGACGGTTATATTGATGGCCAGCTCTAGCCATGTTAGCCAATGGATGACACACCGTAAACACATGTGTAAGCTGATATCAGCAATATAATTCCATCCGATCGGTTTCATGTGCCACGCACATCGCATTAAGCAATGCAGGAAAAAATAAACCACCATGGTTTAATTGCATCTGTAAGAACACCCACTATTAATTCCCACATTCAGAAGGTTTGTTTTTTGGTGGATAAATACTTATCAGTTATTAAACCTCTTGGACTATTTTGGACCACACCTCGTAAAGATAGAACATTCCGTTCTTAAGAGGCCTCATAAATTGCTTCACTGTCCCCCATCCACTGGACGGGAGCCTATAGCGTCCTACGTCAACGTTTCCATCCCGGCCCAGGTTGATGTGCGTGTGTGTGTGTGCATGTTTTTATTACCTGATTGAGTTCACGAATAAAGCTAAAAATAAGGTTCCGTTCCGATTGCCGCTGGTCACCGCTCAGCCCCAACGGTAGAAATGTATTGATTAGCTCGTCTAGCAGCTCCGGTACCTCCTCCACGTCATAGGGCGGTGCCCTTGGTCCATTCCATCGAACGGGGTTCTGGGGCGAAAGGGAAGTGACCACGCGGACACCATTAGCGTTTCGGAGCTGATTCGCGGAGCATTGTGCCCGGTCGGCGTTACCGTACCTCCAGTATGTTCGGTGGCATGTTTGGTCCATCGATGATCAGCAGCGTCTGGGGTTTGCGGCCGTAGCTGAGATCGTAGTAGATGCCGATCAGTGGCAGCGGTCCGATCGCTTGTATCTTCGCTACCAACGGCGATATGCTTTGTGGTCCCACCGATCCGATGTGCAGATAGCCACCGAGCTGTTCCAGGCGCCTTCTAATGCTCGTGTCGTTGAGTTCCTGGCGCAGGCAACTGCCATAGAGTCGGCCCAGCTTTCGAAATATTCCGCTCGTTGTGTTCAGCGACAGCAGCTCTGTGGAATAAGAATTCGAGGACGAAACGTTAACCACCCCCCTCGCATGGCGAAGACCCTTAAAAGCTTACGCTGCATCTGCGTATCGGCAAGCTCCTGTGCGCTTTTAACCGCCCGCAGGCTACTCTCCATCGTGGAGCAGCTGTAGTTCTTAAACTCACGGCACGGCTCAACGTCCCAGTTCATGCGGGACGATATGCTGATGGCTGCCGCACGGCAGATCGGATCCGCACAAACCGGTGGCGGTGCCGGCGTCGGATGACAGTCGTCCTCGTCGGCCGCAAAGCAATCGCGCGGCAGCTGGGACGGTGCTGCCGAAATCAGAAACAGTATCGGCGATGCTACGAGCAGCGATGTCACCAGCAGCGTGGCGGCCGTTATCGCCATCTTGTGTACGGCGGATGAACTCCTCAGCCAAATGCACGGCGCACAGCACACCCATCCGACCGGGTTCTTGAGCGAGGCGATCCGCGATCCGGGTGGTGGCGCCGGCCCATTAGTGCCCGTGCCCAATCCGGTGGTGCCTGTGACGAGCGACGTGGTACCGGTGGTGGATGGTTGAAGGCTCATGCGGCCCCGTCCAAAGTTGGTGGGTGGTTTTGGGCCACCGGTACTGCCGGATGGCGGCCCGCTAGCTACATTGGGCTGTGCGGCGTACGGAATGAAAGAGAAAAAGAGACCAACCACGACAAAAACGCGGTGTCAATAAGGCTTGCTGTGTAAGCTGGATGGACGTTTAGGTGCGCTAATTGGATTGTAAAATATGCATGCCGCGCTGATATGGGTGGGGTGACCGTTGTGTCCAAGAATAAGACAAAAAGGCAGCAAATGACGAATGTCTTCCCTGATATGGGTTAGCAGACAGAAGCAACAAGATGTTGACAGACCCTTACGTCAAATGCTAACGGTTTAAAACGGTGTTAACGATTTAAAAATAGCAGGAATCCACTGTTCCGGCTTCCAGTTTTTTCACAGTTCCAGTCGTTGCCCAATGCAGCGTAAGTCCAATTAAACGCAATGGCGTAATGACGGTAAGTTATTTTTTGTAATAAATTGTTTTGTTACCACCACTATTTATCAAGGTATTGAAAGATTGTTTTCCGCCACCAAAAAATGTAGATCGCACAGGTGGTAAAGAGGAAGTTTTCAACACAAACAGCTTACCCATAACGACCGATACTTGTGTCAAGCGCAAATGCAAAATGGGAAGGCACATTGTTGACAGCATTTCTTCGAATGCACCGGGAATAGTGGTGTTTCCAATTCCTGCCATCATCCCGCCAACGTTCAACGTGCCTTCACCTCCCGCACAGCAAACCGATCTTAGGCAGGTGAATAATTTAATCGCATCTGTTCGGTACGGTGCCACCAGCAGCAAACCTAGCCTTTACCTGGCCCCTGCAGCGCACTTCAGCGCACGTGTACGGGTATTGCGCTAGTGCAACGTCTTTTCAAAAAAACTGAAACCCGCCAGTGTTGCCTTCCCGAATGCGGCACGTCACTTGTCACAGCAGGCAGAAGTGACACAAACTGGCAGGAAATAGTTTATCATTTGCTGGAAAACGGTGGCCCACCGTGTTCCTGGCTGGTACGAGGAGGGGAGGGGAAAAGCTCCATTCGGGAAGCGGTTTTGTCGGTTCGTCATTTCGGTTTTGGCACAATTTTGCTGCTATTTCTTATCGGACAACGAGAAGATGGTTTGCCTTCTGCCGACCGTCCGTTGACGCCAGAAGCTGCGACTGTTACGGTGCGGATCGATTCTTTTAACCTAATTTTACACATTCATAGCAGTAAGCGGCAGTCGAATGTCTGGACGCTGGCCGTTCGCTTCGCATTCGCATACCGCGGGCCGGGTGGTTGTGGCTGTGTCGAGGTATTATGGATGGTTTTAGGTCAACGCTGGCAAATGTTGGACGAGCAGCATTTTTGGTAGCATTCATCCCAGTTTTATGCTTTATGGTGCTTGTCGCTTAGTAATATTTCTGATCGCTCTTCGCTGCCAGTGGTAAACTATTTCCAAAGCGCCACAAAAATCACAAATCGAATAAAACCAATGAAACGAAAGCTATTTCGATGTCTTGTTGGAAGAATCAATTTTTAATAATTCAATAAAAAATATCTCGTAACACAACAAAATTTTCCAGTTCGGGGTTGTTACTTTTTGCCCTGTTTCTTGGCTCTGTTATACAGTTCCAGTTAGTTTTTATCGGTTTACCCCCACACTAACTGATGGACGTACCTTTTCGTCTTCTCAAACTTCTCAAACTGACGATATTCTCTGAGGGCTTGTATTTGAAAGCCCAGTGGTAGTTAAATCAACCTTTGCTGGAGCTGTCATTTGTAACAAACATCACAAACATAAACTTTTTTTACACACAAAGAACATGTAAAATGAATGAATTTCTGAACATGAAGAATCATAAATATTTAGCCCATAATCCAAGTCTAGGCTCTTTGCTGACTGCGGAATTATCTTTGACTTAGGTGAGTTATCCAGGCAGGCAGTGTTGGAATAGTTATCGAACTGACCTGAAATAGGTACCCCCCCCCCCCCCCCCCCCCTTTATATGGGGTATACTACCCCATATAAAGCAGGGAAGTTAAGCTAGAGTGTAGCAATTACAGTGTAGAAAACCCGTTTACAGCATCTTCTCCCTAATATTTCATAATCAACTTGCCCCAATCTACTCCATAGTTGGCAAAAAATAGGAGAATTTCGAAAAAGGGAACAACAGCGACTGATCTTGAGATCTTGGATAAGACTTCATCCAAGTCTACAGCTTCTTGTCAATTCAAATGCTAAGGGCATAGAAATTATTGATTGACGTTGTATGATTCCTACGGTGGACGCTTAGCAGAGGAGCCGACCACAGAACTCTTTCGATTGAAGATTAACGAGGCAAATCTCAAACCCCGACTTACGCAAAGGTTATGTAGGTGACCGCACTTTTGAAGTCGTCCAAAACTTCACTAGGGTCTTGATTACGATTCTGTCTGTTGGAAACTTCTTCACTCAAAACACCTGCAGCGATTATCCAAGAAGAATTGTTCCGACACACACATACACCTCTAGAGCCATGGACGTTTCCCAAAATCCCTGTTTGGACATAATGAAGATCTCCTTGAGTTGTACAGCGAATTAGACTAGTCAAGCTCTTTTGGGCAGGTCATGTCATTAGAATGACACCGGACGACCCAGTCCGAGAAGCCTTTTTCGACTTGATACATGAACAGAGATGTTGTCGGAGAACGAAACTGAAATAAGGTGAGGGCGTCGATCCGTCCACCAGGAAGCACCGGCTATCTCAACTCCTTGAGTTTGTTTTGTCTAACATTCACAACGAAGCTCTACTGCGTCCTAATCCGTGTTAAGCAGTGAGTATACTAATTGTTCTGCTATTCTCCTCAATAAAGCTCATACCATTCTTTGCAAAGGAAATGAAACAAATTACGGAAGCATTATTGTGTACCGTAGCGATACGACAAGTGGTACACGGCAGTATTCAGTTGCTATCCATAGCTCTTTCTGCCTGAATATTTTCACAGTCACATACACCTCGAATCACGGTACGTAATGCTGCAACCATCCGTCGAGGGAAAAGTTTGCCCATTTTCCGCACACTCACCACGCGGTGCACGCGGGACCAAACGTGTGCAAATGGGGGACCAAGGTCGGGCAAGGGATAATTGCATTTTCCATCCAACGTGGCCTTAACGGTTGGCCGTATTTAGATTGCCTTGCTTTGGATGGACCAACCAGCCATCGGTATGGCACGTACCGAATATTGACGAATGATTGGGTAATGAGTGATGAATGATTTACGACAATTGGGCCACGGATTATGATGATCCGCAGCGGGGCACAACTTAAATGGGTGAAATGGCCGCCTGAACTGCATGCGGTGAATCGAACGTATCCAATGACCCCCGGGGAGTCAGGGGAAAGCAACCAAGCCAGGACCATGGCAAATGAAATGGTTTTGTGATGTTTCGATCCGGCTTTTGGTGGGGGGCGGACGACATCAGACAGATTGTTACGCGATGATTGCGGTGAAATTATGTTATGGCAGCAGATGGAATTATCTGGTTAGACATAAACCGGGAGCTTGCCACTTGCTTGATGCGATCGTTACGCACCATAAAGCATGGGATGAGAAAACGGTTTTTCTGCTTGACTTGGACAAAAGTTCGTCATCATGCTCCATTCATAAAGGATACAATAAAAGCGCCGGCTTAATGCAACATCATGATGGCAATATTATTCACGTTGCCGAAAGGTCGCGGCTTCACTTTTCAGCGTATTGTTGCAACGGATTCACACCAACCTACTGGCAGTTGTGATAAAGCTCTACCACACACGTGAGGTGTGCATTAGCATGAATATTCAATCACAAAATACATCGATAACGATAATGTTCTCACTGGGCAAGCTGCGAAACCGTTGCTGATTCATTCATAAAAGGCAAATTTATTTTACAACGTTGCTCCCCAGTCATTGCCTTTATCGACTTCAATCCCCAAAATAAACAATAAACATGCAATCGAACCGGTTGATGATGGTTTCGATCGCTTTACATTCATCGGGGCCGTGCTAACGGTTAGCCACACGACTCTAAAAGAGCTTAGTTCAGATCCATTAACTCCCCTTTTCGCGAGGAGGGCTTCCCGGCGTAAGTAAACACCCGAGCACCCCTGGCAAGCTTCGACTATATGCTAAACTATTCCGATTGTTTGGTAGCCGCAAATAACGACCCACGGAGCACCACGTCGTAATGAAGAAAGTTGAACAATATCATGATGAATAGATTTCTTCCAATCCACACGCCACACAACCGCGCCACACTTTCTCAATAAAGTTAACCAAATCCGAGGCTCGGAAGCAAACAAAGAACACACGCGTCCACGCCCCTTCGCTGTGGGTGTGTGGGCAGCAGCATGGTGTGGCATTGTTTGCAGTGGTGTTTCATTTCTTTTCTTCGGCTGACAATAAATTATCTTTCCTCGCATTCGATCAATATTTCCACTTGCGAAATTACGGCCCCAGAAAGTTAGGACACTTGAGCGAATTTCGAAGGACACGGTGGGATGGGGAGGTTTTTTTTTTCGAGGAGGACTTTCAGAACTCCCGTCCCGTACCTGAGCACAGGGACCGATGGTTTTCATCACCAAATGCCTCAAGACACAAACGTCCATCAAGAGATATTCGCCTTGTACGTGCACAAACACACACACACACGCACGCACGTATGAAATTCACAAAGAAAAAGGGAAAGAAAGAGAATCGGAAGTGAAGGCACGAGAGGTTCGGTCCACAGTTCCGGTTTGCTGCTGGATGCTGAAGTGGGTAAAGTTTCCCTCGTTCGTTGTCAACAACTTTCCCGGGGTGCAGCTGTACAATGTGTAAGGGTCGGATATCCGATAATACAAAATGACTTTGAAATGGCTGGGCGTATGTGTGTGTGTGTGTGTGTGTGTGTGTGTGTGTGTGTGTGAATGCGTACAGCCTGGGTAAGAAGAAAACAACGAGAAAAACATTGTTAAACATGATGAGAGGTTTCTGGTACATCATTTACATGCTAACGATTTTCGACCAAGTGGCACGTTTATGTGAGCAAGAGAGTGAAAGAAACATGGTTGGGATCGCAATTAAAACTTTAACCACCCACATCACGGGTATAATGCCCGGGTGCCAGAACACACATGTAACAGCAACGAGAAGGTTTTTGCGCTAGTTTATTTAGTAGGCAAAAGACTGCAAATACAACTGACCCACCCACGGCCAAGGTCGCTCCATTCCCGGAACGATTTGTTTGCCTCGTAATAATCAAAAGCTTTCCGCCCAACGCTCTAAGTGATATAAGTGGATAATCTACGAAACAATCTTATTATCCCTATTCAATTACCAATTCAATCAGTGCTTGAATGGCCCCCCGCTCCCCCTTCCCCTCGTACAAACACACACAACCGTACAATAAACTGAAACTTTCTCTCGGTACCACTAGCAAACAAAAAAAGCGCCGAGATGGTACTTAGTTTTCCCCATGACCGGTACAAAGCCTTTTCGATATGGGGTGGCTGTGCTAGCAAAGCACTTTTCGCAACTCTCGCAAACTGGGATGGTTCGTTTCCATTTGGCAACAGTCCATCGTGCACGGAGGGGGGTGGGGGGTACACACACACTCGTTACTTATTTAATGTTGTGCAATCATAAATTACGTGTGCGTTTGCCTTCCGGTTTCCGGGAGCAAAATGGCAGCTAAGATGATGACAAGAAACCCCCATTCACTACGTGTTGTTTTCTACGTTTTTGGTTGTTTCTCGTTATTGTTCCCAGCCCCGGTTTGTCTTAGGTGCGGCAGCGGCAAATGGCACACGCCATACGCATATGCTTGCGGGATCGGGACGCCAAAATATTAAACCCACTTGCATGAACCACCGGGCGCCTCCATCGCACCAAGCTTTAGCGTGGTAAGCTTTCACCGTACCATCCGAACGGGTTTTTGGTGCAATGTTTAAGCGCAAGTAGATGGTGTGTGTTTTTTGGAGTTGCTTCCACTTACTTTGGGCAAAAATTCAACATTGGCGCTTGAGCAAAAAAAAAAAAAAATTATTCCTGCACCAATATGAAGGGGCAACGAAATGTGAACAGTTTTTCCCCCGGTGGTTCTTGCTTTTGGGGGCTACGACTTCTCCTGCAACCATTACCCGATCGATGCCGGAGGTGTAAATTACTTAAAAGCTGGCACACACAAAAGAAACCAAGCACACTAAATAAAACAGTGATAGTGTGAGGATAAAGAAGCGGAATTGCTTGCCTTGTACCGTTGGAAAAAGACCTTCGCACAGCCCACCAAGAACGGTGCAAGGGTGCGAAGAACCAAGAATACACCCTGTCAACCAGCTGCTCATAACGAGCCCTAGACAACCTCATCCATTACGGCAACAGCAACAAACAAAATGGCTTCTCTTTATCAAGATCGGTGGCAGTTCGGTGTAGAGGCGAGTAAAAATGCCTCTTTAACCTCATAACAGAAGCCTGTGGTATCACAAAGGCAGGCTTATCAAAGCCGGTCACTTATTTACCAGGTGCGTTCGGACGGTAGCGGAACCTCGTAAAGGTGCCAATTAAAACCATAAATAAAACAAAAAGGATCGTTACACTGCGCCATAATTACCGGCAGGCGAAGTATCTATTGGAAAAACTTTTGCCAATGTGGGGCCGAAACAGCACCGGCAACGGGTAATGGGAGACCGATCGTTCGTTAACATTACCTTTCTAAAGTTTGCTTAGAAAAAAAAATTGTTTTACGACGAGCAAAAATGCTTAAAAAACAATTAGTTATGAAACAAAAGCTATGTTTCGTGTAACGTTTTGGAACGGATTTATAAACTCTTTTTATAAACCTTAACGCAGGGGCCTTAACATCCCAGGGGCATGAAATCTTAATCAAAATTGCATTTATCTTTGTAATCTTTCTAGAAACGACAGACTAGGACAAGACATTCATTTGACCATCTTCAGAACTTGAGATATCTGAATATCAAAAATTCATTTTTCATCATTTTTAATTGAAGTCTTGAATCTATAAATGTTGAATTGTTCTAGGATATCGTTAAAAACCAGCTAGGCATTTTAGTTTAATAAGGTACTTTATTTTAAAAGAGAGTAAGAATGTATTTGAGAGTTGGAGGGATAAAGAGATTAAATTTCATACACTGGGATGTAATGAGTTAAACAAACATGAAAAAATGTTCAAAAAAACAATTATTTATAAACAATATTAGATCTGTGTAACATTGCTCAAAGCTTTAGGAAGGTGTTATAAACGCTCTTGAAACCAGTTCGATAAAACATTTATTATTTACGTAATGTTATGTTTTGTATTATTATTGGGAGGCTTATTTAAGCTTTGCAAGGGTTTCATTACGGCTTACGACGAGGAAAAACGTTAAACAAAAATAAAGCTAAAGTTATGTTTTATATTGTTATGAGGGCTTCATAAAGGTTTAATAACGGCTTATTAAGCATTACACTGTAAAGTCTTCCACGCTTTCCCCAAAGAAACGTTCTAATCATCCAAATGGTCCAAACCCTAGTAATAAATAACGGCGCTCGCTCAATTAGACATTCATTTTCTTCCTTCTTTTGTTACTGTTCTCAAAATTCTTCTCCACTTTTCGCTTCAACAAACATTATAATAGCGTGTCGTAAGTATTACGCGTACCTTCGCCCAGTGCGTCCCAATGTGAGTGCGCACACATTGCTTCCCAATCCTGGCACGGTCCATTAAGTTTGCCTGATGGAACCAATTTCGTCCGTTGGCGAATAAGAAAAAAATGGACCGACCCACACACACACATCCAGAAAGGGAAGCCGATTCCGGAACGTCTCCCGGAAGAGATAATTGAAGCAACGCGGTACCAGACGACTTCCGGTGGGATTTTATCGTTCTGCTTTATGGGTGAGCGGACACAATTGGATCATCGATAAATTGTAACGTTTGGGTCGCTGTAATTGGGGTCACCGGGAGGAAATGACTTTAAAAATTAAATATAAAATTAGGTAAATAAACTTGCCACGAATGCAGAATGTCAGACATCGTGAGCAAACGTTGGTGCTGTTGAATGTTCAGCAATTGCCTGAGATGTTCCACGTTGAAAGGTAAATATTATTTACCTGTCTCGCTACAAAACAACAAGACATGGGACCCGTAAACAACTCTCACAGCACGTTACAGACAGAGCGTGTCAGAACTTCAACACTATTTCGGGTCCCAAAATCGTATCGCATCGTCACAATGGTGGTTGGAAAATAAATCAACTCGATTACATAACTGTCAGCAGGTTTGCCACTTTACGCGCCACAACTGTAAGCCAAGCCAAGGGAAGGAACAGTCCGATCAGTGCAAGGTTGATACAAAGCTCTAACGCGTGCGGATTCTACAGGCGCTTAGGCACATACTTTCCCATTTTTTCATATTCTTTTCTGACTTTTCTTTCCTTTCTACCACCTTCGCCGCTCCCCCCACCTCAACGCTCGACCACCTCCACCACCATCAAGCTCTAATGTGATGAAGCGGAACGGATTGATTCCGTTTGATTGACACTGACATTAATGAGCGTCGCGTGTGTCACATCACTTTCGGTCCCGAACCGACGATGGCTCTAAAACTGTGTATCTTTGTTACTGTGTGTGTGTCATGTGGCTTCAATCCTCCGGTGGCTTGTGAGCACTTTATTATGCACCACCGAGCCAGTAGCCCCATGTGTGTGAGTTGCCGGAGTGTCACACTTACCTTTCGCTCGCCACTGCTACAAAGTTCGATCCCTTGCTCCAGGACCTGCACCTCAATGTCGTCCGTGCGTAGCGCTTGCAGGGGATGGTTGGCGTGTGGGGGCTGTAGATGGGGCGCACGTCCAGCAACGGCTCCACGGGCAGTCATTGGTTCGCCGGTCATGTGCACCGATCCACGCCGGTGAGAGTAGAGTATAGAGGGGAAAAGCCACTAACAAACAGAACAAATGCACACACGCGCGCACCAGCGGCCACAAACAGCACGTTCAACCACGCGCGCAAACAAACTGCTTCCTTGCTCGGACGGACGGACACACCGCACTGACACAGCCGATGTCCAACCCGTTGCGATGTACTGCTGCGTGCCACGGCCGCCTCTATCCACGGCACGATGCACATTCACACACTGCCACTACGCGGCTGTAGTGGATCGGCGAGCCGTAACAACCGTACAACCATCGCTGCGGGCCGCGCTGCTGCTACTGCACACCGAGACGGCGACTGGCATCGGACATCGCGAACCAGCACGACACGTTGTTGCTGCTACCGACGAGCGCAGCCGATCTGACGTCACGGACGATGAAGTCGTCCAAGGCGCACGGGACGAATGCGACGTTCCAGCGAAGCACGTGGGTCGTAAACAAAAGCACATGGCACAAGTGTAGCGCAAGGCGAAAACCGAACCGAGCAAGAAAGCACACACTCATACACTCACTCCGTACGCCACTCACCAGCCAGCGCCGCCACTCAGCCACACTCACGCTCACATCGCGTACACAAGCAAGCGCAGCGTGGTTTCGATCGTTCGAGCACGCCGAAAGCTTTTCCCGTTTTTCTAACACATTTCCACCCGCGAGACCTGGCAGAGACTTTTACGACCAAAACATTCGCACACGGGAAAACGCGCTCGCACTATGCGCTACGTGCGTGTGTGCGACAGCACTTTAATATTTCGGTCCCTGCTCACCCCACCAAAAATCACTTCCATTTGTTTTTCGCTGCACGCGCGATAAGCGTAGTAGGCCGCGTTCGTGCTCAAGATCGTATGGCGGCGGTTCTATTTTGGGGATGCCAAAAATTTTGCTGCCACTTTGGGGATGATATCGATGCTTTGGCGCTCGGTGGGGGTGGCGAATACGAACTGACGAGTTATCGATGCCGAACGCTGCTACACGTCTGTTATGCGGCGTCTGTTCTAAACACACACACACACACACTGGCACACTGGTCTATTGTTGGATGTACACTTATTTATTTTTTACTAGACGGGCAATAAAACACATTATTCATACAACATTATGATTCGTACAGGAGCGACACATTTTTTACGACTTTGTCTTATTACTCAGCAGGCTATTTCGGGGGCTCTTTTTTATGCATAAAGATAAAGCAAATCTACCGTCTGCTGTCCGGAGCACCCGTTGCAAGTACACGGCACCATGCGTCTCCATCAAAGTTGTTCAATATTTGAGTAACACATTTTGGTCCGCACATGAAAACCGCTCCCCCCGGTGCAAGAGGATTTGCATCGGGAATGGAGTTCCATTTTCCGCACAATTTCATATTCCGATGAGCGTGAAGCGATGGCGGATGGATTGAAATACACGTAAACAAAGCAAAGCGCGTGTAGCGTGTGGTAAACGTTTGTGTGTGAGAATTGTAGCCATCTGGTTTGTTTCACGTACCCATCATCGGAACTTCGGATACAAATACCAGCCCCGCTTCAAGTCCTCCTTTTCCTTCATCACCAATATTTCCCACCCGCATAGGTATGGTCGCCTGAGGTAAGAATGTCGGACTCTTAAGATCATGGAATTCCTTCGCTCTCTATCTCGTTCTTCCGAGTTCCCGTTCTCTGTTGCTCTCCCCCATGCGCTCCCTATTCCAGAACATCAATTCTTCAACACCACACTCGCTTCCGACTGCCGTACGAATCACTCATCGAAGGGAATGACGAGCGTGCTGGCATTTACTGACCAAGACGAAGTGCTAAAACACATTCAATACATGCACACATACGCACACTAAACAACCGGCTTCGCTCGTTAAGCTGCTGCTGCTAGTGCAGTATATGGGTACTGTTACCACACGATAGGTGAATAGAATTTGTAGCGCGTGAAAATAATCAATGTACGTGCTTGAAAATGCCAAAAACAACAGTTTCAAGCACGTACTCAGGCACTTGGCAAATAGCAACCACACATACACATTCGTGTAGCGGCACTCACTCATCAGCCCGATCGTTTACACCTTCTCTCACCTATTGCCTATTTTCTCACCCGCACACCCGTTTTCCCCACACAGGCGGAAGGAAAAAGGCGGAAAAATCGCGGGCAACACGGTTTGCATGGAAACTGTTTGACAGGTTATTATGTCATCAGGGAGCACAAAATTTTACAGCCCGAGATGTTTGGAAGGATTTGAAATCACCTTTCTTCGCACGTACCATGGAGGAAATTATTGGGCAAAGGTGCTGAAAAACCGATGCCTGCTTTGATGGATGGTTTGGGGGGAATAAATCTTTAAGCGCCACTGTAAACCTCACATTGAAGTTTTTGTGATGGAAATGGATGCTAATGTTTGACCTCATGCCGTGCCCGAAACTTTCACCTTTAATTGTCGTTCTTTCCCTGTATTCCATACTAAATTTCCTTGGAGAGCCAGTTCACAATGTCAGTATATCACACAGTTTATGGTTCTGGGATCTCCCCAAAGGATAACGCGTTTCGGAACCGAATGAAAACGCAGGACAAAAACTTCATTCACTTCATCTAGAGAGCACCTATTTACAAGCGAGCAAGGTTGCTGACGACGACCACTTGCTTAATTATAACTAAGCTGCAGCTCAACAGCAACCATGGCACTCGAGCGCGTCTTCACGGATACCAACCACACCAGTGGATGGGGCAGTTCTTTTGCCAACGATGCAACCAAGCAACGGAACACGGAAACGCGTGAACAAACGAGCAGTGTACTTCGCCGACTACTACCGACGTTGGGCAAGCAGCCACGGTCCAGCCACTGGCACTGGTGTGATGAAGCAAAAAAAAACCCTCCTCAAGAGCCATGCCGTGCGGAGTCCGTGACAGCAAAGCAGCGACGAGGTGGTTCTTGCGTCGGCGCCGAATATAAATCGTTCCACCCGTGTGTGTGTTTGGCTCTGCGTTCGTGAGTGTAAGTGGCAAAAGCGTATGGCCAAGGTGACAGCTGGGAAAAGCTTTTCCAGCTGTGTTTCAGCATTTCGTTAAAGCTCTCGCCCCCGGTTACTTGGATGAAAGGGAAAGCACACGCTGAAGGAGGACCACAGTACACGGCACGATGAAAAGAGATGGCAAGGGATTTTCCTGCAGTTCGTGGGAACCGATTGCATGCTGAGCCGACACGGAGATACGAGCAAAGTTTACCAATTAAACAGATATTTTCGCCAGCTCTTCTGTGGCTGCTGGGCTGCCCCAACATACCGCTGTCCCTTCGCAAGTGACAAGCAAAGTTTGCGCCAAAAAACAGCTGACAGAAATAGCAGCGGGAAGCGCCGAGATATTCGATTAAAAACACATCTGTTGGTAATGGAGTTTATATCCATTTTTGTGCGGGTAAACAGTTTGGACGACAAAGTGTTGTGTCGAAAGAATCATTTAAGAAAAATCAGTGAATAATGGGTCATATGAAATCGACTCTCTAAAGCATTGAATAAATCGTCAATGATTCATACACTCTCAATTACATTATTACATAAATTTTCTAAAATTCAACAGCTCAGTTGTAGAATTCTCACAAGATTCATGAATCTTTAAGAAGTCATGTACCTTTAGAATAGAAATTCAGAGTCGAATCCATTCAGTTCAAAGAATCTTTCAGATTCATGAAGTTGAATACGATTCGCCCAACAACTGTTTGAAACCTCAAAAATCGCGCAACAACTGCTATGAATGTCTTTTAACAATTTAAACAATACGCAACAATTGGTTTTCATTTTTTCATTTATTTCGTAGTCTCTTTTGCAAATGCCTTAAAGGATGTCCAGTGTGCAAACAACCTACAGAGAAGTTACTGTATCATTCATAGGAATTGAAATAACGCGAAGATTTTGCAACGTTTTCTGTTTGTCCTTGGTAGCATTTCCTTCACCACTTCACCAAAGATCAAACGTTAGTTTGTATACTGTTGAAGAAATCTGAAATTCTTGTATTTTTATTTCGTTAGGCAAAAAGCTTTACGCTCATTAACATCCCCTCGTTGCTTGCTCGAGAGACTGCGGTTCGTATTGTTTGCAACCATACCTTGAACGTATCGTGTGAACATCATTCAACTGTCGCTGCATTTAGCTTGGCGGTGCGTGAACTAATATTGTAAAACAAAATCGAATCACTTTAAAAAAAACCGTGTTATCTTACAGCGGTAGCACATCCCCTACAGCATACTAGCAACATGCTATACAATGCGCCTGGCATGCCTTGGTATCGCATCGTGATTTCTGGTTCCTAAACGTGATAATTCATTTGTGCTTAAGTTGCTATCTCTTTAGTTCTTGCACCTTTGACAACTAGCCAACTGCTTTTTGTGCATTTATTTACGTTAAAATGTTACCTTCAAAGCAACAAATGGTTTTGTGCACGCTTGTCCTGTTTTGTTCTATTTTCTGACGTGTTAAGCGCAGAATACTTATTACTAGTTGCTTGTGTTCTTATTATGATTGTAAATTCTGTTTACCTTGCAGTTAACTGTTTTCGTGTTTTGGAGTTTTCTATACTGGTGTGTACCTTTTCTTAATCGCTTGCAATGTGAAGTATGCTTCAAAAATGTGAATATTTCAGGCAGAGGAAAGGGCTTATTAGGGCCTCGAAACATGCTTGAAGATCTTGTAACATACTGCCAACTGTTTTCGTTCCACTAATTAGTATTAAGAGTGTAAGCAAAGCTAGCTGTTGGGACGAAACAACCGAAATGAATCTTAACCTCGGTACAAGTTCTGCCTTCTGCTACTTCAAGCACCGCAGAGCGTGTGAATTTCTACCTTTTTATAAGCGATGGCATGCAGCTGTACACAATAGCGTCTATCAACAGAACAGAAAACGCTTCTATTTCAGGTGAATATACGGCCTTATCATTAATTACTTGTCCTCTTCCAAAAAGGTATACGAAACTATCGTTATTAGTAAATATTGTATTTTTTGCTGTCTTTTCGCTTAAAAGATCAACATGTAACGGCCTCACAATCGTTGCATTAGTTAGTTTTTATTTGTTTATTTGGGTGTTTTTTTTTGCTGTATTGATTTGTTTCTATGTAGCTTGTCTTAAAACGCATTAAAACTCGTGATACGCGAGTGAGGAGAGGAAAAAGCACTTGATTTCATTTCAGATTTTTTTTGACGGATTATGTTCGTTACGCTTAAATTTACCTTCATCTGTTTGTTTGTTTCTGCTTGTATTGGGCTGTGCACGGTACCCTTTCTGTTCTTCGTCTCAATCTTTCGAGCACCGCGAGTATTTAGATTTTGCTGCATTTGAGTACCCTACGTCATTTCTTATATCACAATCGAAGCTAATGGTTTTGCATTTGTAGTTCATTCACTTAGCCAGTTTTTGTATCGGTATTTGGGTTCAGCACATGGTTCGTTAGCAACTTTGCCATTGTTTCACAGTTTCACGCTAGCTGTTCTCACTAGCATCAATCACAAAGCGTCAAATTGGTTGGTATGCTTTTAAGAACGAGATTGTTTTTCTTTTTGGAATTCATGACTAGACGATTCGGGTCTGACATTTTTCCAGCTTGTCTTAGGTAGGCTGGGATGCGGCTTGCTTACAGATTGCATACCTGACTGCCTGCAAATGTTCCTATTTCTTCACTGTGTTACGCAAAATCGGTTGTAAAAGCACTTAAACCAAAAAAACCTAATCTTCGGTCGAATAGAGTTCAATTGATAGCTTAATCCTTTTTACAAAAAGCATTCTTGTTCGCGTTACTTCTCCTTACTACTAGGAAAATGAGATTAAGTCACAATCGTGTATATTACGAACAATTAAAAAAAATATGGATTCCTATTCACTTTTAACAGCGTTACTATCAGCCCTTCTTTGGACAACAGTGATAGGTGAAAAGGGACCTGCTTTCGCTCGTAAAACATAACTAATCACATAAACATATTACTACTGTACACAAGGATAAACGTTAGTGAAACAAAATGAAGAACACATAGGAAATAATTTAACAAAAACATATAACACTAACATTTTGGAAACGATACGACCTATACGAACACGCGAGCAAATCCACTAAAAAAACGTATAAAATTACGCATAACAAATAAATAATGTTCTTACATGCTACAGCAAAAAACTGCCAAAAACTCTCTCAGCTCAGTAAAGCCAGTTTGAACGCTGCTCTCGCTCGCGGGACGATTTTACCATGCTGCCGATGGGTGGTTTCTTTTTCATCGGAGAAAGCCGGGCAGAGCTTTTCGACTCGCCTACACCCGGTCCGCGTGCATCTGACAGCCCGGCCACACGAGCTCCAAGCGGCAGTCTACTCTCAACACGGCGATAAAACGGATCCAATCGTATCAGCTCCTTGTTGGCACCGCCCGGAGCCATGCTGGGAAGGGCCTTCAGAAAACCGTGCGCACCAACCGGTATGGGAGGTGCCGGTGGAATACTGGTCGAGCAGCCACTGTACAGAAATGGCATCTGTTGGGTAAGATTCGTGTGAAGTGTCAGGACGGACTCGAGATCCGCTTCGCTGGCCTGCATCAGAAAATCGTCGAACAGCTTTATCGGCAACATCCCCACGATATCGAACACATCCACGTACGATTCCGTCTCCTTGTTGTACAGATGCAAATAGTCGCCGAGCTGTTTTGCCACCATCGCACCACGATCCTTGCCAAGCGCCTTATTCCCAAAGTTGCGGAAGAAAAAAGGCGTCTTCATGTGTGCACCGACGCGATACAGGAACTTCATAATTAGCTCCTCGTGGCTGTGTTTCGGCTCGGATGACAGCCGCTTCAGGATGTACTCCAAGTAAAATCCAAACGCTCGCCTGGCCTGTAGAATGCTCATCTCGTGCCCGTTCTCGATCAACTTCCGCACCTGCAGCCGAAGCCGCTTCGCTTCATCCACACACTTCGGTGCCGTATGCTTCGGACCGATCGTAATCGGTAGCGAGCTTTCAAGGGCACGCTCGTACTTCTGAATCCGATGCACGATCCGATTCTCCGTTTCACTTCCAGCCGGGAATAGCTGCGAGTGTAACATCTGATTGTAGTTGTGCGGTATGATCATTAGATAGGTGCCACTGCTGGACGACGTGATGGCCGATGTGGGAATGCCCGTGATTGGGTCCAGCAATGATCCGTACCGGGTCATGCTGTCGCTTGTTGGGAAAATTCGCACAAAACCACCCCGCCGTTCATACTGCGACCGGGCAAAGCGAACAATCTTCAGCTCCTCTGCCGTCAGCGCACTCAGAGTCGTCTGCAGCTTTCCACCCCCATCGCCTTTCCCTTGGTGCTGCTGCTGATTACTACCGGTACCGGGCCCATCCTTCCGCCCGGTGGTGTGTACAAAATCGGCCGAATTGACGCGCCGATACGGTGTCGTGAGGTTACGTATCTTCTGGCCCTTGCTATCGTAGCATGCCTTCTGCAGCGGACTGATGGCCGGTATGCCCACCATCGTGAGCAGATCGGTCAGCATCGACGCTTTCACCTTCGTGTCGAGCGGCGTATCACAGCCGAGTGACGGCGAGAGGTTCACCTCCAGGAGCCACGGTTTCAGCATGTCGTCGATCAAGATATCAAAGCCGTACAGCTCGAAGCAGTTGCCAATGTGCGGCACAAACATCCGGCAGGCGGACACGATCGGCTGCGTGCAGGAGAAAATTGCCTTAATGATCAAATCCTCGATCGCGAGCATCAACTGCTCGGTGTTGCAACCCTGGCTGCGGAGGTGCCTCAACAGCGCACTCAGCGTCCACTTGTGCCCGACATCCTCTTCCCCGGCGTTGCTCGAACGGATGTAATCGGTGTGGTACTTGTTGATGCTATAGTTGCACAGATGCATGCAGGGATTCCAGAGATTTTCCGCCGTCCGGTCGTACTTGACGGTGGCCAGCCGGACCAGACCCTCCTCGTAGATGTAGATGATGAGTGGATCGAACGAGGTCACTGCAACGTATATGCGAATGTCACATTTATGCCCGTCGATGCAAAGCGGATCGGAAATGTACTTGGCCACCACGACCTGTTCAAACGATGAAATCTGATCCGGCTGCACATTAAACGATGGGAAGCGAACCGGAAAATAAATTGTGGAAAGAATCGAAATTAGTAAAATAGTTAAAGAGCCTTCACTTTCAACCGAATTTCTTACCGAATTGACAATGAAAATACCCCGACCTCGGCTAGAGGCAACCGGCTTTACAATCCATGGGCCCCGACATTTGTTATGCGCTGCTATCAGTTCCTTGTAATCCTGTGGCAGTAGGAATGATTGTGGTACAATGTCGAAATGCTTATAGCCCCGAAGATGCTGCATCCGCTCAATGTTTTTGTATAGACGATCTTTGCGTGTCAGCTCGTAGGACCTAAAAGGAAACGAATTTAAATCATTTCATTAGGCGGTATCATTTCATCAAATACGTGAATTTATAAATTAGGAAACTTGTTCGGTTGTTATTGATCACCTTCATACTAACATAGAATTGTACCACAAATTCACACCCACCTCGGGAAATGATTCACCCGCTGATACGGGGCTAGATTACGCAAAATGTCCGGCTTCAGATGTATGCCCGTCCACAGCAGATTGAAGTCATTACACTCCGGTCCACTCTCGCCCATACCGTGCGCGTTTAGGATCTTCCTTAGCAGTCGCGTTTCCGTGTTAATGAACTTGTAGCAAATGTTTAACTGTGCAGCCGGCATTTCCGTTTTCGTTGGTGCGCTTTGTTGGTTTTCTTTGTTTTCCTCCTTGTGTTTGCGATGTGCGGCTAGTTTCTTGTCCATTGCGGCCATCGCAAGCGCGGGTTCCGATTTCGAAGTTGACATTTCCGTGTCTATTTCATCACCCGAGCCACCCTTAACGCTGGACATGGACGCATTGCTAAGCGAGCTGGACGAGGACGACGATTCGAGCTGACGTTTTTTGGGCTTGTTGGTGCGTCCCGAATTTTCACCAGCGACTGTTGCCTTTCCCTTGACCGGGCTTGATTCCTCCTGCGATGTTGTACCGGCATCCGTTTCATCCCCATCCTCCTCGTCGTCATTGCCCTCGCCCTCTCCTGTCTCTTCATCGTCCTGAACGTCTTCTTCTCTGGCCGCAACCCGATCATTACGCTCAAGCTCATCCTCCTCATCATCCTCATCCTCGTCACCACCTTCACCCTCTTCCTCATCGTCATCGTTTTCGTCCTCGGTAGTGACTGTGCTGCTTCTGCTCGGTGCCGTTCCACGCGTTTTACGCTGAACGTTAAAATTCTTCGGCAGTGTAGAATTGGTGGCAGTGGAAGATGCTTTATGTGCGCTCTTCAACTCGGCCAGCCGAGTTGTTGTTGACGAACCAGCGTTGGCTGCAGTATCGGCTGGATATGGGCTTGACGAAGCTTCCGACGACGGTGTCACTGATGGGCTGCCACTACCGGAGCATAGGTCCGAACCGTTCTCCGAAGCCGCCGGTGATAGCGCGTAGGTGCGGAACACCAGGACGGCGTCCTTTCCTCCCGGAGGACCACCGGCGACCCATGGATTGGGTGTAGCTGGTATGATTTTTTTGGCACTGCAAGTAAAAACGTCCCACATCAGTAATCATGTTTTGGAAGGTGGTTCAAAATGCGAACAAGTTTACTACGAGCCCGACTGATGTCTTGCATTTAGAGTAAAACTATTATAAAACAGTTTCTCCATAGCATCCATCATAAACGTTTAGGGGTGCATTAGGGAGTCATAAATAATCATCCCCAAAATACTTTACGATTCCGGGGGACTGTGCTTCCGGTTCTTACTTACTTTTGTGAGTGATTTAATCGCGGTTTGTCGGTTATAGGCATAACGAATAAATCCAAACTAGAGTACCCGTTTAGTTTCCGCCTGCAAGTAGAAAAACAAAAGGGATAAAACCAAATCAGACACAAACGTCACTAAACGATATTTTCAATAATGGGAGGGAGGACGCACGTCATCCCCATCGTTGCTGCCGTCGATCGGAAGCTCGGAACCCATAATCAATTCATAATTTCTAATATCGCATAGGTTATCGAGTTATACCCTTTTGCCGCGAGCATGTAAAACCCGAAAACCGCAGGTTTATGAATTATGAAAAACTACACCACCAGCCGTGGCAGGTACATAAAATCAACTGCATTGACGGTTTTATACAGCAAAACAATCCGACTCACACCAGTTTTACTGACGATACTCTTCGCTACGGAAGGGTAATAATTTATGTTCGATTAGTCATATCGGTTGGGGTGTCGTCGGTCATCGCTCACCGCACGTACAACTCGATTATCCTTTTTATCAGTTCATTGACTTTTAAATGTTACACATTTTTTCTGGCAGAGTACGAAGTTGGATATTTGCATTAGAGGTGTTAAACTACATGTAACTGGCCTCATTTATAATTCCTAATTCTCACAATAGCAGCGAAGTTAAGCTGAATGATTGGTATAACTTTCCATTTTTTAACTTAATTAAACATTTAAATATTTGCTTTAACTCATCGATATTGTACTAGTGGATTAGTTAGATTCTTCTTTGTACGTTACATTTTTTCCTTGTGCTGTAACACCATCTCCCGGATGATAATGTTTTGACTAAGACAGGAACTGGGGTCAAAAATTTCACGTGCCAACTGTTCGCGTAGTCTCATCTTTTCCTTAATACGTTCTTTACACAAGCGGAGGATCGAATTAATATCAAATGTTTTCTTCACAGTTCCGGTAAGATTGTAACACACTACCAAACTATCGTATACGGATTTACGTTAAGTATACGTTAAGAAAAGTGTATAACTTCTCCTTTCTAAGTAACAAAGTGACACAAACAACTAAAACACCATCCACGACTTTTAAGTATACAACATCTGCACCACAAGGAGTGCCGAGCTCGACTGATTTGGTTATCGGATACGTTACACCGTGTGGACTCAAACTGTCTTCCAACCGGTGAACCCTTCCTATACCCTTTCTGCGCTATATCTACCACCCCTATCTACCAAAGCACCGGTTGCCCTGGTTCGCTTCCGTGGATTGTTACAACGGCACGCGAATATCGGAATGTGCGTCCTGGACTCCCGCATTTCACAAAAGACACAACACACAGCGCCGTGTTTTGTTTGGGTGGCTTTGGGCGGTGGCTCCACTCGCCAACTCCACCACACTCCACTCCACTCGATCTTGCTCGAACTCGATGGCCCGCGATATTAACTGCGGTTGACGTTGGGCTGTCATGTTGCAAACAACATCAGTTCTTACTCCCACCACCGCTAAACAACAGCGCCAAGGTACTGTTGGCTGTTCTAAGCAACAATTACATACCCATTTTCCCTACACAAACGTCTCGAGGAGTACAGAAAAAGGGCAGGCAGTCTAGCGTTTGCCTTTCCGTTTGTTGCTGGCCACCCTCTGGGGAGCTTCCTTCCGGTTGGAATTTCTTTACGACGTTCCACCCCCCCCTCCGGCTCGTGAATGGAAAGGCTGGTGGTGTGAAGTAAAAGGACAGGTTAATTCAGGTCACGAAAGCGCTACGGACCCTAGGATATTACTGTCATATTGTGGTTCAAAACAGTTACCATTTGTGTAACATGATCGCTTTTCGTGATAAAAAGTATGCGCTTGAATTGAAGTTTGGAAAACCCGCGTCTGCAAAGCCAATAAAACTGAGTACAGATTATACAATTATTTTTTCGTTAAGAAAGCAGGTAACAGGTTTAATAAGAAAAGGAGAAAAATTAAACAATTAATTATTCAACGAAAGTTCGGTCACGTGATCATGTCGTTGGAATTACCCTTCTTCTGAGTTACCTCTTGTGTGGTTAATAATAGTTGTTTTCCTTTTTACATACTTTGAAAAGCCCCAACTGTAAAAGGTTGTTGAAAAGTTTTAATTTCAATCAAATTACAATTGTTCTGAAAACGATTGATGATGACCCTTATTTAGGCGATCCAAGCGTTTATTTTCTAAATCGTTTAAAATTCAAATAATTTGCCTATCAACCTGATAAAAATAAAAAGTTTTTTCACAACAACTCTCTCAATTTATTTCCAAATATTCTTCAGTTGGGGGCGCCCAGTGGTTTAGACGACAGGACCGGTCCAAAATCCCATCCGGACCAAACCCCCGTACGCAAGACTGACTATCCCGGTGCGGGTAAATAATGTCAAAGAAAGCCAAACATGGGAGGCCAGACCTCTTGAGGTTGTTTTGCCGATGAAGAAAAAAATACTTGAGTGATGGTCCGGACATCTCCAGCAGGATTGTTTGCTAGCACATGAGGAATTAACAGGAATCGGAATGATATCCTCGATAAATTGATCTTCTGTTGCAGAAACCATTTCCTTGGCGTCAGTCAAACTCCATAAGTTCTAAGTGCTTCGGAAGATTAGCATTCCATGTGCTCCGTTAGAAGGTCTTTAATGTTACTTGTTTTCAATTCCCTATTCCCAAACAACTTGCCTAACGTTATAATTTCAGTTACTGTTGGATCACTGTCCAAAAGCTTCTTTCACGTTTTGGCTTTGGAGTTCCAGAAATTCAAACGCTCGTTATGCAAAAAAAAACTCGTTAAATAAGGACCTGATGTGGTTGACTGTATATCGAAGTCGTCGACGGTATTGTGAGCAGATGGTGTGCAACAAGCGGGCAATGTCTTTATAAGGTTAAGTTTCGAGCTTGGGAAGCATGCGCACTAGCGACTTTCTTCCAAATCGGGCAAGGCCGTCCTCATTCGAAGAGAAATATGGCAAAAACAAGACGAAAAGATAAACATTGGGCTGACAGCTTAAAGTGTTCTTGTCTAAACATTACCGGTTTTGTTCTAAATGGGAGAATAATTCTAATCCATTTGAGGCGTAAGGTTGATTGCAAAACTTTAACTGCAGAAGAATCGCTGTACAACATTGCTTGGGATATGCCTACAACTAGCACTAAACAGCAAAAATACACATACTTGTACAAGCTGAGCCGCTGGAAGTTGTTCATGTTCCCTCGTGCAAAACGGAGGGCCCCTCGACTACGCCAACGAATGCACTTCCAATACGATACGAAGAAACAAAATTCCGACCGCTGTATCTACAGGTTTGGGTTTGGTTTTTGTTTGTTTGCTGTTCCCTTTTTTCTTGCCGCTGCTACCATCCGACTCGGCGATTTAGCAACAGACGCAACAGCCCACGGTTCCACCCCAGCGACTAGCAGCGCAGCGAGTTATGGCGGTAATGTTGCACCGACCTCGACGGCAACATAACAGCGACGACGACGTTGCCATATTTGGTGCTGCCTGCGACACAACATTGCCGTCCCACAGCCGCCCGGCAGTCGTCGTTCGTCCGGCAGGGCTGTCTCAACGATGCGGCCGGACACTGTCTCCACAAGAAGCACCTTCCACTGGTCCACCAGATTGGTTCAGCTAAATGCAACGCACAAGGTCAATATGGGACAACTGGATGTCGAATCACACTTGCACTGGAGGGAGGACACTTGACCTTTTTTTTTTGGTTGGTGTTAAACCAGCAGTCCTTATTTATTTTACACACCGGTGGCGCATTTTATCAGCCAAATGTGCACAGAATCTGCTGTAAATTTGCATTTTTAGTGGGAGCTTAACGTTGCACAACCACACAACATCACATCGCGGCTGAACTAAAGCTCACTTTCGATTATTACGAGCAGGATTAATCATTTTTACCCAAACCGACCAATGGAGTTTGAGGGTTTCTCGTCTATCAAGTACGCTCCCTTCGATAGAGAGCTTAAGCGTTTCAGCTTTTCCCAAGTACACCTGACCCTATTGCGGTACGCTTGGAAAGCCTTGCAACCATTATCACAAAACTTAGCCCGGAAACTTTAATGAACACACAAACACACACACACACACACATAGAAACACCAAGCGGGAAATTAGGTCCATTCGATGATGGCGTCCTTTTTCGATATAATTCCTACGCTCTAGCGCCGTACCCAACGCGAAACTAGCCACGGAACCGAACTCCTACCGATCACCGGTGTGGTCTGACTGGCTAACCTAATTTTTCATCGACCAACCGCGCTCCCGGAATACGGTTCCCGGCCAGAAACAAGTGCATTTTCGTAGTCCACGTTTTTACTTGCAAAACACCTAGAGGTAACTCCGTTCGGTACCCGGGGGTTACCAGTCAAAGGCCATCCCCAACGGTGCGCTCTAGATAAGGATGCATTGTGTAGTACACCTCGCCTGTTACCTCCCGCTCCCCGTTCCCCCACCACCCAATTCAATCTGCTCCTTCCTAGCAGAATGCCGTACAACCATCATTTGCCGGGAGCCGGAGGAGCTCAAAGCGGAACACGATGCAATCGAATGGGAAAACAAACCAAACATCAGTGTTACCATAACAAAACAGGGGTCGGTATTGGAAAAATAGTGAACGGGGGAGGACCAGAACCGGGGAGAGGGTAAGGTTAGGGGGTACTATAAACAGCCCACGCCGGCCCTCACCATCACAGGCGGGTGTCTGCACCAAGGCGACGAAAGTGTTTGAAAACCGTAATAGTGACACTAACCGTTTTGCCTCAAACAACAGCTTTGCTTAGAGTTTTGCCGAGGCAGGGAACGACCGAGGCATAAACACGGTTCACACTATTCCAGCAGCGAGAGCTAAAAATTCTCCAATGTGAGAAAATTAAGCCGCCCTTGTCGATTCTCCGCGCAATCCAAACGTAGTATTCCGTTTCGGGCAAAACTCTAAAGGAGTTCTGGGAAGCATTTGCATAATGTGCTAGCACTAGGCGCTCCCACCCCCCCTAGGGGGGGTATAGCACCGTGGAAAATCATGAGAATTAAAACTCGTTCGTTTTATTTTTCCTTTTATCTCCCGGCCGTTGGGCGGGTGTTCAATGTTTGAGAACATTGAACTGCTCACGCACCCATACATCGGTGGCGTTTGGCTGTACGTTGCCTTACACGCGGAGTTTGCCGTTTCACCTTTCACCAACACCATAAAATCATTCATAAAAACATTGCAACGGTGAAATCATCCTGCCCCTAGGACCCCCGAGAGGTGGTCATTGGAGGTGGGCTGAGGAGCTCGACGGGTTGTTTATTTGTTCCATTCACAGAGCATTCCTCGTCCACGATGTTTTTCGCGTTGTATTTAACACCTTCTTAGCAAGATCGTTGGGGAAATTGGTTGTTGATTTGATCGAAGGCACATGCCTGGTTACATTCGTCGTGGAACTCATCCTTCCTACTAATTATCTATGATTAATTACCATCGGTCGCCACAGGCTGAGAGTTCTCGCATGTGGTATATTTCTGTACTTTAATTAAACTGACACGAATTCAGTATATTGTGCAACTAGAACCGATTCCAATAATTGCCAATCTTAGACCTCCGATAGACAAACGATAATAAAAACGATAACTTTAAGGTATAATAATTTATAACACCATTTTAAGACCATTTTTTAATCGATTACTGTAAACAATGCTGCAGATTCACGTTCAAGAATAAGAGAATAATATTCTTCGCTTTCCTCTAATTTTCATTTAAAATATATTCATTCTAAAAGCAGCTATTGACAGCAAGCTAACGGAAACACATACGAACATGCTTCGATTACCATATTTCCAACGTACATACCCGCACACAATAAATTTGTTGTTGTTATCAGAAGCCACGGATAGCATACACGCATTCACGGCATTGCACTGATCACGGGTATTGATCTGTAAAGTAAGTGAGAAGAAAGGAAAGCCATTAATACACACTGTAATCGCCATAAAAATGACTAAACTCAATGGACAAAGCAGCCCTGCATACCGGTCGTTTGACGTAAATCACACCTAGTGTCGCCAGCCACACCAACTGATTAGTGCCAGACCCATTGGCAGGATTTTCATGACCCGGCACATACCTGGCGATCGAACTATCGATCGCCGGGTGCTGTGTTACGCGGTTAGCTGATGCTTTAATTATGTGAATATTTTATATGCGTGCTCGAAACAACTCAATAATCAAGCGGTAAGTCTCAGTACCACGTGCCAGGGATCGGTAGGAGTTTGCTTTCTCGGACCGTTTTGGTTGTGGAGCACTGTTTAGTTTAGTGCTGTTTGGTGTGTAGTATTAGCAGATATTTGTTCCCATTCTATTTGAATTCATCATACAGTTTGCTCCCATCGTTTTGTCTCGTATCACACCCATGGAGAGCGAATAGTACCAATTGTTTACAAACAAAAATAGACAGACGCTTAGGAAAATTTCCATCACCGTCTGCCGTCGGGTTTTCACTACGATCAATTAACTGCGCTTAATCAACCGTTAGGCTAGTTAAAAATAGTTTCATTATTCGGTACGTCCGCTTTCGTTTTGTTTCCGTTTTCCGGGTTGGGTGCCACAGCTCATTACACACTTCTCTCCGTCAGGAGCTAATATTATCACCACTTCCAAATCACATTTGGTGGCATTTTTCCTTATCGCTGTATCCGTCCACCAGTGCGATTAATCATCACGCTTTTAGCCGCTGTTGGCACTGCCCGTAAGGTGAGTTCGCTGCTGTTGCATGTCTGACTGCCGTTGGTATCGATTTGGTAAGCTAAGCTACCCAGCAAACAAAAACGTTATGATACGAATCGGACCATTAGGAATAATTAAATCTATTTACGCCGAATGGTGCCATCCTTGCAGACAATGTTCATACAGCTAGCAGAGTAAAAGCTGCAATGGTAACGTATTTTTTGGAGATTTTTCTTTGTACCACATAAAAGAGTAACAAAATGGCAATCTTGCTCCAAGCCTTTCCTTACAGTGGCAATGGCTGTCGACCATTGGTCTAGGTCTGGCGGCGCGTATGTTCGTGCGACATTTTGCTGGCACCGAGACCGGAACGAACGAGCGATTTGTTTGTTTTTTTTTTCTTGCGGACAATACACCAACTCCAACATTCATTGTCGACAAATATGGCGTTACGCGGTTGGTTGGAGATGACATATTAAATTAAATCAACGTCTTCATAATTGGTGTGTATTACAATCCGGTGGCAGTCAAGTGCAACACTGATTTTTGTCACATTTCTATCGTAGTGCGACTAAAGAGCTGATTGTTCTTAATATTTCTAAAAAATTTTATAATTGTTCCCCATTCATTCCCGTCTTCATCACTTCATTTCGTTTTATTTCCGTGGTCAGTTTTTTCTTTTATTTCGTGGAACTCAATTTTGAAAATGAATATTTTTCTACTAAGCATCGAACATTAATATCGAGTGCATTTGCCATTGATTTAAGTTTGTTGTTTCGTTTGGTTGCTCTACAGCAGCAATACGTTCACTCCAACACAATTGAAGTCACTCCAAGACCGAGAATCCTATTATTAGCCACCAACAAGTACGAGTGTTCGATCAGACAGATCTAACCTCTTTACTGCCTTGGCTCAACGGCTTCATCCTATATCAACTTCAAGTGTGTATCTAGCAATGAATGACTAACATTTGAGGGAAAGAACCATCCCGAAATCAATCCCCCGTACACTCCCGTTACATGAAGTCATCACCCGAATTCGGACGGGCGTTTTGCATTTGCCAGAAGCGGCCGCTGGAGCTGGAACGACGCAGTGCAGAATACACAGCCACGAAATCCGAGACAAGCGTGCTGTACGCAGCAAAGCAGTAGCGACATGCGCCGGTGCATACCTAATTACCCGTCGAATGATCGACGACGGCTACGCAAATACGCCAATACACACGCTCGCTTTCGGGCGAGAACTTGGAATTCCTCCGATTGCACTGCATGTCCGCATGATTGCGTTTCCATTTGTGTCTTCGTTTTTTTTTCAGCGATCGTTTGTCGCCACTTCTACTTGGCTGCAGAACGGTACTGGCAAAACCTGAAACCTGCAAGAATGAGTCACAAGAACATACTTCAGATACGTTGCGCGTTTGGGGTGCTTCGGGGAAGAATTCCAACGCAAAAGGAACGGGATGAGCGAATGTTTCCCAAATTAGCACCCCGGAAGCATTCCCGATTTGAGGAACTGTATTTTGGAAACACAACTTAAGGAGAATATGCATTAATCCGCTGTTGATGGACACAAGAATTATGTAGAATTACTATCGAAGGACTATGTTGTCATCAATGTGTCAATGTTATGACATCACTGAGCAAATATAAACAGAGACGTCCAACTATTCCGATTGTCTTCAGATATTCGATTTCTAACTTCATTATTATTTCTTAATTAAATTTAATTGCCTTACTAATTGAACAACAATTCTTCAAGGTTCTTAGTAAACTTACTTACTACCTTTAAAATCATTCAATTTTATATTAACATCGTTGTTACATGAAAGCCCATAATCATTGTTGAATCTCAGCATAAGTTGTTCTTCAAGGAACGAAGCATTACTTTCTACCGTCGGCAAGACCCACCACTAGAGGCTGTTAAATATAATGGTGCTTCCTGATCGAAAACTTGAGCAGACATAAATCCGGTCCGGGCAAAGGAATTTGCTAAACCTTTCCGTCACCACCGATACAGTTGCTCCGCTGTAGCCGCTCCAGCACTCCAGGTGGACGACAAGCAGCTCATCGTTCTGTGATTCACCCATTTCCTGCTTCCACTAGCCCGATTTTCGGAACAACATCTCGTTCTCGCTAATTCCATTTCCCAGCACTGGGAGAATCCGGAGCTAAGGGAAACAGAAGAGTCGACGTCCTGCAATCTACGGCCCGTCCATCAGGCACAAGCAACTGTCAGGTGCATGTGGCGTTGTAATGCAATTTAGCTTCCCACCATCACATCCATCAATACGGTACACACGGTGCACCTTTCGGAGGTAGACACAGGAACACTCGCACTCTCTCTCTCTTTCTCTCGCGCGCATTTAAAGGCTACGAGGCCGATACGATCAAGCCGTGAAGAAAAGGGGAGCAATACGGAATTCCTTCCGAGCAATCGTGCAAAATCACAAGAAACCTTATCCTGCGGGCCTGACGTGTTAAAATGTGCTCCATCAAAGCGTCGAAACAAGGTCGCGATGAACGGAACCCGAACCTGCCCTCCAAACGGTGGCTGGTGGATAGGTAATTTGACTTTCCACTAGGCCCGAAACCGAAGAAGAAAAACAAAATCTCCCCTGTCTTGGACGCCACAAAATTGGTGTGTGGCAAATTTTGCTGCAGGTCCAAAATGTATCGTCGAAAACGAATTCCCCGGACCGAACCATCATCCATCAATAACTTATCAAATTATCGATCTACCATCCCAGGCCGACACTCAGTGGTGCTTGACGAAAACCACCCCCCTCCCCACCCAGCAAAGATGGTAGGCTGTAACAAACTAGCCGGGCGCAACTCGGGGCACACTCGAGATCGATTGACTGCGGCCATTTACAGCCCCAACGTCAAACAGCATATGTCGAGCGCACTTCCCGCAACAGCCCAACATGAGACCCAATCAAAGTGACAATGGCTGTGCGGCGTTGCTATTATTTCGCACCCATCGGCAAGCATGATGCGGGACCCTATTCCGGAGCCGCTGGTACACGTTCGTGTAGATTGAAGTGTTATGATCGTGCGACATGGTAATACGCAACCGGCAACCAATACATGGTTATTCAATGTTGCTGAAAGTGGTGCATTGGTTTCGATTTGCTCCGAACAAAAAAAAAGAACATCGCACCGGAACGCTCAACGACAGTTGGGGGCCCCTCGCTGGAAACTGATTGGTATCATTCAAATGCGGTAAACACCATTAAATGACAGGTTTGAGTGCATATATTCAGGCCAGAATAAATGGCCGGAAGTATTTGCACCGACAGAGGAAATAGGGCTCGAAAGGTAATCTATTCAACTGCAAGCATTGATTCGCGGCTCCGCAGTTTAGGGTAGAACTCTCCAATACTTATAGCTTCCCTCATATGTCCAAATAGAGTAATGGCTTATCAAAGCTTAGACTATATCTAACAATACTAATGCCAGTCAATAGAAAGGGAAACAGAAAAAAACTAACAAGTAGCAGAAGGCATTAGTACTCATTGCGTCACACGTATGCAGAGCTATTTAAGTGGCTTAGTCTATGTTGCAGCTCTGATTCCACGTAAGCAGAGCTATTTAAGTTGCTTAGTCTATGTTGGAGAAATGTTATTGAAATGTGTGTAAACGTGCGAAGTGAACAGTTTCCTCAATGAATTTACAGCCACTACTACACCACAGCGGTGGCCAATCATGTGATTACTTAATCATTTTCACCCGACGCCCGCTCGGTGTGGGTGGAGTTGCGCTTTTCGCTTTCTACCGACCCATTAGCAACGTCCACTGGAGCGCGTGGCCACCGATCATGCTGTGGGTTGCTCAAGCGAACGTCACACCGACTGATCATCGCTTTTATACAGCTCGCAACAGGCAACGCTTTAACAGCATGAACAAACATGTGGCTAAGTAATAATGAAAAAAACCACCAAAAAAAAAAGTGACCACTACCCGCTCGGACAATATTTGCCTCGAGTTTTTTGTATTGCTCCCAAGTTTGTTCAGCAAACTCAGTCTTTTAATGGTGAAGATTGTTTCCAAAAAAAAACTGTTCACCGTTTACTAATAAAGTAACACCCACCTCGAAAGTGAAGTGAAAATTTGGTCACGGTTCGGGAGTTCGGGAGCGGAGGAAATGTTGCGCACGGCGGACGGTGGTGTCAATGCGGATGTTATGTTCATGATCGCTTTAACATCATTACTCGCTGACTACCCTTTGCGATGCGTTGTAATCGATTTTTAATTTCAATGTGAATGCTGGTTGCAAGTTATTGCAACATACTGCGGTGCGAGGCTTTATGTGTACAGTCGAATCAATTGCATTATGTTACCGTTTAATTATTCAGCAAAGATGACAAATATTACAGCTTGAAATAACTGTAAGGCATAATACAGGATGTTAGAAATGTTAAATAAATATGCAAACAATAAATAAGGTTATGAAAAACATTTATATATAAATATTTAAATCAAATATTCAAACAGTATCTATGTGGAAGTCAAACTATTGAATTCAAGTAAATTGTTGGTATGAGATACTGTATCACGATTTAAAAGAATCTTTCGAGTTCCATCGGTAAAGTTGGAACCATTCTTGTTGATGGAAATGGAGTTAAATTGATTCTGATTGACAATGTTTAACAGCTAAGACGAAAGTATTAATTGAGAAAGCTTTGTATCTTATCAGAATCAATTGCATTCTGTATAAGACTCCACATAGTTGACAAAATTCCTCTTGTGCCTTAACCTATTCAAGTTCAACTTAACGTTCCAAGTTCTCCAACACTCCCACTTGGCTTCGGATATCCTGTAAATTATTTATCAATCATTTCACACAGCAGGACTAGTACCAAGTGCTGTATTGTTTCCCAGTTCGCAGGTCTCAACTATCCAGCTCAAGATAGCGATAAAGTTAAACCAAGTCAGAACAGACATTTGAAAACTTCAAGAATATCACCTCAGTTTGTGGTGCAAAAAGAGAAGATAGTTATCAACATTACTTTCCAGTCGGTGAACTATCTACTTTTAAATATTTCAACTTTCTCATTTCAACTCCAAACTGCTCGTAATATGAGTGTCAAACGCATCATAACTTCAAACCTTGATTACATTAGCGATCGTTTTCCATACTTACTAGCTGTGACATGTATCTTTAACGTCATCCTTTCCAATAGTTCACACTAAACCATCTTGTGATTATCAAGCCACCAATTTTCTCACGAAAAAAGACACACACACACATTTGGTCAATATTTGCGATACGTGACAGAACAACAAAGCAAAAACGCACGGTGACGAATGATACATGGCAAAAATCGATTGCCGTAACGTATCGAATAACGTGCCCCGTCTGTTTGTGCCGAGCATACGTACAAATCATCGATAGCGTAAACAAACGCATGAACTTGGAGGATGGAAAAAAGACACACACACACACAAAACACAACCCCACACGAATGGGGTTTAAACGGATGACCTAGAGACTCGGAGGGAATAGTGGGACAAGATGCTGCACACGGGATTGGGATTGGGACGAGGTGATCGTCGCTATCTTATGAGCCGTACAGTAATTGTACCGATCGTAAAAAAGATCGCAATCGGGTATTATGAATCGTACCGCAGCCGTAATCCATAAATGTAGTGCGGTATTAAATGCATGGCCCGTATGACTCCATCCCCAACCGCTCCCCGGGGTTCCCCGTTAGCCGCCATTGCATGCATAAAAGAAGAAGCGCCGGCCGTGAGCCGTGAACGATGCTACCTTCTACAGTGCAGTGCATAAATGTTTCAATAGTTTGGCCTTTTTTTTATTCAGTGTAACTTTTCTTGAAAAGAGCACCGAAGCGTGAACATATTAAACAGAAAATTATTATAAACCCACACAAGCAACATCCCATTTTCTCTTCACTTTACTTTTATGATTCACCTGGCCGTTATAAATCATTCAGCTTCCAGGGAGTTTAAAACAAAGCAAAGGAAATGTTAATACAAAGCACATTCCATAGAAACACATAACATGCCTGTTTGATCACATAACACTTTCAAACGCTTACATACATATCAGCAAAGCGCCTGAATGACAAACAACTCACAATGGCCAAACAAACAACTCCATAACTCGGTATACCTCTGCGCCAATGGGTGACACGCTTTTTTTGTTGTTTATTCCTAAGTTTAACAAACAATTACGTCCACCAGTGTGGGTTTGACAATTTTAAGTACCTTCCGCGGAACAAGGGGGCTTGTTGGGTGGATTATTAGGTACCGCCGTTTGCTACCGTGAGACAAGCAATGTGTTCGAGTGCGGAATTTGTCAACCGGGAAATGGCTAGATCGTAAAAAAAAACGCATACGCCCATACACACGGCCACTCACGTCCGCAAACAACCGATTAGTTAGGCATGAACGGTACAACAACGGTACGTCTTGCTAATTTTGCAGATAGACTCCAGAAGGACCTTGGGAGGAAGGAGTCTTTTTTCCAATTCCCCAGGCAAGTCGGTGTCCTGTGCGGGATTTACGGCATATCGATTATGCCATCAAGTGCCCACATCCACGAAACCATTGGCACCAGTTCATCGTGCCCCATTGTCACCTTCGGCAATAGTTGCTTAGAAGGTGACACCACATCGGTCGCAGATAATTGTTTTGGCCACTGGGATTTCTGATTATCGGATTATGCAGGTCACCCGCGTGTCGATTCTCGTTTGGAATGCAAATGGGTCATGGAGCTTGTGCTTCGGGAAGGTGTTTTGAGTTTGTTTTGCCACCACTACCTGGCCAGAGGTAGTGCAGACCTGAGCAAGGGAACGAACGAACGATTCCATGCTGTCCCGGTTGGTTGGTAGTTGGTTGGTTGCTTCTAAAAATATTATTATGTCCTCCACGCGACCGAAGAAGAAGGCACAACCATCGTACGGGAATGGTTTTGAGCCAACATACCTTCCCATCCCAACAAGCTGAAGAGGCACCACACATAATGTGGACATAAAAAATACGGTCAAACAAAGTCCTTCCCGCCATAGACTCCGTGAGGTCTAGGGTGTGAGGACTCCGACCACTCTTGGTAACAGATAAACGGGGATTCCTTTCGTGGCATAACAATAACTATCAGTTTATTGTCGTAACACACGGAGCGTAAAATACGAACACGGTTTTGTCGCCTAAATTTTATACGCTAACCTTAATCCGTGGCAGGAATTCGGGTGGGAGGAATTGTTGGGGAGGTTTACGAAAAGAATTTCGCTTTCAGCTATCCAATGTACGGTATTCCTGGATTGCCGGTGGCCTCAGTATTCGCTAATCGGTTTGTTCCGTGATCCCAGGGCCCCAGTCCGTCCGGTGGGAAAGACAGAGTTTCACGTTCCACTAAACAAACCGACGATAATTCAAGATGATTATGACACCAGCAGAGATAATAATAATACCCTCCCCCATAATGTATGCGAAACCATTCACCTATCGCCTCCAAGTGGCAAACACAGACGAGTAATTGGCTCATTATAACGCCTTTTTTCTGCGTTTGCGCTTATATTTGAGATACAGGCGAGTTTAAGCTGAAGTTACAAAACAGTGTAATCTATGGTTTCACCTTATTTGCATGCGTGCAGTTGATTCGCAATAATAAGCTAATGTTTAATAAGCAAAAGGAGCTCTACTTAGAACGAGTACACACAATTGTAGTTAGATTTGTCTGCTCTTAGCTTAGACATAAGCTAAGAAAAGCATTAAACGCAAGTACACAAACCACAAACCTTCCTCAAGTGTGATCGCAAACAAGCGGAGACATGCGGGACGCCAACTAACTTTACGCATTAAAATTAACTCCACCAAGAGAAAAAAAAACTCCAACTTTAACCCCAGCTCGCTTAAAGGGTGGAAATTCGAGTAAACCCTTCGAATGAGGGTCGTCGTGTGGGCCGGTCTGGTTGGGCCTTCGAATCTCGGTCCCGTTCATTCGCGCAAGGCTTCGAGGATAGTTGACTTGACTTTGGTGAAGTAGTTGTCAAAATTAATCGTCCCGATGCTCCCACCCCTATCCTATCCCTACTATTTCCAACCGAATCCACCCCATTTCCCGCCCTGTGCTGTGCTGACCTTCAAAACAAACGGGAAAGGAAATTAGACAGTATCGGGTTGGTGCGTACGTCATTCGTGTGTGGCTTTTAATATTCACTTGGACTAAACTTCCGCTTTCCGTGGCCTTTTTTCCGGTGTCCCACTTCTGGTGCTCGTGCTACCAAACATCACCCGATACCTGGCACCTGGTTCCACCATTCTCGACCCGTTCAAGCTGCAGGTTTGTGGTGCGGCTATTGTTTCTGTTGGTCGTATCAACAACAAAGCGTGTTACGTTGATGTAGGTTACGGTGAATGTAAAGGAAAGCGAAGGCTTTACACCCTAAACAAACAAACGCCGCCAAATATAGTGCAACCTCGTTTCGATGCTGTTGATAGTGCGTCGGTAGGTTTTGAAGATTTGCATATGTTTCCTCCACCCGGAACCTCGGGTACTCGTAAACCGAACCAAATGACCAAACTCCCCGGAACGGGACTCGCAACAGTCGCTGACAATAAAAACGACACATAAAAGCGTATGATATATGTGGTGTTGTTTTGCCGCGGTACAATATATTTACATCCTCGGCGAGACCCAATGGACAACGTGTTGTCACACGGTAGATACAAACACAACACAAAAAATGACAAAACTCCAACTTCAAAACCAAACGTCTTCCAACCAAAAACGCACTTCTTTTATCATCCTAATGGTACGCTGACGTGCCACGGCCATGCAAACGGTATTGCGTTTACATTCCACCCACCGGTTCCAAACTCTCATTGGCCTCATTTATCGTTTACTTCCCTCCATCACCACCACCACCACCACCTCACGGACGGAAGTGGATCGATTGATTGGGAAGCCAAGGAATGCCAAGATGAAAAATGTCATTATCGTTTCGCTTTTGTTTTATGTTTTGTTTTTTTTTTTCATTTGTAACAAAGTTTTCCGAGCTGAAGGAAATTGTGTGACCTTCCTGCGTGTTGGATTGCGATAGTGTACTGCCGCTAATGGATTGATCGTTGGCAGTATGTCAAATTGGTGCTCCCTGGTCGTAAAGGAATGCCTGCAAGCGGTATCGAATGTGTTTTCCGGCATTCGAAGAGCAAAGCTTCTAGCGTAAGCGTTGGGACACTCAAACACCACACACCCTTGGGCACCGGCCGTTAGAGAGTGTGATCCTTCCGACAAACAAAAGGAGCACACGGTCACAGGAGCTAATAAATAAAGCACAACTAATGCTATGTCCTCGTGGCTTTAACGCTTGTTTGAACGAATCTTGAAGTTAAACCACTTTACCAGTACCATCCACCGAGCCCCCGGGAAATTCGCCCTTCATATCTGCATCCCCTCCCAAGCAGCAGGACAACTTCACCCAGTTATGGCGTCCAGAGTAAGCAAACACTAAGCGCGTTGCAGTTTTCATAAGCATCGATTTTGTTCCCCTCTTTTGCAGTCGCAGATTTCCTACCAATTAGGCACACCATTTTGTCGATCCGTCGAGATTTGTGGGGACCGCAGCCACATCCGAGCGAACTCTGTGCAGTCTCTAGGGAGTGACTTGTCACACCGAATTGACATTCGCGTGGCCCGTATGTACGGTGGGGTTGTTCGGTAGTCTAACGATCATAATAACGTTGCGTACATTGCCGGAATCACCATCATACAAGTGAGAGGTCATCGTCATCCGGGTGATATTTGCCAGTGTGGCCCTTGCCTCGTTAGTGAGTGGATAACGCAGAACGGCCAACATTATCCACTAATTCTTGCCGGACACGTAATGGAGGCGACACACCAACAAAGAGGCTAAAACCCTCGTACAGTTTGTGCTCGTTATCATTGTTGTGTGACATCGTGCACGGAATGGTATGTTGCTAACCGAAAATATAATTCTTGATGATATGGTGAGGCAAAGTTTAAAAAAAAACACACACAAAAAGAAAAGAATCTCCTAGCCAATCTAACGCTAGGCCACGGCGCCTTGAGGCTTGTGTCTTGCCTTGCTGCAAGGTGAAGAGAAGAAATAGTTTCCACACATACCAGCAACGCATCAAACGTGCCCGGTGCCCAACGGCGATCCTCCATCAGGAAATGACATCATAATCCGGGCACTCTGGGGTTGGAAAACTGTTCCAAGCTATCGCCACACCACATCGCGCCACACAACAGCAGCACACTGCTTTTTACAGGGCTTTGCTACAGGGCACTGCTTTTTTTTTCCCCGATCGGGGTTCGGAGCATTGGTGGAGAAGGTGCAGAGAACTCGGAACTGTCATTCCGATGCCGCATACGGTGCGAGAAGACACGCAGGGAAAGTTTTGTGGTGAACTTTGCGGACGCCATCCGGCGCCATTCCGTCTTTCGGCGCCTTCTCGTCCTGCGGGCCCTGCCGAAGAACACGACCACGGCACGCGATATGAAAACTGAGACCTGCTGACGATGATTTTCCCCCCAACCACCACACTTTGTAGTGACTGTCCTTTCATTAGGCCCCTTTCGAGTGTAGCCTAGTGCCACCTTCCCCGTAGAAGGAATTTTTATAATTAACAAAACAAACGTACCTATTAGAGGATGAAAAAAAAAAATACATGCCCTCTAGGCAGGCACCAGGCACGGAGACGCGCATCAGCAAGTGAAGGCTATAATAAGTTTATTGGCTTTTTCACGAGCACGCCTTTTCGCTTCCCCGGCCGGTCGGGTGAATGTAAAATGGTGGCCCGGTGTACTGGTTTTGTTTTGTATTTTTATTTTAAAAACTCCTCACCACCTCCACTGGCCATGCATTAAGTTGCCACGTTTAATTGTTTTTGCGTGAAAATGTGATTCATGCCGTTCATGCGATGGCTAACTCCGGCGCACGACGCTTGCGACGACATGGGAAGCACGCGTTCGTTCGTTTCTTGACAGTCCAGAACAGCAGGGTATTTGCGGGTCCAATTCCTTCACCAACGCGCGGAACCGTTTGTGATTACCATTGGACACCCCTCCAAACCCACTAAAACCTGTTGAGGCGTTGTTCCTCCGCGGTCCGTGGGGAGACTATTAACAAACTATCAATCAGAGGTAGTTAATGTGATTTGGCTGTTTGCACGATTGATGGGTGTCAATTAGCTTATTTGATATTGCTAATTTCGTGTGCTGTTTTTTTTTTTTTGACTTGCTTTTTGCCCTTTCCGTTCGATGGTAACGCTTAGCTTTGGGGGGCGGTATGGGTAATAATTAGACTATCCAAAATTATCGAAACTTTCGAGTTGCATAAATTTTGGTGGATGGGTGCAAATAATGATAATTAACGACGGATGGATGGAAAGCTGGCATTTCAACTCTAAATCTCTACAGGAATATCGACACAAGTGTGATGTATCGCTTTCGCACATCCATATTTAATGTAAATATTCAAGATCGCATTGCGGTTCTAGACACACTAAAGAGGTTTTTCCTGGCCTTAGCACCTTATGGACTACCTTTGAAATGTCTCCTTGAAATTGTGGTTTGGAAACTGCGCTCCTTCGAACCAAAATACAGAAATGGATTGTCTGGTGTCATTCTTATGACATGACCAGCCCCCTGAGATTTGACCGTCTTTATGCATTGTACAATAATGACATCAAGGACGTATAGGAGAAAACACTCAGGAAGACACTTGAGTAGATCAGAAGTAGATGTACCATCACAAATTTGATGTTAAGTAAATTTAAGTCATTTTGGTTTTACAGGATAGTGTATTATGATGTCAAGATTCTTTTCATTAGCACATATTTAAGAAGAAGGTTAAAACTATGTAATTTTTTTTTTTAATAATTGTGGTATTTTTAAATTTAATGTTTGCAGAGCCTTAGAGGTTCTATAAAATTGATATTTATTGGTGTCTTGTAAAAAAAAACAATATTATGAATGAAAATACTTAAAACTAGTACTTGACCCAGATTTTGAAAACTCCAATTTATAACATAATATCAATATTAAAAAGTGATATTTGACTGAAAGATTGCCATTTTTATGACAAGTTAATAGATGTGCTGGTTTTATACAAAAAAAAACAAAGCACTATTTCTCTAAAACATATATGCAATACGAACATTATTGTTCCAAAGTCTTGTCCAGAGCAACCCACGCAACCATTAGGCTACAAGGCCGTGTTGCCGTGGGGAAAAGTGGCCAAACTGCACTTAAACTATGTTGCACCATACAAAATCGTGTTGGTTCGGGTTTAGATATAGCCATGAAGACGTAATACCCGGCTTAACAAGCTTAACGATTACCAACATCAATGGCCAGCCGGGGCTACACGCCATACTGCCGATAAGTGTGACAAGATCGCTGATCGTTTTATGGTGCTGTTACTTCACAGCAAACAATTAAAAACAACACCCCCATTCTGTGCGGTGAGCTACGATGGGAGGCCTAAAAATATGTTCTCTTAATCAGCATTCGTATCAATGCGTTTGATAAGCAGCGATAACTTCTCTTATGGGAACAAATGATTAATACCAAACAAATAGCAAACCTATCCTATTATTAACGCAATTGCCTTCTTCTCCTTAGTGTTTTTGTTTTAATGTATGAACAACCATCTTGCCGTCTGCGAGCCGGCTTAAAGATAACTTATCAATAAGATTAGCTCTTCCCAAAAAATCACTTACCTAGAGGAAACTCTAGCCAGCGGAACGAACCGTGAGGTCAACTTCTTTCGCGTACAACTCAGGTAAACTGTTGGGGAAATTAATTTTGCTACCACACGGGATGGAATTTTCAGCTCCAATTGTGCTTTTCACTGCACGTGGCAGAAAGGAAAGGGGAGAAGGCAGAGGTTCGTAAGGCTCACGCCGGCAAACAAGATCCGATGTCGTGAATGGTATCGGACAACCAAATTTTACACACAAACACTACAGGGTTTCGCACACAAACTGCACATAGCCTACGATGGGATGGAAAATGAGAGCGGGTGAGAATTGAACAATAAATTGTACACCACTATTTTGAGTATCTGTTCGATTGGAAAGGAAATGTGTTGCTTCCGGGATCTCCCAGTTTTCCTCACTCACTCAGAGACACACACGCACACACGAATGTACACACTGGGAGATTGCAGTCGTGGCACTGCAGAATTTCCGAAAGCCCGAATGTCCTCTCGCACGCTGGGCTTCGGTGAGCCCACATCTGCAGAGAAAAGCCCACGGAGATGCTGTCAAACGGGTACTTCGAAAAGGGAAAAAATCGACGCGTAAACGATACGACAAAAAAAATGGTATTTACTACATACAGTATGCGTAAATCCCGTACAAAGCAATGAGGGAGTTTTGTTTAACTATTTTCCTGTCCGGTTGGTTGCTAGGATCGAGCAGGCACAGTTTACTTTGTCCCCCTTTTTACACACTCTTGCACTGTGGAAGGCCATTTGTCAAAGTGTTTGTTGACTGCAGCAAATGCACGCAAACCCAGACTTCATTTCGCAGGATTAATTCGTTGCGATCAAGATTACACGCTAGCGAAGGTCACATACGAAGGCGCAGAGCTAATATGCGGGGACTGAACACTGATTATCGCACTGGAAGCAAAGTCTGGATGTAATTATTATTTCTGTTTTGTCTATTGCAGGTATTACAACCTCGGAACCTACTGTCTCCTGTTCGGTTCGGCAGGACGATGTGCAATGTGCTCAAGCCCAAGTGGACAGGTGTGTGTAAAGTACGTAGAAACACACAAACATACAGACAACGCACATAAACGCCCCACGGCAATGACCGTGCCCCTGGAACGGCGTGAGAAAGGATGTACGAATTGCCTTTCTCTTCGGCACGGCAGGGATGTTTGTTCAGCGTTTACGTTCACTCCACCGTAGGACTTCCATTTCTTTTTCCTACACCAAACTTAGCTTAATGTGCCTGGGCACGAATCTCACATGCACCGTGCTCGACACGCATCGATTGCCTTTCGAGTATTGCTTGTGAAAGGACCCATTCACCAAACAAAAAATAACACACACTAAAAGCAAAGAAACAATCCAAAATAGCAACAACATACACATAAAATTGGAAACGCACGGCTTTCACGATGCTCTTGGCACTGGCAAATACGGGAAACAGATCGCAAATCATATAAAACGGCTCCAGAGCGAGCTGGTAGTGGACAGAAAGGGAGTTGAAACCAACAGGAACCAGCCACCGTCCCGGCTGGTTGGTGAACGAACAATCGGCGTGACACACGGAATCACATGAACCGCATCGATCAGATGTTTGCCGCGTACTGTGGACCGTGTGCTGCGAGAGAGCGCACTATTGTTCCGCAGTCGTTTGTACACCGCACAGATAGGTATGCCGGCAACGGAACGGACCGGTGGCAAGGGCATTTAAACCTGCCGCGGCCCTTCCTGCCTGCACCATTTTTCCAACAGCGCCCGGTGAGACTGACAGACAAACTGTAAACAAAAACGAGAGCGGAGAGTCCGCGTGCGAGAGTATGCAAAACCGTTTAAAAGTACAGTTCGAAGTGTTGGTGGTTCGATTTGCCACGACATTCGATGTGCAGGGCTGCTTTGTAATCAACTCGCAAATTTGGAAATTCAGCAAAAAGTAATTTTTCAACGTTTTATTTGTACAGAAATAATGCATGACCATGTCTTTAAATTATTGGTCAGTTGTAGCAATGCTTTTCTGTATAAGTTGGTTGATATTCGAATAAAATATTGCTCAAATTGAATCGAATTTATCGAATAAATTTGCACAAATCATCAACGGTTCTTTCCAGCCCTGGGATACTGTCACGCAAACGGGCTCACTTCAGCAGGTGCTTGCTTGGCGTAATCACAGTGCTGTTCGTACCCCGATTCGAGAGATCGTAGGCAATGTGCTGCACTCATTGCTAAAAGTGTACTCAGTTTCACAGTATCGTACTATGAGCAATCCAGATTCCGTGCGGGTTAAGCTGTTGTTTTTCGCGAAATCTCGGGAACTAGCTGGTGTGTCTGGGGCGGAAGATTTTCTTGTCCCGCAGTCTGAAATCAAGTGTTCCGAGCTTCTCGATCTGATCTGTAATCGGTTCAACCTGTCCATCATCCGCAACAATGTCATACTAGCGCATAACGAGCAATATTGTGCGGATCTCAGTGAAACCATACGCATACGCAACGGAGACGAGCTAGCCGTGATACCGCCCATCTCCGGTGGATAGACCGAGGAACGCACGCACCGCATAACAATAGATCATGAATTATCTAAAGTTAACGTTTGATAAGCTGGATGTCGGAGCGCTGAACGATCAGGTGGCACACGAAAGTTGCGGCGCAGTGTCACTGTTCGTGGGCACGACGAGAGATAACTTTGAAGGCAAATCTGTGGTACTGCTGCAGTACGAAGCGTACGAAGCGATGGCCATCAAAACGATGAACCTGCTGTGTGAGGAGGTTCGCGCTCGTTGGTCGGATGTGGTGCATATCGGCATACACCATCGGCTTGGGACGGTTCCGGTCAAGGAAGCATCAGTAGTGATAGCGATTAGCTCGCCGCATCGAAAGTCCAGCCTGGAAGCGGTACACTTCACCATCGACGAGCTGAAAAAATCTGTCCCCGTTTGGAAGAAGGAACTGTACGGCGATGGCGAGGGCAGCTCGGAGTGGAAAGAGAACAGCGAATGCACATGGTCGAAGAAGTACAAGGACAATCATTTACTATAGCAGACAGTTTCGCAAACCGAACATTACTTTTCATGCATGAGTGATCATATGCAATCATAGATTGCAAAAGGGAGGGAATTTATCTTCAGATAAAAAAAACGAAACACAGAACGAGCTGCAATATGAAATGGAGCTTTGAAAACTTATGCGACATTGCCTTTAGTTTAAGATATTAATGATTAGCGTGCACAAGAACAGCTGAGTCACGTTTCAAGTGTACGATATCTTCCATCAATCACAATGAACGGTAATTACCTATTCATGAACGTAGGCCAACTGAACACAAAGTGTTTTGAAACAGAACGAACAAATGCAGGTTATATTTTTGATTGCTATACAGAGGTAAGGATGGTACATTCTATTAGGGAAATAAAACTGTTTAAAATTTGACACAAAATAATTAAAGAGAACAAGTCTGAACACAAATGATTTCGGAAAGAAATATCACAGAAATACGCTACAATGTGACACCTTGATCATTACATCGAGTTTCGAGTCGTTTTATCGTAGAATTACAGGAATCATGGTTTGAAACCTGTTTAAATTGCTCTTGATAAAACAGTTCTTGGCGTGTATTCAGCACAACTATTGTGCGATGGAATACTGTCCTTAAATGTTAAATATTCCTGAATTATGATTTGCAACGTACGATAACATCTAAAATTGTTGGTGTTTTTTTTTCCAACAAATCGTTTTGCAAACGATATCCAATATTTGTGTCAAACAAACAAAACAATCAGTTCCTGAAGATACAGTGTTGCCAAACTGGTCGGAGAATCGTGGGCGTTCCAAATCAATATTCAAAGCGGTTCGGTATGCTGCAAATTCTTCTGTATTTTTTGAAAATCTGTTGAACAATATTTTATTCAAAAAGTTTTAAATAAAATTTCATAAAGACACAAGATGGAAATTACCCAAAAAAATTACAACATGTACCCTTCAAGCCAATGACAAAAATGACATTTCAAAATGGCATCCTGCGAAAAACCACGCATCCACTGACTGTCCTACCTGGTTTTACAAACCTTGATGGCGGTGATCGATTCAGCTGCATCGTCGTTGTTTGTTCTGTTTTCTATTTTTGTGTACGCGAGAAAGTTTTCCTAGCCGTGTGACACATACAGTGCGAGTGCGGGTGCATATTTTTTTATATTCACACATGTCGATCGGAGTGAATTTACGTGTGACGGGCCACACGTCGATCGGTGGTCGCAAGTACCAGGAGGACTACTTTTCCGTCGCCTATCAGCAAACGGAGAATGACCAAAATCTGGAGTACGCGTACTTTGGAATTTACGACGGGCATGGCGGCGCGGAAGCGTCCCTGTACGCCAAGGAGCATCTGATGAATACGATCGTCAGCCAGAAATTGTTCTGGTCGGAGAATGATGAGGATGTACTGAAATCCATTCGCGAAGGTTACATCCAGACACACTATTCGATGTGGCGCGAGCAAGGTAAACAACGTAGAAGATAACTCACTTCTCTCAACCCACCCCTCCCCGCGCTCGCACAAACACTACAATCCAGTAGCACGAATGCAATTCTGTGGGGGGTTCTTTTTCCAATGTTGGAGGCCTTTCACTTGTTCATTTCCTTGGTGTTGGTTTATCGCTAGCCATAAAGTGGCTGCAACGCTGCATATGGTAAAGAATATGCCTCGATAAAGGTGGCATTTTGATGGTTTAACCAACATCCTGCATGCGTTTTCATGAAATTTCGTGTTGTTTAATTTTCCCACTCATTTAATCGGACAGGTTGACGTAAGCGTACTTGCTCACGCATACCAGCAACCTGACGCATATGTGTGTGTGTTTGTGTGGGGGATAGCATACGCGAACAACACAGCGCTAATGTCAATCAAATTGGACATTTCAGCTGGTTTTATTATTATTTTGCATTTTATGACTGAGGGTGCCTCCATTGGGCGGGAAATTTCACCACAGTTCATGTACCATTACAAGATATGTGTTTTTTTCTGTTCAATTTCCAACAGACAAATGGCCGAAAACATCGTCCGGATTGCCGAGCACGGCAGGAACCACTGCCAGCATCGCGTTTATAAGGCGTGGGAAAATTTACATCGGTCACGTAGGCGATTCGGGCATTGTATTGGGCTACCAAAATGATAAGGAATCGGCACACGACGGCAAGTGGGTTGCGACACCTCTCACCGAAGATCACAAACCGGAAAGTTATGCGGAGAAGATGCGTATTATGAGTTGCGGAGGGAAGGTCGTCACTAAGTCCGGTGTACCGCGTGTGGTGTGGAACAGGCCGCGCATTGGCCATAAGGGTCCGGTGCGAAGAAGCACACCGATTGATGAGATACCGTTTCTGGCCGTGGCACGAAGTTTGGGAGATCTATGGAGCTACAATTCGGCGATGGATGAGTTTGTTGTAAGTCCCGTTCCTGACGTATCGGTCATTGAAATCGATCCAAAAAAGTACAGGTAAGCTAACCGAGAGCACTGCGCGTGGTGAATTGAGAACCATATTTTCTAAATTCTGCTTCTCATCCGACAGGTGTCTCATATTCGGTACGGACGGTTTGTGGAACGTAATGTCCCCGAAGAACGCAGTCGACATCGTACGGAATGCGGAGATGGAAAACATTCGCATCGCGCTGGAGGGTGGAAATGAGTGGAAAAATCCCAGCAAGCTGCTGGTGAATGAAGCCCTCGACCGGTGGAACCGTAGCAACATGAAGGCAGACAATACGTCCGTTGTGATCATTATGCTTGACCCGCCCGGACCACCGAAGCGGGATGTGTTGAAATCGGTGAAAGATACCATCCAACACGTAGCCAGCGATCAGCTCAGTGCTGGCCAAAGTGCGGTGGGAAGCAATATTATTCATCTGTTCGACTGCATCACACGCGGGAAGTCACTACCAACGATGCCGGAAATAGACCGCTTACGGTACAGCAGTGCGACGCATCATAGTCTACCATTGCAGCACAGCTATCAGCACTCACACCACAACGCAGACGAGGAGTTTTGTGATACGGAAGCGCACGAAACTAATCGCCATGCGGTTCATCAGCAGCCTGAACAGCAGCATCACCAAATGGCCCATCTTCAAGCTGTGGATCAGTACAGCCAAGCCCTTCCATCTACCTCGTACCAGGATCAGGATCTTTCCTACACGGACAGCTTTGCCGAATCATACAACACGCTGTTAAACCGGAGCTTTGAAAATACGGACCACTCATACACATCGCTCTTTCATCCGGTCACTGAGCATGGTCTCGAGCAGGATAACGTTGCAGACGCGTACCGTAACAAAGCCACCATGGTGGAGGGAGTGTCGCACGAAGAGGACGATGAAACGATGTACGATTATTCATCCATTTCGTCCGACAGTGAAACAATCGTGACGGATCAATCTCAAGATTCAACTTACTCGCTGACGAACTTGCAAACAAAATCGGAACGTTTGCGGGCGGAGATGTTGGAGTCTTGCAGTTCACCCGACACATATTACCATCAGCAACGCCAGCCGGACGAAAGCACAGCATACAGCACGGGGAATTTGGCCATTATCGAGCACTTTCACAATTATCACCATCCTGCACCGCAAGGGTACGATGAGCATAACAGGAGCATACCGAGTACCAGGGAACCTTCTCAAGAAACGGGAGACATTCCGACTCGGATCGAATCGATTGGCGGTTCTGTGAGAAGTTTAACGCATCACAGCTATCACCAGTACCAGATGGAGCTGGACGAGCAATATCACAATCAGCAGCAGCATCACACGGATTCTCACTATCATGATTACCAGATGGAACGGTACGATTACCGGCATCCGGCCAACAATAATGGCACCGTCGTAGTGCCTTGTGAGGCAACCTGCAGCAAATACACTTCAAAGTGTGAGCCCGTTTCGACCGGAGACTCGTGCGATAACGATGATGACGAGGAGGAGGAGGACGAAAAAGAAACGCCGGAAGCCAGTTCCAACACGGTTGCTGCTGGTGTCCAACCACTTCAGCAGATCATTTCCATTCACGGTCATCGGATTCAGATCAATGAAGTATCTTCCTCGTACGTTGGTTCCAGTGCAGCGAAAGTGCTGCTGTCACACTCGGACAGTGAGAGTACCAGCACGGACCGCCATGGGTACAGTGGCGATGAAGAAAACAGTGCCTCCTCAACGACCTCGTCGTCGTCGGGCGTAAAGCAAAGGGTTGTGCCGGTGCTGGTAAAGCAACGATCGCGCAAATCGGGACCATCTACACGCGTCATAACGATCTTCTACGAAACGCGCAGCAGTCGACGTCAGTCCCGGGCGCGTAATCAATCTTCCTCCTCCAGCTTTACCGATTGTGGCCGCAAACGCGTGGACCTTAAACCCTCACCATTCGGGGGAATTGTAAAGCGAAGGAAAACGTCCACAGTAATACGCGCAACACCACAGCACACCATTGCGCACGAGAAAACCACCACGGTGGCGGACGATCGCACGGATCACACGTTTGTGCGAAGAGCGTTACGTTCGAATGGAGTGGTGAATGCGGCCGGACAATTATTGAGCTGTACTCCTCAACCAAGGAATAAAGTGAATGCCGCCGACCACCGTACGTTGCCAATGGAAAACTGCCACCAGCTGCGACGATCAGGATTAGTGTCGAATGAGTTTGGTGTTAGCACTACCACTCCCAACCGGTGTTTAGCGTTACCGACCGGGCACAAAACGATCGAGAAGGAACGTTTGAATAGAACCGGTTGCAACACTAGGCGCATGAGGCTTGACGATCAGCAACAGCAGCAGCATAGCCTAGGTGGTAAGAAAACGATCACCCGTGAAGCATTAGACCTTTTGGAAGGAACGAAGCATGCGAGACAACTAAGAAGGGCCCAATGACCAAAGGCGTAAGGAGAAAACCCTCTCATATCCCAACCCCGAACCCCGCACCGGCATTGTAGGTGTGTGTCGTCATAGTAGTTGGTTACGTTGTAGCTAGACAAAGGCAAAACAACACGAAGAAACATAAGAAAAGGGCTGTGAGCAATCGTATTTCATTATGAATTTTATTGTCCCATTTTCAAACTCGCAGTTATTCGTTCTCATTTCATCACAAAACAATTGCGGTGTGTTGGTGATCGCACTCTAATTTTAACGCTTATTTAACATATCTTCGCATACCAACCCAACCGGTTAAATGGACATGTCTGTATATGCATGATGGTTGCATTTTGATCATTTCATCATCACCAAAACATGCTCCGTGTTACATCTCCGGTGTTGTGGCATGCGCGATTAATACAATATCATCCCGTGTTCCATCATACCTTCATGTGTACAAAATCATTCACTACTTTTCATCGTGTTGTTTTCAATATTCCCCATTGTTTTCTACATGCATAGTGTTTTTTGTTTTTGGCGCTGCGTATAAAGGTGTGTATTATCAGGCATAAAAGGTATATTAGTTGTATAACTAGGATAGGGATAAATGCTATATTTTTGAAACCGTGCAACGCAGCACAGACAAACCTTGAACGGACATTAATAACACAAGTACAACGGGATACCACATTAGACACGTCTCGGATAGTAGTAGCAAGTGGAAGCACTGAATATCTCACAATATTAGTAGCCAACTTCAAACCTTTTTGTGTAGAGAGAGAGAGAGGCTTATTTGCAAATTGTTACGCATGCATGTATGCAACACTAGGCCAAAGTAGAAGCGAGTCGGTTCCGTGTTCAAGAAGTGCCTGTGACTGTGGTGAAGATCGACAGCAGATCTACGAACCACTCGTTACACTTTGTTTCGAACACGGACCTGCTCGTTTCGATCAATCGTTATCTATCCCGATTTCTTCATGTGTGCACGTGTGTATGTGTGTGTATGTACGTGTGTTTGTAAGTGTATTTTTGCATGCTTATGTTTTATGCACGATCGCAGTTCGTTGATAGTCTGCTACCTTTTCAATAGTTTACGCACATCCTTTGCATCCACCAACAAAGGGCCGCAGTAGGAAATCTTTCGGTTGCAAATGACTCACATGTTACAGCGTGCGCGCCTAGCAAAAAATGTACAGATTTTAGTAGAATTAATATATTCTCAAGAAGTATCGGAGGGGGTGAAAGAGGCCGTAGCAAAACAACGTGTACCGTGCAAGCATAGTTTCTAAGCAAAGGTGTTTTATTATTTTGTTTCTATATTTTATTCGGAGGAAATAAATATTTTGAACTAATATTTTGTTTCTATTGGAGGAGGTAAAGTTTAAGCAAAGAAATTGGAGAAAATTCCTAAATATTCTCTGATAAGATGACAAAACATAAATAACACAGAACAGAACAGAAATAACAGAAAGGAGTGAAGTATGAATCAAACAACAGAACGAAAGGCCTCGTAACATCATCACTTTAGAGTTGTAAACTCCCCACACAGATGATTATCTAGAACAACATCATCATTTAATTGGCCATAGATCAAACTAACCCTGGACAAAGCGCCAGCAAACACGTAAAGAATAGATCGCTCTTGTGTGCTGCTTAGAACCATCAAATATAATTTTATTATATTTCCAACACACAGATGTGCGCAACATGTGAATAAATTAGTTGTCCAATACACTCAACGGTATCGGTTGATCGGTCGGGCATGTCGGAAGTGCGCTCACTCCAGCTCACCTCAAATATCATTATACTGGCTGATGAATGTGTCGTGTATGCGCTGCTTGTTTTCCACCTTCATATCCGCGATCGCCATTATCACGTCGAGCAGAAGCTCCCGGGACAGATCCTGCATCTTCGGTAGCTTTGCCACCTGGCTAAAATTGTGCACCACCATCTTGAGCGCGTAGTTCTTTATGTCCAGCACGTTCATCTTGTCCGACGCTTCCAGTATCTGCAGCACGTTATCGTACGTGATGTTATTTTCCAGATTGTGTTTGCAGAACGCCTGCAGCCGATTGTTGGCAAATCCGTAGAAGCAGGGTGCCTGAAACAGGTACAGTGAATCCTCCGGTGGCATCTTGGTGTCACCGTAGTAGATGTACCTGAGCAGCGAATCGAACGCTTCGAGCGATGGGGAAATGTCACCGATCTGTATGTTGACCGTATTGTCCGCCGGCATGAACGAGCGGAACATGGCCTGGAAGTAGGTGCAGCGGGCGGCCAGTATGGATTTGTGCGCCGGTATAATCTTTTCCTCCAGCACCAGATTGATGTCGCAGAATTCTTTCCCACCCGACTTCAGAAACACTGCCATATCGCTCTCGAGCGTGGTACCGATCGTTTTGTCGTACTTCATGTCCGTCGTGTGTTTGCTTGGATTGAGCCGCTTGCGGATGATCTCCACGATGAGCGGTTTGTCCAGGGCAGCGAATTCGGCCGACATTACGATGTTGTAAAAATGATCTTCCTTCACGATAAACCCGAGACAGTAATCTTTGATGAGCGTTAAGCCCATCCGGTCCGCATTGTACAGCGCATCCAGCACGTTCGATTTTGAGATCTTAAACTCCAGATACTGGACGCACAGTTGCTCCAGCCGGGGAATGTTAAATTGCACCGCCAGCTGATACACATCCATCATGATCAGCACAAGCTTGTGACTAAATGGATCTTTAACTGTGGAAGGACAGGCAGAAAGTATTGGTAACAGGAAAAAAAACGCTAACGAGACTGTCCATCCTACTTACAGACAATCCGGTCGGTGTAAATGTAGTTTAGTACTATCTCAAATGCCTCCGGTTGGGCATCCGGCAGTTGCACCTCTAATATGGGTTGTTCCGCCAACGGAACATCCGTCGTGCCGAAGAGTTTTTCAAAATGCAAATTTCTGGCATCACGTGCCGCTCTGCAATAAGAAGATTAACATGAGTTGGGTTCCAACGACTCGACACCGACTTTAAATGACTTACAATATTTTTGATCGTAAAAATTGTGACCGAGCCACAATCATGGCAATGTGGGCAGAAATCTTTACCTCCTCGGTACCGACAATAAACTGTACATCGCAAAATTGCCGATTCTGGAGAAACTTTCCAAAGTCATCGTGCAACGTACATTTGGGATAGCTCGAGAACTGGAACCGGTACGTATCGCCGCTGCGCACATTATTATCGATCGTTCCACCAAAGATGTACATCGCGTCACCGATGACGGCCGCGGCATGGAACAGGCGACCGCTTGGGATCTGCGATTCCGGTGCCGGCGTTACCGTAGACCATATTTGGCTGTCCAGATCATAGCAATGAAGATCGTTGGGAAGCGTCGAATCAGCCGCTCCACCAAACACGTAAAGGAACCGATCGTGATGTACCATCGTGTGGCCATAGCGTCGTGCGGGTGGTGGTGGAGCACCACGCAGGATGTGTTCCGTTGATATTCGACGCCAGCTGAGAAATTCGAACCAGAACCGTGTAAAATTAGTGGAATTCAGAGTTGGCATGTACTGTGGCGGCTCTCTAGTACGTACGTTTTATCTTTGAAGTTAAACTGAAACAGTGTGTTGGTAATTTGGAGACCACTTTGACCGGAAAACACGTACATGCAGCCCCGTGCTACGGCCACAGGAAAATTACAGCACGTGGGCGGACGATCGCCCTTCTGTTCCACTTCCTCCCATTGATGCGTTTCACCCTGCAAGTGGATTTGAAGTTAGACAATGGAAACAAAGCCGATCATTCGGACACACTTACCGTCAACCTTATTGTCCACATATCGTTCAGACGGGCGTTTCCATCGTATCCAGCGTATATCCACAGCTTGCCATCGTACACAGCAGCACCGTGGGCACTTCTTGCCACCGGAGTGCGTCCTATAAACTTCCACTCCGTCCACTGGCCGTTCTGGAAATTGTACTCGAACAGATCGTTCTTGTTGGTAAGGTTCGAGTTCGAATGAATGTCCCCGGTATACCCGCCGAACACAAACATCGACGTACCGTGGACGACCGCCGAATGATGGTACCGAGGTGCGGGAGGAGTCCCGGTAGCAAACGCACGGCCCCACGATTTATCCTTCACGCCAAACCGGATCAGATCGTTCAGCATGTTTTTACCATTGTCCCCACCGAACACATAGATCGCCTCCTTGTAGGCGACCACCGTGTGCTTCGAACGGCGCGCCCCAACAAATTCATCGCAATCACTCTCCCGCTTCCACTTGTTGGCCGTATTGGAGATGGGCACGTTGGCCGATATCTGTGTGCTCGAGGTGGTGCTGGTGCTGCCGATCGATGCCGACGAAACGAAGCGCCCGGTCGACATGCTTCTCACGATTGCACAATATTGTACGTAAATTCTGTGGCTCTTGTACCAAGCAACCCACTACAGGACGTGGAACTCGCTTCTGCGTTGCTTTGTTTCTCCCTGCGCTCGTTGTTTGGATGGAATCACAACAAATCGATAACTTTTCGTATTTGTGTGGGATGATGATCCAGTTTATACGACGCAGTTTATTTCTTCTCTATTTGTTTTTGTCTTATATTACGAGTTTAAGAGAGATCATCCCAACAACGATATATGACTATTGCTAAAATTATATTTCTGTACCTAAAATACGATAAAAACCCTTTTATATCAGTTTCCTATGGTTTTGCCGCAAAATAACGCGTGAACGGGAAAAAAATGTGTTTGTTTGCCTGGCAACACTGCATCGCGCGTTCAACGTTTTTTTTCATGTTTGAAAAATTGACAGATCCTGCCAGGACCTTTTCTTCTGAAGTGTTGAAAACAAAAAAAACTCCTCCAACATCTTTGTTGCGATGTCGTTGTTCAAGTAAAAGTATTTTGTGCGTGCAAAACAGTTTAATCTATTGTCGGAATTGTAGAATCGTGGCTTTAATGTAGTAAACATGATCTCGAATGCATTGTGCGATCTGGAGAAATGTGTAAGTACGCTGGGCGGGCAAAAGAAAGGCTGTGCCTACATGTTCCTTTCGGTGTTGCGGTTGACGCCTTGTTTTGCGTGTTTCCTTCTTTTTTCTTCATCCCACGTTCGGTAGGTGGACACTGCCGGGGTCCAGCTCGATACGCTCGCCCTTAAACTAACGGATGTGGAGCGTAATTTGGACGAGAATGAGCTAGAGTCGCTGGAAAATGAATCCGTCATGGAGTTGCTGGAGTCCGTGACGGAGGTGAAAAACGAGTATCAAAATTTACGCAAAGATTTGCAGGAGGTGCAGCAGCTGCAGAAGGAAATGACAAACTCGCTCCGCTATCAGTTGCGAAACATGACGCAAACGTTCCGTGGGCTGAAGAAAAAAATCGAATCCAACTCCATACCCGTGCACCTGGTACCGCCACCGGCCGGATCGTCTTCCCGTGGTGCGGGACACGAAGGGCGGGACGGGCAACATCAGCCGCAGCCACAGCTGCCCCAGCTACTGCCCCAGCCGGATCTGACCGTGCACGATCATGGACCGCGGCGTACCGCGGGCATCCTGAAGAGTGTCAGTAAGAACTGAGTAAACCGTTCCCGTGCATCGTTTGGTAAAATTCGAAGCACTGTCCTCGCTGGCATCGATCAGCTCACGACAAGCATCGTCTGCCGAGTGCTATCGGGCATCACGCATTACGTTCCCATACGCTAGTTTCAAAAAAATACAACACATCATCATCGTCATCGTTGGAGTGAGTTTCCAACAACCCCACCCACCACCCACCATGCGAAAGGATAGCGGCGGCCACAAATAGCCTGTCAGAACGGTGCGCTCCGGCTGTCGAATGGGTGACGATCGAACGATCATCTGCTCCTGTGTGTGTGTGTGTGTGCCTGGTTGTGTTTGAAGTATGAGTTAATTTCCTTTATTGCATTCCGTTCCGTTTCGTTTCGTTTGGCAATCATCTACCGGAATGTGGCTTTTAATAATGGGGCTACAGCCCATTCGCCCTATATCATTCAGTCCCTCATCATTTCATCTGCCGCAAGCCGGAACACTACACACCGGCGGCTGCTGCTGGAAAACGGGCCGGAAACTGGAAACTGAAATCCAACCAACCGTTATCGTACACCAGTAATAGTTAGCAAACCGTTAGGCTATATTAGTGGCGAACCTCCATCATCTGTGAAAGCATGCAATTAAAAGCTTCTCGATCGATCACTGTCCCATCAATGAAGCGATGCTACATTCGCGCTTCCATGTTCTCTAGCCATTTAGACCATTTGCTGCAAGCGAACAGAGTGTAATTTTGAGTTAAACGAGCTAGTTTAGGAAGGATATCGGTTGGTGTAAAGATATTCCAAATACGAGATCGAACTACTTATATCTGTCTGATCAGACATTGCCGAACTCTAGTAATCGTACGATCGTTGTGTATGTTCCCCATTTATTTCTATCTGTGTCTGTTTGCATGTGTCTTTCCCATCGATTTGCATTGATTACTTATGGATGTTTCTTAATTTTTTTTTATTTTAAAGCGTGTATTTTTAATGTGAACTAACGCATGCATTAGAACAATGGACAATTTTCCGCGATACAAGTTCCTTGCCACCTAATGGCAGCATTGTTTCCTGTTTTTGTAACTATCCCATTATGCACGAACAAAATTTGACAATGTTATCCGTTAATTTGTAACTGCCACTTATCGTATAAAATCAACGAAAACATGTTGATCTTTGTCCCGATCTTAACCCGATAGGACTTCAATTCCTTTTTCCTGAAAGTTCACCTAACAATAGGATTCAATCGATCTATATTGCATTCAATTATCTTAAAGATAATTTTTCGTTTATCGTCATTTAACATTTTTCCAACAGTTTTAATGCATACGTTATGTACTTTTCTTTGCTTTGCCCCTTTCATCACGTTGCACGCGCATGGTTTAATCGATTGTTTTTTGGTCTATGCATACACATTGAATGAGTTAAATCTGGGGTACAGTAGTAATGCGTGATATGGCCCCCTGTTAAAACCACACTAACGTTTCGAATCTAGCACCTAAAGCATACACACAAAACAAACTCTCACGTGCGCAAAAATATATGTCTTAACTATATTCTAAAGCAAATTCATAGTTCATAGTATACAAAAAAAAAACAAGGTAGATAAATTCATACTGCTAGAGCTGCAAGTCGCGATTGAACTTGGTGCAAATGTTAAGCATCAAATGTAGTAAATGTTAAGAACAAAACCCGTTGTATGGGCATTAGGTAGAGCTTTGTGTTTCATCTCCATTGAGCCCCACAATTGCTGTTGTTGTAGATTAACGGTCATGTATATTCCAATATTTGTTACCTTACTTTTAACGCATTTTGGAGCTGGCTTAACCTGTAACCTGTGCTGTTCGTACTGCTTGCAACCATGCCATGTGTGTGTGTGTGTGTTTGTGCTCCATCAGCTCGTGAATCATGCATCCCCATACATTTCTGATAAAAGGATCATTCAGTTGCCAGAGTGTTTCATTCAACACAACTTCGAATTTTTCCGTACGATGTACACGGAAAAGGTTTTTGTGGGGCAAGGAAGCGTACAGTACGTTACTAAATTAACCATACCAACAACACACGATTCGGTCGAACTGTGAGGCGCCCTGTTTTTAGGACCACCAAGAGTACTATGCCCTTCTGTTGCCCACCGAGAAAGGTGTCCCGTATGTATCCTTGGGGGGCACAATTCCCAGAAAAAAACCTACACGAATTAAGGAAAGGGTCTCTGGTGGAAACGGGAGACATTTTTGGTTTGTTTCTATCCTTGTAGGGCAAACGTGCGCTCGTGCGAATGTTGCGTGCACTCTATGGACAATTTGTACCTGACTTGGTTTGGACCGTTTTGTACCGAACGCATTGGCGAACGTTGCGCGTTAACTACTGCAAACTGTAGCGCACAGCCGGACTGTTGTGGTGGTGTGGCATCCTCCCTTATTTCCACGTGGGCCCCGCTACATCCTCGCGCATTACGTTCGCGCAAATCTAAATAGCACAAGTAGGAAAGTTTGCAGGAATTGGTGTAGTAAGTCAAACAACTTGACAACAAAAAAGACTGTAGTTATCAAAGCTAAGACCGGGTTTAGATGTTGGCACCTTGGAATGTTAAGGTATATTGCCTAGATACAATTGTGCTGCACTGTATATCGTTGTATTGCGCAAAACACCTTACGCGGCACACTACTAAAAATTGTACTGCAACAACCGTCAATAATTGCGCACAGAGGGCAATGAATAGTAGTAATTAGTCTCGGCAACCACTCACTTATATTCTTTAATTAAACAATCTTCAGTAGTATTCCACTGAACGATTACTAGTGTTCCTGTTCACAATGTCGACGCGTCTCATTCTCTCGTTACATTTAACACAGACCACGTTTGTTATACGAAACTTGAAATTCTTGCAGCAAAACTTTTGTAGGAATTGGAACAGAATAATGTTACATTATGAACACGGAAGGTTCTTTGCACACAAATCGGCAATGAGTTTTCACTTGCAGATCCTGATAATAAATGTTTCAATTGTGAAATTTTGAAATAATATTGTTTTTATTTATTGGGTCATTCGACTGACAAGCATGCTCGATAACGTGTGAAACATTTAGAACATTATTTGGAAGTTACGACAGCAGAACGGGTAAGAGGAGTTAAATAATGGTGTTCGTTAATTGTTCTAGCACTAAGCATCCTAGCGGGCGTCGGGAATAGCGTTGAGAGAGTCGATAAGGATGAAACGCCGAACCCTGACTGTCTTGTGAAACACCGTAAGCTGCGCGAGATTGTAGCCAAGCCCCACTGAATAGAATCGGACGATGAGGTATGATCTTATCCAGAACATCAGTGGTCTAGAGAGAGAGCAAGAACGTCGTGTTTCATGTTACATTGTAAATAAAGTACAATTTAGTCAAACGAACGGTATGTTCATCGTTATATGATGAATAAAACCGTTAGTTTAAACTTCCATCATTGAAGCATTTGTTCCCAAATGTCAATTTTCTTCATCGTTCGTTTTCTTCCTCTTCTCGTGTATGGCAAACGTCACATCGCTGTAGATGAGCCAACCGCTCGCAGTACGTCTGCTGATCGCTTCCCGTCACCAGTGGTGTCTGCGAAAAGAGATTTTACAGCAAACAAGCAGCAATAATGGCGGAGAATAGAGCGAGTGGGAAAAAAATCACCATTAACGTGAAAACACCAAAAGATAGGAAATCAGTCGAAATCGAAGATGATGCTGAAATCAAAGATGTAAGTGCAGTGAGTGGAAAACGATTCCATTTTCGCCAAACGCGACACGGTGATGATGGCGGGCGTGTGTGTTTTTTTTTGTGTGGCACCGACGGCAGCGTCCCCGTCCGTGTGATGATGGTGTGGCGTTAAGTGATTCGAGAATTTTCTCGTATTCTGAAGTACATGGTTCGGTCTGGTTCGACTTCCGTTCTGGAGTGTTCCATATCCGGGGCCTCGTTTTATCGGGTATTATCGGTAGTGTATGGTGCAATGAAGGGTCGTTAAGCCATAGCGCGAGGCCCTTTCGGAGTGAGCAGAGAGTGACTTGGAAAAATCGAACAAAAACATGACACATGGCCGTGAGTGTGTGCGTGGGGGCTCCGTTCGCTGGAGTGGTTTATACATTGCTTACTCACACATGCACGAATGCATTGCCTACTGGAATGAAGGTTGAAAATGTTGGAATGTGTTTATCACCTCTAGCAGCAGTAGCAGCAATAGGAGCATTACTTAATTGAATATAATCCTCAACAAGCGAGGGACAACATTCGGATGTTTGGGCGCGTGAATGATGCAATTTAAAAATGATTTTCACGTTTTACGTTTTACGTGTTCTCTCTCTCACTCTCGATTGCAGCTCAAACTCATAGTGGCGGAAAAGTTCGAGACAAACCCAGAACTGGTGTGTTTGATTTTTGCCGGAAAGATCATGAAGGACACGGACACGCTCAAGACACACAACATCAAGGAAGGGTTAACGGTGTATCTGGTCATAAAGGCAGCACCGCGTGCAGAATCGGAGAGTGCACGACGAGCACCGGCTGACGTGTCCCAGACACCGTTCGGATTGAATCAGCTCGGTGGTCTCGCTGGCCTTGGTGCACTCGGTGGTAACCAGACCAACTTTATGGATCTGCAATCGCGCATGCAGCACGAGTTGCTAGATAACCCGGACCTGATGCGCACCGTGCTGGACAATCCGCTCGTCCAGCAGATGATGAACAGTCCGGACACGATGCGCCAGATACTGACCTCGAATCCACAGATGCAGGAGCTGATGCAGCGCAACCCGGAAATATCGCACATGCTGAACAACCCGGAGCTGTTGCGACAAACCATGGAGCTAGCGCGTAACCCGTCGATGTTGCAAGAGCTAATGCGCTCGCATGATCGTGCCATTTCCAACCTAGAGAGCGTCCCGGGCGGGTACAGTGCGCTGCAGCGAATCTACCGCGACATACAGGAACCGATGATGAACGCTACCTTCCGCAATCCGTACTCGGGCGCGTCCGATTCCGGCAGCACCAGCGGGGGCGGTGTCAATCCGCAGCAGGGCACCGAAAACAGAAGTCCCCTGCCGAATCCTTGGAGTAGCGCAGGTAGTGGAACGGCCGCAAGTGGTGGAAACCGTGGTACGGGCGGTGGTGCCGGAACGGATGCTACCGGTACACCGCTCGGTCTGCTCAATACACCGGCCATGCAGAGTTTGATACAGCAGATGAGTGAAAACCCGTCCGTGATGTCGAACATGCTGAACTCACCGGCCACTCGTAGCATGATGGAAGCGCTGAATGCCGATCCGGCAATGGCCGCCCACTTGATGAGCCAAAATCCGCTGCTGGCCAACAATCCGGGATTGCAGGATCAGCTTCGTACGATGATGCCACAGCTGTTGCGACAGATGCAGAATCCTGAGGTGCAACAGATGGTCACCAATCCGCAAGCATTGAATGCGATCCTGCAGATCCAGCAAGGCATGGAGCAGCTACGTTCGGCCGCACCCGGGCTGATGAGTTCGATGGGTATCCCACCAATGCCGGGCGCACCGCCATCGACCGGTGCGGGTGCAACGAACACGAGCAGTTCAGCGGCCGGAACGGGAGCGACCGGTGCCGCCGCCGCCGCCGGTGCACAGCCACCAAACAATGACGGTCTGTTTTCGGAGTTTATGGCCCGCATGATAAACGGGATGGCGTCCGGTACGTCCGATACGAACATTCCACCCGAGGAACGCTATCGTTCCCAGTTGGAGCAACTGACGGCGATGGGATTCGTCAATCGGGAAGCTAACCTGCAGGCGTTGATTGCTTCGTTCGGTGACATTAATGCGGCCGTCGAGCGATTGCTAGCCCTTGGTCAACTGTCACTCAGCTAACAATGTGCGCCATTGACGAGAATTGAACTGGGTTGAGAGAAACTGGAATTCGAACACTAGCTCTGGAGCAATTTTTGTTCAATTAGCAGATCGATCATGTTTTTTTTGTGGGTGGGAGAGAAGAGGGGGAGGGGGGGTAGTTTGAAGGGACCGATCCTTCTTCGGCAGGAACGAACGCACGGAAACAGGATTTGTATGGATGTATGTGAAGCGTTTATTTGCGGCGACTTTCACGATTTGGGTGCGTAATGTGGGGGAAAAAACTATAAACTATACATACTATCGTAAGCAGTCCTTTTTTCGATATCGACGTTCGCGTACGCAAATGTCAGCATTTTTAAATTCGTCTAGTTTATTTTGGTTTTGCTCTTTTTTCTGCTACACCACCCTTGGTAAAGGATATATACTTTCAAACCGCTAGGAAGGGCCGATAATTAATTAAACACAAAGACAAGTGGGAGGGAACAACACACAACAACTAGACATTCTCTACATTATAATAGTACACGCTTCAGTTTTCACATAGGAACGCGGCTTACCGGGACGCTTGGCGTTCCTTGGCACTGTTTAATCATCTGAACAAGGATGATGGATGTCAACGGGAGGAAGGAGTAATTTTGCGTGAAAATCCGTTCGATAAGGATATGAAACACACTTGAATGTGTATGCTTTGGTGACAATGTTGTTTTTACTCTAGGGCAGAAGCATAAATGGAAAATAATATTCTTATCGCTTTCTTTACCACACAGTTTTTCGTTAGTAAAATTCGGATCAAAACGGTGAGGATACCCGATTCCCCACAAAGACGTGAAGTAATTCTAGAGAACAAACTAGTACCACCACACACAACACACACGCATACACTTTCTGTACTTTGTCGTAATTAAATGTGAAACAGATGCAAATGAAGATTTAAAAGCCACACTTTAGAGAACAAAAAAAACCCTGTCCAGCTAACTATTCGGCATGATGTAATACGACACAGTAATACACACTTTTTATCTTGCTCTGACTCTGGAAACACACACGGAATAGAAAATTCAATGAAGCGAAGGTTTGCTCTCAGCAGAACAGAGGAAACGAAGCAAATGTAGGAACTCAACAAATGGATGTATTTGTTGGTTGGTTTGGTGGTCTATTGGTGGATTGCGATTTCAAAATAAAACACGCTGCGATGTCTAATTTTTCCCATCCCCTATACCAGCGTCGATGGATAGATATACCTATAAATATATGAATATATACATACATTACTAGTATATTCAATAAACAGTTAAACCAAGTCCAAGTTGTAAATGGTTTTTTTGTGACTTTGATTTCTTTCTTTACTTCATCTTGGGTGTAATAGTCTCAGAAAACAGAAACATGAGACCATTGGACTACGTCTTGTTCAATGGGTTGATCGAACAACTAACTTTTGTTGTGCTAAATGAGGGGATTATCACAAACTTAGCCGTCTTATCATATCAATATCATTTCCTACTCTTTGAATCTATAATTTTGTTACATTCTGCCACATATCGCTGAAATTGTGCAACGCACTGTGTAACGCCTGACGAGGGTTACGCGTTACATATTTGAATTGAATGATAAATGTCACAGCCAGTTGTAGTTTACGAAGAGAGCAAAAACATGTAAACAAAGGACCATCAGCATTTGTCGTACAATTCCCAGCGATTCGCCGTAAATATGGCCTCGTCTGAAACCGCCCAGCGGCCGGATCCGTTCGAAGGAATGGACATTGCGGAAACCGACTTCTTAATGGACGTTGAGGGCCGGAGCTGTTGTTCTCGATGTGGAAAGTCACGCAAGTTTTTCTGCTACACATGCTACGTCCCCGTCGGGGAAATAGAATCCCGTGTGCCTCGCCTTACGCTGCCGGTGAAAATCGACGTCATAAAGCATAGGAATGAGATCGATGGCAAAAGTACGGCAGTTCATGCAGCCATCCTTGCGCCAGATGATGTTAAAATATACACCTATCCAAACATCCCCGACTATCGGATGGAGGAGGACGTTGTGCTGATATTCCCCACACCGACCGCGCTGACGGTGGCCAGCTTGTTTAGCGGCGAAACGTACCAGATGAAGGAAAACTATGGCCTTCCCAAGGGATATCATATGGGTACGCTATTGCGCTTTCGCTTGAACGACATCGTGGACACGCACCATCAACCGAATGGGTCCAGTTCGATCGAATGCAACACAGGCAACTTCCCTGTGAAACGGGCCGTGTTCATTGACAGTACCTGGAATCAGTGCCGTGGTATATACAAGGACGAGCGACTGTCGTGTTTGCGTACCGTTGTGATACAGAACAGGATTTCCCAATTCTGGCGCCATCAGCGCAACAGTCCACGCTGGTTTCTTGCGACAGTCGAAGCCATACATCAGTTCGTGCTGGAAGTGCACATTGCTGCCTGGGGACTGGACAGCCGGTACCGTGGACTGGATCACATTCATCTGAAAATGGATCAAATACCGCAGGATCGTATTTTTCATCCGAGCGAAGTGAGCCCGGACGGAGTCCAGCCGTACAATGGACAATACGATAACTTACTGTTCTTCTTCCGTCACATGTACAATCTCATACATAAGCATTATGATCACGAGAAATTAAAAGCGTACAAACGGCCACTGTACTAGCGCAATCACATTAAAACACTACTCACACTGCGTTTTCCGACAAACAGGGGAATGTCAGCCCATAGTACGGTGTGTTTTTTTTTATTAGTATCTTAACCATTTAGCCATCCGAAGCACTAGTTTTTCTTTTTCTTTTTAGTTTCATCCGATGAGCTCTGCGTTGTTTGCGGATCGGGGCGAGGCTTTTGCCAGTTTAGGGGCTTCTTACGATATATTGGCCATGGTGGAATGGTGAGCTACATTTGCGAGGACACAAAGGATTGCGGATTAAAAAACCAACAAATCATATCGATGTTACTTTGCGCAAGTTAAGCTACTTACAATCGAAGCCAGCAAAACTCCGGCAATGAGAATGTACACCGTTTGAGAAAATTGCTGGATAATGTAGCCCCACACTAGTCCTACCGTACCGAACAGCGTAATGATGATGCGGGAAAGCTTCTCGGCCCTTCCTTGGCCCTCAAAGTCCTGCAAAATGGTTGCAGAATGGTAGTGCGAGTGTGTACGGAATTGCAACGCGAGAATATTTACCATATGTGTAGCGATATTCAGCATTTTCTGTAACTATAGCGGCTCACAAATTAAAGTGCCAAGTGTACATCAACAAAACAACACGTCAGAAACCTTCGCCCAAAGTGACAGTTTCGAATTGGTTTCTCGGAAATGTCATTTGCATGAAAATGGTCTGGTTCAGGCTGGTTCATCGCAAACGACCTGACATTTACGAGATTTCAAAAATTTTGAAATCGCCTGTATGGCCAGGTCGTCAGTCCGTTTAAAGGAAACTAGGTCTAGGGTTGCGCTCCTCCATCCCCGGCTGTATCCAATCTCCGACGGTTAAACTTAACCTTGATGTATTCATCGAGCTCTCTGCGCCACTCTACTCGTGCCGGATCTGATCACTGACGGCCTCTGGACATATGTACATATCACTAAGAAAAACTATGAAATGTATTGAACTGTACATGTTTCAAATCTTCATCGCAAAACATTTGATATTCAACTTCTCGCAAATTGTTCAATTTGACCCAAAATGCACTCTATTTCCTCCCGTGCCAGCAACTGTCAAACTGTACCAAATGTACTGACCGTGCGCTTCTCTACCACTTGCCCACATCTGATATAAAGCAAGTGCAGTTGGGCGATAAAAAGAAAACAAAAACAACTCATCTGCCGCAACGGTTGCATCGTGCACTGGACCACTCCGGTTGTGTGTTCACATTTTTTTCGTTGCACTTCTGTACATTGTATTCTTCTGTTGCTCGGTTCAGCTTCACTAGCCGTTAGTGCCATTAGCTTTGTCGCGTTTACTTAGTTTTAGTTAAGTGTGCCGTGCTATTTATATTTGAACGTTGTTTCCGTTCTCGCGGTTCGTGTGCAATTTTTGTTTCCGCTATTCCGGCCACAGTTGCAAAAGTGTTAAAAAATAATGTCAAAACCGAACGTTCTAGTCCTTGGAGGTAATTAAGCGCAAGAGCAATGTTGAAAGGGGAGGTTTTCGCACTTTTGTTCCAGAGTTCGGTAACAAGAAAAGCGGAATGGGGAAAAATCTCGTTGCGCAACAATCTTGCCAACGAACACAATGCGGACCCGGTTCATAATTAAGTTAATGTCACATAATTGCCACTCATGATCGATATTCTGCGCATCGCACATTCGCTGGAACGTGCCATCCGGCAGCAGCAGAAGCCGGTTGTGTTGCTGCTTCCAAAGCCGGTTCCTGAAGCGATAATCACGGTTCAATGCCACTAGGGAGGGTAGAGAACCGAGATCAATCACCGATAGGGACAGCTGAGAAGCTGCACTGCATGGTTGCGTTTGCTTTTTTCTGCTTTTTTGAGGTACTTTTCCCCTTTTTACTTTGTCTAACTTCGCAGGGTGCGGATTTATTGGCCGTCATCTAGTTGATCATCTCGTCAGTCATGATCTAGCGGGGCGCATTAAGGTGGTCGACAAGACGCCACCGCTGATGGCCTGGTTAAACAGCAGACACACGCAAGCGTTCGCCAACGATCGGGTGGAATTTGTGAGCGCCAATCTAATAAACCTCGCTTCGTGCCAAAATGCTTTCCGCATGGAGGTGGGCGAACAACCGATCGATGGGTGCTGGGATTATGTGATAAACTGTGCGGCCGAAACGAAACCCGGCCAAACGGATCCCGTCTACCAGGAAGGTATACTGAAGCTAAGCTTAAACTGTGCAACGGAGGCTGTGAAGCATAAAGCGAAGCGCTACGTGGAGCTGAGCACCGGAAGCATGTGGTCGGACGAGAAGGTCCCACAAAATGAGGACTGTCCCGTCGAACCGTGGACGATGGTGGGCAAGTACAAGGCGAAGGTAGAACAGGAACTGATCGCCATAAAGGATTTGCCCTACACCATACTGCGGCTGCCGATCTGCTATGGAGTAGGCGATCGAAAAGGATTGAGTACGTGCTTTGGCCGCTTTACCAGAACTGGACCGTTAGTATATGGTCTTACTTACCCTGTTCTTTGTTTTAGCGCCTCGCATCATTATAGCGGGAATTTATAAGCACCTGGACGAAACGATGAAACTTCTCTGGACCGGAACGATGAAGATGAACGTGGTGCACGTGGATGACGTGTGTGGTAGCATTTGGGAGCTATTGCAAACCGATCGTACGGTGCGCGAAACGATCAACGTGTGTGATGACAGCAATGCTACCCAGGCGATGATCAGTGAGCTGCTTGCCGACATGTTTGGCATCAAAATCGATTACTGGGGCGTCACGATGTCGAACATGACGAAGCTCGACATGGCCGGAGCGATCGAGGAAATTAACGACCGACATCTGGGGCCGTGGGCCGAGCTGTGCCAGCGAGACGGTGTGCAGAATACACCGCTAACACCGTACATGGACCAAGAGTTGCTTCTTCACAAGCATTTGCATTTAAGCAACGAAAAGCTAAAGTCTTACGGGTATAAACTGCGTCATCCACAGATTACTAGGGAGCTGCTGGAGGAGATAGTGCAGGATTTCATTGAGATGAATCACTTTCCACGTACTTTGCTTGCTTAAAACGTATTGTTGAAGTTGTTCCTACCCCCCACACACACACACACACTCGTATAGATTGTGTGTGCTATTACGTATTATTCTTATCTATTCCTACATCTATAAGTACGATCTCGCGCTGTAAGACAACGAACGAAGCAGCAGCAGTAAGAAAGAATCTGCTCTGATAAAGGAGGAAGAAATCACCGTAACTTAAACATTTTACACACCGAACGGTGCCGAACGTACGGTGTCTTTCCACTTAAACGCCTAGCGTACGCATTGCGAAAGACACTGCAGTTATCCGTTGTACTTTGCGCTTCGTGATCTCCTCTCGTTTTGTCCCCTTTAACACCATTCCAAGCCGGTGGCGAAGGTGTGTGATGATTATGATTAGTGAAACTCAAGTGTGACGAACGAGCAAAGTTTGCTCCAATTAATTAGACGTAATCATTTCAAACGGTGTTTTATACCCACACAGTGCGTATTATTATTGCAAAATTGTGAAAACGAACCATGTGCCTAAACGAAAATTTTATGATAAAAACTAAAACCACGCATCGACGTGGGCGTTAAGCAAATAAAGTATATAAACATGCATAGCGTATTCATTAAAAAAAAGCGACCAAAATATTCCATTTTTCACCCTGTCTGGTTCAGTTCACTAGTAAGTAGTTTAGTAGAATCAGCATCAAGATATTTACGGCAGCCAAGGGAAGAACAGTGAAAGAAATACGGATCGTTTGTACCGACTGTTGCTCATGTTGGCCGGGTACGATCGCGGAAATATCCACTAGTGTTTCTGAAGTTTATCACTTTTATACGGAGTGTGGCGTACCTATAAATGATTGTGATACTGTTCTGATAACAATTTCGGAACCATTTCGAGGTATTTGTATGGTAAAAGAAAGAAAAACGTCCCGACAAGGGAGTTCTCGACTGCACTTTTTGAATGTCTTTCAGATATAGTTCTGGCTTTGTTTTATTCGTAGAGCACAATTGGTTAGAGATTAATTTGCCGCCATCCATTACACGTTAAGGTGCTTCTTTTCCTCCTCAGGGGGGTAGTGGTATATGATTTCGATTATTTGTAGTGCGAATATTTTGCGAAAATAACAACACTGATGAATGATGGAATTCAATCAAGAGCGGTGGCCATTTAGGAATCGATTTACAAGACCTTGTTGTGTGTTTATTGTTTTGCAGAGATTCGTGGTGTTTAGTCAGGGGAATTAGCGCGCTGAAAACGACACTTACAAGTTAAACTGTTGTAACACACCACCACTCGGTTAGCGGCGATGGTGTTAAATGGCATCAAGGTGTTCCTTCTTAATGGGTGGAAGAGTGTTGGGACAAGAGCCCCAGTGCGAATTCCAGCTGCAGACCAGATCATTCATAGTGGTTATAGAAACGTGTCGTGTAAATGTGCAGATAATTCATGTTATCGCATCCCGATACAGTTTCGTGTTTTAATATATGCACGCCTCTCTCCCTGCAAGTGACTTTACTCCTAACCTAAGCATCTGTTCCAAACGGGAAAATATGGCCTTTTTACCGCACGCACCGTAACGTTTGTGTGTAGCATTTATGCAAGAACATATGTCGTTAGTATTGGAAAAGGACACAGATATCACCCAAAACACGAACGCGAACGGGCCTCCTAACGCAACCACTGCTTGCTAGTCAGTGTGAGCTGTCGAACACGGTATCGGCGTTGGGTTGTTTTATTATTAAACGCTATTTAAAAACGGAACGCGGGCTCCTTGATCATCAGTGTCCGTCTGTGCAGAATGAATGTATGACCTCCTCGTAGATAACCATCGTATGTTAAGAACTATGTTAACAAACTTTGCAATTCAGTTTTAAGTGATTCATCCGCGCATATAAGTACGATTTGCTTTTCCTTCTATTTTGTGTTACTGTTGTATCCCACTGAACTGATCGCTCCCGTAAAATAGTTACAATATTTTAGAGAAAAATAAAGAAAACATCTTAACAACAGTTTTTGAAAACCATCTTCCTTTTGTCCTTTACAGTTTTGTGTGTGCATCGTGTTGCTAATGATTGCATATTTTCATCAATTTTACCTTAAAAAAGCATGTTTCGTTAGTATTCATGAATGTGTTTTTTTTCTCCCACTCTCGAGTAATTTAGTGCTGTGCATCTTTATCTTTGCGTTAGCCTCAGGTATGCACACGGCAACGGAGTGCATGCTCTTAAGAGTGTGTTAAGAATTCGTCCTTCTTTTGGTTTAACGATAAGATCAACGGTCGAAGAATGTTACTTATTATATTAATGCCTTTTGACCATTTAAATATCCTTACTGACCTAACCATGCGCGTGCTGTTTGTTTGCTTTTTGCTTTCATTGTAATGAATTGCTTGCCCCCAAATTCTTAACACGAAAGAAAACTTAAAAAATACACTCATACAGTAGAGAAAACTTGGGAAGCAAAATTAAAATAAATGCTTCTTGCATATGAACTCTGTTTAGAGGTGTGAAAATTCCTATTATGATTATTTCTATGACCGGTGGAAGGTTAATGTATGTTAATAAACAATAAGTGATCTTTCATTCGAGAGCCGGCTATGTGAATTGCTGCAAGTTACACACTGTAAATCCACTTCCACAACGCATAGAACGCACATTTTATTTTATATATCATTATTACTTAACTACATTGGTCTAGATAATACGATAAGTGTAATGATTGAAACAAACAAAAAAGAAAAACAAAACTATACAACGTAATGCTAAGCATAAAATTCATCGTTTCGCGTGGTTTTAAAAACGTTTTGATAACGAAGTGTTTCACAGACTAACGCGCAAAGAGACATATCAACAACAATGTGTAAATATAGGTGTGTAAAGCATGTTGCCTCTTTCCTAAACAATTACGAACAAACAAAGGAAGATTGTGGTGAAACGAGAGAAATATTAAAAAAAAAAAACACTGGAGACAGCTTACACAACACCACCCAAACCCACAAGTCTACCTATTTGACGATTCTTGCATCCGATGTGCTATGAAATATGGCTCTCGTATTCCTCGCAATTTAATTAACGACGCAAACACAGCGGGGTTGATGTGAGAGCGGTTCTAAATGTGAAATTGTAGCAATTTTTTCGTGCCGTGTGTCTGGCCTTTGCTGGTGGATGGATGGATGGATAAAAGAAAGAAACAACGCCCTCTCTAAAGGTAAAAAGGTGTAGAAATTACCCTACTACTAATCCCACGCACGGTTCTCTCATCGTCATTCGCAACGATACGCGATGCAGGGTGTTGTATGTTTAAGGGTGTAATGGTGCAGATAATTGCAATAGTTTTAGACGAAGCTTGCAGGACGACAACGACGATGCCGTGTGCGCCTTGTTTTCGGCCCGTTGTGGTGGTTTGGGTAAGAGTTACGAGTTTCGTTAGTGCCGCGCGACTGGTACCGATCATTTCTAGATGGCGCGCGCGCGCGCGCACATGACCTGAGCCCCGGCTTGGTGGAAGAGGGTTAAACGGAACCCGTGGCGAGGGGGGATGGGAGCGGGGCTTTAAACATCCACGACCATCTTTTTGTGTATATCCGTATTGCCCACGACCGAACAGAACTCGTCGAACGAAATCTTGCCATCCTCATCCTTGTCGGCGAACACGATCGTCTTGTCCACGATCTGCTGCAGCTGCGTGTCCTTTAGGTTGTTACCGACCATCATTTTTAACACCTGGTCCGCGTGGAGAGTGGCAGAAGCAGGGCGGAACGCGCGATAGTGTCGAAACATGAAAGGAAACATGATTTTTGTTTTGAAAAAGCGGCAATATCTACACATGCCTGAGATTCTACGGTCGCGAACACGCGGGTATTCAAGGTAGCCCGGAACGATGAATGATTATTTTTAGCATTGATTCAACGTCTCCTGCTCTACCGCGTAGCCATGTAGGACCGCGCACGTTCGGGAGCTACTACTTTTGGACGCTACGAGCGAATAATATCGCGTGCATTTCAAAACAAAAAAAAAAGCCCCATACGGTTCTTTGGTTCGCTTACCTGAAACAGTTCCCCGTTCGAGATGTAGCCATCGTTATCCATGTCGTATATTCGGAAGGCAAATTTCAGCTTCGATAGTTTGTCACCCTTTACGCTAAATTGGGACACTCCCTGGATAAATTCCTTGAAGTCGACCTCACCATTACCGTCCGCATCGAAGATGTCGATCACGCGCTGCACTAGCGGGTTCTGCTGCAGTTCCGGCAAGGACATAAACTCATCGATGCTCAGGGCGCCCGAATTGTCGAGATCGAGTTTCTTAAACCGTTTGCCCAACCGACGGATTTCATCCGCGTCAACTGGAAAATAGTAATGCACATTTGAATTATCATGTGACACGATGATGACAAAATGCGCGTTCGCTCTCGCTCCCTCTTTGTTGCTCGTACGTGTGCGAGATGTTATTTGACCCATCCGGAATTAGACGCTTCTTAATTAGCACTATTCTAACCGACTATTCGGAACGCACAAACAGAAAGAGATCCTCTTCGTTTGCTGGATAAAAGGAAACTGAGATTGATTCTATATCCAGTTCAATCGGTAGGCGACCGAAGTGAAGCATGGACTTTGGTACCCGGTTCCCATGGTAGCGCGTCTTCCCAAATCAAGCGCTTCTTCGCTAGTGTGGAACGGCCCACGCGGCTTTTTCATAGAACCGAGTGACAAATATCTGGCAGATGTAAATAATACGCGCAAATGAGAAGCAACACAAAAAAACATTTGCGCGCGAGATGGTCACCGTCCGGAATGATCGTGCCGGATTGCCCGTTCAGATAAAATTGGCAAGACATGCGCGCCATCCCAATGGCAATTGAGTACCGACTAAAGTGTGTTACTAAAAGTAAAAAGAATCATTTATTAAACGTTACAGGGCGATCGTCGTATGTGGAAATGTAGTAAGGTTTTCTTTTTAATTAATGACACATAAAATGCCTAACAATGACACCAAATTAAATGTGTTTTTTTTTTATCAAAATGTGTCCAACATTTACTTTACTTGAAATGTTTAACAACGTCGGTTGTCGAGTTCTGAAGGTAAAATCATTTCCTGCATACTAGGATCAATGCGCCTCTTTATTAGCGTCTTTCGCAAGGAGGAAAATCGATAAACTCTAGCTTGGTTCGAGAATAGCCGTATGCTGCTGCTGCTGCTGCTGCTGCAGGCACATAACACACACGGTCATACACAACATCACACAAGTACAGAACAGGAGAGAGAGAGAGAGAGCGAGAGAGCGCGCACGTTCGTACACTACGGATATTTTGTGGCCTACTACTACGCGCCGATCACATCAGTGATACGCGTGTTTTTCTTTCTTCACACGTTCAAGTAGAATAATTGTTCTTGCGGCCAAGTGAATTATGCACAAAATCCAAATTGCAAAAAGCGCGTCCATTTAACAGGTAAACTTACAGTTCGAGCAGAGCTCCATCGGTAGCGATGTTTCATTTCCCTGTAAATAGAAAGAACATCACGTTTGCATTAGAATTTAATCCTCCTTTACTAGAAATCTAAATACATTCAATCGCTGATAGCCATTCAGCAAAGAGGGCGCCATAGCAACTTGGGGATCTAGGGCGAGACGAGATCTGGGCTAAAGCTAAAGGGGTGACATTTTCAGTACCCCTTCAAGACACTGCACCAAATTGTACGCTGTGCTAAGAACCGATTGCACTCCCAGAGCACAGTTTATCGTACTTTTGCAGATACCGTACGGCACTCCCATTATTTACACATTGTCGCATTTTCATTAAACTTTCATAACGGCACGGAAATTTGCACGGGTACTGCCGAAACATGACCAGGTACACCTACCATTTTTTTATCTGTTGCTTTGTGCTAATGCTTCACCAAAAAGACGCTGTCTGGTGCGTGTGGCTTACGGAGCCGTTTCCTTCGGTTGTTCGGTGCACGTACTGTAACGCGTGCTGATTACAGGTTTTGCCAAATCAGGGCCACAAATTTCCCAAAAACACAGAAAAACCACACACGGCCTACGCTAATTGCACGGGATTTTTGCGTGAGCTTAGGAAGAAGATTCGCTACGAACGAAAACGACGACGGACTGCTTAACACGCACACACGCGCAATACAACGACGTTCAGCAGCTCCATGCACACACCCCCAATCACATTGACGGGACGTTTCGGTATCACGCACACTGCTGTACCGTATGCAGGCAGCCCAACCCAGGGGACAACGATTTCGAGCAGATGTTCTTTGTCAGATCCATTCGAGCGCATCTGACGTCAAACCATGCAGTGCCGAACCGATCGGGCCAAATTTGAAAGTCCGACGAGCTGACGGTTGCATCAAAAGCTAGGACTCGTGACTCATATACTTTTAACCACTCGTTTTTGGTTGTAGTAAATAGGAAAGGACGTTGGACTTCAAAATACATAAATGGCGAAGGAAACATAAATAAATTATAATGGTTTTATGAAAGTAACTGTGTAGTCTTCAGTATAAACTAAAAGTGATTCAAAACTTACTTCGGAAAAGAAGAATGGAATCACCAATTGGCAGAAGATGTGGTCAGAAAGGACAGGACCGGCCAGGGAAAGCTTTGAAGTGAAGTGTAGCTCATAAATATGATAGTTCAATTTCTTTCGGAAGTCTTCGTTTATTAATAAACATCTGTTTTTTAATAACCCCAGTATGCAGGACTGACTATCAAAGAAAGCCAGAAATGGCAGGCTCAAACCTCTTGGTTTAGGACCTTGGAGGTTGTTGTGCCGATGAAGAAGAAACTGTTCACAGTAATATTGGGCTTACTGGCGGATGCATCAGCGCCGTCACAACTCGTCATTGCACTGGCTACTTCATAGTAGTAGCTTGGAAGCCCTACGCAGTTTGGTCTTTGGTGTTTACCAATAGTAGCCGACTCACTATAGATCGACTTCTATTTTGAAGGGCCATCAAGCAAAGCAAACTTTCCTCGGGCCCCCCCTTGACGATGGAGTCCCAAGCGGCCCAACTCCACTCCACTCCAGAATCTCCAGTAATTATTGATGCTTGAAGCCCCCGCTGTCAACTAGTTCACAGAGTGGTTGATCCATCCCTGCATAGTTCTTGTACAAAAACTAGATCAATCTCTCTTTTGAACGTTTTCCTCTGATTAAAAAGATTTCATTAGCTTTGGGTAGAGCCCTGTTTTTGGGGTAATAACAGCCTCATGCTCTAATGCTCATGCTCTATTATAAACTTTCACAAGTGTTTCTCTAATCTAAGAAAACAAATACACCAGTAAATCCAATGGTTGTGACCAACTACCAGTTTGTTTAAATAGTTTTGAACAATTTATTGATGTGAAAAAAGCCCAGCATATACCGTTTATCGCACGATGTACCATAATAACACCTGTTGGCATTGTCCCATCAGTTTATACACATTTATAGACTAATCGTCTCTTACCAATTGTTGCAAAATAAGCAAAATTTCCAAAATCGATTATCAAAACAACGTGTTTTTTTAATTTGTTTGTTCCTTTTCATCCCGTCGGGAAATCTGATTAGGACGGATGACAAACAACCGACAAAGGCCGAACAACGTTGGTGAAATTTAACCGGATTAAATGTCCTTATCCAAGGTTCACAGCTCACGGTGCTTATCGCGTAACAATTTTCACACTTTTCTCCGTACTTTTTTGCTACTAAATTGAATCTTTTCCCCAATTTCAATACCCACTAAACATAATCTTTTCTGCTTTGCACTGCCTTGAGCTGCGACAACAAAAAACATGTCTGCCACGCAATGACTTTTCTTTCAGTAGGCGTGGTTTCTATGACGAAATTTTCCCTTAAATTTTCCCGGAAGCTGGGTAGTAGACGAAACTAGCTGTCCTACATTAAGATCCGATTTGAAGTAATCAATAAAATAAGCTAAATAAACTAATCTTTATCCTATTAGCCACTCGTGGTGCCGATAACCAAACGTTAGGTGACGACACGTGTCGGGGATTGGCGTGTGGCCGGAAGTATCATTCGAAATTAATTGGAAGGTTTGATGGGAGGAAGGAGCCGCACCCTTTTTGCACAATATTGGTGGGCACGGGAATCCTGGTTCGGCCAAGCTACATGCGCGCAGAGGAAATGCGCAAGCAGGGGTGTGTGGAGAAATCTCTTATCTACACCAGACCAGATTCCTGGGGCTCTCAGGTTTTACTCGTCACTTCAGCTCGGCTTATTTGTCACTCGAACGCAAAACGATGTGATACACACGTGCCAGCTTCCACCGGCGAGTGAATTTCGGGGTTGTAATGAATTTAAATTGGAGGTTTTTACACAAATAAAAGACGACGGTGTTGACGACCGGCAGACGACTGCTCATGTGATATCGATGGGAAAATGGATTAAGTGAAAGAAGCGGTGGTGTGATTTTTAACATCAGTCGTTTTGTTTATCGAGCGAGTTTTCAAATTCATTTTTTATTACACGATACTTGCATCAGAAATATGGTTTAAAATGAATCGATTACATCATTTTTTGTCGCCCAGAATGGTTGAACTTTCAGTCAATTTTTTTTATTACAAAATATTATTTTAGTTCTTTTTTGACGATAAAACCAGCAATAAGGTATGATGTACAGTAAGACCCACCAACAGATACAACAATGATAATGAGAATAAAATGATGATAACATGTTCTATGTGGTGCATCGTTTTATATATTACGCATCAAAACTCCACACCGACACCAATATTAGCCATAAAACAACCACCATGAACCAACCGGCGGAAACTGTTAATCTCAACATACTTGGTGAATCTGGCACCACTAATCACCACATTTATAGTTCTAGGAGTCACATAAACCTTTACAAACACTGCTCTGCCCAAAGCGGACGAAACCTCCCAATCTTTTTTCGAGAGGAAGTACTCAGCAGAATTTACAGACCCGTATATGTGGAAGGGCAATTAGGTATGCCAGCATGATCGCTTAAGGACAATGGAGGAGACTAGTCAATTTAATTACCCATCCATAGGTAGAGTCTGTCCATTTAGGATCTATAGATGAGTCCGCTAGTGTATTGGTAGCGGCGCCGGTTTCCACACGACACGACTCCAATCAGGACCAATCCCCCGTAGCAGGGACTGACTCTCTGGCTACGTAGTGAAATAAGTCTAGTTAGCCAGAAATGGCCAGCATGACCTGGTTGGTCGTTACGCCAGGAAGAAGAAGATGATTCGTGTCAAAGCCGTTGCAAGCCGGCTACGGTCAACACAGATCCAGACCAATCGATGATGATTGTAGTATCACAGGAAAAGTTAACATGAACTACACCAGGGCAACGTGGTTTGGGACTGTGATTGTAATGGGGCGAAGCCATCGTTATTACTTGGAATTACATCGTTAATATTGGAAATTAATTTACGTGGAATTGTGGACATCAATTTGTTGAGTTATTCATTGCCTGTTGATTGATTTATGTTCAGTTGATTTGCATGTTATGGCAAGAACATTGCTTATCTTGTGGTCACACATAGCTTAGAAAATTTATATCAAACACAATTAAAAGATACGTATTATTGGAAACACTATATTTCGCATTGATTAGTTGATCAGAACTGGTGGACATTTATCTGTAATGTTAAGATTACTAAGCACAAACACGTCACGATTACCTACTATAGGTTAACATTAATGCATAATTGCGTTACTACGGATCTGCCCCATTTACTTTGACTTTTCCAAACCCTTGTCGATCGATCTTTTCTGTGGCATTCCATCACCACCGTTCAAACATTCCCGACTGTGTCCTTCCCCGTCAAGCGAAATCATTTGGCCATGGTGCGTCAATTCACGCTTAATTTCGCTCTCCATCATTGTAGGTATCGTACCACACGTTGGTTGCGAAAGTGCCATCAGATCTGTTTTGATGTGCAAGCCGGACCGGAAGTGTAATGCGTTGGATATCGTTTTGCGTCGGCTTTTGGCGCTGGTGCTCGATGTGTTAGCAGTGCCGCCGGGTTTGGCCAGCTTGCCCACCGGACACAGCTTGCTGACCAGCTTTATTTTCTCAATCTCTACACACTGTTGTTCAGCTTTCGATTCGAGCCTGCCAGTGCGACTAGGCGTGTTGGTGGACTTGGCAAACGATTTGGGCGATACGATCATGAGCAGATTGTTCCCATTTTCTCTGTAGTTGCCCGTGAAATGGTTCTCGTTGTTGGAATGCTGCACCATGTGGTTGGGTGCTTGAATAAGCTGCTGAAGTTGCTGCTGTGAACTTCGCTGTTTCAGTGGAGTGCGATCGTTAGCTTCCTGCTTCTTCTGCCACTCGAGCACATTCGTTAGCAACCGTATGTACCGGATGGCCATACGAAGAATTTCATTTTTGGACAGCTTCTTGTCCGGCGGATGGGTCGGAACTAGCTTTCGCAACTCAGCAAACGCCCCGGACACATTCTGCTGGCGCCAGCGTTCTCTGGTGTTGGTGAACATCTTTCTTACGACGGCACCGGACCCGTTCAATCCAGTTCCTCCGATGCCTAACTTTGTCCCAGCTAGATTAAGCACCGGAATTACGGGCACAAGTGCTCCACAGCTATCGAGAGCCTGACCGTCAGCATCTTCCTCGGCACTACGAAGATGGCCTGATGTTAAGAAACGGGAAATAGCTTAAATATTCCTTGTTTGCGACATTCACAAGCTGTAACACTAACCAGAATTTTTCAAATCCAGCTCTTCCAGCCCATCACTTTCGTTGGATGAAAAATCGGACATATCCTCGTCGGACAGATCCTGCATTGGGCTGCGGCTAAAGCAAGCTTCTGATCGGTTTTGCACTTCACCACAGTCACCGTGTCGCAGCGTTTCGGTTATGTCCTTAACCGCTGCAAACTGTGCCGTTGTTACCAGCGCCGATGCCATCAGGCTGGCATTGGCGTTTTCGAACGTGGTCAACAGTCCTTTGGCCGATGCACCGAGCTTGGACATATCGATATCACTATTGGCATTGCTTTCCATTGCACTGGTACACTGTAATTCCCTGGTAGAGCACAATCTCTAGTTCTTCCGTGTAAAACCTGTATTCCTTGCAGCTTCCCGAGCGCGACTGCATGAGTCGAAACGTGCTATGCATTTTTACGGTGCATTCGATTCGAAACGGTTGGCAAAGTGTGCGCATGATCAAAAAGCATCCTTTTGCTCCTCCTCCTTTCGGAAAGGTGCGTTCTATTTGATCGTGTTACAGTGTTATGAAAAAGATGTGTAACATGTGAACTGTTTCCTAGAAAACAGTTTCCTTCTATTAACTCTCGATGTACTGGAGTATTTATCGAATAATAATGTTGTTTTTACATATGCTTATACCTATGTGGTAAGCCTCACTTGTGTGAGTGCATTATTCGGGTTGCTACAATCTCTGGAGGTGCTCGTTGCATTCTGGTCTTTGTTTTGGATGTTCAAGTAGAGATATATGATCGCACTTTAGGAGTCGTCAAACAATCACCAAAGGTCAGAACCTACAACAGCATTGATGCTCTAACATGCGCCAGGGTGCTGGCTCCCAACCAGTCATTCTACAATCTGAGGAATTTTCTTTACTCAGAATTAGTACGACGATCGAAATTGGGACTATACAAAACTTATAAACATGAACAGTGTCCAAATCTGACGAAATTCTTTTAGCTACGTTCGAGAGGAAGAAAAACGAAGAACTTACTATCGTACACGGAATTCGACTCACCAGGGTCTTTAGACATGGACATGTTACTAGAAAGGCACCCGACGAGCTAGCTCGTAAAGTCTTTCTTGCTCATACAGATGTACAGAGCAGAAGTGGTAGACCCGAACCGAAATGGGATGATGGTGTCGACGTTCGACAGTGAGCGGATTGGAGAACTTCTGAAGGCCTAGACCACGAAGATATTAGTCATTGGATGAAAAATAATTTGAACAAGAAAATGTGCAGGGTAATTTGTATTAGATGCACAATTACCTTGTTATCTCCGTTGTTAAGACTTTTAGCAAGAGTTGAAATTGATTTTCTAGAGTTCCGCTGAAATTGTTGCTTGGGAATTGAGTTTCACTATTGCATCTCTTTCTAACCACCGCTCTATCGGTCTGTGGTTGTGTTTTGACAGCTGTGAAGGAAATGTAAACAAACTTAATTTAAAAAATATTTTGTATTGTGTAAAAACGGTCTATTCCTCATATTGACCTTAGTTGAATGTAAATTTATGTTCTAGAACATTTTTAGTAAAATAAATAATTAATATAAATGCATTTTTTTTCTCATTTCTCATTTCTTCATTTTTCAAAACAGTTCGTTCGCAGAGGTCAAATTTGACAGCTGAATGTTTTCTTGAGCGCAGTGTCGAGCTCTGGACCATACGTTTTCCCACTTTTCCAGATACAGTTTTAACTCAATCAGAAGTGTTTTACATTCACCATGATTGATATAAAGCAAAATATTACTGATAAAAACTATGATAAAGTGTTGGATACATTAAACTCATTGGATATAAGGTAATATTAGCGATTTTCACCGTAGAAAACATCCTACGGATAAGCGAAACGTGTTTGGAAAATTTATTTCCATTCTACTTTTTAGCGACACTGATGTAGACACGTTCCGGCGAGAAGTCTCTATTTTAATAGAAAGTTTCTACGATTGCCACGATTTGGAGGCCGAACCCGCGAATCGCATTGCGATCAAGTGCTTAAACTTGCTGAAGCGAGCCTGCGCCCGGGGAGAATCGTTTCAAAATGCCATCGTTGCTCGTGTAGAATTCCTGGAACGTGTTCGGGACATTTTGGAGAACGAGAATGGCACCATACCGGAAAACGTTCGCACAAACTGCCTACAGCTGCTGGCCAATCTCTGCGTACAGAACATGTGCAACCAGGAACGTATCATTACGTTCATGAATACGTTCTTGCTCAAAAATGTATCCTCCAATGGAGGGTACTCAAATGCTTCGGCCATGATATTGTACAACGGGTTTCTTTATAAGGCTGTGAGCTTAAATTTGCAGGATATTTTGAACCGCCTACTCGAAAACGTTGAAGCTAACCGTTTGGCACAAACCGATGTGCCGGAATTCGTGGCCATATTCTTGGAGTATCTAATCGTCGAAAGTAACGAGATGGTGCGTGTGTTGGAAAAGATTGATGTCAGCAAAAAGTTGCTGCTTTATCGATATCTCATTGAGTACATACGGCAGGAGGACCGGCGAGTTCACCCGATCCATCCGGATGTGTTCAAACATTTGCTCGCCGAGTTTAAGAAGAAGTCGGACATGATACTCAAAACCGATAACGTGCAGCTCGATGCCCAGGACACGGAGGAAGCGTTCACTCTGCTAGTTTTAATTGCCGATTCATCGTGTGTGGAGCCGTATGGATCGTTTCTGCGTCACGACGGAGGGTTATTTTTAAACCTGGGATGTAAGCAAAGAGCACACTTCATGCTTCGAGCGATATCACCTTCAATATTCTTTCATTTTCAGGCCTTTTGCGACAGATGCAGCTACTCAGCAAATCCGAGCTGAAGAACATGTTCACGCCGGTGCAGAAGATAGAAGAAATTTTGAAAATTAAGCAAGGAGATAGTGAGTTGGACATTGAGCCGAAAATTTCCTACTCCTTGAGGTCTTCGGTTGTAAAAGCGTTAGCCAATTTGGCGTACAAATCAAAGAAAAATCAAAAGCTTGCCCGTGAGATGGAAATTATTGCAGCGATTCTGGAGTGCACCAATCTAGACGCTCGTAATCCACGTAAGAACCTCCTTGGACAGTGTGTCGCATCGTTCTATACTTATACATTCTTTCTACAGTGATCAAGGAATGGAGCATTCTGGCGATCCACAATCTGTGTGATGATAATGTGGAAAATCAACAATTCATAGCGGGATTGAAGAACCTGGGAGACGCAGAGAACTCGCTAATCACGGAGTACAAATCCGGAACGATTCGGATCAGCGATGGATCACTGTCAAACAGTGAGGATACCAAAGGACGTTCGTCGTAGAGCTATTTTTGGATCATTTATTTGCTACCAGTCGTTGACTAAGACCGGGGGAACAGTTTGGTAGGAAACTGTTCGTAAAACAGTTGAGCATTTGGCTTACTGATGGGCTTTGGTGATGATCTGAAATAGAGAAACATGCATCCATGTACGATACGTACATACATTAATCATTGACCAATAAAATCACCAGCGTTACTAACTACTCACAATACTACTGGAATGGTTGAAAGCGTCACGTTGACTACATCGGAGGATATTTCGGTTGGCCGGATAGAGCCGAAGAAATCCGTTATAGGAACCTTGAAGGGATCTTTCGGATAAAGATCCTTCCTGACACCTACTGTTGAAATGCACGCACGTTTGGGACAAACAGCAAGCTAAAAAAACATTTAAAAAATGTTGCTGTAGCCAAAGTGAAGATGAATTGTCTCCGTGGAACTTACAAAATCTCCCATTGTTTTTTTACTGTTCCATTCGACCCGCTCCAGAAACTCAAGCGCATTGTACGTGTAGCGGTCGATGATGTACACCCCAATGGCAGGATCGATATGGTGGGACAGTGAATCTTCGCCCACTAAACTGCTCGCTACGGCAAGTATGTTCGGTGAGTAAAACTTTTCATACATGGAGGCGGCTTGGCATGTGTCGATCATGAAGAACAGCTCATTGTACCGTTGCTTTTGCCACATCTGCTCAATGGCATCTGCCAGCTCTTGGTTAGTGATCTCTTCCGAGTCCTGAAACTTGAGAAATCCGTCTCCACCGTGACCGGTTAAGTATATCAGCACGTTACTCCCCGAATCCGACAGCAATCGCTTGGAGCGAGCGGTTCCATTTTCGTTACGACCCGTAAGTAGTCGTACAAAATTTTCCACCGTCACCTCGTACCCACGGTAGTCGACCTCAACATCCGAACCGTACACGTTGATGTGTTGTTTCGCGTTGTTGAAAACCGTGGCAGGGCGTGGATTACGTGCGTTGCACGCCATATCATCCGCTACCATGAGCAGTATCTGGCTGTCTGGAATGCCCAATCGTTTCACCGAACGATACACGGACAGGACGTTAGCGATGTGCCGATAGTTGAACCAGAACCGAGACGTGTCCACCAGCACGGCCCAATTGTTCGTGTGCGAGCTGCTTGTTACGAACTTTGCCGGTAACTGAAATGAAGTAAAGGGTAATATAAAAGGACCATTAAACTTATTTATAGCTAAAATACCTCAATTTCATTTGTAGAAGCGAGTGCAACGCCACACATTAATAAAATAACCCGTAAAAAAGGCATTTTATTCCCTAATAAATTCCACTTTGTCTAACCGGGTGGAGACCAAAACAACAACACAGATTTAACGAAAAATGTCAAACTCCAATTGGCGGTCGGTACACGTGCTCGTCAAATTGTAATAATGAAATATTTTTTTAATGTTATTCATTTTATAAAACTTCTATTTAACATGTCAAAAATAAACAAAAACCTGTAAAAAATGAAGAAAAACGCTTTAAATAAAATATTCTACTTCAGAGATTTCTGGCACTTGCCTACAAGCATATTTTGTTCCGTGGGAAGTTAACGACAGAGTTTGAATGACAGCTCGTTTGAATGATGAACGATGGATGTGTGTGCGTGATACATCTGCGAGCATCTATCGGTCTCATTCGCGTTGGTATGTGTCAAGTATAGCAAGAGAGAAGGGTAGCAAACGTCGTCTACCTTTCTTATTAGTCTCTCAAGAAAAGCATCCGTATCCGTAGCATTGTTTATCTATTTCGAATGAAATCGCGATTGCGTGCAAAAATGAGATGTCTTAAAAATGTGATTATTATAATAACTTCCTTAAGTCAAATAGTATCTTTTTGATAAGATTAGATTACTAAATCTAGGCTAGGGGTTCATACTCAACCTCACTGTACAGGGCGAGATTCGTTGAATTCCATCTATCGTTCGCAAACGAGTGAAGCGTACGGAACAATCGTGTTGTTGCTACCTCTTTTGCACTGGGCAGACAATGCGCTGAGTGCCGGTACGTTCGTTTCGTCACACATCCATTTCATTCATTCCTCATTCATTCATCGTACGGAACGGTCTGTTTGTGGCGGTCGTACGCAAATTACTGCACACAACTCTCGTCTGTTGTTATTGTTCCTCACAATTGGAAGGCAAATTAGGTGGAATTAGATAAGTGTAATAAAATGCCATTGTATCGTGCGTGATTGTGTTGGTGTGCTTCGTGCTGAGCGAGTGATGAAGTGCATACAGGAAAAAAGTATTTCATAATGAAAGGAAAATACATACATACAAATTTCATTGCCAACTGTGGTTAAAATATGGTGCGCTAGAAATTAGGAGTTTGGAACAACCGTTACGCTGTGAGATGTAATAATGTGAATTGTGGCTGTGTGCCTATGCTGCGATTAATATGCGTTCAGGTGTGAAAATAGTCCAAGCAAGTGCACCACTATTTCACTAAAAATGTGTGATAGATGAATCAAGAAAGGCAACATTACAGTGACACACAGCAAAACAAACCATCCAACGGTGCGCTGTGTTTGGTGGTGGTTGACATAGATTCGAATTCCGTCGAGCGAGCTGCTTACCTCGATCGCGGTTCGTATTTGGTAGTTTTGTTCGTACGGTTAAACTTTGTCGAGTAGATCGCCCTTCCTTCAACGTCGGGAGTCCTCTTCGGTGTAGCTTTATGCGCGTGCTAATGAGTGTAATCGAAAAATTGCCATTTGCCGTTTTTTTTTGTGTCCGTATCGACGACGTTCGGGTGAGGTTGAGCGAGGTTGAGTGCCGCGCACTTGTGGAATGCAACGGTCGTGGGGAGTGAAACATCATAATTGTGTAATTTGGTGGCGGAATCGTTCGTTCCTGCTCTTTCGCGCACTGTCAATTCCGGCATTAAACAACTGGCCCGTACAACAACGCCCGGAACCGCATCGCATGTTCCGCAATCTTATTGTGTTAAACCTGAGTTAACTGAGTGCCAAACTTCTACGTTGCGATTGTCAATCACTGGTGCATCTCTAGCCATTATTGCAAAACACTCCAATTCAAGTCGGAATGTTGGTTTGAAGTAGAAATCGCACCCTATGCCAACGGGTGTGAAGAACCAGCAAACAGCAGGGCATTAAGATGATCATACACGAGATGGAAAGCTGATTAGGTTGTGCGGATCGTACCGCCCATTGTCATATTCGCGGATCGACTCGTCTAAAACCATCCGGTGGCATAAGATGAACGAATCCGATTCGCGGCCAGAACACCGGGACGGTCAGTTCTGTCGGCTGTGCTTCCACCAGACGGTCGATCTGTGTCCGCTGTTTCCTTCGGCAACCATTCCGAACAAAGCGCTGCTTCATAAGATATTCGACTGCACCACCATAACGGTAAGTGGCATTCATTGGTGCGCCTTCACCTAGACGTCCTAGACAAGCAGAGAGCTCCAAACGCTGATGTCTCTTTGAGTGGAATTCCTATTTCAAGCACAAGCAATACAACACGCGTGTGGGAAAGAGAGAGCGAGAGAACGAGAGAGAAAGATAGATCGACGAACCAAGATTTTATTATTTCAATAATAGTTTAATGGGAGAAGGCAGAAAGACGATCATTTGAATGAATGTTTTAATGTTGCGGAAGGTGGTTACTTAGATTAGCCCGCGATATCTCTTCTCTCGCTCGCACCACGCCAGAGCGAGCGTGTTTTGTTGTTCGCATTGTGCTGAGCTGAGCCATGCATGCGGCTGCCGGTGGAATGCATGCATGTGTGTGTATGTGGGGTGGGTTTTGGATGGTTTTTCTCCTTGCTTCCTTCTACTTCTTTCGTAATAAATACACATGCCGCGCCGCCGTGGTAGTAGTAGTAGATGCCGTATAGTTGAAGGCAACACCATCAGGATTATGACGATGACTGGAAAGATGTCGGTTGGGAGAGGTGAGGAAGGGGTTGTAGTGAAGAATCGATAAGTGTAGGAAAAGGCCAAGAATGGAATAGATACAAAAGAACATAATGGGTAGTGTGGGGCAGGAAACGTGTAGAGCGAGAGCATTCACAATTCCATTATTATTATCGGAGCAGTGACCGAGAGGCGCGCGCGCGCTCCCGAAAGGGGTATGTTTTGGGTGCGCGCGGGTGGAGTGGTTCGTTGCTTACCATCATCCCGCCCATCTCCGCCCCCCCCCCCCCCCCTCACTCGACAGAACAAGCTAAAGATAGTGCAACGATTGCTCGCGGTGTGTGTGCGAGGGAGCGAAAGAGAAAGCCAACACCAAGTAGACGCGAGAGAGAGTAACAAGCGCACAAAGGACAGCACGAGAATATGAATAGGGGAAATGGATAATTCAAAGTTTAATTGCCTGACTTGTTGTTTTTTCTTGCTTTCGTAAGAAGAGCAACGGTAATAATAAAAATACAACAGTACAAAAAAACAACAACAACAACACCAAGTTATAAAAAGCAAACTCTCAAGGAAGGCGAGAAATAGCGTACTGTTCATCTGTAGGAAGGGTATGCTTTAAGCCAACGCAGTTGAACTAGTGCAGGGATCAGCAACATGTTCCATGTCTGGAACAAGTGTATTGTTTCGCTCCCAAATGGTTTTGGGACGCTGAAGAATTGCCATTTAACGAACGCTGAGGATGAGCAAAAAGTTATAATTTAACACAAGAATAACTGGATCAATAATTTGGAGACTATGCATAACTATCAAATATACTTTCTACAGTTTGAACCCTCAAAAACTATCTGAAAGCTGTCCAGTTCAATGGTGTTGTTTATTGAGTAACAACAAATTGCAACAAAAGCCCAAAAACGCTTGGTTTTTTTGAGTGCAGAGAAACACTTTTCCTGAGAGCTAAATTCTTGTAGGTTTCAGGGGTATCTGATAACAATACTTCTTTATCCCATACATAAACGCCAATTGTAACTGTTGGGGCAAACCGGTGGTGTATTGCTAGCGGCGCCGGTCTTTACCTGGGCAGAACCGGATCAATCCTCTGTACGCAAGAGAGACGATCCGACTACGGATGAATAAAGTCAAAGGAAGCCAAAAAGGCAGGCCTAGATCTTCTGAGGGTGTTGTGTCGATAAAGTAGAAGAAAGATAAAACACCCCATTTCATGTATTGCAGCACGTGGCGTGAGCTGGATGTGATACATCTCGGATACTGACCACCTAGAACTATTTAGTTCATAAACTATTTTGCCTGAAAAAATATATTTTTTGTTTGTATTTACACCATTTGCATATTTTAACATATTCGACTGAACGCTCGCAGATTTCCATCCCAGATTTTGCTCGTGGTTGCTCAACCCTGACTTGGCTAGCGTGTGGAGTGTTGTTGAATTTCAATACCGAAGGTAGAGCGCTCATTCCAAACTGGGACGAACGCTGCGGGGAAGGTTCAGCATGTTCCAACGGTTGTTGGAAGTTGTTTTTTTTTGTAAAATATTTCATCATGTTATGAATTCTTTGCCAGGAAAATTGTACAAGACCATCCTAAAGCCACGCTGCGTTGCTTAGACAGAAGCTTAACAAAACGTTCGCAAACAAACATTAAAAAAAAACCAGCTTAACTATTCCGTGCTCAGAATTGATCAGTTCTCTCTTTTGATCTGTTGTTTTGGAAAGCATTGGTGTGTGTGTGTGTGTGTGTCTGAATTTGAATTCTCATCCTTTAAAAATTCCGGACCCGAATTCATTACGTTAAATTTAAGAAATCAAGTCAATCCATCCCTTGTCTCCGTGACCATATCTATATGGGTAGGATGACGATGGTTAGAGCTTCAAGATTGTTACACATTTATTCACATTATTGCTTCTCCGCTTGTGGAACATCAACGCATAGGATGGTGAGAGAAGTCGGGGGAGCATCCCCTTGTGTCCCTCCCGCCCCCTCTCCCCTACACATTTGTGGTATGATCATCTTTCTTTTCTCTGTTTGACAATTGAAACCAGAGCGTCAATTGTCGTCGTATGCTTTCAGGTTCAGGTTGCCGTCGTCGCTCGTCCTCATTTTAACACTATGTTGTGAAAAATATCGCTATATTGTTAGTTCTGCTATTACGCTCTCTTTACCCCCGTCCGTAAGACCCCAAATCCCCTCAGCCACCCATTTCTCTTCTCCAGCAATATGTCATAAATGTGAATCTTTTTTATGTTTTTCAGTTCTTCGGTGTGTAGAGCACGGCCACATTTGACTGTATGCGTCAATGTTGGTGCTCCATTCTATCTCGGTTCTGGTGCGTTTGAAAGGTTCTATCCGCTTTATGTACGTCGCGCTGTTAAACTAAATCTTGTGCCTCCCCTGTGCCTGTGCGGACTCCATCTCCATCTCGCGCCAGTTTGGTTCGCGCAAATTTGCTGCATTTATCTTTTCCACCACTACCAGCTTTTTTTTTTTCTTCATTACTGTTTGCTCTCAAATTGTCCGCTGTTAAAATGCACACGCTGTCAGTCACAGTTAAGCGAGATTGTGTTACCAATTCTTCGCTCCCAACCATTTTGCTCCATTTCAAAGCGGAGAAGCGACTCCTAGCATTCTTTAACGACCACCTTCTTTGCCAACCACCTTTTAACTACCTCCCCCCTCTTCCCCCCCCCCCCCACCCCGCTCCTACCCTCTCCTTTCATTGTGTAACAACCTTTTGGCATGGCCCTTAGCGAATGAGCATAAAAATTCAACCCAATCAAGCAGAAAAGACTTAGTTGGTCTGCACTGGCGGCAAAACTTTTGTCCATCACTGTTATACTGGAACGCTTTTTCTCTCTCTCTCTCTCTCTCTTTCTATCTCTCTCTGTTCGTTCATATTCGTTTAGTACCCCTCGGAGCGCGCAAATACACTCATAACGCAAATAGCCCATTTTCATGAAGTTACAAAAGTGTAATTTAGTTTCATGAGTTTTGTAAAACATTCCGCTTCAACTGCGCGTTCACACGCTGTGTGTGTTAGTAACGATCGGTATGTATGTGTGGGGAGTGCTTTTGCTTATGAATGTGGGCATTACGTTTAGTAGATGTAGATGATGGAAGGGATAAGCCTGGGCTGCTAGATACACGATTGGTGTAGGCAATAGAGAAGAAGTCAAAGGGAAGCAGAAAACAAACGGTAACGAGATATGTTGTATTTCTTCTATCTCTCTTCACTTGCTTTTGTATTAACTTATTTTTGCCCACCTCCCCTTTCCAAGTTCCGCTTGTCCATCCGCCAACATACCATTACATTTGTTGCTGTCATATGCTCACTGGTATGTATTTTTTGTTGTTCTGCTTTCGTTAAGTTTAAATCTTTCACTCCCTCTCTCTTTCTCCGTCTCTCTCTCCATCAGTTCGGTTGCTTCTTCTCTTTTTCTCTATCCTTTTGCTTTTCATGGTGTACTTTAATCGGATAAGCAAAAAGAAGTACTGCCTGATGATGACGGTGTACTGCGCGAGAACGAAACTATGAACTTAGCGGTGGTACGTCTCGCTCACGCATTGGTTATTTCTTTCCTGGAGTAATATTAAAGCAAAGAAAATGTGCATTTTATAGACGATCATTAATCTTCGTACACTGCTCTACTCCTGCTCGGCGACTCATGTATTCAACTGTTTCAGCGTTTCTGCTTTTTAATACTGTATATATTCACACACACACACACACTCAGTGTGTGCACAAGAGTACTCTACTTCTATTCCATTTTGTGCTTTGTGCTTCGGTGTCTCTCTTTCTCTCTCACTCTTTCTTGGTATTGAATTTTACATTCCATTAGCTCATTTTTTTGTTCCTTTTCTCCATCTTTGTGTTTAATTTTACGTAAATTGAACTTTTCGTCTGTTGCCTTTTGGAGTGTAATAAAAAAAGATTGTTTTTTCTTGACTTTACTTTTAATAACGATTCGTTTTTATTACTGTAACTCGTTCTTTTTTCGTTGTTTCCAAATCCATCACCACCGGCTAAACTTGCTCCGTCATTGGTGTGTCTGGTTGGTGCTTGCAGATGTGTTAGTTCGGCTTTACAAAGCAATTTAGACACGAACTTAACTAAACAACTCCAAGCAAAGGGAACACGCATCGACGAGTCGACGAGTTTCATTTGTTAGATCATTCCTTACACGCTTATCGGACTTGGTGTGCGTTTTTATGATACGCCCGGCAATGCTGTTTAGTAGACCCGAATGTAAAGCTATCTTCACAGACACACACGCACACACGCACCGTATCGCAAGATATTCATGATAATAATATACCAAAGGGCAATCGGATAGCAGCAGAATAAATTGTTCGAATCTCCGAAATCTCGCGGACAACTGTTTTCAGGACATGTTGTTCGATGTTTTCAAATGCTTTATTATTCCATTTTCCATTTTCCGACCCCCGAGCCAGCTCCTAGTGCTTTTGCCAAATCTGATCTTTATCTTTATCCGTTTCTTCCTTCCCTTTCCACTGCTTCATGCGCCGGAAATGATCATCAACTAATTCCACGCTAGAAAATAGGAGAAAAGGTCAAAGTATGTCAAGTCAAGTTTTTTTTTGCTCGATGAGTCGAAGCTCTCTTTCTTCTCTCGCTTGGACCCGCATGTTTCCATGGTGAGAAAGAATCTGTTTCACATGTTTCGCAATACTTGCTCTCTATCGCTCTCTCGTTTCTCTCGGTTCCTCTCTGTTTCGTATGGAGTGTTTAGCAGCAAGTGTCATCTAGAGCGCGGTTCGTCGTCTGGCTGCTGTCTACCACCACCGACTTCCGCCTTTCCACTTCCTTCTTCGTTGCTTTCTTTCCTTGGCAAACAATTGCTCTCTCCTGCTTAAGAAATCGTTCAATCAAGAAGAATCTTTTGGCTTCAAAAATAAGGGAGATGTTTAATGTAATAATGAATATTCAATGAAAATCAGGCCGCGTTACATAATGTGCTGTATTGCATATTTTGTGTATAAAAAAACATCGTGCTGGAATGGGTTGAAAAGCATCATTTCACAGACTAAATGAACTGCCGCAGATTCTCACCCCCATTTGCATAGAAATCATCTCAGTGGTGTGCATGCCGTGTTGGTGTGTGTAAGCATACGATAGTGATCTTTTTATGATGCATATAGCAATAAAAACAACCGTTCAGGGTCTATTTCTTTCAAAAATATTCTACGTTTTTTTCCCAATCTAAATCTCGCTTTCTCTCTCCATCTTGCAGTCGAATCCATTTCATCTTTCGATCTGTATTTTTTTCTTCTTTTAATACATCTACTTGAGAATATTCTACGCCTTCTTATACCGGGCATGGCACTTCCTCCTCTCGTTCAATCCCCCCTCAAAACCCTCACCCCTTAAAAAATGGTTTATCATATTGTGTGCCGTTTGCATTTGTGGTTGTCTGGTTGGTTGTTGTTGGTTGTTGGTTGGATGTTTTATTACAACCTCGCGCGCACCATTGAATTGATTGAATTGATTGGCTTGTTATATTTTTCCTGCCCGTGCTGTTTGTGCTGTTACGAAGTGTGTTGTAGTTTCAAATTCCATTTTTGTATACTTTTTTTTCTCTCTCCACTCCACCCGATCGCATTACGGTTCGCGTGCTGTCTCGCTCACACGCACTCACGGTCTCACTCGGGCGATGTTTTAAGAGACTCTGCGCGATTGTATTTGATTTTGATCCAAGTGTGCGCGGCGCTATACAGCCACCCAAAGCTCACCCCGCCCGCAAGAACCACTTTGCAATCTCTAGAGATATAAACACATGTATGCTCTCTCTCCTTCGCTCGCTCTGGTATGCCTTCACCTAACTATCTCTCTATCCGAACGGGGTTGTGTTTGTGTTCTGTCTGCACACACGATGCGGCTGTGCTCATTTTTGTCTAGTTGAATTTTATTACTAACATCGCCTAGTGCTAGTTTTACGTACGATTATTTCTGTAGCGGAATTTGCGTCCCCATTAGCATGCAAAGAAAAAAATACAACCCCGAATGCAAACAACTAAACATCCACCACCACGAGCAGCAATTGTACTGTACTGTGGCCGCTACATACTATTACTGTTATTGTTGTTTTGTTGTTGCTGCTGGGTCGATAAATGGTACTTCTAAAGTTTCATTGCCTTCATCCGCACACCACCTTCAACCCCCTCCTCCCATCCAGCCCTACCCTTGGGGTGGGGGGAGGAAATGTTCATGTAGACAACTTCTCGTCAATTTCTTTCCGTACTTGGCGCAGTCGGTTTCATTTAAAACAATCTTCTCTCCCGTTTCTGTGGCCGCACCGGGTCGGAATTTCTCATCTCGTTTCATTAATTGTATATTCCATGCACATACATTATTTCGCGATAGTCACTTTAGGCCAGCAGCGACGGGTACTGTTCAAAGAGGAAGAAAAGTAGGCGAGAAAACAGAGCAAGATAGATTTGATTTTCTCGCTACATACTTTCTCCCTCTCTCTTTCTCTCTATCTCTCCCTCTCTCTTGCACCTTATGTTTCGTTCTTACCCGGTTTATGTTGTGGTACTCCGGACAAACGGCAACAAATATCAACAACAGCACATGATCAATATCATAATTGTTGTACAGTGCACTACAATCTCGGTCTCTTCACGTCGTCGATTGGACACGGTCGCAGATGTATGTGGCGATTTAAAATTATAGATTGTGAGACACTTTACTTTAAAGTCATCCGTTCGACTCACGTAAAACATTTGTCATGCTTTAAATTATTATGTAGGTGTGCAACCTAGTAATGACTTTAATTTTATCTGTTATTGAAAGATTTATTAGACTTATGGTAATTTTAATTGAACAATTAGCTAAGTCAACCGTCTTTCTTCCAAATCCCGAATTCCTAAAGTTTTAATTATCTCTTGAAGCGGTACATTAATTAAGCCATTTTTCGGTCTTCACACATTTCTGGAACTAATGGTCAGCTAGACCATGTGCCGTTAAGCTTAAACATGTCAATTTAGATAGTGTATTTTGATCTAGTATAAGGGTAGAATTATCCATTCCAAGTTTACAGCGGTTTGACATCAAAAGTGCAACAGTTATCAAATAGCTCACAGTAGCTTACCGCTACCTGGTCCCACCAGTTCATCTGTCGTATTCAGCTTTCCTACACAACAAAAAGACTATTTTGACATGTTGCCATGTTTAAAGTGACAAAACCACTTCTGAAACCTTTTTTCATCTCTTAAAGAAGTATCTCTGTACAAGTTTAACACACGTTCCACCCATGTTTTGGGTAAGTAAAGTTCGAGTGTAAATATCAAAATAGCAAAAAAGTCGACATTACTAAATTTTATTCCAAGCGCAATTGGTGGAGCACGAAGGGAAGTACAATATGTCAGCGGGTGGTGCACAATTACATAATCCTGTACCAGCGAAAAACGTACCGATGATGATGATCCGATTTATGTCGCATACATAAATCCCTCCTTGATGTAGAGGACTTCCCCCCACTACCCCTCACATACCCACCCTCCCCCCTTCCTGTATGAGGATCAATCGCGGGGTCGATGTCATGAAACTCAGATGTACACCGGGCTCAGAAATGTTCCGAATATCGAACGAATCGTCGCACAAAACGAATGGCCGTGTGTTCAATCAATCGATTCGGAATAATACAACAACCGGTGCCGAGTGGATGTGTTCGCTCAACTTTACGTGTTTTTGCTGTGCTCTGTGTTTCAACTTTTAGCACGAATGAGCATCGGGGCAAAAGCATGCGAGAATGGCAGCAATAATGGGGCATGGACTCTAATGGTAATAATAATCATAAAACAGACTATCAAGCGCACACCAGAACCGGTGGGAACACCAACGTCAGACGATCTCGGCCCCGCGAGGATGAACATCGGGCCGTTCATTTCGACGGAATGAACTTCCGCCACTCCCGTGCCATCGTCCCTGTCTTTACGCGGGGTTTCCGCATCCCTCCCCACCGGGTAGAGGGAAACAGATAGCAAAAACTGAACCTGAAGAAGCTTTTTAAAAAACATGAAAATCATAATAAGCGAATGCGTTTTCTGCTTGGATTCTTTTTCACGAGGAATAAAACAGGACGGAAGAGGAATATTTTAATGTTTTGTTGTTGTTTGATGTACTGCTGTACTTGTACACTACTGCCAACCTCGCGCATGTTATTTTGGCCGAGCAGTGTGCTTGGTGTGTTTTGCGCGCGGTATGTTTGTATTGCTTGTATTGCTTCTATTTTTTGTTTCAAACAAGCACGGAAAACTCACCAAGCGATACGGAATCCATTTTTCGAAAACGACAACACATACTGGAAACAAGTTTAAAAAAAATATAAGGAAAGCTACACGAAAAACGGGGCCACACGGAAAAACAACAAGCTCCAAGGCGCAAAAGAATCATAATAATGATGGCGCACAGAACACACACACACACATAAAAAACCTTGCCAACATGGCGCATAAGGCTATGAACGGCAGTGGAGAAGAAGGACCACCGCATGGAGCGCGGGGGCAATGTGGAGAAGGCGTCCAATTTTTCCTCACACACTCTTTCCGTGTCGGCATCTGTTTCGCACGCAATTTTCGCGGGAATGAAAAATGATGAAATATTACTCATTTTTATTATGCACGGAAATTCGAGACTTTTGGAGCATTCCGGCATCACTACCACCCAGGGGGGGTTCATTTTCTATTTGACTTTTTCCCGCCCCCATAATCATCATCATCATCATCATCGCCATCGCCCCGTCTCCTAAGGACGTTCCGTAGGACAAAAGTACCGGGATGGTTCTGAAGATGGATCTATGATTGAAAAAAAGAAGGTATGTCTCTTTTTTGTGTGTGTGTTGAGTTCTTTTTCGAATCGAAAATGCAAAGCAAGAGGAAGAAATATTTTGTATCTGAAAACCTGGGAAAAATCAAACTCATTATCCTGATGCCAAGGATGTGAATGAATGAAGTAGTGCAATGTTTGAGTGCCAGCGGCATCAGCTTTTCACTGGCCACGAAGCTTTGTATAATTCCAATCGCGCAGATCCCAGAAATATCCAACTACGCATCACCAAGGAAGCCAAGATTTGCAGTTGTTGAGCTGTCCAAAAAAGGGCATTAATTGTAAGAACCTAAGGTTAAAAATTCCGTACATTCCTTAAATTCCGGACGGAGTATTTCTTTGGAGAATTTGAGACGATCAAATTATAGGGCATATCTCGTTAAAATACGTTCCCAGCTTCTCAGACTACCTCAGTCAATCAGAAGTAAATGTACGAAACGAGTGAAAATGTGCGGAATCGATTTGCCAACCACATTTACCAGAGTGACTCTTCTTTGCAACAAACTCCTTTCTGTTTCTCAAAATTTCTGTAAACTCCGGTGCGTTTTCTAGCCGTTGTCTCGTGGAAGGCTGTCTGATCTTTCATCCAGCTAGGCGCGGGTTCATGCCGCGTTTTTATTGCATTAGCATTTTATTGCTGCCGGGATATTGGAGAAGTTGCCGAGATATTCGCTGGAAGGTACTTGACCCGTGTCCACATCCAATCGCTCATAAAGCGGTTTGACTTCAGAATGGTCCAATGGGTTGCTACGGGTTGAACTTCTTCCCTGTGGCACAACTGATCTGGCCTTGGAGTTCCTGTGGCCTTGGAGGCTATTTCTGGTTTTTCCTGAACTCTCTCCGTTAACCGTCCAACGAAGAGGTTATCAACTCTTCGCATGCAATTTCTTCGCGTGAAACCACTCTTTAGACAAGTTCTAAATGGTAAAAGGGCATCTCGGGGCTTTGCTCCGAGAATATTGTCTATAATTCTAACAGATTGAGATATCTCTCATACGCTGAACTGAGCGATATCGAGCTGAGCTACTTCATGTTACTGAGCTATTTAGACCAATATCACACCAGGAATGGACGTTGATGGAACAATGTCAAACTGGTCGCCAACGATGTATGTTGATGAGACGTACAATGCGCATCGGTTACGGTGCCCATTATTTCCCAAAAATCGATCAGGCAGTAAAAATTCTCGGTTTGGAGAGGCACAAGGCAAAAATTGGAATGAGGAGTACGTAAATGTCCATTTACGTAGAGGTGACACGATGATGAGATGAGTTATCCAAAGTCAAAGAACTCCTGAGTTAGAATACCAAACAAAAGATGCTGAAGAAGGGTGTATAAAGGCATCGTCCACTTTATCTGTTGGAGAGTTGGTATTAACTGAAAACGAATTGAATTTAAAAGATACTCTAAACCTCTGCCTTTGTGTACGGGACTTTGGAGGAGTTCCTTTCTACTACTTACTGATATTAGAACTTTGAATGGTACAGATAACTTCAAATACCTTGAGATATTGCTTCACGAAAGCTCGCTTCGTCTTGTACACCTCAATTCTGTCCTTCGGAGCTCTTTCAACGCAAGATTCCAATTGAATAAAGTTAGCAGTGGAAATCAAACTCACATAAAATGACGAGTTGGATAAGTTGATCGTGAAGTTGGAGCAAAATATCGAACGTGTACGACAGTAAAATACTGAAATTCTTGCAGCAGTATTGGTGCATTTGAGATGTGTACGCACAAACACACATACACACTCACACTTACACAAATACATATTTCATCTCGGGCTCCTTTCCCATTCAAGAAGGTCGGTTTTATCGAGCCATTTCAAAGCTCTCTTCGCCTTCAAAGATGATAAAAAAGCAGCACATTCCAAAACGAAAGCAACACATCTTTTTAACGATTTTATCCGTCCGGTTTTGTTGTTGTTGTTGTTGATTGTGTTTTGCTGAAGTTTTTGAATCAACACTTCTGCGCCAGGATTTGCTGGTGGTTAGTGTGTTAGCCTTTTACGATAAAAAATAACCATTCTGTTTGTGCACACTTGTGTTTTTTTTATTATCTAAATTATGTTTATGTGTGTCTGAGTTGTTGTATTGCAACATTTGTGTTTTTTTTTCTCTATATTTGCTACTTCTGGTTTATTGTATCAGCTTCGTGTGTTGTACAATTGGCTGTAGCGCGGGAAACGGACGGTGAGGGATGGCAGAGCGATGTGAGGTGTGCGATGGGGTTTATTTAGTTGAAAGTTTTGTAATGCAAAACATGCAACAGAAAAAAACACAAAACAACTACAATAAATTGGCATTCCAAGCGGGGAGGGGGAGATGTGGGTGGGGGAGGAAAGTGCGATGGGGCGATTGTGTTGGGCAAAAGGTTTCCAGAGAAGAAAAACGCAAACCAACGCACACTACACCACAGACGCACAGTGCCGTATGTGATACGGTTGCTGTACATACATACACTACGCATGGAGCATAACGCGATGAAACAGTAACGAACAGCGCACAAATGTGGTGGAAAAGGGAAAAGAAAATGCAAATCTACATACCAGTCGCAATGCAACATCTCCATAGTCATCAGTGCATATGGCCAATGCTTGCCTCCTGTGGCCGGTTCGGTTGGTCTAGAATATCTGGTTCTTTTACATCGTTGCTGAGCGTCTTAAATACAAAACAGCTTGGCACAGTGTTTCTCAACACGGAGCTTCGTACCGTTCGAAGTCCATCTCGCCATTTCGGTGAGCTGGATGTATTTAAATCGAAGCGAAATATCAATTGCAAATGCAATTCATCCTTGGGAAAAGATGAGTTATCCTCCCAGCTTCCCACCGGCATCATTAGTCGCGCCAAGGTCCAACGATCCATCGTTTCACCGAAACGGTTTGCGACGACTCCCTTTGAAAACCCCTGATTTGGTGTGTAAAGTTCCTCCGAGTAGACACAATTGGACGTGACTTAGCATTTTGCATCAGTAATCGTAGTATGCCCTGCTAACGACGAGTCTCTCGACTTGGCGTTTCGAGTCGAGTTCGGAGCAATGGCAAAACTACGCAAGAAAAGCTGGCTGTAATGTAACGTTTGTTAGGAGGGGGGTTGGTTGGGTTGGTGTTTTTGTGTGTTAGTTCTATCATAATTGTTTTCAATTCCTCTCCATGAGGGGAGAGGGGAGTGTGCGGGCGCAGGCTATCTTTTGCGTTCCTTGCTTTCTAAGCGGTATGGTATGAGAATTTCAATAAAAACGTAAGAATTGGTTGTGTAATGCGATTAAAAATCAGGTTTTTGCAGAAAGATCGCGAGACTGACGTATTAGTGTATTAGTATCACAAGCGTTCACTTGTTTTGCTATTTCGTTCTGTACGTATAACTTATTAACTTTACCCAAAAAATGTTCCCTTACGTTTGGAAGGATAACTTTAGTGACGTACTGACGGAACACAATGAACAACGACCATGGTCTGGTGGTTTTTATGGCAGTTAAGCTGAATAAATTGTTAGAAATTACTCGTTTCCATCGTAGAATAAGAATGCAAAAAAAAAAACAAATTTCAATAAACTTCACTTGCAGCAACACGCGACGATCGCACCCTACAATAAAGTTGGCAATCGCAAAGGCATTGGAATTCTGCATTTATGTCACAAACTCAATACGATTGTGACCTTGTACCATTGTTGCTATGCAAACTGGAAATTGCTGTCGTTGGTGAATTACAAACAAAAAAGCATTCTCCCTCTCTTTTTGAACTGGTTTAGACTTAACTTTAGTGCTTTGCCTGTATGTTCCTTAAAGCGCTAAAGAGGATTAGAGTATATAATGTACGTAAATGGATGTTAAAAAATAATTATTGCTCCATTTCCTCAAAATCTAATGAACGGTTAAATACTGTCGTGCTAGTGTAATTGTGTACAGTCAAAATGGGTATAATATTCACTTCATCAGCCCAGAGATGCAAGATGTTCTGAAAAGTGCTTATTGACATCCAGGATTGTAGTCTTGAAGGTAAATGCCCTTGAAGAAAAAATACAGATTTGCTTCCAATAAAAACTATTCCTCCGACAATAGTCGACATCTAGTATCGTGGACCTGACATATTTTGACTTGACTTTACTTGAAGACGGATAGCTTTTTCGTTCCATGATAGGAATACTTCCGGCAAATAGTAATAAGTTTAGCTCCAAGAATTGCTTTCCGAACCTCGTCCTCATAGCTATTAACCAGAAACGAAGCAAACACACGGACAAAAGTAATCAACAGTGGTACTCTCTGCATAGCGTCATCTGTTGGATAGTGTTAACATTAATTTGCAATAAAGTGAAGTGGTTTTATTCGCAAATAACGTTCGATTCAACCGTGTTTATTGCAAAATGAGTCTGCTTATATTGTGTGTGATGCAGACGATGATTGTGTTTATCGATTTATGTCACTGTTTCCCATCCGCCCTCCCACCGTACAGCACCGAACAATACACCATTCGTCGCTGTACGTAAATTAGGTTTTTTTTTTCTTTTTACTTATCTTGTTACCCATTGTATATGTATAGTATTAAGCAGAAACACACAAAAGCGTCGCGTTACGTCCAATGTACCGAGGTCATCGAGGATGGTGTGCGTTTTTTCCAATATTATTTTCTAACCCGAACAACAAACGGCTAGCCTGTCCGCGTTTGTCGATAAAATATGTTGTACCGCACGCATCCGACAACAATTTATAGACACACAAAAACGCACGCATACACAGAAATTCCCGCAATGATCGATGTTGTTTCATGTCTCGGAGAAACAGATTTAAAAGATTGTTATATTGTTCGCTTTTGTAGGTCGGCTATCTCTTCTTTTCGCATACCCGTTCTCGCTCTTGCCCTCGTAGATAAATGTTATATTAAAAGCCTCCCGCACGGGTAGTTCGCCCATACTATACCCACCCCCTGGTTATAACTTCACCCGAATGCAAAGAAAATATGAAACGTAAAACGAACGTTCGATGCTCGGTTTACGTTGCACAATTAGTGTAATTAGATGAGCCAAGAAAGGCAAAGAATAGCACACATACAGTTACACAAAAACAAAAGCAAAAACAAGTAACGAAGAAGAAAAAAGAAAAACAGCACAAATCATTCATTTGCATTAGATTGAGTGAAATAATAATGCAGGCCTGCTACGATGGGAGAGGATGATGATGTTGTGTTGCAACAGCAGGAAGCCAACATGAAGTTAGTCAACCGTGTGCCCGGCAATGCCTACTTCCTCTTGGCATGTGAAACCGAGAAACCTTTTTGCAAATATAGTTTCCTAGTTACCAATAGAACACCCAGCTCAACGGCACTTTAGTTGTTAGTTTTCCATTGGTCTAAACAACCGCACAACATCTGAGCGTGGATTCCGGTATCTTCAGCAACTTGTGTGAACTGCGGGTCTGCCAGATGATTTAAAATCGATATGTCAATATTTAAATAAAGAATTCTTCGTTACGCAATCGGGACCAACCACCCCTCAGCGAGACCATGGCCAATGGGTTGGGAATTTCAATTCCACATGTCACCTCCACCATTCAGCTCTAACACTGCCATTCCCAACAGGTTTACTTATCGGTATGATTCCGTATTTTGGTCGTATGACGAGCCAGTTTTTTTTTGGTGTGTAAAATATACACATTTTGTATCACTTTTTTCACCCTCCATCCGTTTTATTATTGTTCCATCCATCATCAGCCATCACAAACCCGTCTGTGTGTGTGTGTCGCACTGATAGATGATGGTGGTGGGTTGACCCGGAGGCGAGTTAAGCAATCCTGCGAGCGCGGAACGGTGACGGAGGGATTCCCTTATCTTGTTGGAATGGAAACCTTCCAGTATCACGGCACGGGCGAAGCGCTTACTCTCCGGGACCCCATCGCCATCGTGGCGATTCTTTCTTGCCCAGCGGGTTCCGAGACACAATTCTGATTGACAATCTGTGCACTGCGAGCACTCCAAAATTTATCGTCTGTACTTTTCCGTAGATAATAGTCCAACACCATATCTTAATATTGGCTTGGTGTGGTGTTGCGTGTTTTCTGGGTGTGTAACCATGTTTATCTTTATGCAAAAGAATTAAAAAAGAAAACCCCAATCAACAGTATATTGTGTAAACTAAATTCTTATGTGCGAGCTCTTACGTAATGGGATTCTTTTTCTCTCTGCTTTCTTTCTATGGTTACCATGGATACGGATAACTGCAGCTAAGCATACGCGATGATCATGATGCAAACATATGCGCCAACTGTATCGTCAGCATTGAGGCCTTCTTCAAGTACAAATCAAAGTGCGTGGAAAACGATCGGTTGCTACGGAAGAAGCGTGTCAGCTTCTTCGCCGGTCTGGGTCTAGCGGCCGATCCGGTAGACAATCGGTTGATGACAATCCTTCCGCACAGTAAGCGGCGCCGTTTGTCACAGAATGGAGCCGGTGGCGAATTGCTAACGTACGAAGATGAAGAGCTTGCCGTGGATCGTAAACGACACCGAACGGAGACAGATCTACCCGAGGAAGATGATGACGAGGATGACGGTAATAGCAGTGTAAAGAAACCACAAAATGGAACTCCAGCGGAGCACGAGGATGGTGAGGTGGATGAGGAACTAAGCAAGAAACATCTTGCACAGTATCAAATTAAGCAGGAAGCTTTCGATGCGGACGGCGACGATGAAAACGATAACCGCAAGCAGCAGTACGAGCAGGATGACGACGAGGAGGAGTACTTCAATCCGAACCAATTCCTAGCGCAAGAGACAAAAATAGACGAGAGTGCTGTTGGTGACGAGGTCGGAAACGATGGCAGCTCCGACGGGGATGGATTTGTGCCGAATGGACACGAAGATGGCAGCCCACCGGCAACCGGACATCCATTCGAGCGTGGTTGGAAAACGATCGAATTCGCACCACAGCCCGGTTCGTCCGGGTTAAAAACGTTAAAAATCACGGACTATTCCAATGTCACCGGCAAGCGCGGTCGGCCGCAGCGGTTTATGGCGGAGATGTTATCCATGGCGGCGGCCGGGAGCAGTAACCTGTTGCCATACCATCACGGGGAGACCGTCTATCAGCAGTTGCAACGGCTGAATGGGTTGGCAAGCGCTGGACGATTACAACCTGATGAAGTTGCACGATTGTCTGTGGTGGCAGCTAACTCCTCCCAAAGCAACAACGCACCACGAACCATTGGCGGAGTGATCGAACCCACGAAAAAGGTGCAAAAGTTTCTGGACGATGGGCTGCGGGAGTTGATCTACAATGCTGGAGCACCGAATCCACACTACGCGAGGGTAAGTTTACCGTCTTGTTGTGACTTGGGCGCTCGGTAACGTATTTTGTCTCGTGCTTTCAGGATGGCGGATCGACGGATTTCAAAGTCGTGAAAGCGCGCTTCAACTCGTACAACATCATATTCGACGACAATCGGTTTCTGCGTCGCAACAAGTCTGTTAGCGGACTGCCGAAGTGGTACTGGGCGTGCAGCGTCACTGGTTGTCCGGTGAAGATTTGTAGCTACGCTGGGCGGTTGTTCAAAACGAACGAACTGTCCCACACCCATCCACCAACGGAACCGGACGCGGAAATCAAATACGAAACCATCCAGCCCGACCCGGTGGAGGCGGAACAGTTGCAGCGGCAGCTACTGTTACAGCAGCAGCAACAGCACCAGATGCAACAGCAGCGTCTTCTGCGACAGCAGCAGCAGCAACAGTTGTTACGCCAACGGCAGGTTGAGCTTGCGCAGCGTCGTGTCGCGGCCGCGGCTGCATTGATGGTTGCGGCAGCAGCAAACGCTTCCCGAACGGACCAGCCTGAGCAAAAGTACACCAAGCACATGGCGGAGCACAACAGTCGAACGGTGGGTGAATCGGTCGATCCACGAAAAAACTACGAACTGCGAATGGCTAACGATGGTTCGGAAATGCTGCTGTATGGTGGACACACCCACGGACTGATCTTGACCCGTAAGGATGGCGTTAGGGTGTATCGGTGTACGAGTGTGATTGGCGGCGAAGAGTCGGCTGCAGGAGGTGGAATAGGACCGCCCTGTACGGACACCGTATTCCTGCACACGGACGGTCGCATCGTGAAGATCTGCAAGGAAGAAATCGTAGACTACGACATGGAGCTGTCGTTGGATGCAGCGGATCGTTCACGATTCGGCACTGGTAACACGGCGGAAGAGGACGATAAACGCCGCCGTCCGCAGAAGATTATCGTATACGAGGGCTATCGGTACAAGTACTGCCATGCCCGGCCCGAGGGTAGCTTCTACTGGCGGTGCGTACTGCGCCACGATAAGGATTGCCTGGCGTCCATCCAGACGAAGCGCAATCTCGAGTTTTTGAACGTGAACGATCAGCCGCACAATCACGATCCACCGGACCCGTCCGAACCGCACGAGAATGCGATGCTGTGTGAGATTCGGCTTCCGGTCAAGGGTGAACAGACGGAAGGGTCGACCGATTTCAAGCTGGTAAAGAGTGGCCAGAAGCGGGAGTTCCTCATCTATAAGGGTTATCGGTATTACTTCCAGTACGAGTCGAAGAATGGTCGTCGTTCGTACCGTTGCACGATGTTTAAGAACTGTCCGGCCGGAGCCTTTTTGCTACCGAACAGTACGATTCAGGAAGCGAAGAACTTCATACACACGCATCCACCCGTGGAGGACATGGACAAGTATATCACCAAGGATAGTTTAATCACGAGTCCGTTCAAACATCCATCGGACGGCGGAGGGATAAACGGTGCCGTCAAGCGGAGTACCACGCTAGACCCATCGAATTGGAAGAATGCACTGGTAGCGGCAGGAAATCCTACTGGTGGAGTTGAACCGCTCAGTAAAGATCCAGAAGTAGCGCGTCGAAATGGATACCGCATCATCAAGAACTACAAGAACAAAGAGATCATGATCTATCTCGGGTGGCGCTACTTCGAAGACTACAAGAAGAAGAGTGGTGGACAGGTGTGGCGCTGTTCTTCGCATCGTTTGTGCCGCGGCTCAGTCCACCTCTTCCCGGATGGGTCAATCAACTTTGCCAAACTCGTCGACCACAACCATTCGCCACCGAAGAAGATCATCAGCCATTCGTCGGTGGATGGTGGAGGTGGCTTTACGAAAGGAATGCTTGAAGGTAGAGTGTCGGGAAACCAGCTTACCATGGTGGCCGACGGTAATAGCGATGCGTTGCTGGGCGGTGGTGGAACCTACCATCGTTACATCACGCACCAGGGCCATCGGTTCCGATTTGCGACGCGAAAGCGCGAAGGTACCATCTATTGGCGGTGCGCAATGCGGCTGGAAACCAAATGTCCGGTTTCGTTCCACACGAAGGAGGACACGTACGAGCTGGTCAGTACGCGGAATCACGAACACAACCATCCCATCCCGACGGTGTGGCCGGAGGTGGCCGGTGGACAAATTAACGAAGAGCTACCGAAGGTGCGTATGCCGGCCGAAGAGATCGGAACGACAGATTTCATTCTGACGAAAAACTCCAAAGGGCGCGACATGGTACTTTACCGGAATGGACGCTTTTATCTGGATTACTCGCGCAAGGATGGCAAAATTGTGTTCCGTTGTTCCGCAGTGTCTGGATGCCGGGCGACCGTACTACTGTTGCCGAACAAAACGCTCCAAGTTGCGGACGATTTTAGCCACAACCATCCCACGCTGGACGGGTGGGATGCAAGAGAAACGACGGCGCTAAACGGTAAACCGGCTTCACCGGTGGATGAACCCATCGAGCTGAAGTCTGACGAAGAGGAAGATGATGAACCGGCCAGCGTTTCCGGTACGACGCATCCAAGAGCGAGCGGTGAAACGATGCTTCCGAAAATCATACTTTACGATGGGTTTCAGTTCCGCTTTATCTCGCGTCATCCGACGGAGCAAAGTGCGTTCTTTCGCTGCTTTAACTTCGACGCCAAGAAGAACCAATGCCACGCATCGCTCTACACCGACCTGAACGGGGTGGTCATACAAACGAACCAGCAGCGGCACAATCACGAACAGGGTGACTATCTGATGGGCCCGGACAAGTACCAGCAGCGGCAGCAAATAGCATCAACGGGCCAGCAGATGAACTCGAACGAGCTGATCGGTACGCACGATTACAAGATCGTGAAGAATTGGAAAAATCGCGACGTGCTAGTGTTTCAAAACTGTCGCTACTTCCTGCACTACGTGCGGAAGGATGGCCGCAAGGTTTGGCGCTGTTCTGCAATACGAAGTTGTCACGCTGCCGTGTATCTGAATGCCGACGGAACGGTTGATCAGTTCCGCGGACAGCACGTGCACGAGATACGTCCTGAAGGTGAACCACGGCGCAGACGACGCAGGAAAAAGAGTGAAATAATGTTCCCGTACGGGGTCGGTTCGGGGATGGGCATCTTCGGTAATGGGATGCTTGCAGCCGAGATGATGGCCCGTGGAGTCAGCATGAATGGATCTTCTTCACTAAACGGTGGTACTGTTGGCAATGGATCAGCGAATGGCGTTGGCAACTTGGGATCGAACGAATGGATTGACTACAGTGACTACGGTATACAGATGAGTGGTTCCTCGAACGATACTGGTGCCAGTGGCGAGGGCACAAACCGTGCGAATGAAGGGCACCACTCACTGTGGGATCAATTCCATCCCGGACAGGGTGTTACAACGGGCGGTGGAGGAGGAACTGAAGGGGAAGGATTTGACCTTAGCTACCATTCGGTGTTCGGCAGCCAGGAAAGCTTTAACACGTATGCCGTCCATGCGCTAGCACAACATCACCTACAACAGCAGCACCAGCAGCAGCAGCGATCAGCGGCCAGCCTGCAGCAACATTTGCACCATCACCACCAGCTGCTACTGAATGGCGGTGGACAGTTGCAGCAACAGCAGCGTCCCTCCACCCGGCAGGACAGCAGCGATATGGAGGAGTACGACCTTTCCGGTCCGGCCAGCGATGACGAACATCCTCCCCTGATCGACATCACACCGGAGGTTAAGATAGAAGGTGACGATCTCTGATCTTTGGCCTGCGGAGCTCGACCATCAGTACCGCTGGTGCCAGAAATGTGATGGAACCAAATTTCCATGTTCACAAAAAAAGACAGGTTGTTGATTGAGCACAACACGTATACGTTTTCGGGAAAAGGTTGGAACGTTTTGTTTCCCTCGGTATTCCCTAGTTTTGCGGGAGAAAGATTGTTTCATTTAAAAACAAAAAAAAACAGTCGGCCATTTGTTATACTATTACTATTACGAACTGAAGCTACGTTTTATTCATTCCTTTGAGCGAAACCAGTCAAAATTTAGTTTTTATGCTAGGAAGACACGAGGTTGAAGAAGTTTTTAGAGTATAGCGTTAGAATGATGTTAACATAAAAAAAAAACAATTGTCTATCAACTAGTTAAGGTTTGTCCGGGAGGGGTTAACAAAGTAATGAACGAAACTTCCACATGTTGTCTGCAAAGTGTCCAACTCCAATGCCAATTCCTCATTGGCATCCAACGTTCAAGATAAGTCTCGATATTTTCAAAAGGTCATTCATCTTGCCTTTTAAAAAATACATTCTCATTCGACTGTCTAGACAAAATTTAGAAAACATGGGATGAAAGCCAGAAGCAACCTCTGAAGGCTAGGTGGTTCAGCTATGTTTTGATAACTAACACGCCCTGCAAGGCCTTGAACAAAAACTGGCTTCCAAATAACCTGTTTGGTTGCAGATAAACAAAACATAGCACGTTTAATTTGTATGAGCCGTCTGTCTAGCCCGAAGTGTAGCATAAATTAAAAGCCTGCGTCACCATGATGCTTTGAGGCGAAGGATAGCAAAACAAAACCACTCCCCACTGTCTGACCCATAATGGGAAGCTATCCCAAAAGGAATTAGTGTAGACTTATGCGCGTGTGCGCGACAAACATTCAACCCGTATTATGAGGATTGTTTGCGCAGTCTTCTTTTAATTTGGATTAGCATAGCATAGAACAATGATATATTAAATTTAGTTAAAACGATATAAAAAGAGAAAACAGAAAGAAACGGGAAAATAAACCCTGTGTGTAGTTTAGAATAGCCTTTTTAGAAGAAAAAAAGACAGGAAATTAGGAAAAGAATGAGAACGGAATTAACAGCAACAAATTGTTGCAGAATGCCAGTGAGACTATTAGAGCAAATGATTAAAGGACAAAAAAATAAAAGAAACAGGAATAAAAAAGGATCAAAAGCATTAAAGGAAATGAGACACTATACTAGAACAAAAAATTGTCTATAAATTAAACATAAAAGAAGGAAACAAAACACATGCATAATGTATTGTTGATCGTGTTTCGCTTCTTATCCGCGAGATAACTTTTGTTATAATTTGCGATGAAGATGAAGTTGTTTTTTGTTTTAGAGAGATTGTTAAATTACGTTTTACGTGTGAGGAGGATGAAAAAAAAAATAGAAAATGAGGCTACGATACGCAAAAGCGCAACCCTCCTTCGTCCGGAGTAAATGTTGTTTGGTACTGCAAAAGTGAAACATTTCCGAAGTAAAGAACCGTGGACGTAGAATTCGCATTTTGTATTGTTTTAGTTAAAAACTACAGTTCATTCGGGCTGATAAAAGTGTGTACAACAAACAGAATATACTCCTGCAATTGTTGGGTTTTGTATTGTGTTGTCCATAGTTGGCACAGGATTGTAAGGAACAGTACAGAACGATGCGGAACGATTTAGTGATAGTGTGGTAAAGAGAATTATAGCAAATATATAGCGTACATCTACCGAATATACACCAATACAGACACAGAATTCAGTTAAACGATGGATCCACCGTCTGGCGGGTGGATGCAATAGAGACCTAGCGATACATAAACTCTTCCATAAACTTCACGTAGGCGCCTAAACATACTCAGAATGAACCAATGTATGTATACTCAGAAACTCATCACCACGCACATTGATAATGCAGGAAAGGGAACCTCTTCAGCTGCGTCTCGAGCGCGTTCAACTAGAAATACATTAATACAGCAGCATACATTCGCTAGATGATATATGATGATTTTGCAATAGAGCAACACAAACACAACACTACTAACAACTGCTTAGTGGTGGCAAAACAGGATACAATCCACTCTGAGAAATGGGGAGAAAAGGTGACGATTGTTTGCAATGTGCAAAACCTCATTAGTGGCAAACATAATGACAACAAACAATAGTACTAGAACAAATACACCAACACATGAATAGGAAGATTTTTTGTTGTTTCGTTGCCAGAGATAACAATAGTTACTTCCAAAAACATACATGCACTCACTGAAATGATACGATAATATTAACCATAAAATAGTACACTAATTCGGGGAAGCAAGTCCCGGTATCGAGCAGAAAATAAACAAACAACACTACATAAGAGAAAGAGAAATCCTAATAAAAACGTATTTATTATTAAACTGATTGGTAGTTCGATTTGCTCATTGTGCGCTACGGAAAGGTGTTTGAATTTATTTGGATTTACATTTAATTTTCCTATAATGCTTGCAATTCTAAATTATGAATTTCGATCATTATTTGTCCTTCCCTTTGTTTGTGAAATAATTCACAATATAACACTTTTAATATCTACTATCAATAAGCAAGCATCAGCTCATCTCCTGCAAGTCATAAAGCTATAAGTTTATGTTTACTATTTAATATCCATAACTATGCTGATAACTAAATCGAATGGTAAAGATGGCAGCGTCCCTCATAACTTGTGCAGTTGGAACTTATTTTGTAGCAGAAAACTCCATAGAAAAGCAACAAATATGTTGATTGCGCTAGAAAGAAATTCCCACGAAACAGTTCGCATCCGACAGCAAGAACGGAACCATCTGCTTGCTTCATAATAATTAGAGGTAGTGATGTTGCGATGTACTTCATCTCACTTGCACAATGATATCGATAATGTATAGAATTTGCTGCATGCATGAAACTCACAACATCATCCCACACAATATGCACTACCGAATGTGACTAGAACATGGTAAAACATGTCTTTTGCTCAAAGTTCGTGTCGTGTCCTAAGGCTAATGCTACACTATTTCCATTAAACCACATCAATGCGTCAAAGTTTTAAATTATTGATAAGGATACTGCTAATAATGAAGTAATTCTACGAATCGAAATTGATGAAGATATACTGATGGCTTCTGTGTTTTCGCCTTGTTTTTTGTGGCACTACAACCTCGGCGCTACCGAACGGGTCGTTTCGACTAAAGCGTAAAGTATTCTGAAAGCAGTTATCTGATATCTTAAACATCCTAGTTGAATAATTCATTAAAACGCTACGTCTTTTCTATGCCCAGCTATAGAAAACATCTCATTCAGCTATAAACATAACAATGCACTACCCTACCTTAGCAGCAGTTCGTCTGTGCAACGCTTAGCCATTACTATTTGGTGTCAGGAAATATGCTGCCAGTGTTTTGTCTTAACCGGGCAAGCATATCAGTTCAGTTCAGTGGTAACTTCCGCCGGTGATTGATTTACCTGTTCCGGCTCGTTGAGACGTGCGCTCTGAAAGATAGAACATCGTTAAGCTCTCTCACACATGTGCACACCCAACAACCCGCTTACCTCTCGATGCAGTTTCTCAATTTCTTCCTTGCGTTTGCGTTTGAAGAACCCGGCTCGGTACAAACCGTACGTGATCGCGGCAACCAGCAACAGTCCGCCGAGTACCGATACAATAATCACCCAGATAGGGGTACTACCGTCCGAATAACGATACACCACCGTGTGGGGATTGCTACGGACCTGCCGGAATGTGATACCGTCCGGGTCGCCCGTCTTGTGCACGTCAGCCAACATCGTCAGCGCAAAGATGTCTTCACGCTCGAGAAACGCTTCACTAATGGCATCCAGATCGAGCTGGAAGTGGAGCGTTATTATGATGGGCACGTTTGTCGGGCGGAAGATGTCTACCGCCACATTCAGACGGGCACACTCGATGAAAGAATCCTCCTCAGCGCAGTTGAAAAACAGCGTACGGTTTCCTGGCAGAGCCTCTACCGTGGCATCGTTCACCTTCGACAGACTGCGACGTACACGCGAATGGCCTGACAACTGCCCCGTGTATCGGTTGTAGGATTGTTCCTGGGAACCGCTTTCACGTCGACGGCGGCGATGCATACCTGCCATAGCTGGATCATAAGCATGAGGCTGATTTTCACCGGCAAGGCCGCCGATTCCTGCACTAGCAATTCCACCACCAGAGAGGAGATCAAAATCGGACGGCAGTCGGTGCATATCTTCAACGCCTACAGTCGGCGGACGGATATGATCGTGTTCGATCGGATTCGGCAGCAGGATGGTATCGTTCTGCGTCCAGGTGTAGTCGAGCGTTTTGTAGTTGTAATAACCGGTCACGACCATGTCGTTAAAGTTAATGATCTTGAACGATTTTCCGGAGCTTGGCTTGTGATACACCAGCGGTACATCCAGCGTAAACTCCAGCCGCCGGAACGTGCTAGGTCCATTGCTGTGTACCTGTATCTCGTACGTGATGTTGTGTAGTCCGCTTTGCTGTTCCAGGAACACCTCAGATGTTGATGTTTTGCTATAAATGGAAACGTTTTGAATATACATAAACTCCTCCTCGAGGTTGAGCCCTGACCCTGGATAACACTTACCCAATAATCTCGATATCGCTAAACTCCTGCAGTGTAAGCACCTGCTCGAGGAAGTTATCCTCCTGCACGGATTCTTCGCTGGAGCTCATCGCTTCCGCCTTAATCTCGGCACTGGTACCTTCCAGCTTTGTCATATCGAGGATGAGAGTGTACCGGGAGGTGTAGGATGCCTTCAGCGGTAAACCATTATTGAGATCGCACAGTACATTAACTCCTTCCTCTGTGATCTTTTGCTGGCACTCCGATGTCAGCTTGGCCAGTGTCAAACGGGCCGGTGTGAGTGTTACGTTCAGCTGAGGCAGGTACGCATTCTCCCCCGCATTGTACACCTCGAACTCTAGTGATGCTTTCTTCGTACTGCCAAGTACGTAAACAGGCGTAATGTCTAACCAACGGGCGGACAGGCGTAAATCGGACACGCACACCTCTCCTTGGCAGCCCGTCTTGAAGGAAATCTTTTGAATCACCCGATTCGGCACAGTTGGGTCTAGCAGCGCACACGAGGCACAGAAAGTAGTATCATCCCCGTCGGCTGCTGGAAGCTGACGTACCAGTTCGTACGACAGCTCCACGAACACCGGCTTATAGATGCTAGCGGCTGTAGCCTTCAGACGCACATCGAACCGGCGACATTCATTCGTACCGGCGACGGTGATAGTTTCGTTGCGTCTATTACCACCAACACCGGGCAGTGTTACACGGCCAACCTGCGCATCTACGCTAAGCTCGTAGCTGAGCTGCACATCGAACGGTTGTCCGCCGACGAACATTGCACTCATACAGATGGACAGATCGAACGTTGTGTCGTCTAGTGTGAGTTCCCGCTTGGACGAGGTAACTTCCGCCTCGACACGCACGACCGGATACGTCCGGTAAACGTACACCTTCTCGTCATTCGGTGATCCGACGGCAAGATCCTTGTAACCATTAGCATCGATGTCGCTGCCCCGTGACAGTGCGAAACCAAACATCGGTTGAGGTGAGAGCAACTCATTCGTTGGTGGCGTTAACCGTTGACTTGGTTTCGGCTGAAGTCCGTCCGCCGAGCCGAGGAAGATGTACACGGCACCGTTACCCTCGAAAGGAGCACCAACAGCAAGGTCTGAAAGTGGACGAGCGCGTTAGTTCGAAGTTGTCTGGGCCATGTACGCATGACTCTTACCATTATATCCGTCCATGTTAATATCACCAATTCTTCCGAGACTTGTACCAAACCGACCTGCAACTTCATGATTGCCGGCCAGCATTCCCTGCAGCTGAAAGTTCAGTTCGCCCTCGTTCCAGTATACGTACACAACGCCACTGTCATAATCACCCGATCGGCTATGCATCGGTGCCGAGATGGCAAGATCCGCGAACCCATCGCCATTGAAATCTTCGGCCAGTAGCGCATACCCAAAGTACTCACCCTGCTGCCGGCCGGGAAAGGTGTACCGTACCTTGATCTGCGTTTCCAGGAACGAATCTGCGTTGATGATGTCGAATATAAACACACTGCCCACCTGTCCGTTCGATTGTGGAGCACTCGCCACGTAAAGAGTCTTCCGGTCGCCCCGAAAATCTCCCGACCCGACGGCATATCCGAAGTACGAATCATCCGTTAAGTTGCTAAAGTACGGATTCGGCACATCACTGACGTACTGAATGATCTGGCGCCTGTGTCGATTGGTTGGACGATGCTGAGCCAACCAATCGTCGCGCCGGCTGAGGCCACCCATATCTTCGTTGAAGCGTCGTCTATATCGCACCACCGTACCGCGCCAGTTAAAGACTCCCGGTGCTCCGATCAGTATCTCCTCCCCATCGTCGGTCACATGCACGCTAATGCCCTGCTCACCGTACATGTAGTTGTAGTACTGTCCGTACGGATCCTTGTGCAGCTGTTTATCTACAATGTAAAAGAGACGGGTTGAAGGTACAAGAGCCCAGGTACCGGACCGGCATGACAACTCTCACCTTTCGCACGCAACGGTATGATCTTTCGAATGTCTTTCGGTTCCTGGTCCTGTTCGGTACCGTCCGTAACGTAGCAAATGCCGTGCAGCAGATAGTAATCGACCAGCTCACTGATCGTCTTCGGTGCACAAACAACAAACCGATCGCCGTCGGCCCCATGTCCATCCATGGTTGCGCCCAGCATCTGAAAGTCCTTCTTCTCCGAGTTGTACGCAAAGTCCGACTGTTCGGCGTTCGTGTTGCCTAGCTTATCAAAGTAGTACGGACCACATTCACCGTCCGTAAAGCGACAACGATAGATGGCGCCAGTCTCGTTCACCTTGCGCTGTGCCGCCAAATCCGATTGCGCTCTCGGTGCACCGACAATTACACTGTAAAGTTAGCGGAATTTGATTTTAGTACATTAATGTTGTGTAAAATATGTAAACAATTTAGAAATGGAACTTTTTTTTTTTAAATAACACACTTTAAAGAAGAAATTGGATGAATAACCAGTTAAGAAACAGGTGTAACAAGTACATTACGGTGTTCCAACAGGTGTGGCATTTTTAAATATGTCACACTCGAAAACTAAACAATTTAAGAGTGAAGATACCGCGCCACACTAATAAGGTTGTCCAAATTAGCGTGATAGCTCTAACTCTCAAAGGATTGTGAAGGTATCAAACAAGGGGAATGCCCCAACTATGCTGACCAATTCCCTTTGGACGGGTTTAACCTCCTGAAGAGCCGGTATGAATCATCGAATTATGGTGAAAAATATTCAAAGCGAATGGTCGCTGATTGCATGTTTAGGTTCAGTTCAGGGGATGGCGAGCACATAACAACCTTTATGTCCGATTGATATTAATTTAGTTAACAGTAAGTTAGGGCTGTATAAATGTAGTACAAACATATGAGTTTATCTTGTATCACAGGTTTTGAATTCTAAAGTTCCTTAATGTGAATATATAAAGTAAAATTGTTTATTTAATGATCTCAGGGTCCACCCGTAGCAATACCAATCAGCCAACATGACTCGATGAGCAAACAAACTGGAATAAACAACGAGTTTGACAACCCTGATATGTAACGATCTCTCTCTCATTGTCATTGTTCACCGGTTCATATTTCACCAATGACCGATAGCTTCTTTTCTATTGATTTATATATTAATTCGAGGGCAATGTCTCCGTGTTTATCCTTCTGCTTTACGAAAGCGAATAAAAGATTTCAATGCGCGATCATCAACGAATGATCGTGTGCGATTCGGTGGGCTTCTGTCCTCACTCTAAGTAAACTTCAAATATATAATTGAATTTTAAGCAATTAGTTAGTTAACAAATGTTGTAATTCCTGAGATAGTTCAATTGTTAATAGATTGCTCGAGTTACAGTATTTATATCTAAATCAATTCATCATAATGAAAAGAAGTAAGATAACTTCATCTGATTACAACTTTCTGGTGTTTTGTTATGGCAATTCTTATGGTTGAGTGCATCAGGGACATCAATTACCCATAGGTTTGGAGTTTGTACTCATAGTTTTCATGAGAATTTTAAATATTACTCATCCCATATTCAACATTGCGACACACTTCCCATACTGTGCTAGCGGGCAAAACATTCCACATAAGGGAATCGGACCAAATACGTTCGACAACTGTGTACTTGAGACACACAAAGACATTATGCCTGCAAGAAGAAGTATCTTTCCTCTTGAGGTATGGAGTTTTTTCAACGCCCAGTTGTCGGTTGACTTTTAATTTCTCTTTCATCCCGCTTCCCACCCGCCACGGCAAACTTACCCTCCAGGGCGCAGATTAAGCGAATATCCAAAGTACGAGCTGCGTACTTTTTCCATATGCAACCCCAAGTTTGGTTCCCGGAACACGTAGCTCGGCACCGGGGAAAGATTGAACGTTTCACCTTCGGGAGGCAACAGCAGCAGCAACGCGACCAAGGCGATACCAAGCGACAGCATCCCTTTCGGTGGGGACTTCATTGTCGGTAGCTTTATTTGTTGTTGTTCTTCTTTTAAAATAGACACACACACACACACATACACAAAGGAGCGTAAAATGTTTAAAATTCACTTTCGAATCGATGCGGAACCCGTGCCGCGGGATGCTAAACGATGAGATGAGTGTGCTGCGGTGGAATGATTGTTTCACGAGCCTTTTTTTCGGAAGTTTTTTCTTTACAGAAGATGATGATGACGAGGTTCCAATGGGCTGTCGGGCTGGTTTCAGCTGGTTAGCATGCGCACCGTCCTTCACATCACTACGAAAGTAAAGGGAAAACAGAAAACTTTTAATAAAGCTTGCAACCCACTTTTTGCCACCCAACTGCCATCCTTATCTCCACTTCCCATGGCACCTGAGCGGTTCCTTTTGGTAGATAGAAATATGGTGCCGGATTTAGCGTAAAGGGCTTCGGAAAAGAATAAACAAAACGCCGCTCCAAAAATGGGATGTTCAAAACGCACACCGTTTGACATTTTCGTACACCGGGCACAACACAAAATGACAGCGTGTCGTGGTTGCTTCGGTTGCTTTGTTTTTCGGTCACAGTAAATCATTTTTTGAATGGCTTCATTTCGTCGCCCTAATTGAACTATCACGGTTTGTCGGTGGTCAATGTACAATGCGGTACAGCTCTGTAGCCGATCATGAATCACGCAAGCGCTACGTGTATAGACACGGACACGGGCGACAAATCCGTTCCGGAGCGCATGGCGCGCACGTTAGTTTCGGCGGATCGGGTTCAGCTTCCGTCGGTTCGATTGGAAATTACGATGAGTCACGCGAATAAGGGTGACTGCTCACTGTTCGGGACGAAATTCAGCACGGCATTCAAACACATCTAAATCCCGGATGCTTTGCGCTTCTCGAGTACGCACGTTTCGTATTTGAGGCCATCGCGAAACAAAAAAAAAAACGACCAAGCGAATCCAAAGTGTCTTTACGCTTTACGGTACCGGAGAGTAAATACGTGACCAATTTCATTTCTTTTGACCCTGACGTCATGATTTGCGTTCGCACGATTGCTTCGAATTGTTTGTAAAATGATTTGAAGCAAAGAAAAAGCAGTACTACTCACTTTTGATTTCACAGAGACACTGTACAGCCCACCGAGAACCACACCTTTTGCAACCAGGGTGCACTTTACTTTAAAATGAGTCAAACGCTACAACACAATTCCCTTGCAGCTTGCCAGAATGGGGCGAGCGAACAAAAACATACGAAACCACGGCGGTACGATAAGACTACACACTTTTACCACCAGATAACGCGCGCGAACCACTCCACACACTCTCCAGATATGATAGGGTGACAATAACTGCTGACGACGGGATACTCCTTTAGTGCGCTACCCTGCGGAAAACGGCAAACGTGTGTGTACCAAACCAGGCCACAACCACTGAAACGAAGCCGTCTCAGCTTCGCGTTCGATACAGTATCCGCGTGTCCGCACCCGTCAAGTTCACCGATCCATTTGACCAAACAGACGCGCGCGGCATTCGCTCGGTCGGCCCGTCGTGCGCTCTGTTTGCCGCTGTAACAACAGGTTGATCCACACCTCTCTTGGGAAGGGGGGAAAAGAAATACAATGACGTGAACACACGCGTGCAGTAACCGGTCTCCGGGAATTCTTCTTCTGCGTGTCTTGACCTGACGTCACACAGTCACTCAGTGAGCTCCCAGTGGGGAAGTGATGGGGTTTAGAGGGAAAGGAAGTGGAAATAGGACCTTTCCCCACAAAGAGCGGACACACACACTATTTTTCAGCGTTGTACGATGCATTCCACTGGTGACTCACGCGGTAGTGATCTCCGGCAACGAGTCAACTGATGGATGAATGATGTTGTCCGTGCATATCAACCGATGCTATTGTAAATGCAAATGTTTTCCATTAGTAGGCCATGCAATGCGTGCTTTGCTGAAGGTTGTCCAATCAAAAGTATGAATTTTCGTTTTAGAGATCGCTTGAGGGATAACACGAAGTATTGGATTCCTTGTTGGATGATCGCCTGTTACTGCTGATCTAAGAACAGCTCGATTTTGGATGCCTTTTTCATGAACCATCTTCTCTAATGTCAGATCAATGATACCCATACAGAAGTTACGCTGATGCCAAGTCTCGCTGGCGTGACTTGTGTGTATGGTAGAACTTGCTAAAAGTACATTAACGGTTTATTTTTGCAACAGTCAAATTGTAAAGTTTAGACACGATCACTAGATCACATAGTCTTGAATGTAATGGACATTTGGGAGGCTTACCTTACTGTCAATGTGGATAACATTCTAATAGTTAGGCTTAATTTAAGCAAGCGCGTCGAACACTGTTGCAATGATCGCAACGACCGGTTCTCCGATTAATTGTTCAGAAAGATAATCGATATGTACGGAGTGTGAAGTTGTGAAAGTCAGATAGTGCACGAAGAAATGTTCAACTCTTGCTATTCCTTGAAGTCTCCGTCGGTTGAGCCATTATCCTACAGAAATCCTGTCGTATATCCTGTAGTTTGTGGGCTAGCTCTGTAATAGTGAACTGTTGTTTAGTCCTGTAGTTCTCTAGTAGTGGATCTTCGGCTATATTAAAACCAATTATGCGTATCATGAAGTGCTGCAATCTAAATTACCTTCTGATGCGTCTGTAAAATGTGCAATGTGAATCAATGTAGCGAGATAAAGTTATATATTAATTGTTAAATTGTTGATTGTTTAATAAAATTAAAAAAAAAAAGTTCAGTTGGTAGAAAAAACTAAACAAAATTCCTCGGTGTAACAGGTGTAGCATACTCACATTTATGTAGCGTGTTAAGCTGCAGCACCACCAGTGGTTTCCGTGGTGTAGTGGTTATCACATCCGCCTAACACGCGGAAGGCCCCCGGTTCGATCCCGGGCGGAAACAGAGAAACTTTTTTTTCTCTCAAAGAATCAATTTTTTTCGGTGACAGACTGAATTTTTTAAGTTTTATTTACATTTCAAATATGTTTCTTTCATTCTGTCAAACAGTGAACAAACACAACAAATAACAATGTTATATTAACAATACATCTTCAGCTTTTATTATGCTTTTCTCCACACACTGCTTTCACGGCAGTTTTCCGCAGCACACACGCACCCGCGTGTGTGCCGCGCGTTTTAAACCCTCTTCGTACGAGTTTTACGTGTGTGTGTGCTATTGTTTCTCCGGTTCGGCTTTTCTACAAGCTGCTTCTTCTTTACGTACACAACACTTCCTATTATCCTTATCATCCTCCATCACGGTTTGTTACTATCGTTCGCTTAAACTTCCGGCTCCTTATGTTTCTGCTCGCCTCTGGCTGTCATATCGGCTGTGTCTACATTTGCTACGATTTCTTATCACTTTCTCTATTATTTACGCAAGACATACACGTTTTCTGTTTTTCTTTCTTGTTTTTTTTTGTTTTGTTTTTTGAGAATCGGTTTGCGTTTTTTTCATCACTTCCCAACAAACACTATTCCTCCTTCAGCACGTGTTTTTTTTTCTCTTCCGTCGTACCACCGTGCGCATTGGCATTATTGTTGTTTTCCCCATCCCCCGGTTTATCTCTTGTCCCGCTCATTAACACTAGTATGTTCAACGTTCACATGTTCTGTTTCGCACGTTCTAATATGTTTAAAATATCCGACCGTTTCACGCTTCCTTATATGTAAATACGCACGTATCGCACAAAACTAAGCAAATGTCGTGCACGGCGCACAAGTTTGTGTGTGTAGTTACACGGTTACATTCATAGTGTGTTTGTTTCCTGTGTATTTTTGATTATTTTCTTTTAGTGTTTTTTTATTTGTTTTACTCATCCTGTATCCTCTGGCTGTAATTTGTGGTTTAGTATTTACGCACCCTTTTTTTGAGTTTGGTTTTCTACCGACGATCAATAAAATCATACACCTGTGGTTTACAATTTTATTTAATCGTTCTAGGGATGGTTGTGGGGTGTAGCGAAGCAAACGCAAATGATTGATCTGCACTGAAACGATCGTGAACGTGGACCAACAGGGTATGAGATGTGGGCAACGGTGATAACGATGGAGAAGAAACAGTCGCAAAGGTCTTCTAAGGAATACAGTTCGCTTTTGGGTTTGGATAGAGGAGATTAAGAGAGAGATAAATGTACACAAACAATAAACGCTTTGAGATTTTTTGATTCGCATATACATTCATTCGTTCTAACCGGTTGGAGGATACTGGAACCGGTACCCTACACGGTAGAGAGTAGTGGTGGATGTGGGTTATACGAGTTTCAGTTGGAACTTATTGCGATGCAATGCGACGAACATTGATGATATTGCTAAGCTCATTATGAAAAGAGCTCATGGTTGGAGAATTTAGACTGAACGTTTCCGCCCTACAAACTGGAATTCGGCTCAAACTGGTTTAGTGTTTTGTTTTGCTTGCGGTTTAGTATGATTAGTGATAGACTTGCAGTAATAGCACAACATGGTTGCATGTTTCCCTTTGTCCAACTACTAGCTATCGTGATGAAACATACAGATACGCTTTTCGCTTCTCGCCTTATCCTTACACTACCGTAACAGTACACACACACATACATACAAACCTCTCTTTCTCTCTCTCTCTCTTTCTCTTCCCTTCTCTTCTAGTCGCTGGTAGTTTTTCTCGTGTTTTTTCCCCCACTTCAATTAAGGACTCATTATCAAATACATTTGCTTAAACTAACCTAAACAGAAGTGAACAAAGTATAATAATTTCTTTTCGCCTAAGTTAGTCGTTTGATTCCACCTCTCACCATCGGTACACACCGATTTGTTTCTGATTTATCTACTATTTTTTCTGCTTCCATAACTGCTCGTTACCTCTTTCGTGTATTTCTTTACTCGCCCCTTCATCCCGCTCGCCGCTCGCCGTTACGGTATAATATTTTTGTAGCTCTTTTGTGAAGTAATATTTATACCACCATCTATAGGTTTCAGTTTATATGTATATATATCTATATACTTTTGTGTTTACTTTTAATAACTACAACCACATTTTGCCTTTTGCTTCATTTTCTTTCACTAGTTTTCGTTTGCCAACTCGCGCCTTCTTCCCGTTTCCCATGCGTGAATGATGCAGCGTTGCTGTTTTACCATTTTGCTATGGAACCTTTCAAACGTTCGAACGAATAATTCTCACTCAGCTGCTTCTCCACCCCTTGCCAATGACCTCCACCCACACACTTCCTCTTTTCACTATAATAACAATAAACGAAAAACAAACAATAAAAATCTACCGCTGGCGCATACACGTAAAACGTATCGGGTATGCTAAATCTCTTGAGTGCCACCCACGGAAATAAGGCGGCGGGAAAAGTCTAGTTTTAAGTGAGCAACAAGAACAAAACTATAAATGATAACATATTTACATAAACACACATACACAAAGGACACACGAATGTTCAGCGTGGATCATTTCGCGGCGAAATGATAAATCCACGAACAAAGAAATTTTTAAATTCATACAGAAGCACGAAAAACAAAAACTGGTGAACGATATGTGTGTAGAATTGCGGGCAATAAATGGACTGGTACGTATTTTTTTCCCTTAAACTGTGTTCTCCGTGCATATACCGAGAGCGAAATACAAAATATCACCATTCGTACAGCGCCATCTATTGCTCGGTGCCTAGTGTCAAGTGTTCACTCGTGAACGTTGGTCACGCGCAACGTTCATTCTTGTGGTGGATTCCTGCAGATATGAACAGCTGTGGTAGGGTGCGTGAGGCTTACTACATATCCACAACACCTCCCCTCCTGCAGGACATGTGTTTCAGTTTGGTCAGTCAAATGAGATTTTCCTACGTCCTTGGCAGGGTGTGCCTCTGCCCCTATTCCCCATCTCCCCACTCCGCTATCTAATGTTTCTCTTAAAAACTGTTTGCATATTTTCGATGATCACCATACGGTGGTTCCACCAATGTATCGGGGAAGAAAACCACGATCAAATAAGGCAGTCATTGGAAACAGGTGTAAAAATCAGAAGCGGGATTGAACGAATTGATGGATTAATTATTACAGTAATAATAATAATAATTAAAAAAATAGCATAACACTAATTATTATATCTCGATTGCTAGTACACTATTCACTTTCTACTAATAACATTTACCGAAATTCGCTGCTTTCCTAATAATACAAAAGCGTTCACACAGTGCTGCGCGACCGTGCCTGGTTGTGACGTTTTTGTTTTTTTGGGTCGGCCTGTATCTGCCTGTACCGATGAATCTTCGCAAAGAGGACTGAAACTTTCCAGCTGGAGGACCAGCAATCGAACGTTAGGGGGAACTATTGGGTGGTTAATATTCCTATCTGTGCATCCTAGAATTGTGTCAATGCCTAAAACAAACTACGCACGCACCCACTACTATTAGCACACAGGACACTCCATAGGAGATGAAAAACATGCATAAACACAGTCCCCGCCGTTGCGTCGCATTCTCGCGCCTATTCAGCGGGATACTCGAACAACCAATCAACACTGCAGGTTTGCTGGTGCTCGGTGACGTTAAATCCCTGCTTGTTCAATTGTATTACGCGCGTCTTTGATGCATGCACGCAACATGCCCGAACCGCTGTCAATACGATCAACACACGAACACAGCATACATCATCCAGCATCCATCAGGTCCAGCCTCCAATCTCCTAAATCGATGATTCATCGTTCGTCCAGCACCGTCCCAGACAGGCGGTGGTACGCCTGGTCACGGCCGTGCCGCAGCAGCATGTGTGTCACGCCTCTCGTCGTCGTGATGGTGGTTACAGTATACAACAACTCGTGGAACAACATCTACTGGAACCGCCTTTGCTCTTCTGTCGCTGGTCTACAATATAAAACGTGACAATTAGCGTACATCATATAAGTTGCTTGAATAATCTTTTTTGGTGTTGGAATAGTTCACCTACCCTGTGAGTTTGGCTCGGGTAAATTATCACGCGGTACCAAGTGCATCACGGTGGTTTTGCCTAATGGTAGTCCCAGCGCCCCTAACGTGACGTTGCAGTGTAGAAAGCGTCCCTGGTAAATTAGTCTTAAGATTTCTGCCTTTGCTACCGCTTCCGCTTCCCAATCTGTGTGATAAGAAAGAAACAAGACTTGCTCTATTAGTATAATAAATCTTTTTGTATACACATATCTGTAGTCTGTAGGTCAAAACGATGTAGCTAACAATAAATGACAAGCTGTGTACTGCTTGGCTGATACTGTATGCATTATAACTTCTCCCACCTCGACGGGTTCCATGGTGTAATGGTTAGCACTTTGGACTCTGAATCCAACGATCCGAGTTCAAATCTCGGTGGAACCTACACTCGCAACCTTTTTTTCTCAACCGTTATACTGTTTTGGGACGGTGAATGTCCTGCCAAAAAGCAATATTTTACAAAGGTTTTTATCATTTTGTGTAGTGTACTTCTAACAAAAAAAAAAAACTGTTTTAAGGGCTTGTATCAGTTATCCTTCGTGAGGCACTGGGGTGCACACCACAAACCAGGCGTATTCTCCCAGCTTTAGTTCGACACAACAGAATGCTTTGGTACGGTACTAGGTTTGGTAACCAGCTACGCTTACAATGCATTGACAATGAAAGACAGTAGCTATCAACCCTCTGGTCGCATGCGAATGCGTTCTCCGTGCTATCCTTATTTCTTGATTGTAATTAATGTTGGCAATTAATCACGACAGCGTTCCACCACGACCTGTTTACAGTACTGCTGACCCTCCAAAATGTTGTATCTAGGAGGTTGGGTTGTTTTGCGAGGACTTGCATGTCGTTGTGACCGGCAGGTTGAGTTAGGAGGGTTCGCCCCAGGAGGAGGTAGGAGCTTTCGCCAGATTGAAATTTGGGCCAGAAAATTCCGGTTCGTGGTAAGCATAAACATAAACAGAATAATGTTCACTTCACCAGTCGTCGTTTTGCGAGATCAACGAACCGGTCTATATGGTCCGATATGCTTTTTTGGAGCTCTGCGTGAACTATACGCATCACACCGTATAGACTATTGGACATCAAAGTCACCCCACATTGGATTACTACAATTCGCGCATTACTAATTTAGGGTCAATTTCCAGCGCTATGTACCAACATTTACGTGTGGGCCAGCGAACTGACACGTGTACCGAGAGAACGTGTTCCAAAAATACCTTGCAGTTTCGTCCTTTTTAGCAAAATGATGGTACTTTTATGGGCATATTTCAGCAAATACATTCCCATACCGCATCAAACAGGGGCTGGGCCCGGGGACACAATTGTATTTGACACATCTACTTCGGAAAGCGCATTCCCTACGTAAAAAGTATCTAACAGGAAGAAAGAATGGAGCAAATAAATTCTACACAAAGTGGCACCTTGAGAGTTGCCTGAAATGGACATGGAGAGTGCTGCCGTTCGTTTTAGCTACACGAGCTTAAAGTGGATGTATCTGAAGGGTGTTTTGTGCTGTTGGCGAACCACCAATTTGAAGGACTTTCCTCTCGTAAATGTACCGTGTTTTGTACGTTCTACGTGTTGTGTTAATAATTAAGCACAGCAATCGTTAATTTTTTATGCTTATCGTAACGAATGATTCCGGATACAAGGGTAAACAGGGGCGCAAAACAATCGCTGTGGTTAATTGTTTGTTACGATAGTATGAACCCGAGTAATACAACAAAAGCTAAATTAGACGTATTGTAATATCTTGTTTAAAAACTCCACAAAAATAAACTCCATCCACCAGCAATGTGAGGACAGCAAGTTGTGTTGTAGTTGGGAAATAGTTGATAACATTTTACGCGCAAGCGCATGTTACAACACTGAACTCTACACCCAGCCAGCTTTTACCAACGGTAGGTGTGCGTATCTCCGTGCAGGCAAAACAATCTTCCGCAAACTACATGGTTCACCATCCGGTCCGGTGTGTGTATCTCAATTACAACTGTCCGGTGGCGCAGAAAGCATCGTAAGTGATTCCGGGTGTACCACATTCGGGGGCTCTTGGCAAGGGTCCTTCCCTCACCCCACCCCACCCACCTAAAAGGACGCAAACTAAACCCGTGTACGTTGAGAGCGGGATGCATTATGGCCCTTTGGCTTTGCGCTAGGTGGGCGAGTGGGCAAGAGTCCCTCTTTCGCCCCGTGCCATATAGATTTGTCTTCATTAGTGTCAAATGGAAAATTCGCATCCAAGTGCTGCGAGGGCGTGTGTGTGTACTGTACCGCGAGCCCGAGGGAAGAGAGTTCAGAAGCCAGAACACCTGAAATACCATCTTCGAAAACATTGTTTGGCAGCGATTGCATATTTGTACATATCGCCGTCGTAACGAGACCACCATCGATTTCTGCGCGTAAATGTCTGGCGTTAATGATGATGTACGGAATGTTTGGTTGGTGTGTTGGTGTAGCCAAACAGGAGCATGTAGGTTGACATGGATATCGTCCCTAAGGCTACGATGTACAAATCTGTCGATCAATTGATTAGCATTAGCGTTGTACGCAGTAAACATAAAGTTATTGCTGTTTTATTTTTAACTTTTCACAACATAAACTCTGAGGCGCCACTTTCAAGTCGACTCCATCGGAGAGTCTTCATCTTCCCGAAGAGCTAACAGACGGATGGGACAAATCGAATCGAATTCTGGTAAAAATGGTATGGTATTATTATTCAAGGAATGCCAGAAATTCAAGGAATTTTGTGACCAAACTACATTTCTGCACATTTTACAAACTATTTCTTGTTGAAGATCACTTTGGCATAGGTTATCAACGGAAAAGGAATCTAATTTATACAATAGAATTGTTTTTTCTATAAATATATTGACTTATTCGAGGAGGCGGCAGAAAACCTCGGGTTGGAGATTAACGAGGCAAACACCAAGATGGTGGCACGACCACACATCCTAACAAATCCTAACTTATGCAGGGTTGACGTACAAGTAAGTCGTCCAAAATTTCACCTATCTTGGGTCAAAAGTCAGCATCGACAATAACTTTGATGATGAAATATTATTCTACAGTTTGAAGAAACTTCTCCACTCAAAACACCTGTCGCGATGACCGCAGCTGGGACTACACAGTTCCAACACTCACATATGCCTCTGAGACATGGACTTTGTCCAAAATTGACGAAACCCTCTTAGCTGCGTTTCGAGAGGAAGATGTTCAGAAGGATTTTTGGCCCCGTATGTGCGGAAGGACAATGGAGGAGCCGCTACAATGACGAACTCTATGAGCTGTACGGCGAACTTACTGTCCAGTAAGTGGGCTGGTAACGTCATGAGAATGACAACGGACGACCCAGCCCGTAAAATCCTTTTAGGTCCTCCAAATGGACAGTGGAGGCGTTTTTGACTCAAACTGTGATGGAGTGATGGCGTTGATGCGTTCGCCATAAAGGCCGTGATAAAGGATTGGCAGACGAAGGCGCTCGACTGTGATTAGTTTAGGGGACTGCTGCAGCAGGCACATTGGCACATTAGATAGAAGATGACTTAGCTATTCAACAAACTGCTGCTAATTATTATACTCTGGATACCTTGAAAAATCAAGAAAAACCGACAAAAAACACACAACTTACCATCGGGCCAATTTTCAAACACTGTGAGTGCTATATCTCCGGCAGAGTCCGTTTGACTGAAGAGGAATTCTTTCGTCTTGCCACTGACGAGTATTAGCCGCAGGTTTATCTGTATTAGAATGTTATATGCAAATAGGAAAAATGAAAAGAGAACATAAAAATGTTTATATTAGACCACGAAGGAAGGAGATTATATAGCACGCTATACGGGTATGATGGCTTATGCAATACGACCTAAAATATATGAATAAAACTGTACAATGATTTTTTTGTTATTAGTTCTGTACCATAATACCATTTATAGGGACAGAAAGTATTGCAGTTCGTAAAATATAAAACATATATATAAGAAATAATAAATGAAGTAATAGTTGATAAGCAACCGAAAACGTATCATAGAACAGTATAAAACAATGTAATACAAAAAAAAACATACATAATAAAAAAAACACGAAAAATGAAACCACAACACACATCTGAGCAGACGAGAAGAAATGTGAAAAAAACAATATCTGATCATACATAAATAAACTGTAATAAAACGCGGTCTGCGCGCTCGCCATGAGCCATAGTCGACCACATCGATGATGATTCCGTGGTGGCACGTCAGAACGCATAAGAACTGAAATAAACACACATAACAACGGGAGAATCTGACTGACATCACAGCTGCTACCCTGAAACCGCCGAGGCAGTCGATTTCGATTATCGTGTTGTTGTTGTAGTTGGACCTGCTTGAAGGGCGAAGAGTTTTTTTCTTTATCTACCTCTTGTAGAATTCCCTTCACCCGTAGGCCACCGTTCCACCGCTCGGCTCAACTGTGTCCCACCGCTAGCTCGCTACCGCGTTCTCACGGAACTTTGTGGTAAGGTATTTTTTGGGGGATTTTCTTACCAAACCAACGCAACCCGTTCAATCGAAGCAATGTGTCGGCCGGGACCAACGCATCATCCGGATGCGAAAAAATTGGTTAATCTTTGGAGCGATAGCTGCCAGTTGGGGGGTTTTCGCAAGAATGTTTCTGGCCCGGTAGAACCACCGCACTACCAGCGCAACAACAGTGAAGAACAGCGTGTTTGAAATGCTTTCGAAATGCTGCTGGTAGCAGTGCGGGATAGTGGACCAGATGACGCAATGCATTGGGTTTCATAGCATTTAACATTCCGGAAGCATCAAAGTAGAGCGCACGGAACTATGCAATATACAACAGACCAGTGAGATTGCAACAAAACCAAACGTTTACGATAGCCCGGTACGGAATATTAAACATTTCTTGTTTCGCTTGGAATTTTCTTTCAACCGAAATCTTCCCGTTCCGGTGTTACAACGCCAAAAAGCAGATCGTAAAAAAGGGCTGTGTGATTTATAGGATTTATCGTTAAAGAACTGGTCGGAACCCAGCAAACTTTCTGTGGATTTATGGGCGAATACATATCGTTCATAAAAAAAACCAAACCAAACCAAACCAAACAGTGGAAATCAATTGACTCTAGAGGAAGCACAACTGATACAAAATTGTGTTACAACTGAAAATGGATTAAAGTAACTCCCAACGAACCGTAAGTGTCATCCTTAGCATACGAATAATAGAGAACCCCATCAAACAACAGAAGCACTCTCCAACCAAGGGCCCTTTGCGTATTCGACGATTAAAGACCGCGGCCCAGTAAAACGCTCAACTATGCAAAAACAAGTAAAAATCCTTATGAAACGAGCGCATTTGCCACCACATCCACCCCCAAACGAAGGACAGAGCTTAAAATTGTGCTGATTGCAGCAAAAGTGATACTTTAGCGAAGTACGCACATGCAACAGTGAAAGAACTGCTTAAGAACCCTCCTCACGCCACCATTCTAAGCACCAAACCATGACCCTGTAGTAAGGTCAAGACGGGAAAAATCATTCGCGCTACGGTCCGCTTTCTTCAACCGGGGAAACCGGAAAATGAGTGCACTCACACGCTTGAGACAACCGTTCCTCGTGCTGCGACGAAGCGCAGCCATCTCTTATTCAACGCGCGCCGTCAAACGGGAAGGACGCGATGATTGGCCAAAACCGAGGGCAATCGATGACGCGATACTTTGCGCGTCCTTGACCGTGAAAATCAATTGGCTCTTTCGATTGTTGGCCACTGCGTTTCCACTCATTGCCACCGCTACCGGGGTTTCCACCCCCCCCCCAAGCACAGCTAACTTCCGACCATTCTACGTGAAAGGTCGAGGACGAAACGTTTCTCTGTTTTAGAATACTCCCAAAATAATAAGAGGTTATGAAAATGATACAACAAATCAAATTAAAGAAAGTTTAACATAATAAATGAAGGAAATTGGTTCATTTAGTGTTAACGTACATCGGAGTGTTATGGCACACGGTGCTCTATTTCGAGCATCACCCAAAACTTACCTGCTGGAGACAGTTTTCACAGGCGTCATCGTCTCCACAGTTATTTTTATCATTGAGCATATCGATCGACAAGGAACGGAATGCAAAACGTAAAAGTGCCAGCTTCAACTGCGAAAGTTTGTGGAGTTTCCTTTGGGGCCGCTTCCCCGCAGGACGATGTGCGTCATCTGCGGTATTTAGCGTACAGCCAAAAGCAGCACCATCGGCCGCACGTATGCTCTACGTCGAAGCAACTCCTTCGACAACGGCTTCGGCCACTCCCCGAGCCCGAAAACCGAAGCGGATGGACATCGACGGATCGGCGAAACGGTTGCAGCACCGAGAAGCAAAAGACAACGGTTAGCAAACGGATCGAACGGTTCCGCGCTAACGCCAAGGCGCGCATGGGGGGTGGGGCGCAAGGTCCTGGGGACGCACTCGTGGGCAGATTCCAGAAGCGACAATCCGTGTCATGATTGTACGACAACAACAACTTCTTGACACCTCCGTCCACAGGGTTTACGAAGCCGAAAACCGAGGGCAAGCGTGCAAGCGTGGCCAGAATGGTTCCACGAACTTTGGAAACAATCAAGAGAAACTACTGTGCCGATCGAGATGATAAGCCTTGTCGAAAGGGACAAACAAACCGTTAAGAGACGAAGGTCGTTCGAAAATGAAATCTTACCCTTTCTCACGACAAAACCGCCTAAAGTTATGCAAATGACAATACAAATGTATCCTCGTTTGAGATTTTTTGTTTGCAGCATGTTTGTCCCTTTTCGCCAGGCTACCCTTCTAGACGAGCCAAACACTCCGCCGTAGGATGCGGCGGTTCGATGAATAACGTTCGTGTATCTTCGCTCTTCCCATCGCCACTCCGGGTGCGATATTGTACCGGGTTTTCGTTATAACGTTCATGACGTGTGTGACAGGTGACAACAATCGTGGATGCAACAATAGTACGCAACAATGCACTCAGTGACACAGCACACGGTATATGCACGTTTGACACACTACGCGATCTTCGCGATCTGCTTCATACCTTTTTCTCGCCCGAACTACCGGCTTGAACGCGGACATGGCGGCCGCTGAGATGCTTTTCGGGTTGGTGGGACGCAACAGTGGCACCAAATAGCCGGCCGTACTCGGCACCATCGCCGGGAAGTGGCCGATGCTGTTAAACGCGAACGGTTGCAGACAGGACAGCTTGAAACCGAAGTTGGCAGCCGCGACGGCTGCCGAGCTGGTCACCACAGTGGAAGTGGCTGCTGCATGGCTTGAAACCATAGCTGCTGCTGCCGCAGCAGCCGCAGCCGCTGCCGCCGCCGTCGATGCTACCGTCGCCGAAGGACTCCCCCCACCAACGGACGGGGCTGGTATTGCTGCCGGCACGACCATCACCGGAGTGGCCACCGGAGACGCAACACTTCCCCCCGGTGTGCCAGGGGCGGGTGTCGATGGTGGTAAAGTCGCACGAATCGCTGCCGCCGACGGTGCACCAACACTGGAACTACTGCTCGAGAGCAGGTGCGGAATGTGAGCAAACGGGCTGGTGCTGTTGCTGCAGCTGTCACTGTTGTAGCTCGCATCGATCGGCTGCAGATCGGAGTACTCCTTTTTCGGTACGACAATCCCACCGCCCAGCACGGGCAGTAACTGTCGTGGTTCGGCATGCGTCGGTGTAGGCATCACCACCAGCGGCGTAGGTTTCTCCACCGAGGACGAGGGAGATGCACGATTGGTAGCCGTACCCGTCGAACCACCGCCCGTTCCACCACCACTGCTAGAAACTGCCGCCGATTGGGCGGCAGAAGATGCCGACGTAACGCCACCATACTTGCGTGCTGTCGAGAGGATGTAGCGCTTGCGGGTACCTCCGTTAAACATGGCCTTCACATCTTCCCAGGCGTGTATGATCTTCTCCGGCGGGCTGCCCTGCAGCTTCAGATGGCGCCGCCAAGAGTTGAAGTTGGCCGCATCCGGCTGCACGTACTTATCGTGCGGGCTGAGCCGATGCGAATGGAAGATGAATTTGTTCGGCGAGAAGAACAGGCTGCAGTAAGCGCACTTGATGCACTTGGCCCGCGATGAGTTGTAGCGCGCCGGCGAGAATGAACCCGTGCAGCCCCAGGCACACTCGTGGTACACGCTGAAGGCGAACCCCTCCGGCAGCGCAGGTTGCGAGCATTCGCCGAAGAACGACTTGCACAGGCGTTCCGCTTCGCGCCGTGTGATCATTCCGCAGCGCCGTGAGGAGGCGGGCATTGCACCGGCCCGCCGTAGGATCTCCAACTGTACCGGCGTACATTGGATGCAGGTGATGCCGAGCGCCACACGGCGGTTGTGAATTTCGTTGTAGCTGAAGTCCTTCAGCAGCGTGCTGGAAATCTGTGCGAGACAGAGCCGCTCCTGGTGTTCCACGAACAGCGAGATGATTGGTTGTCCATAGATATACACCGTACGGATCTGGGCAAACGTAACGACATTTATGGGAATAAAAGATGGGTGCAATTTTAAAACTTAATCACGAGAAACGGCATTCTCCAGCATAGTGCAATTCTGGCGCACATAGTTGAATTTATTTTTTGGATATCATCGATTTAAGCACATTTTACTTGATGTCCGGCAGTGTCTTGGAACACATGAAGAGGTGTCCAATCATTTCATTGCTGCTTTAACCCTGAAATGCTGCGGACTTTACTACTCTCGAGTTGCATTAAGTATATTCTACTTTGTGGTACAATCCAATCCTCAAGAGATCTATCGGATTTTGAACCGGTCCGTTCGGGTGAAGACTGGCGCCGCTACCATCATGCCACCGGGGCCGCCCCAATACAGTTACACTCATTACCTACAAAGGTCCAAACGGGATTTGGTAGTGTTCCGGTCGTGTGAAGACTTGCACCATTACCACCTAGCCACCAAACGGACCCTCCCTTCGTACGTATCAATGCAGCAAAACTCCACACCATGGTGATGAAGTGCAATCGATGAGAATTCGGAGCGAGAACCATACAAGTGCAACACCAACCGCTTCTTCCGCAGTGTGAAGCAACAGAACTCGGCCACTTCCCGTGCAGCAAAAGTACACGACTTTGCAACAGTAAAGCCCGTGTGTAACGCAATACCTCCGAACGATCAACTGGTAACGAACGGAAGATAGCCCGTACGTGCGACAAGAAAATGGAGGAACGTAATTCGACTCCACGTCAGTGCCCGGTTAGCACGGGCCCTTTCCCAACTTACTGCTCGTTCGCTCGTTTACACTGTCGGTGTGTTACGGTGGATAGCAACAACGAAAAAAAAAAAACCGGCAAGGAAACCTCCATCGTTAGTCATCATTGTAAGACCCAGGGCAGGAAACCACTAAACACAGTAATAACGTATTATTTATTGAGCGTACTGCCGGCGATGGAATTTTGCGGTCCGGGTGTCATTGTTTGGTACCCGCCGAGCTCGAAAGCCTTTGTCGTCCGACCTTCTGCCGGCGCCCATATGAAGGACCAGAAGCGAAGCTAGGATAGTGTTTCGACCACTTGACAAATGGGAACGGCAGTGGTGTGTGGTGTGGAGGTAAATTTGTGACTCGCACATGAAAAGCCTCTTTAGTGGCGTTTGCGCAATTCCAACTAGCTGGTGCAACGTCTTGATCGCAATTGGCAGAAGTCGCGTGCATTGTCTTGAGTATATCAAATCAAGCAACGGGTGCCAGGGGTCGTAGCTAATCGGTTTTAATTAATCCCGTGGGAAAGCGAGAAGACGAAAAGGTGGTGTGTGCTGGTGCTAACATGTCCCATTCCCTAGCATAGACTCAGAACCAGAGGGGGGAAACATAAATCTGCTCGTATTGGCGTTTGGCGTTTGACTAAGACTTATTAAATATGGTTGAACTTCGATGAATCTCTACTCGTTGCTCCACAAGCGCCTGATGCGTGTGCTTGTTGTTGGTCACTTTAGATCAGCCTTAATTAAAACCACAAACACATGCGTATTGCTCCACTATGCCCCAGCAGCCGTTTGTCCGAATACTGGGAACATCCAGCGGTGTGGTTTGTTTTGCCTTCGGAGATCTCCGGGGTTACTATTCGAACCGGTCACAATTGAACATCATCAGCGGGGCATATGGAAGGCGTACGTCGTATCGTGGAACTTCAGTTCAGTGCAGATGCAGTAGGTTGTTTTCTGATGGCCAGACAGGCTCGTTCAGCTGGAGAATTCGTTACACTAAACGGGTCAATGAATGCACTCCCAATCGTTAGACGGTTGTCACCAACATCGCAAGTTCATTCCATTAACCCTATTACAAGTGATGTCCCGGAAACCTATCTGGTTAGGGGGTTGTTTCATCTCGGCACGGCGTCGTGCAATTCTGCAAAAGATTATTAGCCTCGCGACACACGGGTCCTCGCGCAATCCTCTCCCCTGTTAGTGTCCACCAAATGTGCAGCCGGCCACTGATATCGACGCTGAATGTGGCTGTGTTTTGCCACGGTCAATTTAACAATCCACCAACATGCCATTGAACCGGATTAGTGCTTCTTCGTCCCATCTCGATCAGCAGGAGTTGATGCGTGAACGTTTCTTTACCGTACAAAAACACACACACACAAAAAACCTCCAATCTGTGGGGAAAAGACAAAATCCTAGCCTGAAAGCTGGCAGTAAAGAAATTGTCAGATTCGTATTCGCCTTCCTTATTCCAAACCGTTTAGTGGCTGTGGTCGCCCCACTGTCAGCTTCCTCCATGCGATTATGGTTTCTTGCCATTGCTCTGTCCGGCTTGGGGGACCACCCCGGCACTAATCCATTTTTATGCCACTGTATCGAAATAACTGTAATTAAACATTCTTCGTCGATCGCCGCCCGATCCGATCGCTTGTCGACATTGTATTTTGCGGTGTAATTCGTTCAACCAGGGCCCCGCGCTGGGCGTTGTTCTGCCCTCTTCTCCCGCTGGGTCGTAGCATTTCGCAACGAATCAGTCCGCAGCGGATTTGTAACGGAAAATGCCAACGAATGGATTAAATCAGTGCCATCACAGCCATTGCGTTCATCACGTTATTCGTTCACATTTCTCTCGCTGGGCTTTCCGCTATTTTTATGCATTTTGATTGTCCTCCATTGTTCGCGCCGCTTCTGTGGCTGGTTTGCTGCTGCTTCTGTGTTGGTGTGCTGTCACAGATCGATAATTTTGTGATTGCTTCATGCAACACATCTTGGAGTTGGGATGTTTTTCGTAACACACACTGTACTGCTGCCGCAGTGTTGTTTAATCCAATAATATTTTATATGTGTGGCAGAATACGATACTTTTGAAAAAATGTGTGATATTAATTAATTAAGCATACTTTTCCAGTTTATGATAAGCACAAAAAATCCATTCAACAGTCGAAAAATGAGTTAACTAAAAAAGGGCATCAGCTGCTGTTTACTTTTGTTAAACATTGGATTGGATATTAGAAGGACCATCCTACAGTTCCTGACCTTGGATGAACTTTTCGGGAAGGGGGGTTTTATTTTATTTACCATAACGGGATGCACCACTTCCTGTTTGCGACGGTACACTCACCTGTAAAAAGAGAAACCACAAAAAAAACATAAGAAACCATTTACTGGCAGTGCGGGAATGAGTGAAGAAGCTGAAAATTGAACCCGTGTTGCAAAAAAAAAAAACCTGAAATTCAAGACACGTGCACATTTTTCTCGGTATTTCCCGTTTTGTGCATTGCACGACGATATGGCACCAAGGCACACGTACAATCACAAGTTGCTGTCGCTTTGCTGGGACGAATGGAACGTACAATACGGGATCTCGCATCTTAATGCCCAGTGGAAACTATAGTGAGCGGACAATGAAAGGAAGATCGCTTCCGGGTTTCACTTATCTGCAGTTTGCAAACAAATTATGAAACTACTTTCGAATATCAGTGGATAGGATTTTACACAAAATAACTATTGTGATTGCTCAAGAAAGATGAAATCAAAATTTAATAGCTCAATGAGTTATAATGAGATTCGTTCTTTTTCTTTCAAAAGATCGTGATACGAGAAGATCGAGGGTCCTATCTCCCTCCTTACCAATATCTGAGTAGTAGTCGATCTCCACACCTTCATCATTTTTATGAATGATTTTTGGTGATTGAGGAATGAATCTCCTGTAGCAGAAACATTTAGAAACTACTAAGCATCAGAAACTCCATTGAGGTATTTCAGGGAATTCTTCGATGTGCTTCGCAGTCCTTGGAGTCCTTTCCTCCTTTCTCCTTGAAACGACCAGGCTCAATATCGACTTATTTTCCACTTTTACCACATAACACAGCCAGATTGTCAATACTTTTTGGTAAGGGGGATTTGGTCCCGATGAGATTTTGGTCCAGTCCGTTCATGTGAAGAACGGCGCCGTTACCATCATGCCACAGGGCCACCCCGTAGTAGTCAATGTCCACCTTCAAATGTGTAGAATGAATTTTGGAGATTGCGGATGGTTCTATCTCCTCCTGTAGTAACATTTTTCTTGACATCAATAACTCCACCGACGTATTCCAGGGAATGGTACGATGTGTTCCTTTAGAAGCTGTTTAAAATTAATGTATGCAATGTAAAACTAGAGCTCATAATCACAAGTGCGTTAGAGATTCGATTCGCAGTTTCTAAAAATATTTCACATCCGAACCGAAGTAGTTCGATGTTTCAACTGTGGATCCGTATAACAAAAAGAGTTCCAGAAACATGAGCTCGTTATGTGAAATTTCGCTTGCTAAAAAGATGCATCTCGTAGTATTTGTTTATAAGGCAAAACATTGATTAAAAAAGATACTCGTTATGTGGGGGTTGATCGTACATAAAAATGCTAAATTGAAAACTATTATCTTCAATACATATTCCACTAAACTATAAATGTTCTATTAATGATTTTAAAGTAGTTACAATACATATCTGTATAGTGCAATAAATAAATACATCTGTAACTATCATTAACATTTAAAATCACATTCTAGGTACGAAGAATTTACGATGCCGATTATTTGTACATCAACAAGACAAAAAAGACACACGCACCGACTAAGTAATCAGCAAAATTCTAACGAAACGATCACGCATTCATTGTGCAACTTGTGCGTGTTTTTTGGCGTCTAAGGATTATGATTGATCGTTCTTCCAAAAAAAAAAACACACACTTCATACAATGAAATCTGCATTTTGCGCCTATCTCACTAGAAATGTCCCTTACCCTGGACAACTCCTACGTTGATGGGACATCCGATAGGCTCCTTGATGGATGAATGTACGCATCCACACTACGTCAGTTCCGATCAAAAACAGAAAACATTGAGTGGATAATGCTAGTACCTCTACCGCTTGTCACTACACTGCGCTGCTTTGTCAAGGCACGCTCATATGTCTGTGCCCTGCGTACGATGAGCTCGTGCAGATGGAAACACGCTTTGGTTCGCACGAGCAGCAGCTTCGGGGGGCACGATAAAAATGACAATGACCTGACAAATGTCTACTGTTGATGTTAACTCATCCAACCCTACGGATGGCGGTCCCTGCGCTCCGACGTCGTGACCTCCCTTTGTCTGTTAGACGAACCGCGCGTGTGATAATTTTGCAAAACACATTTTCCACTCCACAGGAGGTGAAAAGCGAACCTGTGCAGAGCTTATATCTGGTGTGGTGTGCGCATTATGATGGTGCGTTGTTGTTGCTGCTGCTGCTGCTGCTGCTGCAGCCAACTTTGCTCCTCGTGTGGTAACGATAATTAACGATGACCAAACCAGACTGGGTGTCTCCTGGCTACGGGAAATGAAACAAGCGCACAACGCTGAGATACACGATACGTCTGTTCGTATTGAAGAAATATGTGGAAGCCCTTTATAGCAACCCACGCACATGCCATGGTGGAATCGAACCGAAGCAAAAACGCAGCACTTCCAGCGACAGCATGTGACACACTTCAGTGTGCAAATGCGAATGAAAATTCCACTTGTCTCCCTCGATGGGAAATTTGCTAAATGTGCGCACGTGTGGGTACGAGATTTTCCCTCAAACACACACACACACACACACACGTGAAACATCTCGATGCTTAGAAAACCCTTCACCATTTGAACGAGGAAGCTAGGGAAATCGTTACTGGAGCATGGCAAGCGGTAAGAAGGGCTCTACTCATTCCTGCTCTTGAGCCCCAAAACCGTCCTCTATGACGTAGGCCTGCCGCACGCCGTTCTGTGTGTGTGTGGCGCTTTGTTGGATGACCTACAAAAAAAAAACTGCAACGCTCTTCTCTTTGCAAATGCATGCTGCTGCTCTTGATGCAACCACGGACACTAATACAACCACGGCCACTGCTGGCGCTGCTGGTAGTTGATGGCGGAGAAGGCAGTTAAAAATTGCATCAGCTGGTATCAGCGAAATGCCCTTTTTATCCGCCTTTATCATCATCCGCTCATCTTCATTTGCAAAAACCTTTTGCGGAAAACCAACGAGAAACCATACAAACGGGGGGCTAGCTAGAAGGTTTTCTCTCATTCCGTCCTTTTTTTTTTCGTTACCCACCTTTACCATGAAACTATCGACATATACACGCAAAACTACCACCCACGGAAAACCAGTGCATCGATAAATGTTCCTCCACAGCCGAACGGCCCCGTACGGCGAGTGGGCGGCGTGCACTGTTGGGACCCGCAGTATAAACACTGTATGCACGATCGAGGCATTACCATCGGATGCACATACCAGCACATAGGCGTACGAGAGTCGCAGACATATGCATGCCACTTCTAGCGCTGTTTGCGGTGGTTCTGGCCGTGTGTCACATGACCGTGCACGAACGATGGCGCTCGGGAGGAGGTTGGCATGATTTTTCCTTCGCATCCGCGCCCAAATTATGGACGCATTGGTTGAAGCATCTGGTCGTCGCATGCTCACAGAACGCGACCTTTGCGGGCAGAACTGGCAGTGGAGGGCAAAACCGTACAGAAATGTAACCAGATAACTCGACAGGTAATGCAAGCGATGCTGATGATGTTGACCACCGAGAGTGGTGTGGTGTGTGGTAACGGATTTTTTTTTAACTTTCAATGAGCACAAGAAGATGATTATGTGTGCTTTCATGCAGCTTTCATGCCTTATATCTTCTTTTAATCGTTTTAGGGCGGAAAAGGATTCCAACGACCACCTCGCCATCCAGGTCGGAGATGGTGTTGTTGTCGGCACAGGGGCTGGTGACACATATTTGCCCTCTTGCCATTTCGAATCTTGCCGTGCGTTGTGGATGCAATGTATGGAAAAGTGGCGCAAATTCCACCCATACGGAGAATCGACGGCGTGACGATTCGTGTGCTATATATAGACTGCTTAATGAATAAATAAATAGCGTAGTGTTGAACCATTTTTTCACCCATTCTAACGCACGCTTCACTTTTATGCAATGTGAATAGAACGTGTGTATGCATGTTTGGCAGAGTATTATCACAAATTGATTCTTAAGTACGAAACCATTTTTTTTTTCATTTATTAACCACATAATTAACCACAAAATCATTTTAAAAAAACTATTCAATTTATCTTGAAACATTACCATCGTCCACTGCAATGAATATTAGCTGCGAAAATAGTAATTATACTCAGATGCACACAATAAAAATCGGCACAATCGGTCCAACTTTTCAATCCCTTCGCTCATGATAGCCAACGGCACGGAAACAATACCAATTACAATTATATTAAAAGCATATACAACCAAAACGAAGGAAGGGAAGGGAAAGAAGACGAACGTTTCCACACCAGTAGTGGTGCTGGAAGATTGAATTTGAATACCCACGGGCCCATTAACTTGCCCCTGCTAAATACTGCTGGACCCATCCAGAAGTCCCCGAAGTGAAGAAATCAGGGGATTTTTTTTTTCGTCCAAAAGGATATCTTACTTTCGATGAGGAGGAAATAAAGGTATAAGTTTTGTTTATTTTTTTCTTTGTGAAGGACATTGCTTTTCCTTTGCGGTTTCTTCACAGACCTGTGGCAAAACAGTCACTTTCCCCAGAGGTATCAATTATTCATAGGGTACAAAACTTATCCATTTTATTTCGCCCCTTTGGCAAAACGTAAAGGGGCGACATGGTGAAGAATTTTTAACGGAGGAATTTAATTTTCCACCAACCAATTCAATTACCACACAAGTATCAATTAAACATGCATGGAAAGTACACCCTTCTGCGTGAAGCAGCTACGAGCAGGCAGTTCAAGTGAATGTTATGGGTGGTGGGAGTAAAAAATCCACCATTCTTGGGGTGGCCGAGTCTTGAATATTTCTGCTAAAACTAAAAGCAAATATTTTGCTCTAATCAGTCCCTTTTATTTTGGCGTTGCCTTAAATTATTATTCTTCTTTATCGGGGCCACAACAACCTCAGGAGGTCTAAGAGGGGTCTCACATTTTAAGGCTTTCTTTGGCATTATTTTACTCGTAGTGGGATATAGTCAGTCCTGCGTACAGTACAAAATATACCACCACAAGCCGCTCCCTTAAATTATTCAGTGCTGAATAATATTTACAATAATGACCGCAGGGTAAAAGCCAACGGATCTGGTCGAGATTTGAACCTATGTCAGGTGTTGTGGTAGAGCCGCGCATTTCCTATTTTACTATCTCACCGGCACTACCAGCTCGGTTTAATCTGCTGTTTCCTGGTAGATAGCATATTTTTTTGTTTTGCACAATTGTTCATATAATTAAAGATAATATGCTTCTGTATTGTAAAAAAAAAATAATTATAGCAATTAAATACAATACGTAAGGGGGTTGCGATTACCCTTCCGAGATACATATTTTGCGCCCAGTTCATTGGAACCATACCGGCCAGTTGCTGCGTGTGATAGATTACCATGAAATTTAATTAGTGCACACTCTCATCACATACAACATACCATAAATTGAACGTTTCCCCCACATCAGCGGTCCCACCGATCAGCACTAGCCCGATTCCACATTTTATGGAACGAAATGAAGTGCAGAGAATTAAACGGCTTTTAAAAATGAAACAGGGGAACAGTTTCTCTTCCATTTAATCATTAAAGCTTAGCCCCATACCACCGGACACCTTTCTTCCCTGGATTCCATCCAAGAGTATATTGCCGATAAAGCGGCAATTCCTCCCGAGCACAATGCATTTTGCATCCGATACTGCACCAAACCACACAACACCCAACCAACCCGATGGCCGTGTAAAACATGTATGAAAATTAAATTTATATTTATCGTAACCGTCGCACCGTCGTACCTTTCAAGGGCCGAATGGTTTGTGAGGCTGCAGTGTGCAGTATAAAGCGTGTAACTGTCAAAAACGAACGACACAAACACGAAATCCATTAACGAGGAGAAGGACGAGGAGGGTTATGCATCATGAAGTGCATGCGATAAAAGTGCAGTTATCGCTTCGTCACACTTCAAACCCTAAACGATGTTTGACGCGCACATTGACAAGCACTAACAACCGACTGAATGCTCCGTGGGTGTCATCAAATTTAAACATGCAACGCTTTTCGTTTGGTATGCGTCATATGGAATTGTTTGGATGTTTCTTCTAAAATAAAAACATATTTTTAACGCAAAGAAGTGTTTTCCAATCAAATTCTAGGCGCACTTTACAACATCGTGATACACATTCAAACTTGCTCAGACGTGACAATAATTCTATCCAGATGTCATTCAGCTGCTATGCTTGGGTCCTTACAAAAAAGCCGTGCTTCAGAACGAAGGGAAAATAGCAACATAAATGTCTGACAAAGCAATCATACACACAAACCATCACTCCTTGCCCTCCAATGAAGATAAAGCTTCGGCTTGTTTGACTGCAGCAAGATTAGAATGCTGCAATCTCCTTCTTCTGTCCATTTCAGCATGTAAACCCCACCAGTAAAGCGGAACTGCAAGGTGAACCAAAACAGCGTCTTTCATCCAATGTGTGTTCATTCGCCTTAGCAAGAAAATGAAAGGATTTGATAAAATTCATTGTCGTCCCTTGGCATATGAAGACACTTCCCTTCTGGTATTCAATGTACCGGTTCATTCTCCACACTGTTTGCTGTCTCGGTGGTTAGTTTAAGAATGTGTTTGCATAAAAGCATACATGAAGAAAAGCGTTAACATTTGCATACGGTTACATAGCTCCGATTTACAGGCAGGAATGTGTAATCTTCAAGCGTGTCTCGCAATCGGATGCACAGTCATCCTTCATTACGCCCAAGAAGACTAACTTAAAGGATGCTTTTGTTTCATGCGCCCGGTACCGAGACACGGTGCATCAAGAAGAACGATATTATCCGGCCAAGCCCGATCCGATAGCCGAACGGAGTACCAATCGCTGTACCGGTGTGCAATGGATACAATATCCCTCGTACGCTATCGGGCAATAATTTCAGTCACGTTGCACTTCTTCGGGCGTTATAGCTTTTGTTGGGGCTCTGACGTCAGGGTTCCAAGGAAAAGCGTTGTAACATGGAAGTGTGTTTATGAAATGGTCACGTTTCCACTGATAAAAAAGCTCCTGCCCGTAACGAACATAAAAAGGTACCTCAAGGGTGAAGCCCGTTTCAATAAAGCGATAAAAGGCTGCAATTGGATGCTTCGTTTTATACAGCGAGCGCTTTTGTTTGGCTGTTGACAGGCACTGAGAGTGATCCCGATGCCACTACTACTCGCATCGTAGCAATGTAGTAGATTGATTATGTTGTACGGCATCATGCGTCACATACGTGCGTCTGACGTCAGGAAATAGTTTGCTCGTCTACTGATGCAAACCAGGACGAAAGGCAATCCATCCTGACAAATGGAAAACGTGCGATCGGACGAGCGGTGTCGTCGAACGCGTTCAAGGTTTAATAAAGTGGCACGTGTGCCTGAACCCATCTCGAATTACTTCTGCCGCTCTTGCACACAGAGTAATATCCTTTTGCTCATTTATTAACACTTAAAATATTGTATCTTACCATAATCAAAAAAAAACCTGAAACTGTAACGTCCGCAATGTCTTCAAAGGCAAATTTGAGGCGCGCATTGTGAATACTTAATGCAACGACGCTCCTAGTGTTCCGCTAGCGACATTCGATTATGCATCAATGTCGACCAGGGTGGAAATGTACATTGCACAATACATGGTATGTTTTCTTTTCGAAGGCTTTCGATCAGCACAACCCGACCGGTGACACAACGCCAAGGTCAAAGGACATTTTCAGGGGTGCACACTCCGATACGGGTGACACAGAGCCGTGCCATATGACCTTCAGGCGTTGCGCGTCATTACGAGCGGTCGAACCCTTTTCGCCTCCCCTCCACTTCAACACAGTCGCCACCAAAGCCGACCCTAATGCGCTGCTACTGTAGCCGATTATCCATCCTCACTTCTGAACCTTAGTTGCGCAAGGCCGTCCCAACGCTAGCACCGTAGCGTATCGAGTGGGTGCTGCGCGAATGTCATTTCGTTATGCAAATGGAGTCGCCGGTGATGTGGTTGACGCAGTACGCGCAATCTGCATTGTGGATGCATACTGTTCGATACAGTTTTTTTCCCCCTAAAGAGGTTTTTTTAGCAGAGAATTTCCTGGCTTTGTTGTACATGTTTTGTCATTTAATGTGGCTTCATTGCATGACACACACTCGCGCTTGTGGATGACACATTCCAGCTGACATTACCTCAAAACATCCAATTAGAGCAATATGGCTGAAGCAGATTACGTTGCACAGAGCAATAAAAAGTGGTTCAGCGTGAAGAAGCTTTTAATAACAGAGTTCCAAACGTTCTGTACTGCGAGACTAGCTTCATGAGATAGTAGAGAGTAGAGTTCCGGTTCCGGTAATTAAACAATTACTTTAAAGCAATTAAAATAATGATAATTTTAGTTATTAAAAACAACAGTTTATGTAATTTTACATCACTTGTCGAAGTCAACACAACACAAAAACGCTTATTTCTTGTGGTACTCGCAAAATCCGACTCGGTGGGGCGGTCTGGTGGCATGATGGTAACAGCGCCGGTCTACACACGAACGGACCGGACTCTCTTGATCTCTTAAGGTTGTTGTGCCCAAGCAGCCCAATAAAGAAGAAGACTTGCAAAACCCTCGCGGATATATTTTAAGATCCGATCATTTTTGATTATTTTTCACTTTGATGAGATTTGGTACCAGTCCTCCCGTGTGAAGTACAGTATCGATAACACTGCACCACATTTACTTCTTCTGCCCAGTACGCAGAACTAGCTATTTAAGTATGACCCAACTGAAGTCACATATAGCCAAAAGGTGGCCAAGAAGAAAGACCAAGATTGATATCTGTGTGAAATAGAAAGAAGCAGCAGAGCGTTTTAAAGAATAAAAAGCTTCAATAGAAATCCACAAGCATATCCGGAACGAACATATTACGGCGTGCTGGCTATAGCTCATCACGATGGAACAATCAAGAAATTCCCCCACGAAATTGAGCTCGCGCCCCGCGCCTAATTTCCAGCGCAATTCCGGTTCAACTCAGGCGAATGCTTCGATGGTGGCGAACGCGAACTGAATCCTTGAACATACGCGACAATACCTTAGCACCTGGCGTTGTATGTCTCTATTGCTGTCCAGCCGTGTCATTGATGATTTGTTGGGTACGAAAACGTACTGATAAAGGTAGAGTCACCGGGTGCTTTTACGTCGCATGGCACCAGCACGGGAAGTATGCCGCGGTAGAGAAGGCACGGGAAGCCATCAAGTCGATGCCATGGGGTCTCAATGGACAGTGGACACGCAATGGGCGATGCATTGAAACACAGCAGAGCCACACAACAGTCACACACTAACGCCGGACCGTGCGTGTGTGTGTATGTGCACAAAAGGTAAATAACCTCTGCATAAGATCGAAACAACACAAAAAAAAATAAATAAGCAACGTCATGAGCGAAGTAAACGGGTATAGCGACAAAAAAAAGAATATACCATGGGAAAAAGCACTAGACGACGGGGAACTGTCGCCAAACACAAAACAGTGGAAGAAAGGAAAGTCCGGCCACCGTACGACGGCACATCCCATCGCGAAAGAAGTCCAACCAAATGCAATTTACACACAAATTGATAACAATCAAGAGTGGCATAAGCGTCACGCACGCGAACGAGAAACGTCATTTCATTCGAGTTCTCCCATCGATCGGGCGCGCGCGGAACGGGGCGGAATACGTCACACACACACACCTCGTACTTGGCGGCACCGAAGGTTCTGCAAATGTACGGTGGTTAATGCACGGATCGTTGACTGCGTTCCATCTGGTACGATCGGAGGAAACAAAAAGCATGCCACGGCAAGGGAAATAAAGAAAGGCACAAGTTGAATTTTCTTCATGCGCCGAGCACTATAATGCCGTCCGTGTCAATACATTCACCGTCGTGGAAACGGTTTTTGCTGCACGCACCCGGACGAGGCCTCCTACTGCGTGTGTGCGATGCGAACGAGCGCATGGCGGTGATGGTGTTTGCTAAGCGGCTGATCATATGGCTTGTGAATTCATCACCCACTCCATCACCAGCCGGCAACGGAGCCAACCGACCAATGATCTAAGATTGTCACAGGAACCACCGCATCATCGTGACTTACTTTTCTTTGTTCAATCGGTGTTGTTCACCCGAAGAGGGGGGCAACGATCATGATGAGTATTGCGCCAAGCTAATGATTGTTCACCGTAAGCCTTCTCCGCAATCCGCGCCAAGAAAGATGATGACTCAGAAAGGTAAACGCACGAAGAGGACAAACCGAGCACAAAAGCGTGCAAAGTGCAGTGAAGCGTAAAATCTAACACCCTCGGTTATCCTCAGTCAGTTTATTGATAAGCTCGTACCGTTGATCAAAGAATAGGTCGGAAGCATAGTAAGTGCACACCGGAATTGAAGTAAATTTTGTCCGACATGTCTCACGCACGGGTGACAAATTTCAAGCGAATTAACTCGGCAAAAGTTTTGTCAAATGGACTGTGCTGTGCTGCACAAAATTATAATTAACGTCAAAAAAACATCAAAATTACAAACTGCTGCAGGATACAATAATGCAATCTGACGTAAATCACGATCTGAGAGTGAGGGAAAAGAGATTCAGTCTTTGTACATTTTTTGTTCCTTCGTAAGAACGGCCTTGACCGTATCGACTTATTTTACCCACTCATTGTCGGATAGTCAAGTCCTTGGCTACGGGGGATTGTGGTCCAGATGGGTTTTTGGTCCGGTCCGTTCGTGTGAAGACCCGCGCCGCAACCATCATGCCACCGGGCCGCCCTCATATCCCAATTTCTTCACTGTTGGCTATCTCCGTCATGAATTACCAACGCTTAGAAACAGCACACGATGATCCGTCGATTAGCCTTGCTAATGTATCTGTAGCCACAATAAAAGTTGTATTCTTCCAGTGAACGGTGAACCCGAAATTGCTTCAGAACCGATGCGAAGATGAAGGGCGAAACCTTGCCGAAGTGGGATATTGATTATATTGCTAATCTGTCCAAACCACTTCGAAATGTTCCACAGGTTTCTCACGTATCGTCGATTAGCGACGAACAGTACACGGCCGGGGGGTGCCTGCCTGCATCTGCACGCTTGCTTTACGAGCTGTTCCGGTGTTCAGAACCGTACGCATGGTACAATCATCATCAACCACACCGGCAATCGGACGGACGATGAACAATAAAAACCCCAGCACTTTGTTGCATGCAGCCACACTCACGATCGATTCGCCAAAAACGGCTTTTAGATTGGTATACGCGAGTACGGATGTCTTACGGCTGGTGCGGACGCGGACTTCCATATCGGGTGATTTATGACGATGATGTCGTTGGACGGACGGATAGACCAATAAAAACAAGATGGTCGGCAGTTTCTTGTCGGCAACGTTGCCGAAGCGCAGAAGGTTCGATGGCCAATCGGTGAACCGGTAGACTTTCATCCAAGCAAGCGAAGCTAGCGTTATGCAGTTACGGAACGTCAAGCTCGTGGCTCCAATGGATGGGAAGTTTCTTGCAGAATTTTGTGTGACAAGTGCGATAAGGCAGCAGTGGAATCCACATTTTGCTACTATCAGCAGCCGTTACCATCGTTTTCATCGTAGTTAAGCAACCGAGCATCATTGCTTTTGCGCAAAAACCACCACCCTCCAAATATGGGAGAGACCATGATCACCAACCGTCGTATGGACGGTTGCGATGGACGGCTAATCATACGTCGCTATGGTTCGCTTTTCCGTGCTGCGTGTCTCAATGGGTCACCGATGCGAGTTTCAACAGCACGCTGCATACCTGCTGCTTCGTGCACCAGTACCGGTGACCGATAGCGACAGAAAATGTCCTCTACCACTCCCCGGCACTGTGAATCGGTCAGTAATTAGCGTTGATTTCATTCGTCTCGCCACGAAACGGCAGCGAATCGCGTTTCCGACGCGACCGACCGTTTCGTCATCGAGCGGTGTTGATTTTCTGCGCAACAGCTGGCAAAGAGTGGTGTTGCGGTCTGCCCAGGAAGGAACAGGTTTTCGTAAAACAGTTATAACCAATAGATCGACAACAGCACCGTCGAAGGCCTTAAAGGTTGGAACAACACCCGTGAGAGAGCCCGCGTTCGTGAGCCTTACCCAACGTAATGTTGCCGCCGTGTGGTAACTACAAACGAATCCATAGCACACGGGCATGAAATTGAATGTGGCACAAGTTGAACGAATTTCGGACGAAAAGCTTCGATTGAAAATGATCGAATAGATGCCCCAATTAACCAAACAACCCCGGGTGAAGACAAACAACATAATTTGCCTGAAAAAGCTGTATCGCAACGTCAAATCTTCCAAATTAATCCTTAAATCATAACCATAATATTTATCGACGAATGGCCTCACTTTACGAATGTTTTATAAGAATATATGCAGAATAAACTAACTTCTCTTACAATTCAACGACACATATGAACATAGAAAAAAGATATTTTGCATAGACGTCCCACTGACTGCCACATCCAGTCTGTCGGCTCGCAGTATAAACCGGTGCTACGCTTCGCAAACTTTACTTCTTCACAGGAAAAGAAGCTGCCTGTACCACCGCGACGCCCAGAGACTGTTTGACAGAAATGGAAAACTTGCTTCGCTGCACCGAACGCTACCGTCACCGCAGTGGTGACGTTTGGGAGAAAGTTTTCCGCCTTCACCGATCCGTCTGTCATTAGAGCCGAAGCTCCGACTCCCAGGGACTGTGTCAACGGAGTGGGCGCTACGGAACCAATCCCACTACCCTCAAAGACCAGGCGATGTGGAGACGATGTGTGTCGTTCGCTGTGGCCCACCGTCAGTGGCTGTGAAAGTGAACCACCACTGCCAGCGCAACCGAACCCACCGAGAGCAAAGTTTCAATTATGCACATCGCTACCATGTCGCGAGGAACTAGGAAATGGTCCATTTCTGGATGGAAGGCACTCGGGGGTAGACAACTCGACAAGATGGAGCCCACCGATGTCGGCGATGCGGAAGCCACCCCATCTTACCCCCAAAGCCCAAGAAACGGTGGATACAATCTCTCCAACAGCCCGGGGATCTCCCCGGGATCTTGTGCGTCGTTCCTTCTGCTGGGCTTTCGGTGCAGCAACGCAACGCACGTTTGCCAATTGGGATGCGGTTGTTGCTTACCTGCAAAGGAATGGAGAAAAATGAAAAAGAAAGTTAGTTTGCGATGTTGCGTATCTTGAGCACGTTTAAGTGGCTTTAAACGGTGGATGTTTTTAGAAAATAAAAACATATGGAAAGGGCTCAGTCTGGACTTGAGTGTCTCTGATCATTAAGTGAAATCACAATAAATGAAATCTCATCACATATGGTGGCCTAAGTAAGAAATCATTTTAGACAATGCCTATCTCTAAAAGAAGGCAATTGAAACTAAAATACTGATAATTCTTCTATCTCGAATATCTCGAATCCGTAATATCATTTTTACTTTAAGTTTACAGAATCACCATCATTTATTTACTAGAATTTATTTAAAAGGCGTTATAGATACGTTGGTATTACAATACGATATGATATGTATAATAAACTTGCTGAGCTGAAAAAAATGAAAACCCCTATCTCTTTGAAACCATGTCTATTAGGCAACATAAATCTTGAGGGACAGCCTAAATATCAATTAGAAGGAATTCATTTGAACTAATCGTAATAAAACATTACCACACCGAAGCTTGGAGAATTGCACAATTGATATTAAAATATCATGTAAATCCCAACTCTTTGACGTATTAAAATAGAGTTTTGGTTGGAACAAACGTTTAATATGCATTTATTTGTATTTATGCATCATACTGGCAACTTTATAAGTGCACACAACTTGGTTTGTTAAGTAGTTTGTCGAGCTAGTATTATTTATTTTTGTTCTTGGAGGAATAAAATCTCATTGAATACCCCTGTCGGTCAGCGGTTTTATATGATTTTTTAAATAATAAATCATATAAGACATAGTACGACATTACGTAATGTTTCCTGTTAAGCGACTTAATTGTAGTCGAGTGCCTAGTACGAGCAATATAAAGATTAGCTGGAGTTTTTTTTTTCTTTCGTCGTCCATACCAAACGCAAAGATCCGGTGATCGTAACCGATTGAACTGCAGCTGATAAGCAGCGATGTGATGGAACTATCACTGACAGCCATTTTAATCCGGTTTGCAATGCAAGGCCAACGGTTTAAAAAAAACACACACACACACAAACTCACCCAGCCACCCAGCCGCCCAAACCGCGTAACTGCCCGAAGGTCCACCGGCTTATCGGAACTGTATCAACTAACGGAGCGCAAACGTAAACACAGCGCGCGTACAACAACCGGAGTAGGTCAGTGGGAAATGTGAGGTGGAAAAATAAAGCAACAAATAAAAAAACGAACAGAAGAGCGTCGGCCCCCTCCTTTACGGCATGGTGGCCGCAATTTTCGCGCATACATGGGAACGCTGAGATGGCATCGGAGAACGGGCGCGCAGCAGCTTGGCAAAGTGCATCAACACATCACCACCGCCGGGGCTGCAAAAGGAATACAGCAAAACGGAACAGCAAAACCGGTGCCCTTCGAGCGATCAGTGCGCTGGTGCGTGCTGAGTGTGCGCTCGGGGTGTGTTGTTCAAAACTCGTTCCCAGCCACCACACGCGGTTTACCGTGTTGACAGAAATGGCCGTGTGAGAAGTAGGTCCATCTCGCCAGTATCAAGGCGAGATCAAGCCAAAAAAAAAAATAGACGGGAAATCGCGCACCAGCTCAAGATGCCCAGTAAATCATGGGAACGGTTCCGATTGCCTTTATTCTGAAACTGATTATCGCCACAGAACCGCAAGGTTGGTTGCTGTTTGTTGTGACAGACATCCTGGGGCGACTGCGGGCAATGGAGCCAAACATTAAGCCAGAACCCAAAACAAAAGCACACCGAATGAAAAGCTCCCGACGGTGGGTGTGAGTGGATTGTGTTTTTCAACCCCCCCCCCCCCCCCCCCCCCTCCGAGAAGTTCGGTGCTTTTCCCTTCGTAAAACATTCATGCACGGTCCATGACGCCTTTAACGAAGCGAAGGTTTTGTCGCATTCATTATGAAGATTATTATCATTAGCCGCTGCTGCCGATCCCGATTCGAAGAAAAGGCACGGACCGGCGAGGGTCCTTCCTTTTCGCCATTCCGGCGCGAAACCGGTTGCTGGTCGGAATCGGTGCCATCAGCAGTAGCGGCGGTTTCCATTACTCAGGCCTCCGCGTGCAGCAAAAGTGAGGAGTTGGTTCTCTTGAGCAATCACAGCACCCACAGGGTGGAAAAATCCGCTGAAGCAGCAAACCCCCCCTCACAACGGTTAATGCGCGAAAAGCGAAAGCGTCAGGTGAGGAAAGGGAAGGGGAGGGGGCAGCAGGGGAGCCAAGTGAAAAAAAAAACACACACACAACCAACGCACAACCGGAAAAGATGAAAAAGGCGCCCGATCAGACAGTCGGCAGCAAACGAAACCGCTGCTGTCAGCTGCCGACCGAGACGCAAGACGCAGCAAAAACACCCCCAGCAAAACCGGGGGAGGTTTGCCGAAAGGGGAGCAAAGGATTGGCAGTGGAAAAAACTGCGCAACGCCACGGCAAAACAATGACCTCTTTGTGTGTGTGTGTGTGTGTTGTTTGTGCCAGGTATTTCCTATTCAGTCTGCAGTGGCCCCCGCCAATTGGGAGTGATTTCGCCTCCTGAAGCAAAATGGGCCTCCACCAGCGGAGAGGCGTCGTAATCGTCTTGACTGTGCGATCTTATTATATGTTAATTACTCTACACACCTCCATACTTCGGTGCTAATACTGGGTTCCCTTCCTTTCATTCCTCCTCGGTCGTCTCACCATGTTCGTGCTATTCATTCCACCGCAAGATTTGCAGTCGAGAGTCTTTTCTCAGCCCACTTTATGAGATGGTTTTCCAGTTTTTTGTGTTGTTGCTATTGTTGGACCATAACTTTACCAAACCAACATTTCCTGATGTCAAATGGGGTGGTTCGAACAATGTTTACTCCCAGGCGAACGTACTTGACTGAAATGGAGAAGGAAGTGGGCATTTTGGTTGTCCCATGGAACCAATTCACAGATAACAAGGTGAATCTTTGAGGCCTATATAAATCATTCAGTAGCATCAAAGAGCTGTCATTCTGGAAATGTTTTTGCGTCGCCATCAACTTGAATGATCTGTCTGACTTCTACGCTCATTTGTTTCATCCAGAAGTTCACGCAGTACGTCAAACTCTGCTTTTTCTCTCCAACCTCTTCCTTTCGAAATTAACTTGAATTAACCCGTAACTACTGTGGGAGTTTTAAATTGTCTAGTACAAAGCTATTCCACGGTCTAATGCATCGGCACTCGGTCTAATAAACCGACGATCGTGTATTAAATCTCATGTGGATCCCCAGGACTATCGTATTACCATCAACGTATTTTATAGATTCAGTAACTTATTAGACTGCATTCTAAAAAAACGAAATTGACGGGCTGATGGTATATAACCTCGAGTGGGTAGTAGTAGTTACAAATTAAACAAAGCCTTCTGACGAAACATTCGACCGGTCTCCATGAACATGTTGAAAAGATAGAGATTCTTTTTTTTAGGCTTTAAATAACGAACGAACTTTACGAACGTCCGACATCCTAACGTCACTTTAAATGCACAAAAAAATTGCCCTTCACTTAGCAAACTGCACTCAAAATAGAGAATACAGAGTGTGCAGTAAGTCGCAGATCTTCTATACACATACAATGGTACAGACTTAAAAAAAAAAAGTTAAAAAAATCCCAAAGGATTGCATATGAAACGAAAACATTCTAAAACGTAATTAAGCTTAAAACCACTTTGTAACATCTTCGTTAAGTTTATCTTCATTGCAATTAATGGAAAATTCCTTTTCATCTAACCCACGATGGATAATTTTACGCTAAAAAAATCAACCTTAAACACAGTTGTATACGCAGTGTTAACACACGTAAATGAACAAAAAATACACCGAAAAGCAACCAAAGTACACGCACAGCAGTGTGTCGAAGTAACAGCTTTACAACACCGTGTAAGCGAATTGACAACACACAGGTTCGGCTACTCATTCGACGCGGTAAACAAGCAATCTGGAGGATTGTTTACTTTCGCATTTTGCACTTGACAAACCAAACAAGCAGACGTTAGCCCGTGTTAAGTCCCGGATCGAACCATGGTGGTAAATCGATGGAATGCGACAGGATGGGTGAAAAATACTAACACGCTAACACACACATCCACCACCTCTCCTTCAAGCAAATCTGCTTTTTTTTTGCCAAGCTTCGAAAGCTTTCGAAGGCCACAAGAGGATCTCCAACCAAGAAAAAAACGCAACCGGAATGCGCACACGTGTACCTCACAAAGCAGTCGGCTCAATGTCGTTCCTTACAGTGGATCAAGTTTGGAAAAAAGATCACGCAACGGTGACACTATCTCCCACGGTGTGCGAACGTCTCACCGATTAAGCGAGAGCATGTGGTGCAGCAGCTGGTTTTTGTTTTTGTGTTGAGAGAGATGAACTGGTTGCCTTGTGTCAGCTGGCGGCTTAATGGTGCTGTGGTTAGTTGAACTGCCGACTCGGTTTGTGATTCAAAAAGTTGTGCTTTGTTGTTTTTTTGTTAGTAGGTCACGCATTTGAAGGCTAGCGCAAAGGCTAAGCTGAGCTAAGAAATCGCAGCAATATTGTACTACGATAAAACAATATTACCTTAATATAAATCCAAGAACCTGCTATTTAACTAATTTCTTAAATTTAAATCATTGCTTCTTCTTCTTTATCGGCACAACCACCTCAGGAGGATAGTCAGTCCTGAGTACGGGGGATGGTCCGGATGGGATTCTGTACCAGTCCTGCCGTGTGAAGACCGGCTACTAATACACCACCAGGACGTCCAAAAGCGCAAAAGCTTGCTAAAAGCTTGCTATATTAATAAAATAATCAAATAATCAGAAATAAAACAGTAATTTCATATTCATTCTCATTTCGTTTGTTAAACGTACATCATCATATGAAAAGGAATATGTCATATGAATTCATACATACATTTTGCCATTCGAATGGTAAAAGGACAATTTATTTACGTATTCTAAAATATTATACACACATACACACAGTCAGGAAGTTCACAGCACGATACACACATCGCTGATTGGGGGAAAGAAAAAATGGTTGAAAATTCCTTTTACCCTAACCTTCCAAAACAGTTCGCCCATTGATATGCCGTGTCTAAAATTGCGTGCGAAGGTGAAAATGAAAAGTCAACATTTTCTTTGTTCCCTACACACTCGGTATCCTTTTGTTGCTGGCCTGCGGGGTAGCTCCCACAAACCATTCACTCGACAGCACTCGCAAAATTGTGCGTTTCCAAAAATCGTACCACTTTTCCACAGTTCCGGTACGACCTGCATGAGGTTGGCAAGGTGTTGGAGAGCAGAAGGGAACGTCCTTATTGCTTTCATCACCACCACACCACCACCAACCAAACCAACCCTTCCCTCCACTCACTAAGGTGTCCCAAAGCAACCATAACCCATCGCGATAGCCCGAATGCTTTTAACTGGTTTGAAAGCTTCCCACCGGCAATGGCCATTTCGCTCCGGTCGTAGAATAAATCATAGATATGCCACGGGGAAAATTGGGCAGACTCCTCTCACCGGCCCCATCTTTGTTGCTCCCTCCGGTCTCCTTCCCCACGCCTGTAGCGCTTCATTTTTCCTAGGCATTTTCTCTACGTATGCCTCGTACTGGGCACCGCGCACCGTTCTATACACCTTTGCCATATCATCACTGACCGTATCCCGAGCGTAGCATAGTTCGCATTCTCTCACACCCTCACCCGAGCGCACACGATGGGTTGGCAAAATAATAAATTAATGGATTGTTGTTTTGGGCAGGTTCGGAATGCGATTCCCACCATCGGGTATAAATGGGTGATTTGATATCGATCTGCGAGAATTTGCCGCTTTTGCGGTCGGTGGAACACGGGTACGATGTGCGGGCCAAATTTATCTTCAATTTCAGCCGAAAGGAAATTCCTGGTGCTGGGTGGCACGTGTGTGCGTGTGAGGAATCGGTGTCAGATCAGAACGTACCTTATGGCATTTTTTCTTCGATTTGGCATCAGATCGGAAGAAAGGAAGAAGAGTTTCTTCCTTTTTACAATATGCTACCTCTGATACATTATTGTCATCGTGTATCGTCCGCCTAATCTTCTGCATTATATTTAATTTTAATGGCAGGAAAATGTCAACAACATCCTTTGGGTTGAGTCGTCTTATACCATATGTAGACTATATTTATGACATTAGTGACATTTTGTTACATTAAAATGAAGAAAATGAACTCGTATTTTTAGGAATTGCGTTGCATACAACAATATTGTAAAGTAACTTTTGTTTATAACACAACAACTATGACATCTACAACTGTTATGAATATGATAGATGAATAGCTGTTTAAAAACCGGTGAGTCAAATAGCAAAATTGGAAAGGCGCGATCAAAAACAATACACCACCCCGAGACGTCAGGGTTCGAATCTCGACTAGAGACCATTCATAGATAAGCTGAACATCACATTGAAAGATGATCATTTAGTAAGCTCTTAGTCAATAGCAGCACTGCACTTTAGACGAGTTATCATACCACTAAATCTCAATAATGAGCCTAAGACGATTTGTACCAGAAGAGAAGTTTTACAAGATTAGTATTAATCTATACTTGACCTACATTTCTGTGCAAGTGGTTCAAACGTGTATTTAACAACCGGTTTCTTGGTGGAAAGGCTATTTTTTCTTAAAACTGAGGATAATTCTGCAAAACAAACCCCAACACAGCTTGTATTGCTTATTGTGATCTGATCCGAGCGGATTTTCTTGGACAATTTCAAGTCGCTGTAAAATCTCTATGCTTGCAGATAACACACCGTCTCCGTCCCCAGCGGAATCGTCTCTAGATGCCTTAAGTGCACACCTTTACGAGGTCAGTCGGTGGCTTGTTTCCACGCGACCCAACAACCATGCCAGTTGGATGCCTTAGCATAAATAGCAAGAAAAAGGAAGACACCGTACCGTGGGGGGGGCAAGCACTCGTTTTGTGGCTCTAAATCGCTCGCATAAATATGGCACGGCTCGCTTGCACAACGCGCAACGGCACCGTAGGCAAGTGGCAATTGGCCGCAGCAGTGCCGGGGTCTGGAACTGGGTCAATTACGTTCCGATTCCTCGCGCGAAGGTGCTTCCATTTAATGTAGCACCGCCACCGTCTGCCTTCGGCGATGGAATGAATCTACACCGACTGACCGGCTTCTTCGTGCATGAGATGTCGCTTCGCGTTCGAGGTGTTTGTAGGGCTCACCCGTTTTTGCCGCCTAACACGCTAAACGAACCAGGCCAACTCAAACACTGGAACCAGGAACACGGGCGAACAGCGCAAATGCGCAATTCGGACACGCTTGTTCCGTGCACACGGCGATGGAAGATGCATGACGTCGAGGCAGGGTGTCGAATCATCCCGTTAGATCCCCCGGCACACAACACAATAGGTCGTTCAGCTGGGCAGTTTGGTCAGCTGACCGATCACTTCCCACCCGTTGCTGGGCATCGGCGGAGGTATAATTCCTATGCGCTTTCAGTTTTCTTTCCGGGGCCGTACAATCGCAAAACAGGTACTGCTTTCCTTTCAGAGTGCAAAGGCAAATGATAACCTTAATGTGTGCATGGGTGTATCATGTGGCAGCATTTTCTGTACTCAAGAGCAGCAAATAATGTATAATAAAATCTCCGCAAAATTTACAAATAACCACTCGTAGAGTAACGCTATTGGTCTTCGAATGAAGCAATTTAGCACTCAATTCGATCCGTTTCAGTTGTACGTGCAAAGATATGCATTTCCGTTGTGCGCTGGGATGCACACGAGGACATCGGCCATTTGCATTGCATTGTACCGTGGCGTAAACTACAAATTTAGCTTCAACGCATCATCAGCACCCATGCATGCGTGTTTCCTCGGGCAGATGTAGTGCACAAGATACCACACACTACTCCTCCACTACTGCCGCCCACGCAACCTTTGCTCTCCCTCATTTGCTCGTGTAAATGCGCGAACTTCAACGCCAACGCTACTCGGGACGGACCAAACCAGGCGGGGGTGGAACGGGGGTTGGCAAAGAATCGATTTAATTGTGAACGACGCCACTGTTCCCGGCAAGAACATCGTACGCTACACGTTCTACCATCGGCATGAAGACGTTTGCTCCATTACGATGAACGATGATGGCCCCGAACTCGATTTCACCATCAAGTTTAAGAGAAACGCGACTTATCGAAGGTCATCACCGATCGGCTGCGATCGAAGGATGAGCTTCTTAATAACAACCAATAACAAAAATGGTGCAACAACTTGTTAGCGCCAAGCTCAATCCACAAAACACACGTATTTTAAAACGGAACTGCAAAAATCATACCCACCTCAAGGTGAAAGGTGACTTTCGAAAGAAACGCTCACGAACACAGCGATGGAACAGATGCAGCGAATGTAGAGCAAGGTGGTATGCACACTTTCAAAGCATTGAAACGACGGCGCGGTGTCGAAGGTCGAATCATAATTAAACGGTACCCGTTGAACTAACGCTGATGAATGGGTTTAGAACCCATCAGACATTACGATCGACTATCGTTACAGTTAAAACAAAACATTTGTCCCCTTAAAAGAATAACCACATACATAACGCTTAAAATAACGACAAAATGAACTCGGTTTACTGTAACGCCCTGTAACGCTCAGCGAATTTCAATCGAAACCGAAAGTTTTGATTACTACACAGTTTAGTACCAGTTTAGTTACAATAGGAATATAAAGGATGGTCGAAGCTTTTCCTGGATTCAGACCAAATACCCAGTGACGAGCAGTTTGCTGCGTCAGGCTGTATCATTTGCACGTGTGTTGCGGAGGCAGTGTGATGGCGTCCCAGGATGCATCAAATAAAACAGTGTTTTTATGCTATACCTGCTTTTAAAATGGTTTTAAAACGGTTAACAACACTTCTCGGAGGAGTTCTCCTTAAGCTTTGTCCTGCAAAAGCTCCTGCTATGCCATATAAAGCTGAAGACTCTATAATTCCAGTAATGACCGGGACCAAGTTAAGCCTAGGAAAAAAGGATTACATTGTTTTCCTAATGGAAGCTTCGGTAAGCTGCTCGCCATATGTCACAACCAAGTCTAGCTGGTCCGAATAAGGTTAGGCCATGATTCCCATGATTCCTAAAAATGTAAACAAAAACTTTTAAAGGAAACAACAACAACAAAATATTATTGTCAGAATAAGATTTATACATTGTTGAATGAATTGAAGAAATGAATTAAATTTAAGGTGAAATTTCTTAATTTTCATAGATTTTTCTCAAATTGTAATTCCGCAAAAGTTATCCCTTATGTCATTCTTTATATCAAAAGACTATGTCCTTTACGAATTTATACATACAATTATAAATTAAAATTTATACAAGCAATTATACAGCTCTGTACCTTGATTATTTGACAGATACAGGCTGAAAGCTTAAGCTTTCTCACTTATCGTTTGATCTGACCCATTACTAGTCCAGAACCGTTGCAGACGTTACATTTTCAGCAATCATTTTCGTTGTTCGCTTTTTTGTTTGGGTTTTCTTTTTTGATCCGGTAAGTTCTTGTTCGGCCATAAGCGAATTGCAAAACGATTCATTGCATTTCCTAAACAATAACAATTTTAATTCAATTATCCAAAGTTCGAATGTTATTTTCAACAATACGAATCAATACCATTGATGACACACAATTGAACCATTACCCTAGATCGGGTACGATCTGTTGAGTAACGCCGATTGCCATTCAAGGTATCATATTTTACGGCCGTTCGCGAAGTCCAAACGCACCCCCCAACGAGCGTCACGCGTTGAATGATACGTACCAGTGGCGCTCCAGCATCACACGAGCTCGATGAAAAGCCGAACTGGCAATGAGATTCTTCATTAGTCGATATCATCGTTCCACACAACGCGTGTATCGGGGCGAATGGGGAAAAGGACGTGCCCCAGGTTATTAGGTTTGGAAACGTGAACCGCGAAATCGGTCCATTGAAGTGCGCCTGACAGGAAGCTGGCGCGCGATGACACGAGATGGTTGTGGACGGCTTCGATTCGATTGGAGACCGCGCGATCGAACGACCTTGGAACAATAACACACTGTCGCTACTTTTGACACCAATTGCGACACGCACACTTGTGGCATGCAAAAACATAAAGCGGACCAATCGATGATGATGTGATCACGCGAGTGACCGGTTAATTGGAAGGTTTCTAGCTGTCTGTCTTTCGTCGTGGATGCTGGAGTCCGTCCGCGGGGACGTGACTCCGCGAACACAACGGTACGCTTTCCTTCGCTCGATGGCGTCGTCATTGGGTCGAATACGTGTATTACCAAATGGAAATAACATAAAAAAATCACAAACACACACCCAGGCGCTGCGTCAACATACGAAGGTCACTTGGAGCTGGTTGGTTGGCGGCCTATTGGAATCTCTGCCCAGTTCGGGTATACTTTTTTTTACATGGCTCTCCCTACGAAACGCTACCGAACAAGCATAAACATATTTCTTCTTGCGAAACATGGACATTCAACTCCGGTCAGTATCGATTGTTTAATTTAACACTGAGTCTCCTGGCTCCGCACCACCCCCTTGTGGGTGCGACGGATCAACATTGGCAACATCATCTCGTGGAGCGCATGATTTACGGAGGGAGAATTTCAGGGCTCAAGAAGGGCCGCATGCAGCATTACGACAGGCACACCCGTTAAGCATAGCACATATGCAAACCCCACACAAAACATCGCACATGTCCACACACACACTCCACAACCTGTTCGTGTTGGTGTGTAAGCAAATATTGATTGAATTTTCCCTTTAATTATTGTTTCGTACATGTGGCTTGCGCAACGACACATTCCTGCTTTCTTTGCTTGCCCTCCTATGTTGGCTTGGGGCCATGAACACAAATTCCCCTCTGTCCTTCCCCTCCCGCCTCTCCCTCCTTTCCTCTTTCCCATTTTACATTCCCTGGCCCCCCTTCTGTTCGTAGTTCTCGCAATCCGCTTATAGGTAGATTTATGAGTAGATTTTTATGAGACATCTTGCTAGCGATACCACTCGTATGGAGACGAAAAAAAACGTCACGAACATTTCGCAAACTCATGTGATTTGAATAAAACATGATGATCGATGACAACAAATGCAAAGCGATGGAAAATGTATGTGCATGTTTTACTGTGCTTAGGCTAAAAAAGGCTTATGCTAACCATCCATCGATAACTTTAATGCAGAGATTTTTCTATAGTGTTTAGTCATGTTTCTTGACATGTTAACACGCCTTTTTGGCGACTTTATACTTCTTTAATTTTACGTTTTTTTACATTACATTAATTTTATATGAGATTTTTACCATATGTTCTCTCTTCTATCTATTTGTATTTAAATTATAATTTTTTTTATATTGTTTCGACTTGTTTGACATGTTTTAAAAATTCGTAAGTTTCTGTTTGCCTTGAATCACCTTCTTTTAATCAATTTAAACAGTCAATTTTTTCGTAGTTATGAGATTTGAACCCAGACCGGTGCATATTGTCCAGTGGAGCATTACCGTTGATACCATTTAACCGTCTCGTATACTTGAAGCTAATTGAATATTATAAAACTAAGACCGTGTAACCATACAAGGTAGAACTTCCAAACAATCTATTGAAAACATTCATTCTTGCTGGTGCCAAAAATGTGTCCTTTGACTTTAAAACATTTTTTTAATACAGCCAAGCCCTCCTTAATGGAGTAAACAAAAAGAGTATTGTAAAACTAAAATTTATGAGTAAAATGGTGAGGCTGTATACAAACATTCGAAACATATCATGTGCTCACGATCCGTTCGGGATAAAACGCTACAGGCGGTTGAAGAAAGCCACATCTAGCCATTGACCTTTGCTATATACGGTCCACAGCAGCAACGTAAAGCCGAATAGAACCTACCTACTCTCAAACGGAACAGCCCAGCTTTCTACGCATCATCTTTTTTTTCCAAAAAAAGTGAAGCCTGAGCAGCAGAGAACCTTCGACAACATCTTCGTAACGAGCAGGTAGAACGGTGTAGAGCATAATCTTTCTTTAATGGTCATTGATTGAGTGCCGGAGCGGGGGACGGATGATAGATAAATAGATGGAAAGACCCGTTTCACCCGGGAACAAAAAACCCCCCCGAACTCAAAACGGCCAGCCGCGCGAGCCGTGATTCTTCCAAGGCACACACTCACCACAGCACACAATCGTGATGATCAGATCTCAACACGCGAGTGATTTGTGGAAGCGAGAATAAAAACCACATACGTATGCCATTCACCTTTTCTCTATCATTCAAATTAACGCTGGAGATTTGAATTCTAGAAGCATTTGGAGCGAAGAAAAGAAAATCCCCCTCCCACCCCCTCCCCATTTGGCTTCAACCACCTGAACCAAAACGTTAGAGCTGATCTTTCTCTCGTCGTGTTTGCCATTGCTTTCTACATGGTGTATGAACCGAAACTGGAGAACGGTTCGATTTTTTGCCGTTGCTTCGAATTCTCCTATTTGGTGTTTTTGTAAGCAAGAACCTATTCCTTACGAAACACAAAACACCGATTCGGATTCAATTCGGCAGATTCAGAAGCCCTTCGGTTAAGAAAGCCAAAAGAATGGAACAACACAGATCGACGGTAAGGAAGTGGCGCACGAGATCTAGGAAGGAGTAAGAGAACAAAAAAACAAGAAAACAAAAGCGAAAAGGTCACGATGAGCAACAACCAAAAAGCAAGTTTGATATCCAAAAGGCTAAAGAGTGGATGAGGCTGAAAAGTAGCGAACGATGACGTGATGCTTCCGTACAACAGACGATAATCTGGTCTGGTTCCAAAACTGTTTAGCAGCAGAAGTAACACAGAATAGTAAAATGTAAAAGATTATCATATCGCTATTAGCGACGTTTTACAATTCGGATTCAAATAGTTCTTCTAATCGTTCTGGCTAACTTAGAACCATCAACACGGTGTGTCCACACGATGGCTGCCCATTCGGTCAACACTGGCTTAAAAAACCTCCCCCCGTCTGACAGATCTTATCCTGCCTTGTTTGGTTAATGATATGTATGGTACACCATGTGGCTTGGTAATTCCTTCCTTCGAAGTTCATAATACACCCGCACCCCAACAATGCACCAACGTAGCACGAATAATAAGTGAACGGAAATCTCCGTAGATAACGGAAGCGAGCGTAAGTAACACACACACACACACCCACATCCACACACACGCGCGCGATAGTATCATGAAATGGCAGTATGTTTAACAAACAATAGCTCATAATGGCCATTGTTCCCTCCGGCGACCACTGGGTTGCCATTCCTGTACGCTGTGTCACTCTCCTACGTCCAAGGGAGCTTTGTACAAAAGCCTCTATCGTTCATGACGTCTTCTTTCTTGGCTGACTGACGTAAAGCCTAGAATGCCTTTTAATGCGAACGAGAACCGGAAAATTGACCGTACGCAATCCAACCATCGCGCTATACTGAGGAACACTTGGAACCATACGTTACGCAGCCTCGGTTTTGTCCACTTTACAAGGTTAATCTTTCACCACACGTGCTCACTCTGAGGTGTGTGGGTGGGTCGGTGTACATTGTGTCATCGAAATTTTCAACAAAGATCGATTCAACGGAACAAAATTGTTAAGGAAGTTGACCGAGATGTATAATAAATATATACAGGTACAGCCAAGTCTCCCCAAGGTAGTATCCCTTAAAGATGGCAAGTCTTTCTAAGCCGAACATTTTTGACAGGCTCTTCATTTTTAATACATTTTATGTTTCTAAAAGCCGCAAAGTCTCCCTAACATGGCATTCTCTAAGCTGCACATGATGTTTATACACCAATGTCTCTCTAATATAGCCATGTTTTTGCTGTTTGGCAAATGACAGCTCATGATGGCTGTGTTTACAAAGCATGGTTAAAAACTTTTGCCATACATAAATGGTATACCATCCAAGTGTGTTTTTTCCCAGAGCTGCAAGTCTCTCTCAGATAGCGGGAAAGCATGGGATGAGTCTGAATGAATGTTGGACCTGAACTAAACTGAATGAATCTGAATTTCTATTTCAGATATTCATGAATTATTCCTCTAAGATTCATAAATCAACTAAGATTGGCTTGTTCGTCACGTCACGCCAAAAACGAGCATGATGACCATTCCAGGCCTCCAAAGGGCATGACTGCTCTGGAGATTCATTAAAATTTTGAGTGTCGATTCCTGATTTGAATGATTCCTCAGTAAAGAATCAACCGAATGACTCTTCTCAAAAGATGCATTAAGCACAACACTACACGAGATTAGGACAACATTTAACGATTCAATTAGGACAACACTGCAGCACATGCAGTGCAAACGAACAAGACCAATTACTAATCTCTGGCGAGTGGTTCCCAGTATCGTCGAATTTCTAGTGAAAAGCCTCTTTGGAAACAGAACGTACAGTGCTGAAAATCAATATCCAATTAGTGCTGTTTCCAAGCGAAATCTCGTTAGCCAAACCATGGACGAAGCAGAGATGAGATTCTCGCAACACTGTGTGATATGAAGATGTGAAAAGTTGTCCACGGGTGGGTGTCTAAGTGCAGTTATTGATGTACGATTTAATTTTCTTGCCATACGGGTGAATCTGATGCAGTACTTGAACTCCTGCATGGATGTAATGAATAAGCGACAAAACAATAACAAAGTTTCCAAAGGTGAAATGTCGCTTTATCAGTTCTATTAGCGTGTTGAGGTGTTCTTTTGTCGGATATTCATTTATCTATGGCTCCACTTTTACGACTCTTTACATCTCCCGTACGCAAGTAATGGACAGTTTTTTTTTAAGAGCTGCACTATAATAATCTCATATGAGCTGCATTTCCTATGTACTGGCACATTTATCCACATCTTGCTTAGTGTCCTCGTGCAATACATTGTGCGACATTTCTCGTATTCAACTATTAACGCGAAGTGGGGGGGAAAAAATAGCATGCACACTACAGATCCCAACCGTCAATAACGAACATCACACCACCTTCAACAAAGTGATAATGGTGGTGAAACATAAAAATGGAACCACAGCTACAGCTTTATGGCCAGCAGAACCAAACCCCCACGCGATGGTCACACTTTGCTTCGCACGTCTTACGAAGCGAAGTCGGGGCAACTCATCATTTTCCCTTTCGAACAAAACTTCACCAAAAGGGGACAAAACCCAACCCCTCTATCGGCAGATGCCATTTGTACGCAGCGTTCGCGAACCATTTTTACACGATTAAATTACTTTAATGCTTCACTTTTAGCCTGCCTCTGTTACATTACGGGCGATTTTTATCTTCGCCAACCATTATCGAGTGATATTAAATTTTTTTATTTGCCATCCCCGTTGCCACCTTTGCCACACACACCACGGCATCCGTGTGTTTCGCGTGCCATTTTCTTGGAAGCTGGATGGAAATCGGGATCGGGCCGTCGCTTCATTTGCCTTCCATCCTGCCATCATTTGGGCTTCCGTTTCCGCGAGGGATAACTTTTACACCAATCACCATCACACACAGCGAGGGTATTTAATTTTTTGCTGCTCAACCCAATGCGAATGGGCACCGCGTTTAGGGTCTGGCACGGGAAGAAAACACCCCGAAAAAGGATGAAGGAGAAAATGATGAAAGTTGCCCATCTTATGTTCCTGCCCTTGTACCCTCGCGCCGTCAGGCACACAATTGAGGGAAAATTGAAAAATCTCCCACATTCAATGTCCCAGTCCTTTCCAGCACACCCATGTGCAAAGCGTGCAGAGTAAGGCCAACCCATCATAGGACGGGGCAAGGACATTTTTCGCACAATGCTTCGCCGTTCCGGGCGTGGCTCGTCGATAACAAATCACAACCGGCAGCACTGCCACGGGACCCAACTGACCCCCCGATCGGGATGCAATTTTTTATTCGTGAAGTAATGGAAAAAAAAGGAGGATATTAACAGCAAGAATGAGAAGCGGGGTTCCCGTTTGTGCGCGATAAAATGGTCGCTTCCCTATCGGAACACAACATTCCACAAGGCGCACTCGAGGGAAATTGATGCACTTTCCGTTCCTTTATAATAGGGAATGGCTGGCCATTGAAGATGGGAACACAATAGCAAAAAAAAAGTGGAATAAAATCCCTCTCGTAGTGCAAAAACCCTTCAAAACCATCTAAACAAACAGGCGATTCGAGTGAACCGTTCCGGCTCGGAGTGGTAGCCGGTGCGATAGGCAGCGTAGAGGAAAGGTGGCTTATGATACCAGCGATAGCGATCCGCGGTAAAGAAGGCTTACTCGGGAGGGTTGTAAAGGAATTCCATTACTGCAATCAAGGCTATTCCTTGGGAACACAGCCATCGAATGAAGTACGAAGGTACAACAAAGATGGAACTCCCCTCGAAAGAAAGCTGCTTGCCACTCGCCTGACGTTACTCCGGAGAAGCTGACAAGCGTAAATGTTAAATGTTTTGCGGATAGTTTTTTTTTAAACGCCATCTGATGGAATATCGCATTTGCATTTCCGCGCGATTGAAGAAGCTGAAAGTCCTTCGAAAAAATGTGATTTTTGTTACTTATAACACGTGGGTCAAAAAGCATTCCGGTCTAGCAGAGCAGTTTTTGTTTGTGCAAGTTGACATCGCCGAGATATTCTTTTTCGAGAGCTACACACGTATTAAAAATGCCACTTCCAAATTGTTGATGTCAGTTTTACAGAACGCTTTAGTCTTTGCTTGGAAAAAAGAGAAGATTCTGATCACTTGGACGGTATTCTTCGGTTTGCTGTCCGCTAAATATGATAAATTTATGAAAACAGTTCCTTTGGACCTCCTCAGGGTCAGCGTCCTAAGAGAGGGCTAAGCACCTGTTCGGGAGCCTCCAGCGCTAAGATGACCTAAAACAAACTTGGCTGATTTAATTTCGTGCTCCTTTATCATCAATCCCCCAACAAAGATCGATATTAGACATGTTTGAAGACAACAAATCAGCTAGTAAGAGTTGATGTTATTCGTGCCGAGTACCTAGAGCCTAGAGCCTAGCTCTGAAGAACAGACTAGAAAACAAACGCCACTTCTCTAACTTATTCAGAAACAGAATTGTATGTAATTTTAAAAAGATTCAGCTCATAAATTTCCTAATATGTCATAATCAAAGTGTCTCCCAGAGCCCAACAAATTATATCGGACCGAAAGCACCCATATTGTTTAGGGGTTTTTTTTTTTGAGATCTTCAAGATCTTCACATTTTATGTTCAAGACGTAAAGAGACCACAAAAGGCAACGCTGAGAATGTTACAGAATCCCGTAAGAGAAGGATATTAGAAGCGAAAGCGATTAGCGTACAGCAGCTGACATCAAGTGCCGTGACATCATTCACATCTCTTCGTACCCTTCTTCGCTGTGCGGTAATGTCACTGTTGGCAGGAGGTCGAAATAATACTCTGCCATCGGATGATGCAGTGGAGCGTATCACCACACATGTGGTACTCGCAGCGAACGACACAGATGACAACGGCAGTCAAGCCTAATCATGTCCTGCAAAATCGATCGCGCGTTACATGTTGTTTCAAAAGCAAGAATAACGTGCCTCCGCACATTGGGACAAACTTGAAAACTATTACACTCTTTAAGAGTTCCCCGTTTGGCGAAGGTTGTGTTAAGATGCAAGAACTTCAAATGTAATAGTTTAGACGGGTAGTCTACCAACTCTACTCCATCCCGAGTTTCGTACAGGCTACTTAGAGGAAGCAATTTACTCCAAGCTGTCATGAAGCTGTGGAGATTGAGTAATCAAATTTATAGGCCCCGAGCCACGTCTTGATGAACGTGTGGCTCTAGCAATAGTGCGGGGCAAGACGAAAAGATAGAAATCAATGCAAATTCAAGTTCCGCAACGTTGGCTAGCACAGCGTTCGCACCAAGGGACAAGTGAAAAGAGTCATCATCTTTGGGCAAATTACTATTGACAAACGCAGAGTAATGAAACAAATTTGTTTAACATAAAAAAAAGAAGCTTCAACGCCACAGAGCAAAAAGCTGCAGTGCTCCAATGCCTGCTCCTGCAGATAATAACTGCATCCTGGCAGCCTGGTGCCCATATACTGCAAGTGCGCGAAGCTGAGTGTGTTTTGCGGGTACAATCCCACTCCGGTGCATTGAATTGCGTTACGTTTGGCGGAGTGCAACGTTGTTGAGCGGAGAAAGAAAGACGAAACAAAAGCATAAATCATACCACAATATGCTCGTGCAGCGGCAAAAGGCAATGTAGATCGGAAAATAAATGGTTCCGTGACTTGCACCAGAGAGAGAGAGAGAACGCGCATCGGAAGAGCGATTCAAGGGCTGAGAGCAAAACACGGAGCAAATAACGATGATGATGATGATGATGATGATGGCAAGGACGATGGTTCCATGTCCTGATGGTTACATCGCGCATGCACTACACTCCGTCAGTTGGCAAGCGGGATTCCGGGTCGAAATTTTTCCCATTACTGGTCGGCCGGGTGGTGTGACGCGGAGGGTGGAGGCGAGGGGACATTTTCCAGAAATGTGAAATTTGGCAGAGCAAATGAATGGCAGGATAAGGGGGCTGCAGCCATAACAGAAAGCGTTGCTCTGTTGACTTGTATATTTTTTTTTCGCGGCTCACTGTTTCGGAAGCTGCTCTTTGTTCATCCGGAAACCCTTTCCGGAATCGACCATTTTTTTCCAATTTCATCAACAACTGCTCCAAAAAGGTAAAACATTTATTTTGAAGAAATGTTTATAAGGCAATGGGGAAAAATATCCCAACGTGAAACATTTGATCAATTCTTTGTAATGAAGCAAAATCGAAGTGAATCAGAATTATTTACGCCAAGCCATGACAACCAAACCAAGAAAATGGAGGCACAAAAGCATTATTCAAAATCGGCTTTGTTGCGTTAAATACGATTGCCGCCCACGTTTGCAATACCAAGAGTCAATGGAAATGGGCGACCGAGCAGATAACGAAAGGAACGTAAAGTTACAGCAACAACAACAACAAAAACTCCCCCGATATCCTTTTTCGTTATCGCCTTAATTTATCGTCGTGCTCATTAGTTAATTAATTGATTTCGGTAACATTTCGGCCAGTCGGCCCCGGGGAGGGCAATCATTGATGTTGGCGAAATCCGTACGAAGTAACGGAACGAAAATTCGACGGCAACAAAGAAAATTGTGCTTGAAATTCGACTGTCCCTTCAGAAGAACCCAAACACTCCCACACACACACACACCCTTTATTCGCTGAATAATTCGCGGCAGCCGAAAGGTTCCGGCTTTAGCGGCGTATCTCTTATGAGCAAAAGGCCCTGTTTAATAATTAATCATCCGTCAAATTTGTTTACCGGAAAATACTCTTTTATTGCTGTCATCTGAAGGCAAATAGCACTAGCGCCATTTTGGGGCAGGTTTTATCACGGGGTTATTAAAAAAGGGATTTTTCAAGTTGAGAAAGAACAAAACTAAGACATTGTAAATGTAAGTTACTTATCAGAAGTTTCTGAACATTAGTGTTAAATTGGAAAAATTTGGAACAAATGTCAAAGAGTAAAAAAGCGACTGCACTACGATTGAATTGATCTACTTACATCTTTATCGGGAATCTAAACTCTATATGCACAATGTATGCAACACCAATAGACATACACGGAGAACAACATTTTGAACTCAAAATTCAAAGTCTATACGCTACTCTCAAATTTTCCTTGTTTAATTTGACTGTTTGTCCTTCAAATGAAGGGACAATAATGATCTGTTTTTTTACAGAATTCTGATGATGTCAAGCAAATTTTAATATTCCTTGATGGAGTGCTGTACAACCTGTTATAACTTATAACTCGCCAACTGTACAATCACATCATCAGCATGTCGATGAAGTTTGTCTTGACATTTTGCCCTTTGCTTGTCGCCATCGACTGGCTGCAGCAGAGTTCCCAAAAATTCCAACCTTACTCACCTTATCAGCTGGTATGTTTTTTGACGACATCCTGCCTGCCTTCGGTTGCTGCACGGTCGGCAATCGCTAAATTCTGTACGCTATTTCCGTTCTTTGCAATATCACGGCTGAACGCTGCGGGTGCTTCGGTGCCTTCTCCAAGGGGTGCCTTCTAATGTCCTTCGTACGATTGCCACCCCGCTCGGTTCTCCTTTCGCACGTGGCTTGTTGGAAAGATCGAGCAAAGAAAACAATTCGAAAGGAGCAAACGAACACTCGTCCCTGTCGCTGCGGTTCTTCGCTGGCCTTAAAGGTTTGTATGTTTGCTTCCAGCTTCGCCTTTTGCTATTTGCATCCAACCAACCAATCAATGTTGCTGCTGAGGTATAACGACAACTTGGAAGAATTGGTTGGTGTTATGCTGGATGATGATGACGGATGTAGGAAACGTTTCGCCGTCAAGCTGCTGGATTGTGTGGTGTTGGGTTGGAGGGGGGGTGGTGGCTTTTCTTCTCGACCCTCCGCACAAACTGCTTGCAGAGCGAGAGAGGCACACTGCTGCAACTATATCACTATTCACCGTATGACCTTTTCTGGTGCTTCGATGCTTTTCTTTTACTGACAGCTGATAAGACATCGATCAAAGTAGGCATTTCATCTTGGCAGGTGCTTTCTTTCACTTCTTTGTTGCCAAAAAACTTTGCTTCACATGAAACCGTAAACACGCAGAGACACACATACATCCACACCCATACGCATACGCTGCCACTAAGTGAGGAACACACAATTCACATCATATTTCCTTTTTCCTACTCTCACTCGATGCAAAAATGCATCGTACAGAAGAAAGAATCTGCAAAACTAGAAACTTTACACTAGATGTGTACTTTTGTGGGGCTTGGGATATTTTGAAACACTTCTCACAGCACACTGTGATTCGCCATTATTTGGGGTGCACTTTGCAAACTGGCAACTTTTGACACTGACTCAAAGCAGCAGGAGCAGCAGCACACCTGAAAACACAAACAAAATTCGGATGAAGCAAACTGGCCCCCAGCTCGGTAGTGCACTGGTTATATTTATTTTGCGCATGATTGTATTTCCCGTACGATCGATTTAATTTTGGCCGTGTGCGTCAGTAGTGCAGAAATGCACGACTTGTGAAGCAAAACCATCGTCTCCAAAAAATGCTCAAGACGCACAACCGAACGGGGAAGCGACGGCAATACCAATTGTGAATCGCCCAAGCAACAACGAACCAACGGCAACGGCCAATAACAACCACGGCGAGCCCAGAAAACCACTGCCCGTGTCTCCTGCTGCTGCGTTATGCTGTGCCGCGAACAACGAGAAAACAAATGTAAACACCCATACACCGAAACGAGGGTGGTATTATTTTCAAACAACACCAATCTCCGCTCCGCGACGACGTCGTGGCGCAACTTCAGAATTATTTTCGCTCACACCAACACTACTCGCTTGCGTGAATTACCGCACACACACTCGCGACACGTCGTGTTTTCTCTCATCTGAGAGGAGGGAGATTTTCTTTTCTTTTTTCCTTTCTGGAAAGATGTAAAATTTCACCCAAAACCTTTTTACAACACAACACACTTCCCGCACACGTACCCGGACCAACCACAATCGACCGCACCACACACATACACCTGCTAATTATTTTTCTCCTAAGCTGTTTTATTCGAGGGCAGCAATGTTAGTTTTGCTTCAATTCCACCCACAAACGGAACACTCTATTGCCACTGACTTGAACCAATAATTTACGCCTGGGGCTATATGGCGCAAGATGCCATAGTTGATGATGAACTTTCTAACCACAGGCATACACTAGTTGGTACGATTGATTTGGTTTCAGGACACTCTGCATTACCTCACGATGAAATCTACAGCCTAACAACTGCTGCACGGTGACTACGAATGCGAATCCGTCTGTAGTCTCGACCATAGAAAAAGAGCCTTTGAAAAAGCACACCAGCCAGGGAAACAACGCACCACCTATTTTCTATTGATGCCATTCACCAACACACCAGAGGTGCTACTTGAAGTATGCTGGTTGCAAGGTCCGCACACAAGGTGACAAGAAATCACGGTGTACAGTTTGACAATCGCTTAAACTGACATTTCAAGGAAAATGTTCTTCATTTCTAAACAATTTGCTTCTCTCACAATCTTCAATCAGCTTACACCTACTCAAAACAGTATGAGAAAATCTAAATGAAAGTATGAAAAATGGACATTAGTTAAAACTGCCCTCATTAAAGAAAAAATCAACAAAGCCCAAGTTGAATCAGAAAGCTGGTAACACAATATGGCCGACAATTACCATGACTAGGCTGGTTACAGTTTCCCTGTCGCAGCCAACAACTTTTTTACCACTGTGGGTAATTTGCGGACATATTTAATAATATATTTTTTGTATTGATAAAAGAAATCGTTATTGTGCATTGAAACAATAGTCGCATGAAAGGGAATATAACCTAGTTTAATCAACATTGCAACTGAGTCTACAAAGCACTGTACTGATAATTGTAGTCTAAAAAATAACCCTTTTTGGAATTGCTATTTGGAAAATTTCAGCTTCACAGCACATGGATTTGTTTAGAAGTATCGCTTCGTTGTTTGAAAAGAGCTTAAGTTAGCGAATATGCTCCATGAACTTTCAATGGACAAGTTTTGATTTATTGTTCAGCTATTGTTTATTTTCTACTTGTAAATTAAAAACACAAAAAAACATACGCATATTGAATAATAAAGGAATATTGCACAGAAACAGAAGAATTCACATGCTATCTCAACCAATACGTTCAGGTTTGAGATTCGGCTTGAAGCTTTCTACCCTTTCCACCCGTACCAGGTGAAGCTTTCGCTGGACAAAGCTTATAAATAGCTTCATTTACCCGGAACCAGTTCTTTTCACCTGCAAGATTCAGACCGGAATGTGTGCGAAGCTTTGTTCTTCCCTACCGTGGACCTGTTGCGCTGGGTCTCCTGCTACTAGATGTGTTGCTTCGTCACGAGCAAAAGACGCATTAGAAACAATCGCTGGAAAACTCTTCTGCTATTTTGAGGGGCACTTTGTCGAAATATTGGCATTTGCCTCGATCAAAGCAGATATAAAATATTCCATAGAGAAATTTTCCCCGTGCCAGCTCTATCAGTAAATCTGTATATCGTTCTGGCCTCGAATCTCTCTAACAGCATAAAGAGTCTTGACTACTAGCAAACAGCGGCATCGAAATGCGATAAACCAGGAATTCCTTTTCTACATCGGTCTCAGCTGGCTGTACTGCCCAATTCTGTTTCCACGTGTTGTTGTAGGTGTAGTTTGAGGTCGGCAAATTTTTTCGGTCTAAACGAGCACTGATTACAGCGCAATGGTGTTTCAAGCAGCTGCATAATGTACTGCATCGAAGGGCGGTCGATACTTCCCTGTGCCTGTAGTTTTTCTATCACATCTGCAAATGTATGACAGGTTATTTTAATGCTTTATGGGCTGGTATACATGAATCTATTTTGCTGACGTACGTTCGTGCTTGATTAAGAACTCTGTGTTGAATGCGTTCCAATGGTAACGGTGCGACAGGCAGGTCGAATGGTAATCCTTCGAGATGACGTGTAAATGTAAGCGCCTCATCGAGGGTTTCATATGATAGCCATAATCGAACCGATCAGTTGCCAATCCACTCGTTCCGACGGCCTGCAATCCTAGGTCATACATATCCTGCAGCAATGCATTGTCTTCTGCAGAAAGCTACAACAAACATAATACGCAATTGTCATACCAGAGCCCGATTCTCGATGCCCAGATGCTTGAATACGTACATCATAGACGGAATCGATGTCCTTCCAAGGCAGCACCAAGAAGTGATGAAGAGCCTTGGGATATTTATCCTTGATGACTACGGCCAAATCCGAAACGAACAATTGCTTTCCTTTGTTGTTTATCGCATGAATTAGCCCATCGGCCCAGGTTTGAGATGCCATTTACGATGCGGCGCAGAACTGCTCCTCATCGGTCGAGAAGAAACGTCAAAGCTTGAAGCGGAACGTCAATTTGTCCTTCAAAACTGCACACGTCTTGAAATTCGAAACGGATATCCTGTTTGAAGAATTGATTGAATTGATGAAGTGTTTTCCTTTGTCCCCCAATTCCTAACATCAATGAATTTTCTCCTATTTAATTCACACTTCGTTTAGAACCAAACTGTTCATGTGGTACAGTGCTCAACGCTGCAATAAATCGTTAAACTAGTAACGAACATGAACACATCACTCAAATAGCATAAATAGGATTCTATTTATTTTTCCAATTGAAATTTAGCAATTTCGATCAGAATAATGGAATAAAAATTCCGGTCCTTTTAATTCAAAACTTCAAGGAGATCAATCATTGGGCATGGTTTCGGTTCAGAGTTGTTCTCTCGAATGCTTTCCACAACAAGTTCGTGGAAATTGTTAGTATTTTTTTTGTTCTTTGCAGTAGTCTTTAGACCTATAGACGATTTGGAAGGGTTGTAGATTTTATAAAAATGCTTGGAAAACAGAAGAAGAAATCCATCGTCTATTTTCAAAACAAACGCGATTGCAAAATGACAATCTTCAGCTGTCATTTTCTCTCGTAGATTAGGCACGGATGGCACACAACGAGAAGTATTCCAAACAAGCATAAACTACACAAAGTCTAATTGATATGAGAAAATACAATAAAACACTACCATTATGAATAAATATGCTTGAAAATAAACGTCTTCGTTTACTCTAGTATTGAATGTAGTCCATCCCCTCGAAAACTGATCTAAACAAACGTAATCCGTCAAATCTACTGTCAACCTCAGCACTACCTCTTCGATGTATAATCCGTGCTTTAGCATGCAGCAACTTTTCATTCTGGGTGTTTTTGTTGTCGGAATCGGTGGCGATATTTTCTGCTCTCGTATAACAAAACGCGCATAATTTCTACTTTATTCCTGTGAGCAAACAAACGGAATTTTCAAGCAATACGATACGGAAGGAAGCGACGTTCGTTATCCGACTGTTCCGGAACGAAACCGATTTCCCTGTTTCCTGGGGGCAAGTACGCCACCAGGTATCATCGCATCGCGATTGTACGCAAGGCATCAAATAGCGACGGAAAGATCCCTGGGAAGTGCTTTGCGAAAACACGGCTGCAGGAATTTGCGAAACACGTAGTTCCGGTTCCAGTAGCTGTTCAGTTACTGGGTGAGTACACCGATAGTGTATGTGTGTGTGAGTGGGTAATATTATCGAAAGAAAAATTTGTCTAGGAATTTTTAGATCAAAAAAGATCATCACATCACACGCAGCAGTATCGTCAATTCAAATTGAGCTCTTGGAAAGGTAAAACGCAAAAGGTGCTGTAAAAGCGCTTCACAATTGTGCGGTTTTGCGTTACACGTGTGGAACTCGCTCGGCTGCAAAATCTGTCGCAGAGTTGTTAGTAATGAAATAGGGAGACAAATCGAATTCGCTTGTTTATTTCGCATATCGACGTTCAGTGCAAGGGTACGTCGTTGTTTCGTTGCTTTGAAACGGTAAAGTTACCAAAAAGTATAACGCAACGAAAAGAGTACTGTCTAAACGCGAGGAAGAAGGAGCGGGCGAAAAAAAATCTGTCAAAAGCAAACGAAGTGCAGCAGCAGTTCAGCATGTGGTTCGACGAAAACGTAGGTAAAGCCTATAGCGCTGTAGTGTTGGTGTACTGAAGAATAGGCAACATCAGCGAATGAGCTGGTGTGCGTTGTAGCGACGTGTGCAGCAGTCCATCTCTGCGGTGGTGTGGTGAATGTGTTGTGTTTTTCCCTGTTGAGTCGCGTTGGTGTGCGTTTGCAATAGCGCGTGAAGCGAGCGTATGTGCGCGAGTGTGTGTGGTATCGCTATAGCGCTCCGAAAGGGAAAAGTGTGAAGCAGACCGAAGAGCCAGCAAATAGTGAATTCATTCTCTTTCTTCATCCATTCGTGGTAGCCATCATCGTTGTCCGTTGTCGTCGTTTGTCGTTTTGTCCCATCGTGGTCGCGATTTCGTTTCCTAGTATAATTCCGTTTTCTCAATAACGAAACTGCAATTGCGGAAATCAGTTTCCGTCGTGGTGTAATTAATTGTGTGGTGAAAGAAAAAGTTACGGCAAATAACCGTCTAGAAAACCGAGTGCTCCGACTTTTTCCTAGCCCCAATCCCCATCGGTGGACCACGGGAGAAGATCGGGGCGGTTTAAAGGTACGTATGCGGACGAACGCGGAATCCTTAGTGAATTAAAATGGATTGGCGGAACGTACGGGAACGGTGTGTTATGGCAAGGAAGAAAGACCGTGTTTGCGTAGACCATATTCAGGAAGACTACGAACTACGTTGCAATTTCGGCATATGCAGCCACACAGAAAGTCGTAACGAGTGAGCGTGTGTGTGTGTGTTGGAGTGGTCTGTCAATGTTGTTAAATTATGCCAAAGAACCGTAAAGCAGCTTGCGTACCGGAAGTCTTCAAGATACTTCTAAACGCAGCGAAACTATTCAGTAAGTGAAGAAATCCCGTGATTATGGTACGATTTGTTCTTGGGTCAAATCGGCAGTTTTCGGATTTATGTTGCGTGCTGCTTGCCAAAGCAGTTCCTTCACCAACACCACTATTCTATCAATGTGTTTTGCCAAATGGGTTTCTACAAATATGTGCCCAGGTTTCTTTGGCTGCCACGAAATCGTATTGTTTGCCCCATGTGTGTGTGTGGACATTGTTTTGAAGAGTCAAAGCATATTTGCATATGGTTACGAATCAGGAAATATCACCAGTAGTCTATAAAACAGTGGCCCAACACATAACCTCAGATAATCTGTCACGACGATTTGCTTTTCTTCTCTTCTCATCAATGTTTCTTTCTTCTGTCATTTTAGGTGAGTCAAACGTCAAACTTACCGTCCAGTTACGAAAGCTGTGTGTTTGCGCTTTTACCATACCAAGAGATCACTCATGGAAGCGAGTATGTTTACAATAGGCAAGGAAACAACGTGTTCAGCGCGTACAGTTAATGCCTCTGAATTACCTCTAAACATGGCTAGCCGTTTAGTTCTTCGTGCTTATACTTTTGGGCTCCGGTTAACGCGGACGTGGATGAAACTTTGACAGTTAACGTGACGTCACAGTGAATAATGATATCAATCTGTGCCAACTTTCGACGAACCGTGGGATATGTAATGCAAGAACATCTCACTCGTGTCACTCGAATGAATATTCCGTAAAACGGGAGCGTGTTGCCCGTGATTCTGTTCCCATGCGTGTGGCTCCGGGCTGAGCAGAGACCGCATCGCATATCCCTTCATTACAGCTTCACGACGGTGTTCCACCATTGGCAGCGGCATTCTATTTTTAAACAACTCGAATCGTTAAGCTGCCCCAGATGTTAGAGAATGTAGTATCGAAATTGTCTAGAATCGAATCGTGTGAAGCAGTAGGACATTTTAAGGGTGTAATCGCGACCGATATGTGTAGCATATTACGATACTGTCACGAATATAGTATGGTAGTAATTTGTGAAAAGTTTAGACAAAAAAGGTTAGCTTCTTCGTGAATTCAAATTGATCGTTTCAATACTGATTCGTGTCGTGCAATCGTGTAGTGTTTATGTCGTATAATGATACATAATTGTATTCTAGGGTTGTAATTGTCTATTGATCACTTTTATCAAAATTACTCTAATTAGGTTTCTATAATTAAATTAATGAATAATCCAAACAATAGTTTCAAAGCAGAATTTACTTAAAAAATTTAAAAGTTTAGTATTGAAAGATTATTAGAAATCAATTGGAGAGGAATGCGGTTTGTTTGTTTTGGATTTGTGACGTAATATCCAAATAAGTACTTTCTGTACAACGGTTATGAAAAACAATTGATAGGAAAAACAATTGTTTGCCGTATTGTGCAACGGTGTTGCAGAGCGTGCTGCCATACTTGGTTGCCCAGCTGATTCGAGCAATTCAACTGGATGGTGTAAACGCTTGTGATATGCTAGTGGTGTGCGTGTGGCCAAACGTCTCCCAAACGCATGGCCGCGTATCGCGTAAAGAAAGGGACCCCTTGCCTAAAGTAGAAAGATTTTTGACAGCTTCAGAAAGCACTATTTGTCGAACAATTGTAATATTTTGAGACTAGTGTTACGTTTGCACGTTGTTAGCTGCTATTGTAAGTATATGTGCAAAGAAATTGTTACGTGAATCTACAGCCTCTCTTTTGTTTGAGTGGCAACAAAGCAAGGCATGGATCTATCAACCCTAAATCTCTGATGTTTACATTGTTACTTTTTAGTGAAAAAAATTGATTACCGATGAGTGTAGTGAGTTTGATAAGGTTGTTCGTTGCAGGATCAATCACACACAAGCTTTAACACGTGGTTTTACCATAAAAATCAATACCCACATTTTGATGTTATGTTGTGCATGCTAAAGTCAGACTAGTAAGGGGAGCCTTTGCTTTTCACAGTATACACCTCCCAGGATCCGGAAGATAATTGAGTAACAAAATATTGTGACCTGAAAAGTAATCTTCCTGTAGTTTTGTTAATGGAACAACTAAACCGATGTTCAAATGATACAAGTTCTTTTTATAAACGATGATGTGCTAATACATAGTTCTTACAAACAGCTACCGAGTACAAATATGCCTAATAATTACTAGGTGGAATGTACTAGGTTGAAGTATTATTAAGAAATATTAGGTCATGTGGAAAACTTAAGTGCTGTGTGACTTTTAGGGCGATGTAATTTAAATTGAAGTAATAAGGCAGTTTGAACACCAGTTTGTAACCTGCTATTTTTAAGGAAGTCTTCAACATTTAGTTATGCGCCGAAGATGGATCATCATGAACTAATATATTATTCACAATCCATCGGAAAAGCGAAGTAAATGCCGGTAAAATAATAATAGTTTAAAGCTTATGTATCGAATGAATGACATTATTGTTTATCACTCTCTTTTCTAAGTGTAAGTCTGATAGCAGATTTGTGTCATTATGCGTTGTAATATTCTATGTTCCGCATATGATTAAATAGCTCTCGAGAATTGGAGACTGGAGGTTATTGGTTATGGTGCCTTCAGGTATCTTTTACGGTACTACATACTAACTTATCCGGTGCTACAACCGCTTCGCGGTCTTAGCCCACTATAGGATTGCTCCAAACTTGCTCACGGCTGGGCGCTGTCCCCGGATAATCGATGTCATTTATCTAACGGTATTAGCAAAGATAAAGTTGGTTTAATTAAGCTAAATAATTGTAGTGCAAGTAGTTAGTTTCATGTATGAATTTCGAACAATCAATTCAATTAGTTAATCAATTAGTTAATTCATATCGATATCAAGTAGTGATTTTAGTGACATGGAGCAATACAGGTAAAGGATTTAAGCAATAGAATAGTCAAGGAATACTCAGTAAATTAACCTTTGGAAGAGGGATTACGTTAAACATTCACTCAGTATCAAACACTAAGTGGAAACCTTTTTGTTTAAATCGTTTATTTATATGGCATGATTTCTGTTATTTAGTGTGAATACTGGAGGATTATAATTAACAAGTCTTAATAATATTGACTTCATCGATGTCGTGTTGTCCACGCTGAAGTTACCCGTGTGGAACATGGATTGCTGTTCCCTGAGGTTGTGCGTAGAAATTGGAGAGAACCTATGTGGCGATAGAAGGAGATCGATTGCGCAAATACTTACCGCACTGTGTCTGTGTGTGACTGTTTTGCCTTCGACACTGTCTGGGTTTTACTTCATTACGGGGGTATTTGAAGAATCAACAAACTTTTAACCGGTTTGAGAAGCTCAACAATTCGTCATATCTTCCGATAGATTATCTCTACATTCTCACCCTTTACGGTGTGCCCCGTGCGCCACGCTTTCCATGGCGGGCGAACTCTGTTAAAAGACGGAAGTAGACATAACGCGTAAGAATGGGATCGTTGTCTTCTCTTTCTTCTCTTTGTTCGCTTCTAGGGAAGAAAAACAAGCATGAGTAGAAACAAATTCAACCCTTATGGCAGTGTGAACTGTAGCGGCGCGTACATTATACGGCCTTAACGTTTGCGATACGTTAACGTGTATTGGTTGCGGCGCGCTATTGCGGTCGGTGGATCCGCGCACCGCGGAGCAGAGCAGCAGTACCCCCGGGGTGGTATCGGGATTCGTTGACGTTGCGCCACCCTTACGAAATTCTACGCGCTTTCTGGTGTGTGTAGTAGTCGTGGCCGTTTCAACCAATTCTCTCATTTTCTCTCATCATCGTAAAAAGGGGCGCTCTCAATAGCGCGGAGAAAAGATAGAGGATGATGTGCTTCGAGCAGGCAGGGCCAGTTGTGAGTTTTCCCGTGCCATTGCAGTAACACGCGGCGGAACTACCGCACTCGTGTGGGATCGGATGGTTTTACGGTCAGGTTTGGACCAAATCATCGACCGATAGTTGATGTGTGTGCCCCCTGCCAAGTTTTACACTCTACATCAATATCAGCGTTCAACAGGAGATAAGAAACTGTTGAACAGATTTGTGCCGTGCTGTGTTACGCGACGAGCCCGGACTTCACATCGGTTGTGAACGGAGCGATCGGAAGAAGTAGTGGAAATCTATCGAATTCTTACCCTGAGAGCAGTCGTGTCTACGGGGCACTCACAGTTCATTAGCAACCGAGACACGTTTTCTGTCTGATTGGGCAACAAATGCCACCACAAACTACAAGCGGCATTCGTTTGGTGTAATTATAAAATAGACTACAAAAAAAGAAGAAAACCCAGTGCCAGCAGTGCTCGTCGCCGTTACACCTGGTCTCCGACACGGGAGAGTCCATTAACGCTGATATTTAACCACAAACGAGCAAGTAGTTGTAGTTTCGTTTTTGTGGCCCCCGAGGAAGTGAGGAACTAAAGCAAAAAAAGGAAAAAAACTCACACGAATTCGCGAAAATCGTAGCCACTCCAACGAGGTGGCGTGATATGGAATGGTGGCAACGGAGAGACACGCCTGAATGCATTTTCCTGACAGCTACTCGCCACCATATGCCCTTTTACATTGAGCAGGAGAAATTTGGATGAAGAAAATCACCTCATGTGCGGCACGGTGAACAAGATATAAGGCCGGAAAAGCCCCAAGGCAGTGACTGACTGGCTGTACGTCGTGCATCTGCGCAGAAACTGTGACCGGTCAGTAAGGAAAGCCGAAAAAACGCACCGTAAAACGTGCTTTCGTAGCATAATTTTGTGAAGCCACGGAGAGCGAGAGAGAGAGAGCAGGCGAGCGAGATACAAACCGTGCTGTTGAGAGAGAATATTCTGCCGGAATATTAGAACGACGCCAAATTTGACATCATCACAACATACCGGGAACTGCACTAAAAATGGCCTACGATGACATTTTGCAATACCTCGGCGGTTTCGGACGGTACCAGCGGCGTATCTACGTGTTGCTATGTCTACCGGCAATCTCCTGTGCGTTCCACAAGTTGGCCGGCGTGTTCCTTCTCGCGGCACCCGACTACCGGTGCCGGTTACCGTACGAGCTAGCGAATGCTTCCTACCCATTGCCGAACGACCGGCTCCACTTGGCCTACCCGATTGACACGCTTACGAACAAGTACTCCACGTGCAACTATCTCGATGCGAACTTTACCGATGCATACTGGGCCGGTGGAACGCCTGCGGCCGGGGTGCGTCCGTGCGATCACTGGGTGTACGATCGCAGCAAGTTCGAAAGCAGTACCGTCACCGAATGGGACATGGTGTGCGATCGCAGCTGGCTCCGTGCCTCGGCCGACTCGCTGTTCATGGTCGGCGTAATGTTGGGCAGCATTGGATTCGGATATCTCTCGGACAAGTACGGCCGGAAGCCAATCTTTTTTGCCTCGCTCGTGCTGCAGGTGATCTTTGGCGTGCTGGCAGGCATTGCGCCCGAATTCTTCACGTACACGCTGGCCCGCATGGTAGTGGGCGCAACCACGTCCGGCGTTTTTTTGGTGGCGTATGTAATCGCCATGGAAATGGTGGGCCCGAGCGATCGTCTGTATGCCGGTGTTGTGTGTATGATGTTCTTTTCCGTCGGGTACATGCTGACGGCCGGTTTCGCGTACTTCATTCACGACTGGCGAATGCTTCAGATAGCATTAACGGTACCCGGTGTACTGTTCCTATGCTACTGGTGGTTCATCCCAGAATCGGCCAGATGGTTGCTATCGAATGGGCGCCCAACGGAGGCCATCACGTTGATCGAGAAGGCTGCTCGCAGCAATAAGCTGACGGTACCGCAGGAAGCACTCGACAAGCTGCTGGAGGAAGACAAAGTCCAGCAGCAGGATGATTCGAACGAGCCGAAACCTTCGCTGCTGGATATCTTCAAGTATCCCAACTTGCGCCGCAAAGCGATGCTCATCTTTTTCGACTGGTTCGTGAACAGTCTCACCTACTACGGACTGTCCTGGAACACGAACAATCTCGGCGGCAACCCGTTGCTTAACTTTGTCATCAGTGGTGCGGTAGAAATTCCGGCCTACTCGTTCCTGCTGCTCACACTCAACCGCTGGGGTCGGCGGACGATCCTGTGCGGTTGCATGATCTTCGCGGGCACGATGCTCCTGACCACGATGATCGTACCTTCGTCGCAGCAGTGGCTAATCGTGGTGCTGGCAATGCTCGGCAAGATGGCCATTACCTCGAGCTACGGTACGGTGTACGTGTTCTCGGCCGAACAGTTCCCGACGGTTATCCGTAACGTGGCACTTGGCGCATCGTCCACGAGTGCACGTGTCGGTGGCATACTGGCACCGTACTTCAATCTGCTCGGTGACTACTGGCAACCGTTGCCGCTGCTCATCTTCGGTGCGCTTGCATTCGTCGGCGGTGTGCTGTCACTGTTGTTGCCGGAAACGCACAACCAAAAGCTACCGGAAACGATAGCGGACGGGGAAAACTTTGGTAAACAGAAAACGATACCGGATGGAGACGCTGGAACCGTTGGTAACATCGTTGTTGGTGCTGATCGTGATGTCGAGCGTACTGCGGAGGAACTGCAAGTGCTTAGTAAACCGGAACCGGAAGGTGAAGATACGGCGGCAGATGCTTTGAAAGGAGAGGAAGCAAAACAAAAGTATTGAAACATTAGAATGTCAGGTTATTGTAGAACGAGGTAATGAAGTAATGGGCAAACGAATCCTTAATCACATAACTATCGTAAGAATCGAACAGTACGACATAACAATCTTTATAGAAGCTTAGACATGTATCTGATAAGTAGACTCGCAAAACTGAACGGTAAGAGATCTCTTATCGATGAACAATGAATTGCTGCGCTGCGAAAATGTACAAGAACAAGAGCTTAAACATGAAGAAGATGGACATCAGTTTGAAGGTAGCTTAAGCGCAAATGTTGAAGCAAATAATGAACGTCTCAAGGGGTTTTTTTCTGCCGGGCGTCATGCGATGTTCCCACAAAGCCCTTCTTTTTTTTTTTTTGCTGTACAACGCATCACCTTACCGTGCTTATTATCTACCCTTATTTTGCGGTGATCTTCGCGGACTCACAGCAGGACTCACATTCCAGATGTACGGTGGTGATATTGCATCCTTTTCCTGTAATCGTTCATAATTCATAATTAGGATGGAAAGATTTCGGTAATAATTCCCTTTGTTGGATGGACAGAGTGAACCATAAAAGCTGGTAGATTTTACCATAAAGAAATGGCAATAACGTTTATTCTGCTTGAACACTGACATGACAGTTGAACTGTTGCTAAGATAAATTAAATGTTTTTTTTTAGCATTTTATCTTGCTCGGTTTGCATTTTCCACATATTTCAGGTAAACTTCTAAGTAAAAGCTTACTGTCTTGGTGATTGGTGAGGAAGGAAAAATGTGAATGAGAAATATCGGACATTGTCATTAATGCAAGTTGCGTCGTGACATGAAGGATAATATATGTCCCCTGTGTTTGTAAGGCTTCAATGGCCTAAAATAAGGGCGCTGCGATTATAGACATGTCGCTTCGACGTGGTTCAATCCATAAATTCCTCGCATGGGTGTTGTAACTGTGCTTAATATTTGGTTTGGTAAATTAAAACTTGAAGTTTTAATTCAATAAGTTATTGTAGTTATATTTTGATCGGTAGCACGTTGTGTCCTCGAACACACGTACAAATTGTTTCCACCATGACGGACGCATTAGGCATATTTGTACTGTATTTTATTAATACCACAAGATTGCTTATCACCTCTTGATTGCTTGCAAGGCTGGCTTACCCTTTATTTAAAGTCATTCTATCGATAATGCAGTCCCTGTAAATGCTGCCCTGGTCACAACAGTAATAGTTCCCAATTCCATTTTAAACGCATGATCCTCGCATCTATCGTCCGTGGTGTCTATTTTATTTTTAGGACACTTTGGTATTAGTTATGATCCAAGATAATGTTAAAAAGCAATGCTTTAACATCAAAAGAAGTTTTTTTAACGCGCTGTCCCAGATGTGTTTCTTAGGAAGTGCAACAAGGGATTGCGTACACTCATTTGCCGGCTGTAAAACGTTCACGCATGAATAGAACGCATTGATCTGATCTGTGCTTTTACACACTCAAAAAATTAACATGTGGCCCTGTATACGTACATCGGTTTGCTTTGCTTAGCGCTTGGCGGATGATTGGTTTTAGGAGGAGCAGACGCGTTTTTTCACGTGACCTAACGTCGTGACCATGTGTGTGGTTGACATAATTCGAGAAAACTATTTTTGTACCATGCCAGATGAATGTGAGCATTTGTAGCACTTTTGCTGCTGTCCACACAAGACATACGGTTCAATGTTGGTACTTGCGGGGATGGGGATGGGGTCTAATGGGAATATTATGGTGCGTATAATGTCTTTTCAATAATGTACAACTGGACCAGTTCGGAGCTGAAATTTGGTACAGAACAAAAGCATGAGCTGTAAAAGGTCAACATCGACAATGCAGAAAGTGCAATACGTTAAGATGCAACACAAGTGCACAGTTGACACTGAGCCGATAGCGCAAGATCGCGCAAGAACAGAAACACCCGGAACAAGTAAATGATTTATCATAAAGAGGCTTTGTTACTGGGAGCAGTCCCATGACCGAGTGAGCTGGTGCCGGTATTTCCGGATGTTGGGATGTGCGTTCTGTAGAATTTTCTACCAAACAATGATGGGATTTAGTCATAAATGCAGGGCAAATAATGTAAGAAACTCAGTACGGTAATACATTCCATAGCGCTAAGTAAATATATCGTAAAATCAGGTGTTTGTTGCAAGAGATAGAGCAGTGAATGACTGAACAATTGAACTTTCACTCTATGAAACAAGGAATTTCTCATAAATAGGTCTATAGAAACAAACTTTATTTTTTTAACAGAGTGTGCATAAATTAGTTAACTGCTCTCAATCCTCCACAAGCAGCTTTGTCACAAAATCACTAGACGCCGTTACGTTTGTTTAGCTGGTGGTCCACTCAATCATGGGCACCCATGGGGTGAATAATAGGGTTTGATAAGGCAATTCATTATTTGATTCGTATCAGACATTAGCAACAGGTTGCAGTTAAACAGCTGCGAAACGATATCGAACAGTTTACCTAGTGTCGTATGTAGGGATTCTCAGTTAATGTAATATGCATGGAGTGAGTTTTTCACAAGTGGAATTAGTACGTCAGTTCGTCTTAAAACGATAGTGTATTAAAAGTTCTATCATTGTTTTGAAGCTCCCCTAGCTTAGTTTTTGATACGTAAGTTAAAAGAGAGAGAGAGAGAAAAAAGGTTTTGTATTTCTTTATACGTTCAATCACAAATGAAATATTTTAGACATCAGAATGACTTAAATAACTTGAACAAAAAAAACTTTAATCATAACAAATTTTCCATAACTACGCGCTGTACAAGGAAACTGTCGTTTGAAGAAACATATAAAATAATGACTAAATTCTACACATGCGACAACATATGCATCATGAAATTGTTTTCATTTGTGTTAATTAAAATAGTAAACATGGAAAATAAAATACACAACCTCTACTCGACGGAACCTGTAGCTGCACCGTTTCTCATTTGTGTGACCCCAAACAATATAGATTGATGCGACCAACGGTCATACGAGGCGCGTGGACCGAAAGTGTGTGTGCTTTTTCTATTAAGGCGCCACGATCACGCGATCGTAAGTTAATGTTTACAATTGCATTCAATTGATTTGGTCGCGAAGGAATCGAACTTCGGAGTAATCGGAGGGACGTCAGCGGGTTAGTAATTTATGTCGAGTTTATGTCTAGCCATTTGGCTGCAGGCTACAAGCCGTGCGTTGGGTTGCCGTCAAATGCTGGTTCTTTTGATTACGAAATTAGTCATCGCGGAAGGAGAAATGCGATCACAGCTGGATTGGCTGGCGCGTGGTTCTAGATTTTCTATTGAATACACTAATGTTAATCGATTTTAATTGAGAACTTTACACTGTGTGTTACATGTTTGATTGCTTATTGTGTTTTCTCTCTCTCTCTCTCTCTCTCTCTTTTTCGGATGTATGTATAACAATTGAAGCTGACGGTTCTGCAATCAAAAAGTAGCTGGTGAAAGGAAATCTCCCCGGCCAACCACTCCAACCAATCCCGCCCCGGAAAGAAGGACGAAAAGTACTTTCCGTTGTTATTGGAAATTGGCCGAACAAATCACTCTCTGCTGTAAAATCTAGAACCTGATTCTAGGAGCTAATACTGCTGCTCAAGAAATAATTTTGGAATTTTGGTGAAACGTTAGCTGCGGCTGAACAGCCAGCACGTCCAACGAACAGCACAGTTAATAGACCTGTACCAGGTTTGTTCCGTATCGCCCGGTGTCCGTGCAAGGATGGGTGACGCAATCAACTTTGGGCCTGCCTGGTTACGCAAGGTATCGTCCGATAGTAATCCCACTAGTAACCATCACAGTACGAACAGTAGCAGCAGCAGCAGCAGTCACCACAGCAGTCATACGATGCTGAACAACAATAGCAGCAGCAGCACTGTCGTCAACAATGCTGGTGGTGGTGGCGGCGTCGGATTGCATCATCAGCATCATCCGCATCATCATTCGCAGTCGCCGTCGTCGTCGCACTCTTCGTCGCATCACTCGCAGCATAGCCTGTCGCAGGGTGGCAGCACTATCGGGAGTGGTAGCGTCGGCGGCGGCGGCAATGGTACCGGCGGTAGCGGGCTATCCAATAGCTCGTTTGGTGGGGGTTCCGGTGGAGGCGGCAGCGCCCTTGTTAACAATGGTGGAACCGGGTCGGGAGCTGTTGCCACTTCTACCGCTATTCGGTACCCGTTGGCCGAATTTCGTTACGGGCGTGAGGAAATGTTGGCCCTGTTCGACGGTAGAACGATTAAAACTCCGGAAATATTGGTGCAATTTAAGCGTTTGTTCGTGGATAAACCGCAACCACCGCTTGCGCTGACACCGTGTCCTGAGGAAGAATTGATCGTCGAACCGGAATCGCGGGTAAGCATTGACGGAACTAGCGAGCTTCTTCTTGCGAGCGGTGTCTTAGTTTGATAATGATTGTTTGTATCCTAAATGCACTTTGCAATATCCGGTTTTATAGCGCCCTTGGCCATCGAGAAGTGTTTCGCTTGGTATTCCTGGACGCGGTGCTCGCGGTGGTTCGGTCGATCGCGGTCGTGGCCGTGGACGTGGCCTGTACACCAGCTATCAACGGTCGTCCTCTTTCTACGAAGATGAATCCAGGGGCGTAGGAAGAGTAAGTGATGCAGCGTTTTGCATGCCACCAGGATAATTAAGTTTCGATTTTATCTACTCCCAACAAGGGTGAACGACCGTGGCTGGATCGTAATGGAACCGGCGGTATCGGGGCCGATACTGAGTGGAATAATTCGTCATCCAGCCCTCGGAAGGAGTATGGAACGCGAGCAGTTCGCACTGGCGGTCCCATGGAAAGCTGGCGTCGTTCCCGTACGGATGACGAAAGCGCCGGGATCACCAGTAATGGAGTTGGAGATTGGCGTTCCGGTGGGGGCGCTCCGGGCAGTATTACAGGCCTTGTGCGCGAGAAGTGGACTAGATCTACTAGCTGGCGCGACGAGGACAGCACTTCCCATCATGGGCTTGACGGCCGTGGACTGAACAGTAGTGGTGGTGGAAGTGACAGAATGATCCCACCCTACAAATCACGCCTTTCTGGTGGTATCGGTAGCGGTGGCGATTTGAATTCCGGTCACTCGATGGGTCCGGGCGGTATGCGTCGCCCCAACTGGGACACGGATGAGCTACCCGAGTGGGCAACCGAGAATCCGTCAGATTTTGGTGGCAGCTTTGACGCGACCGGCGCATTTCATGATTCCGATAATGATGGGGAGAACGGCGGCGGTGGTGGTGTTGGAGGTCCTGCCCCTGGCCGCTATGGTGCGAATGCTGGTGATGCAAACGGCAACAAGGCACACAATCATGCGAAGGATGATGATCGATCGAAAGACATTCGACGTCGAGCGGAAGATGGTGAACTCGTGGAGCAGGGCAGTGAATCACGTCGGGACGGAACGGAAGATACGGCAGGCAAAAATAGAAGCGATGGCTCTGCTGCGGCAGCAACAGTGAAGGGTAGAGAGATGGGAAAAGGCATGAATCATGTCGGCGGTGGTGGTAATCGAGTCGAAGAAGCATCAATGGTTGATAGAAAAGAATGTGACGATGATCAAGAGAACCAACAATCGGGTGCCAATGATTCGCAACAAAAGCAATCACGAAGCAAACGACAAGTGGGCAAAGATGGAAACCATCCTCAGGGTTCGGAGTCGTCTCCCGAGAAGGTTGCTTTGAGCGAAAACTCGGCAAATGTCCAATCAAGTCCGGGGAAAGGAATATCTTCTTCGCACGAATCGATTGAATCTTCCATTTCATCCACGATCAGTGGTGCGGCACTGGCAGAAGGTGATGTTCGACAGAATTCCCCGTCGTGGCAGGCGAAGGCAAACGAAGGCTCAGGCGCCAAAAACGCAACTGAACAGCCGACATTAACTGGAGACCGCGATAAAGGGAACGATATTGACCACAGCGATGGTCAAAAACATCGCGCCCAGCAGCAACAACTGCCGCCGCAGCACGAGAAACGTGTTGAGCCGAAAAAATCACCATCCAGTACAAGTGTCGATCGAATGCAAGAAGTGGCAGACGATATGGTTGCCCAACTGATTATGGATGACGAATTTCTCGCCACGGACGGTGATCCATCGGTGATTTCCTCCATCGCTGCCACCTCCGCTGGGTTAGCCGGTGCGGGTGGTAGCCTCGGGAAATCGCCCGTCTTCGGTATGTCTGCGGCGGGTGCCTCTGGCACTACTGCTACAATGGCGTCCGGTAACATGGGATTAAATATGCTTCCACCGCTCAAAGGACTACAGCCAATGCAGCAACTGTTTGGAAACGGGAACCTTTCTCGCGTCAATCCACTACTGCTGTCCGATCCAGTGACCGCCAACCGGGCCGCAATGGCAGCAGCAGCAGCAGCTGCTGCAGGCGTAAATTCTATGGCACAGCTACACCATCTAATGGGCCCTCCGGCCCCACCGCGCGGTTCGGACATCTGGTACTATTGTGACCCACAGGGTAAAGTGCAGGGACCGTTCCAAGCGGCAGAAATGACAGAATGGTACCGAGCCGGGTACTTCGACGAGTCGCTTTCGGTGCGGCGAGAATGCGATGAGGTATACAATACACTTGGCACACTGGTTGCACTTTGCGGTGGTATACCGTTCTTAAACTCAGCGGTCATACAACCGTTCAAAGCGTCGGCTGGTGCGAACGTAGCAAAACATTCGCCCCAGCAGCAACAGACACAACCCAACGCGGTGTCCCAGGGTCAGCAGAAACCGGTTACTGGCCCTGGTGCTAATGGAAACACCGTAATGCCTTCACCGAACCAACAACAATCGGCCAGTCAAGGGCCGGGACAGCAACAGCAGCAGCAACAAGTCCCATTGCACCCCGGAAGTGGTGCTGGTGGTTCCGGACCGAACAGTGGACCCAACGTGCCTGGGCTACATTTCTTGCGCCAGCAAAACATCGTGCTGCAGAAGCTCCAAAGCTCGGAAGGTTGGAATTTACTTTCGCCTGAACAGCAAAATATGATCATCACACAGCAAATGAATCAGCTGATGAACGCGGATCCGTCACGCATCGGCATGATATCTCCTTCCTCATCGTTACCGGGTGGAAACGCCGGGAATAACGCCGGAACGAATCAACATCATCAGCCACAACAGCCACAGGGCGGTGCTGGCATTTTTAACGCCGGGGCTTCTGGTGGAGCAGCTGGTATTATACCATCAGGCCCGGATACGCTAGTAAATTTGAAGCTGCGAGAAATGCAACAACAGCAACCGCAGCAACAACCCCCAGCGCACGTTATGATGGAGCAATTGCAAAAATCGGTGCCGGGCAACCATAGCGATAGTGCGTTCCTGAAACTGCACCTTCCAGAGTTCAATCAGTCATCTCAAGCAACCGGAGTGAGACCAATGCTGGGTAGGTGATGAAGTACACAAACATATTGCTTGTACACTCACAAGGTACAGAACTACATTAATTTGGCTTTGTTTGTATTTTAGGTAACATGAACGTAGATCCGACCACTGTAGCAGCTGTTGCTGCAAGGCACGATCCACTCGGTCAGTTGATGCATGGCATTGGGTTTAATCATCAAGCAGCGGGACAAAATATGGGCCCGCTCGGACCAACCAATCTTTTGTTGAACCGCGGTGGACTGCTAGGATCGGGAAGCAGTGGTCCTGCACAGCAACCACAACCACCAAACCAACCCCACCAGCAACAATCGCACCCGGCGGCGGGTAAACCAGGTGGAGAAGATCCGCTGCAGTCTTTGTTTATGCAACTATCATTGCATAAGAATCAGCAAGCATCGCAACAGATTCCGAACCATCAGCCACCGTCGAAATCGGCAGGTGAAATGATGGGCGCACCAGCCGGCTGGTTACAATCGGCTGCTGGGCAAGCACAGGCCGCAAATGCTGGCACGGGACTTTCTGGATTAGTGCCGCGGGGTCCAATGGTTGGTGCGGGGTCTGGCTGGGGCGATCTACCGCCACCCACGAGTGCCTCATTTGCATCGATAATGCAGCAGCAACAGCAGTCTCATCTGGCACTCGCCGCTGGTCATCATCCCCTGCTGTTGGGTGGTAGTGGTCCATCCAATGAACCACAAGCACCATCGGTAGTTTCACTCTTCAAGCATCATCAGCAGGCAGAAAAGCAACAACAAATGGAGAAAGAGCAGCAGCAGCAACAACTGTTGCAACAACAGCAACACCAGCAATTGCAACAGATGCACCAAGAAAACGTGCTAGCGCAACAAAAGCAACATCATCTGCAACAATCGCAACATGTGCAAGAAAATCAGCAACATCCACATATACAGCAGCAACTGCAACAGCATCAAATGCAGCAATTGCAGCAACACCAAGAACAATTGCAGCTACAACAACAACCACAACAGCAACAACCACAACAACAGCTGCAGCAGCAGCAACAACTGCAACAGCAGCAGCAACAACAGCAGCAGCAATTGCAGCAACAACAGCAAAAACAAGTGAAAGAGAATCAAAAAAAGGAGAGCACTGCCATAGAATTGCCGCAGCAACAACAGTCAGGCAATAATAAAAAACAAAATAATAAACAGCAGCAAGTGAACAACCATGCTGAAGCTGCGGAGGACAAAACGGCCACAAGCGTGTCGATGCAGCAGAATCAAAAGTCGAAAAAACCGCAAAAGAACAATCATGTTGCGGCGGGCAGCAATAGCAACGGTCAAGTTACGATAACCAGCGAGGAAGAAAGTGAGTTTATAATCGTGAAAAAAGAGATGGAGGAAAAGAAGCGCCAAAAGGAGTTGAAAAAACAACAACAGGAAGAGCAAAAGCGGAAGCTAGCGGAGGAGAAGAAGATGCTAGAGGAACTGGAAGCACAAAAGCGGGCAAAGCTGCTCGAGTCCCAGCGCCGTGAGGCGATGAAAATACAAGAGCAGCAGCAGCAGCAACAGCAACGCTCCGTCCCGAAAGCTGTACCGGCACCATGGTCCGGAGCGATGGCCGAGATTGCCAACAGCAAGCTAAGCCTGACGGAGATACAAAAAACCGAACGTGCGCTCTTGGCCCGCCGTGAGAACAGCATGCGGGAGCAACAGGAGCAGCAGCAGATGCTAGAGATGCAATCACAGCTGCTAGACGGTAGGCTGAAGTGGAACGCCCAGAACCTGATGCCGGCTAAGGTGAAACCGTTGGCAGAGATACAAGCGGAAGAGGCGGCCGCGGCTGAACGAGCTCGTGAGAAGAATGCCAATGCGTCCGGTTTAACGGTGGCTGCGATTGCAGCTCAAGGTGGTGTAAAGGGTGCCAAGAAGGAGGACAATTTGGCTAGTCTGTTAAGTGGTGCTGGTGCTGCTGGTACCGGCTCAGCTGTATGGCAAGTCCGTGGTGGCGGTAGCATGCTATACTTCAACTCAACTAAAGCTTGGACTGGTGATGGTGTTGGCGATGCGAGCAACCTCCTGGGCGGAGGGGCGGTTGGAAGCTCTTCCGGGCTTAGCAATAACGTGAGCTCCGGTGGCTTCTGGGAAGAACCCACGCAACCCAGCGTTGTAACTGCTGCTTCAATTGTTGCCGCCGCCGGTAAGGCTACCGGTAATAATGCACGCAAACAGTCGTCTAATGCCGGTGTGACCGCAACCGGTGGTGCGGCTGGTGGCAAGCAGCAGCAACAGCTTTTGAGCAAAAGTAAAACAATGGGCAGCATTACCACGAGCTCCTCGTCGACTGTGACCGCTGCCAAGCAACAGAAGCAACAACAGCAGCAGCAGGGCGCCCCGAAGGGAAGTAGTTCCTCGAATGCCGGTAAAACCGTTGGCGGTAGTAAGAATGGCAATGTGACTGGCGGTAATAATGACCGTAAGGACGATAGGAAGCATCCGAACGAGCCGACCAATGAATTTACCGATTGGTGTACTCGCGCCCTGAGCTCATTAAACAGCAACGTTGACAGTAAGTATATTTGGCCATATTTCGTCGTGTAAGATGCACACCCAGATTATGCTGATAATCTTTTTTTTCAGTTCCAACATTCGTCGGATTTCTACAGGACATCGAATCACCGTTCGAGGTGAAGGATTACATCCGTGTATACTTAGGTAAGCTGACTACGGTTTTGTGCTGTGGGAAGTAGTGGAATGAAATATGCTAAATCATTTCTTTGGTGGTATTCTATGTTTAGGAGAAAATAAAGAGTGTTCGGAATTTGCCAAGCAGTTCCTGGAAAGACGCTCGAAGTACAAAAATCAGCAGCGCCAAAAGAATGCCCACATCGACGATATGTGCAAACCGGCACCAGCTATAAACCCGTCATCTAATGATTTCCAAGAAACCAAGGTAAGTCCTTTATTCTGCTGTACATTCGTCAATACGTTACATGGTTGGATGCTCAGGAATATTAATTTTTCCCGTTTTGCACGTATTTCAGGGTAAAAATAAGAAAGTTAAAAAAAATAAGATGATGAAACTCGATAGCCGCATTTTGGGCTTCTCCGTAACGGCTGCGCCGGATCGACTGAACGTTGGAGAACGAGACTATGGCGATAATGTTTAAATGATCGATGCAGAGATGGATAGAAAGAGAGAGAGAGAGAGAGAGAGAGAGAGAGAGAGAGAGAGAGAAAGATCAGGAACATGCGTCGGTGCACGTACACCTGTGTGACTAAACGCGAGAGCAGATGTTGATGTGCATAAAGACAAGCGCTAAACCAAACACAATCGACAGGATGGTGTAGCAATAACAACCTTTCCCAAAAGTAGACGTGAGCAAAAGGTTTTCCATTTTTCGATTTTGGGTTTCTTTTATATCTACGCTTCGGAAAGCTTGTTTTTCTTTTCGGTTGTATTAAGTAAGCAAAAGTATTCATGGATCGTTCGGGGTGAAGTCTACATGCCGTTAGTGCATGTATTAGGGTACGTTACGCAGGCCAGTTTTATTTCGCACTTCCGATGCTAAATGTTAACTGTTTGCAATAGCCCCTTTTGTTGTTGTTTATATTATAGTATAAGCAACGTGTAAAAGTCGAATTGCGCAGACTGAATGTTACCGATGGGGTTTGGTCTTTTTTTGCCCAGTCGTCTCTAGGGCTAAAGTCTCGATTAGATCGTGTATCTCCCATACATAACTGATGACTGGTTAAGGGGAATTCAACTCCCAAGAAGAATAAGATCGATCCATGCGTTCTTTTGTCTATCCATCAGTTGCGTAAATCATGCCAACGCAAGACTGCAACTAGCATTGCCTTGTTACGATTTACAATATTTCCTTAAAACTTTGTGTAGAATATGTTTCCCGTACAAAATTGGGATTGTGTGTTGATTTGCAAAACTCAATCGAACGGATTATTAGCAATTCACTGATTAAACAATCAGTAATCGATTAAAGGCAGCTCGCTTGATTTATTTCGACGTGTATTGTTACTGCAACGCACTTTCGAATTCGCAATTGATTCAGTTCATTTCGCTAATAGTACTATTGGCCCAGCTTCGTATTTGGTTTTATATTTTGGATAGTTTCGTTAGGATTTGTTCGACGGATAAATTTGTATAGTCTATTTGTATAGTTTGTTTTGCAAATGCATTTCTACCGTATTTCAAACCTGTGTGGCTGCCCTCCGTGTAACGACTGCATGTGGAGAAACCATTTTTTGCGGTGTTGTTGAACATAAATTATATACTTGTTGCTACGAATTTTGTATCAATCATGCTGAAGGATACAGCGAAACAATCCAATTTATAAAATGGCTACATAAGTGTTTTGCTACAAAGCGACGACGTTTGCGTTCTAGTGAGTTGATTATTTTAGCGCGCCTTGTAAAGGACATCTTTATCGTTGAAAATGACTGCTAATTGAAATCAAACTTACGAGTTTTGTTTGAAACTACACACACACACACACTGCCACGTCTCTGCATATGTTTCAATTACGTATCGCCATTAGTCTTGTTCAGCCGAATACACAGGTTCGCCAACGGATACTTATTAAAGAGAGGCAGATAATGAGCGCAAGGATGCAAGGATGATGGCGTAGTAAGGAGAAAACACAAATACAGTGCTTCCATCGCAAAGAGCTCTTGGGAAACGCAAGCTGATTTGAATACTCCCGGTGTATTCTTGCGAAACCCACCCAGGCAGAGGATGATGGAATGATATTGATGTGCAACTATGTTGACAGATGAAAACGCGGGATTGCATAAGGAAAGCAACAAAAAAAAAAATCATGCGTGTAGATTTACATCTAATGTTATGAAGCGAAATAAACGAAAGAAAAAGCTATCTAAAACACAGGTGATAAATTATTTAAATATCGTACAATAGCACACAAACATGGCAAAAGGAGAGGGGCTTCCTTTTTGTGTGTGTATGTTGCTTTCGTGTGATCGAAGTTCAATCCTCACAATGCTCATTTGTTTGGGGGGCCCATAGCAATGGCAAAGAATACAGTACCTGTTTACAGCTGGCGATGTTGAAGATCCTTTTTTGTGGGAGGGTCTGTTTACAAACATTTATCCTCCTTACTACTCCATCATCTGCATTCTCTTGGCATTGTTGAAATTTTTAGTGAGTGAGGAAAAGTTATAAAATCTCCAAATGCAGTAGTATCTGGCTGCTGCTGGTGTTAAGTTGACGTACTGTAGGTTTTTATGTTTGTTTATTTTCTCTATTTGTATGTACATTTCTTGTGCTGAAATAAAGAGTGTGTCAGGAGCAAAACGGCCCAATGGTTAATGTTTGTAATGAATCTCCATACGAACTTCCATCGGAACGGATATTGGAAATGGTTAATTGAAGTATGTGCTTGCTTGCGAAACATGATTGAAAACGGCTCTTTGGGTATGTGTGATTGAAACGGGCTATAAATCGTTATCAAACCCTGTAAAGATTGTATCATGGTCAGTTGAATAACAGATATTCACCGTCGTTATTGTAATATGCATAACTAATACACCGTTCCGTAGTTCCGTTCCAAACTATCATTTCAAATGGGCATCGAATTCGTGCGGATTGACAACTTTCGACTGGCCAAAATTGCGCAGGTTTTGACAGTAGCCTTTCGGCGAGCTGCGGCCACATAAATCGTAAAAAAAAAAATTTCATTGACTTTGCGACGAATGAAATGTTCTACAGGTGGAGTTTATATGCTTGGCTGCATAATTAGCTTATCTATAAAATTTTGTGATTGTGTCCGATAACAATGTTTTCATTTTGAGTCGACAGCAATTTCGATCTGTCAAACATCTGGGGAGGCCGTGTTTGACCACAGCCTCATGTAATGAATACCCGTAATATCGGAAGTGCAGTGTAAAGAAATGTAAAACCGGACAAGCCAGAAGGTGGTCGATGGTGTCCGATTTCTTGTGCAAATTATAATGTTTCGGTTGTTGTGCGTTTGCTGGTAGACTAAGCTTTGCCAATGATAAGCCTTTGCAATACCCGGTGCAATCGTACTTGGAAAATGGTGTGTGCACAATCAGTCAGCATAACAACATTACCTGCTGCTGGACATAATTGATCCCAGACTGTGCGTGAATTGCGGTGCATGAAAAGTGCTCTGTTACGCTTTCTAGTTTGGTGCAGATCCGGTGATAGTGTTGTATCGTGCGTGCAGCGTGATGTTCATAGTGTATTCTAATTGCTGAACTTTTGGGGTGATCGATTGCACGGGTCCAGACTGAAGGAGCAGAGTACACACACGGTCAAAGTACAGCACGATGTGCAAAGGCGTAATCAGCAGTTAACATTACCCGTACGGTAACGAGCATAAGTGAAGGAAGTTTTTTTTCTGTTCCAAAGGCAGGAGCAAATTGTGTGTGTGTTTTGAGGATATTGCGGTTTTCAGATTGTACTATTGCCGTTCTTCCGCCGGACACGAGCCATTCCGAAGTCAGCGCAAGAACAAAATAGTGTCACCTGCAGCAGCATGACGTCGCACTGGGAGGATTTTTATGCTACTCATCTACCGCCGAACTGTTTCGAGGATAATCGATCCCTGCTGAAGGAATTCTGCGACCGACACTACAAACTCAAGAGCCCCATCGTGCTCGTTACGGTAATTATTGTTTTGTGTGTAATTTCCCTACTGTTTTGTTGAGAAATCGGGTACGATTCGGGGGTTTCTTGTATTAATTTCCTGGACGAATTAATGGAATACGCTCTTGGATTGAGACTGTATACGAATATGCAAACAAAGTATATCTAACAGTACTCTTATAAAAGTAGCATTTAAGAAGAATATAGGGGAATTCAAAACAAATGAAATGATTAAAACGCTATCCGCCCGAATCACCTAGAACACACAAATAGTGGAACTGTTTAATGCATAAATCACTCAACAGCGAAGAAAAAAGAACCAAAACTGATCAGACAATGCTGTTAACATAATTCCTGATTGACATTGGTACCTACATCACATTTACGATCCCCCTGAGTGCACATCAATTTCGTGTGCTCACATCAACAGGTGGTAACGGTAGCGGTCGTGGTGCTTTCTCCGACTTTGATGATATGCAGGCAATGTGTATAGAGCAAATAGAAAAAAAGAATTATTATTGATTAGAATTAGAATTGATTAGAAATCAAAATATATAATGAACCATGTTTCTATACTCTGGTCCTAAGTTACCTCGTAGCGTCGATTTTGATGCGTACCTTTGGTTAAAGATTCCTTCCGATTCCAGCTGGTCAGATCTTATGAGTGCCCCAGAACGCGATCCGAGTAGCGTGAGGCTACTTTAATCCCAGCGTACTCGATTTATTAGATTGTGCTCGTTCGATTTTGGAAGGTGGTTTCATGTTATGAATAAAACATAAAGCTAGCCCATCGAATACGTTACCAATGCCTGCAATGATCCTTTTTTTCTTGTTGGCTGACGCGCCATTGCCATTACGACAGCTGGCATGAAGCGGCTAAACAACGTGACTCAAAGAACAACGCACGAACTGAGCAGGTGAATCTAAATGTGCCCGGGAGGAGAAGTGATAAAACACAAATTATACCTTTCTTCTTTGATAGCTCCGTTGTTAAGGCACATAGTAGGCGATAAGAACACCATAGGAACTGAGTTAGTGAAGAAAGAGGTACCTGAAACGAGTATAATTACTGAACTGATGTTTCAAGAAATTGGTCTACTGAGTGAAGGTTCCATTTGCTAGCATGCGGTAGATTAGAATTTGTTAATTGGAGCTGCGAATTGGTGAAGAATCTTACTGTACGGTTACAGCAGGAGATGAATTTGTTAGCAGGTAGAAAGTTACTTACCATTGCATTGTATTTCATCCTTTGAGTAGAGAACTTCACTGGCAAAATTGAGAACCTGTGTAAAAGACTTTTAACTTTTCTAGAAAGTTTCACTAACCTCATTGGACTTCCAAATGAGGAACTCTTTCGTATCTTCCTCCTTCATGGACAGCAGGCAGAGTGTGGTAGGGCAGATGATTGAGGTTGGTAACTTTTGCAGAACTTGTACCAAGTGTGTTGGTTAAGTTTTCTCGCTTGGAAAATGTGTCCTGCCTGTTTCCTGCAAAACTGTTTTCCTTAAGATAACACACCAACTGTCAATTCCGTTGGCAAGTGGTTAGACTCTCTTCATTGGAAACAGAATGTTGTTTTGAGATAGTTTATCCTTTTTTATGTTATTTCTCGCATCTCCATATCGTTTTCTTCATAAGTTCTATTTACTTTTCTTGTTTATGTGCTATGTGCAGTTAGTTTAGTGCTATTGTTTTTTTTGTCAAAACATTCTTGTCAAGAATTGTTTTCTTTTATTAAGTTTTAATTCTTATATATTTCAAACTCCTAGAGTGTTTTTTTTGTATTTCATTGTAATGTAGAATCTGTTTATAGATCATTGAAGTTATTATCCCAAATTTTCTTTTTTTATTTCTTTAATCTGCTTAAGCTTTATAAATCGTGATTATCATTGTCCATTTGCAAAAGGCCGGACCGTTGTTGTCCTATCCTGTGGGGACAACAATCCTTCTCAATCCTTCTCAATCCTTAATCAAACGAAAATCCTTCTTGATTAAGTTTTTATCATATTTAATAGCGATGTCATAAAATGTGATATCATTTTTTCTAGTTTTTCGTGCTGCGGTTCGTGCGTCTCTGTTCTCCTGGGAGTAGTATATTTTCCAAAATTGGCGGCCCGGTGGCATGATGGTAGCGGTGCCGGTCTTCACACGAACGGACCGGACCAAAATCCCATCCGGGCCAATCCCCCGTAGCAAGGACTGACTATCCGGCTATGTGGCAAAATAAGTCGATAAGGCCGTTCTAACGAAAACAAAAAAAAGTATATTTTCCAAAATATCTACTTAGAAAGTATTAACTGAAGTCGTCGGTGCCGTAGAGCAAAAATTCCAATCTTATTGTTACTAAAATGGAATTGTTAACAAAAATTCGTATTTAAAATCCCATCCACTAGCTAATGTGTTTTGGTTGGTATATTACAGTCCGGTGGTACGACCGTTCCATTGGAGCACAACACGGTGCGCTTTGTGGATAACTTCAGTGCCGGCAACCGTGGGTCTGCTTCGGCCGAGTACTTTCTTGAGCATGGGTACGCCGTTATATTTATGCATCGAAGCAAATCACTGGAGCCGTTTTCACGCCACTTCACCGGCCAGCAGCTGCTCGATATGCTGGAGCTGCACGAGGAAGGAATGAGCACCACAATTACTGGTAAGTTTTATACTTCTTTGGTATACTTTTCAATAAACGTGAAAAAAAACGAAAAGATTGCTATAGTTTTATATAGGATTCGTTCTTTGCCAACATTTGTACTATTCCTTGCAAATATTTTTATTATTAGATTGCTTTTTGCTTCCTTTCTTTGCTTCTATTATGGAAGAAGTATACGGACACAAAGGCAGGAACATGGTTAATGAAGATATCCTTCAATTCCTGTTTATTATCTACATTTTTTGCTCGAATGGCACGGCAACACGGGGTCCATGCGAATTGAAAACGTAGCAGACACAGCATAATGGATTCATGGACCACTTCCGCATTTTTTTTTTTCAGTGAAACCAGACTCGGTGGATGTGCTGGCACCGGTGCTAGACAAATACAAAAATGCCCAGGAAACGCACCGGATGCTGTACATCACCTTCACTAGCGTGGTCGACTACATGTGGCTGTTGCGTGCGGCCTGCGAATCGTTGGCACCGTTCGAGCGGCATGCGGTGCTCTTTCTGGCCGCTGCCGTTTCCGACTTTTACGTGCCACAGGATGAGATGCCAACGCACAAGATACAGTCCGGGCACGGTGCACCGACGATATCGCTCCAGCTCGTGCCAAAGATGCTGGCCCCGCTCGTGAGCCTCTGGGTGCCGCTTGCGTACGTTGTGTCGTTTAAGCTGGAAACGGACGAAGCGTTGCTGATCGCCAAATCCCGCGAAAGTCTCAACAAGTACAAGCACAAGCTAGTGATCGCGAACATACTGCAGACGCGCAAGAACCGTGTTGTGTTCGTGACGCCTAGCAGCAACTACGAAATTGTGCTGACGAAGGATCAGGCCCTGTCCGGGCTGGAGATCGAGGAACCGATAGTGGCAGATGTGGTACGGCGGCATCAGGACTACGTCCGGGAGACGGAACAGCCCACACACCAATGACCCACGCGTTCGACCCGACCCTCGCCCAACAGTGGGCCCGGGACGCAGGTCGACTGTCATGTTACGTTACCGCATTTCTGCAAAGTGTTGAACCCGGGCCGGAAGTACTAGCTACGGCGTGCAACAGCTCTTTTCCGTAGGCTGGGTAAACTAGAATACATGGAAAAGTTAAGAACAACGTTAGAATGGGAATGTTTTTGTTTTTCATTTTCTTTATTTGAACGGCTCGGTTTGCGCTATCTTCTGTTGGTTGTAGGAAAACTTGTTTCATTGGTATAGAATATTATAAATTATTGAAACTATTTTAGTTTGGGCAGTTTTATAAGGTTACGTAAAAGCACATTCCAACGGCAAGCGAGTGCATAACGCTGTGAAGGGTTCATTAGTAACATAAGGACAAAATAAAACAAGTGAAACACCATAAGATGTTACTCCCCTCTGAAGCCTTGCGGTGGGAAAAAAAACAAAGTTTCCAACATGTTCCTTAAGCACATGGATATATCTTACAGGTGGGCATGATCGTAAATTCCTATAAAAAAAACCCATGGATGTTACAAACCTTGCGTGTTTCGGCACTTTCCTCGTGTAGACGGCACCGGCAGTTCCTAGCTAATAGTGACTAGTAGATCGCATAATTTAGCTCGCTGTGGGACACAACATGTTTCGTCGGCCACATGTAGACGAAATAGATGGAGAAAATGTTCGTTGGCAAACGGCAAACTTTTGTTTATTATTTTTAAATTTCGTCTTTGATTGCTAAACATTTGTACAACGTAATGATAAAAGGCCGTAGCAGTTGCTCCGATGCTACGCATCCAAGTTAACAAAACATTTAGACCATGATTCCTTCTGATCCTGCTATACGAAAGATGGGTAAAACATGTAGAAGTAAAACCTCCCGTAGTGTGGAGATTATAGTGAAATGCTCCCCAGAACCATTGAGCTTAAAGAACAACCGGCAACTGTATCAGAGTTGAACCTAAAAGTTTAGGGTAACTCGTTTTGGGGCTATCGGCTTCTCCACCTGTTACGTCAATGTCACTACAGGATTCTTATAACATTTTAACGAATGAGCGGAAACGAGTAAATATATATAAGTAGTATAAATACCTAGCAAAACGAATGTGTGCTACTCATCTTCTTTTTATAGCGACCCGAAGCAAGCGACATACACAGCATTAAACCGTAATCAGAACTAACTGTAGTGATGTTGCTAGCTAACAATGGTGAAAGTAAATTATGTGACCATTTTTGTGGTGGGAGTAAAGAGAAAAGAAATCCATAGAAAGCATACTAATCGATATCATTTTTTATACACAGTGGTAGGAATATAAATTTATGTATGGTGCCTCCTTTTATAGCATTACAATGAAATTGTATCGAAACTATTAAAAAAAAGACACTAAGGCAAGAGGCTCCTGACAATTTTTTAATAAGTTGTTCAATATAATGGACAAGCTATCAAAAATTGCCCAACAATTTAAAGCGTAAATACTACAGAAATAAAATTTCTTACTCCTGTAGGGCGTTCCGGAACAGGAAAAACCATACAAAACAAGAATATTTACTACTTACGTTATGACATATCAATCTATTTTTTTTATTAAGAAATGGATTTATTTTGAAATATGAAGACTAGTTGATAATAAAATTTTTACCAAGGGCTAAAAAAATGAGAAAATCGTTCTCCAAATCATTGCAATAGAGTCTATTAGAATTGAAGCAATAGAAACCCCGAAGGACCTACTATTGCATGAATCAACTCAACAAGAAATTAATTTCGACTTGTTATATCGAGCCAGGAAAAGGAATTATTTTCATAACAGTAGCTAAAAATGAAAACGATAAGGAGCTTTTCGTTCATGTGTTCTGGAATGTTTCGTAAATGTTTTCATTTACCAACTATTAATTTTATTTGACAAATGGGCAATCGAAGCTTTGTTGCAAATAAGGTGTAGTTGTGTTAAGAACGTTAATCAAAATAAAATAAGAAATCCCCTGTTTTGTTGAAGATGTTGCAGTGTTTTAGCAATCGTAATAGTAGGAAAATAGTCAAACATATAAACAAAGTGGAAATTAAACAAACAAACAAAAATCCGGTTCCTGTTAATGCCAACACAGGTAAACAAGGCCAGCATAGAGAAAAAAGATAATTAAATAAATTAAACACACATAAAATAGTAACCATCGGTAGTTTAACTAAATTAGTGAACAAGTGTTATCAAGGGCACGAAGAAAGTGGGCGAGACAGAGTAATAAACAAGAACTAAGTAAAAGGATACATCAAGTAATGAGTAAAAACTAACAAAACCATGATAAACCAAGCAACAGGAAGCGGAATAGTAGTGAAATTAGATACTCTGATCAAGAACTTCTGTCCTCGCGAGAATAGCGTTCATTCGATAAGTATAGATGAGGGTACTACGAGGTGCGATGAAGAACCGTACCATCTAACGTAGAGTGCTTGAACCAACAACAACAAAATGCGGTCCTATACACCCGTAGCTTAACAACAATGTAGCGCATTTGCTTTAAAACGTTACTAGCTGATGAACAGCTGTCCCCGATGTGCGAAATGGTTGGCAAAATAGCACAGAATGAATTGAAACACTGTCTATAAAGGGATTGTACGCATAGAAGATTGATGATATGATAGAAACGATTAATAGTTGTCCTATCTGTTAATGTTGCATTTACTTTATTCGTTACGTTGTTGTTCTTCTTTTTCTTCATTCATTCATTCTTCTGTCTAAGTTATGCGTTGCTCGTTTTGTTTGTATTGTTTTTTTTGTCCCCTATTATTAGTAGGCATATGTTACTTAAATGTTTTACACTGGTGGTAAATTGTTGTGGTAATAGCTGCTAAAATGAGCTCTGCTTTTGTTTTGCATGAAGTGTCCCTTCCTGATCATAGTGTGACACGAAAGGAACCAAGAATGAGGAATTAAACGATTGGGAGGGCGGTAGGTTAAAGAACTGAAGGACCCAGTTATATTTAGACAGATAAAATGATATACACGTTTAGCGATAACTTATATTATATATACACACACACAGACACAAGTATATACATGTGTAATAACTACAGATATATTAAATGCGTATACACATAATCCTATTACAGGCTATAATAAATAAAAGATTAACTGAACTCCCCCTCCCTTAAAATGTAGGACACTTTTTTGAAGATTGTGTTAAGTTCCCAAACTGTAATCACACGATTACGACCTAGTAGGTAAGTGGTCTCTACAAGAAAATAGTACACATTGGTAAGCTGTGATTTCTTTCTTTCCGCAGTCTAAGCAATCCAGCCATCGCTAATGCGGATGGGAAACTAAATTTCGCAACCAGTCTTTCTTAAAGTGTTGTGTGAAATTTTGGGTTTAAATTATACGCTGTACGTGATCAAATCAAATCGTATCCTGTACGTGATAAAATCGTTTAAGTAATCATACAAAATGCCAGATAATGGTTTCACCCAGGTAATTACGAGCGGGTGTCTCTACACGGATACGGATGCAATGTTGTGTGACGTTCGAAGATCACAACGACGTCGTCCCTATCAACAGCACGAAGGTTCATCTGTATGCGACGAACCGAAGCAATTCCCGCAATATGAGACTGCCTCCGGTAGCGATGTTCGTCGAATGTTGACCGATCATGGTGGTGCCTCAAAGCGATTTGAAACCACCATGACCGCGATTGGGAGTGAATGGGAGACCACGGATCGGTACGACGAAGATCACCACGAAAGGGACCGATGGCACACGGGACAAAGGTTCAAGTACGAGTCATTCGAAGGGAGCGGTTGCACTGATTTGCGCAATCCGGGCAGGCCTGCGGTACGGTTAAAGGTAGCTCACCAGGAACCGATCTCCATTCGACCAAGGAACAAAAATCCACAGGTTGTGAACGTGTGCCAAACGTTTCGCTTTCCGGACAACTTCATCACGCAAAACAATGCCACACGGATGGTGCAGCCGCAGGATCGGCTAGCACATCAGCAACTACCCGTACCTCTTCCAGCGCGGCGGCCTCCATTGCTATCGCCGTATCGTAGTGCCAGTCGATCACGTGTTGGTGGATTTTTTAGCGTTTATAGACGCCACCGAAACATGCACAGCCAGACGAGCCGAACGTTGATCGAGTTGCTGGAAGCAGAACAGCAAACTAACAATAGCAGACCAACAGCTGGGCCACGCACCACGACAAACTGTGGCGGTTCCTCTTACCGGATGCCAGAGGAATCACTGCTGGCTTCTAGCGATAGTGAATCATCCATCGGAGAACCGGCCGATGTTCGGTTGCGAATGCCACAAAGTGATCGAAAGACTAAAGTGTTGTCGATGGCTCGCGAACAGCTGCGTGGTGGAAATGGCCGCGCAGCACACGTGCCGTACTTTGATCGCACTAAGCGAAATCACTCCTGTACAAAGCTCGTTGATGGCGGTGCCACGATGGGCGGTCATTATGGCAGAAGTACTAAGCTTCCGACGGGCGGAGCTAACGGAAAGCCGTCCCGATATGCAACAAACCCGAAAACTGACAATCGACGGACGTGCGCTCAGGATGGCCATGAGTTCGTGGATGATCCGTTTGTCTCGAAAGCGGCCCGTATTCGAAAGCTGCGTCTGGGCGAAGAGTCTATCGACGATGAGGAAGGATTGGAAGAGGAAGAAGTTGAGCCCGACGACAGTTCGATCGACGAGCTGCTGGAGAACGATCGTGACGAATGCAGCGGGCCGATCGACTTGGAATGTGAAGCTGGTGAAGAGCACGATCAAGAGACGATCGGTGATACGTTCGGTCGAAGGCATGGACATGGAGCAGAAGTGGTATGCGTTGCTGCAGGTGCAAAAGAAGGCTCAGTAAGCATCGCCGGCATTGTGGATAAGTTGCAGGACAATGTGTGGGAAGTTTGTCTTGAAGGTATCTGGGATTTAATGGATACAGCGAGCAGGATCGATTGGAAGATGCAGGAAAAGTACATCACCGTCATCAATCGGAAGTTGATAGAGTTCCTCAAATCACCCCGGACGGCTCTGTGCCGGTCGGCTTGCCAGGTATCGGGCGAACTGTTTTGCCAGGCTAAATCGACCAAACGACCAGAGTTCGACGAAATGGTCGACATACTGCTGTGCAAGACGGCCGATCCGAATCGCTTCATACAGAAGGATGCGAACGTGGCGTTGGACAAGATGGTCACCTACATTCCAACGCCTCACACCGTACGAGCGATATCGAATCGTGGCACCATGTAAGTGTGCTTTAGACGTAAAGCTCTAAGCCTTTTACGATTAACTTGCTTTACCTATTCTTGCAGCCACCGTAATCCGTTGGTGCGTACCGCGACGGCACGATTGCTCGTGTGCATTTGTGTCGTTTCCGGGCTCGATGCGATCCTGGGAACTACGGCCAACACAAGAACACGCAAAACCATTCTGTCAATGCTGGCAAAGTTTTTGACGGACAAAAATCTCGAAACCAGGTAACATTCCGTAGTGTCCATGTTGAATTTTTGCTCTTTGCTATAGAGCGATAACACTGTTCTCTGTTTTATTATTGTGCAGAAAATTCGGCGAACGGCTATACCGTATGTTGCGAAAGCATAAATTTTTCGACGAATACTTCTACAAGGATATGGACAACAATTTGCGCACAAATTTAAAACGGGTGCTGAAAGGAGTCTAAAGTGAGGGATTTATACGTCCAGTGTTTTTTGGTCGAACTGCAGCATTATTACGATGTAAGTAGCGGAAGCTGCGAGTGTCTGTAATGTTGGAAAAAATAACAACGCATTACAGGCGGAAAATTCGCGCGAGGATTCCAGCTTACCGAACCGAATAAACCGTAATTAATCGCATAGAGCCCGTTGGCTGTAAATTCAAACGGTTGCAATTTGGTGCGCACAATAAAATTGTTAATCTGATCCCATAACGAAGCGTTGTAGAAGGGTCCTAGTAAAATCCGCTTGATTTCATTTACCTGTGGATGAAGGAAAAAAATATGTAATTTTGTATAAAAATGCTATTGAACATTTCATACCTTTTCATTGGCCAGACTGGAGGAACGACACAGACAAAATAGGGCAATGATTGAATACACAACTTCTATTACTTGAGCTGTTTGTACGCGTGTAGGAGAGAGAAAAGAATTGTAAATGAATAATAACAATCAATTTTGGTAGTACTTTTAGTTGGTGTAGTTGAAGGTTATGCGGACACTAAGCTCCCGTTTTAATTCTTACATCTACGAGACACGAGAACTTTGGGTCTCGTGCTCAAGATTCCGGATGTCCTAGGATTGGACAGAACAGGGTACAGCAGTGTTTCACTAGAACATCGATCAAGTTCTCTGCTCCTTTAATATTCTATCAGTGGTTAACTCTACTGGGCTGGGATTCTCTTGAAGTGTCGTCGTAATAAACTCCTATCCGGACCAAACCCCCGTAGGACTGACTAATCCGAGACCTTGAGTTAGTATAGGCAATGTCCTATACGCTCAAGAAGATGAATAACTCTCGTAACTTTTTTTCTTTGTGCCCTTCCTTTTGTAATTTAGTTTAGTAAGTAAGTGTGTAATATATTCCTAGGGAAGTCTAGACTTAGAAATGAAATGAAATCACGACTTACCATAAAATGGCATCGGGTGCATGGGAACACGAAACTGAAATGTTATACCAATGAACACGAGCACTACAATTGCCGCTGTAGACCAACCAAACAGCGTGTTTACCATTTGCAAACATTTTTGCAACCGTCCAAATAAGTATTCCGTTCGCTGAAGTAAGCATCGGCACTGGTGTGTAGCGTTCGGTTCATCAACAGTGTACCGGTCCTCGTCTTCGAGTGCAATGGAGAGTTCCGTTGCGATCGCATCCAGCTGTGAGGCGATAATCTCCATCAAATAGATTTGTAAATTAAGGCGCGCTAGAACAACGATCGACGGAACGAACAGTTGAAGTGCAATGCCAGGTGCGCGCAGTCCGAGGTATATCATCAGCATCGTACGAAAAATGGCTCTGCTCATTCCGACACTGTACAGACCGTAGAATGTTGCACTAAAGTATCTCTTGGGATGTTTGGTGCCGTCTAGCAAGTAGTCAATTTCCATCAGCTCCACCATTAGCCGTTGAATGCCTTTCCCGGTCGCTAGTGCCTGCACAAGGATAACGAAGCTAGTTGACAGTACGGTGGCGCTGATGAACCAACCGGAAAAATCTTGCTCCAGCTGAATCATGTAAATAGTATATTGCTGCAGTGCGATGAACGATATTGCACACAAGCTGTAGCACACGTTTAGCAGAGATTTCCACAGTTGACCAGCGTGGTTAAATATGGGCATTACACCGAACAGTTTGAAAAAGGCATGATTGATAAACACTTCCATTGTTGGTGGATCGTATGAGCTAACAGAGGCGGTTGGGTTAGCGTTTTTGCATCGTAACAAATTAAGCAAAAAGGACGGAAGAAGATTAATATTATGTGCTGAAATATTCATAACGGTGAAGGGGCTAATAATGACCGTGCACGTATCGCGTGCATAATTAACTGGTAAGTTACGTTAATTCACTCTGTACTGGCGTTTACTGTAACTCCAACTTTGTTAATCTATGTTTCATTGCACTAATTTTGAAAATCGAACTGCAACAATATTATCAGATACGTTCCGACAGATGCCATAACCTGCAAATGGGAAGACAATTATCGTACAAGTGACATTACTATGTGAGCAAAATTACTTACCAGATGGAAAAATTTGAGATCTATTTGAAAGAAGTTCATTACGGTGAAGCATATTGGTTGGTGCATAATTTGATTGCCAAACTGTTCGACCAGCTGAAATTTGTTTCCGGAAGGTACAGTACAATACTTCTGATTGGTTAATCATTTAAGGAGTAGATTTACCTACTACTATCCTACCTCTGATTGGTTTAGCTTTTGTTGTATGATTGAAAGCATGGACTCAAATTTGTGTAGATTATTTATCACGAGCTGTGTCTAAGATGGTGGACACATTCAGAACTTTTAATTCTAAAAATTTTACGTGTCACACATTTCATTCTTACCTCTCTTAGTACCAACTCCCCAAGATAGGTAGCAGCGGAAAAGTACAAAAAGGTTGCCGTTAGTAATACAGTGGGTTCTGAAAGCAGATATTTTTGTTATACATTAACTATCACTTACTGTTGTTTGAGTTTTAGTTAGTTCATTACCTAGTGTATGAGTAAATTGAAATCCGTGCTGTTTGAATTCGATCGAGCACACGTAGAACAGTTGAAAGCTTTTCGCAGTGAGAACGTAGAAAAACATTCCTGAAACGATAAAGAGAGGATTAAAAATGAAATAAAAAAGGCGTATCACATAAACCACTCACCGAAGATGGTAACATTGGGCAAACCACATTCCTCATTTAAACGGTTAACTGCCCGGAAGCACAGCATTTGTACAGTGGCCAATGATCTTAGATCTCTGCAACATCGCATGCTAACATACTCCGTTACACTTGTCGTTTGAGCATTGTGGCGTGTGATGGTAGCAATCATTTTCTCCATATGTCTCACCATGTACCGAATTCGCTTCAGAATTTGGTAACTAAACACAAGAAACAGTCCGTGCATGAGAAATATCACAAACAATCCGTACACCTTAAATCCCAAAACCAATCCATTTGATCGATCGATACGCAACACATTTGCTAGCAGATAGCCAAACGATATGATAATTGCCCCGATGAAACTTATAGCACAGTTTGACGAAAAACTTTGGCCAGGATCACGGCGCATATTTAGTGTGTACAAATGGCCATCGATATCTTCAAGGCACCGGAAAATTGATACCTTTGGCTTATGCAAACACTTCACAAGGGTGGATGTTTGAATAGTGAATACTGTGGCCGCTATTCCAAGCATCATTAGCAAATCGATAACACTTAACACCAGGTCTCGTTGGTACAGAATTTTGGGTAGATCTAACATACAAAGCGTGAACAGTGCTACACTTACACCAAAGACTACTGTTGTGTACATAAACATTCGAGGAGCTTTTGATCGACGGTCGTCGTTACTTATCGGCCCACCAAATAGGTTATGTAGGAAGATGATTATAATTTCTGCCCTCATATTCGTCGGCACCCGGTCTGATTAGTACCTCAAACAGACTGGAAGTCTTTTCAGCTGGCTTGAGGGTTTTTGTACTGTTATATTCCAACACATAATTAATGATATCACATATTTCGTAGTGATTGGAATCCGAAGGTACAGACATCCTAATGATCCATTCATCCAAAGGCATTTCTTTCTAAAGCCTCAAATCAATACGATCCTTTCCTGTGGTAAACAATCGTGTCAATAATTTAATGCCATTCTTATTAGCATCACTCCAATGTGCTAAGCACGCTCTTAACGATCGGCATCAATTGTTTACGCGATGCTTTCAAATTATGCTGTTGGAAAAATTTTCCTTTCACATCCGAAGTTGGTAATTCTTCGAGCTCGAAATTCATTTCCTTGCACGCTTTAATAGCTGTAACAATCTGTTAAATGCGGCAATTAGTATAAGCTTTAACTTTTCCGCCTAGTGAAGCTTACCTTTTCCGCTAGTTGTTCATCATCGACTGGAACAATGCCAACGTCGCGCCGAACGCTCCCATCCGGAAGTACCTTTAGTCCGAGTAGTATCACAACGTTACTGCCGGTATTGGTAGCAAATCGAACCAGATGTTCCATTTGGTCTGGCAGCTGGATATAATTTTGTACTGCCATTGGAAAACCTGGCACCGACACGATACGATTGTTTTGCGATATAATTTTCAAATCCTTTAACAACAACTGATAAGCGTTCAGTTCGGACACATCGCTACGGGCCTGCACAAGGGACTGGAACAATTGTTCTCGGTGCGTTAGGCGATTTTCTTCCCTAATGTTTCGGTATGTTTCAATTTTTGCAGCAATTTCGTAATCCAACGGCTTTGCCTTGTCGGCTTGTTGGGAAAAGTTTACCGTATCCAACACGATGGCCCCTGGGAAAAAAGAAGTAGGTGTTATTACTGATCCATCAACATTGTACGCGGATTCTACGCTTTTACCATATAGCAGATCCATTGCGGCGGTATATCCTTCCGGTAATTTTGCTATTGGTTCTTGGTTGAAAATCTCCCGCCCGACTAACGTTGCACAAGATCCGACTAGCTCGATCGTTCTGAACGCATTTGCATTGAACCGTGCATTGGATTCGATTGGTCGATGGTCAACGATGCCAATAACGCTCTGTTCCAGTTTTGTGACGTGATGATCAACGAGAATAATATTTAGCGCCTTTTGGTTCCCAGTCCAATCGATCTCATCCCGGCATATCAAATCGTCCAGTGCAATTCCATACCTTTTGATGAAAAACGTGACTTCGGTTTTCAACGGTAACTCGGCACGAGTTACATTCAGTACCGGAAACACTGCGGTGCTATCTTTTTTATACCAAGTGCCTAATAATGTTGGTACGTGTTGCAAATGAAATGCAAAAGCAATCGAACTGACCGCTGAGTCCAAATCGCAGCTCTCATTACCAATAACCGCGATGTTGGCTATCTTTAAAAGAAATTGGAAAGATGATAATTTCTCGGTTGGATGACCTAGCATTGCAGTCAGCAAAACAACCTACAGCATCTTTTAAAACACTTCGGCATCGTTGCAAATACGTATTCATTGCGCAAATAGTGTTTCTCTTTCGATTTGATTTAGTTTTATTGAACTAGTTTCGTAAAATTCACTATCGCGGATCGTTTCTGCGGTGAAAATGCAATAAGAGCACTGTAAACAATGAACATTCGCACAGCCGGCAAAATGTTTGACTGCTCCCGCTTTGAACCAAGGTGGATATATAAAATTGCCCGATAGTTGGCACATAAATACCTTGAAATTTCTCAAAAATATCCCCTTTTTGACATTTTTCCTTGTTTTCTTGTTTGTGTTTGTGTTTGCGAAAAAGAAGGGTTCCAAATTTTTGCCTACAATATTTTTGTGCATTAAAAATTGGTGCATACGGGTGCATTTGTTAGCAGAGTATGCAACTTGATGGAATTTTATCCTAGAGAAGCTGGTTGTGGTATTGAATGGTGGCAAAACTTCTGCAAAGAGTGTTAAAAAACTAGTAATATTTTACGTCGTCATTTGAGGGCAACGTGTGAAGTATTTATTTTTTTTTTATGCTGACCCTCATCATTCGCACCTACACTTGTTACGCAAAAAGAATACGAGTGCAAAGAAGCGACTAGTGACTAGGGAAGCCACAACACACCCGAAAAATGTCCTTTCGCCTGCTGACCACACGTTTGTACAAACATGGTCGCCTGCTGGTCCAGAACTATCTCAAGCGGGACATACACGTTAGCAACGTTTGGGCAAACCCTACGGAGAGTGCAAAAGTGAACAAGATTAACGAAACGCTGAGACATGATCTGCGGATCAACGAGTTCCGGAACAACAGCTTCCTGCGGTTCGGTAACCAAGCGCGTCGTCTGTTTATCGACAATGTGCTGAACAGGGTTACCAATCCGTACTCGGTGGATTTGCGCCTACAAGCCACCAAGAAGTATGTAGCCGCGGATATGCGTAAGCTTAGAAAAGGAATTCTGATGGACGTTTTCTTGTTTTTCCCCATATCCCCTTTTTACAGACTGTTGTATGGCGATTCTACTCCCTTCTTTGCATTGGTCGGAGTGAGCTTGGCTTCAGGAGACGGTGTACTGACCAAGAACGATGAGCTGGAAGCTGTCTGTTGGGAGATTAGGGTACTTTTTTCCACAGTGTAAGATTAATATTAAATTGTTTGATGTATTTTGTTTCACTTTCCACCGTAGCATGCGATGTCCAACTTTCAGGAGAAAGTCGGAGAAAAGGACATCGAAACCCATCTGGATGAAGAGTTCGGAATAGAGAGCTTAAACATTGGCAAACCCATCGCCAAAGGCTGTTCGGCCGTGGTTTATGCCGCTTCGCTTAAGGAACCGACTGTAAATGACGAGAGCTCTATGTACAGCGATAGTGTTAATAGCTCTTCCTCCTCCACGGACCAGAAAGCACAGCCGGAAGGATGGATAGAGGAAGAGCAGAATTTCTCAGGCCGTTGGAGTGACGGCAATAGTCCGCTGCTGTTGCCGGAAAGAACTGCATCAGCCGTTTTGCGTCAAGCGATCAATGATAGCGATGAACGAACGAGAGCAAATAACAATCGCAGAGTACGGTTTAATAGTGAAACGAGAATACGAACGATGTCGGAAAATAGTGCAGCATCGAACCATGATCACAATAATCAGTTTTTGCGGGACTCAAGCGAGAAAGATTACAATATCGAAGAATATCCGTTGGCACTGAAGATGATGTTTAATTACGACATACAAAGCAACGCGATGGCCATTCTTAAAGGGATGTACCGTGAAACTGTTCCAGCAAAGAGGCGAACCATCGAAAGTGCGTGGGAAAAGAGGTAATTGAAAATTGTACAGGAACCAGCAATAATGCTGCATGATTGATTAGTATATTCCTGCATTACTTCATTTGTTTCTAGTCTCATGGAAAAGACAAACTTTCTGCCACCCCATCCAAACGTCGTGGAAATGTACGGTGTATTTTGTGACCAGGTACCGGACTTGTCCATGTCCGCAACGCTCTATCCGATGGCGCTACCCCAGCGATTGAACCCCCAGGGTTACGGACGCAACATGAGTCTGTTTCTGTTGATGAAACGCTACAACATAAATTTGAAAGAGTACCTACAGCAACCAGGCGTAGATATGCGTACACGCATTCTACTGTTTGCGCAGCTGCTTGAAGCCGTCGCCCATTTGTATCGTCACGGTGTTTCACATCGGGACATAAAGTCGGATAACATTCTGATCGAATTGCGTCCAAATATGCCACCGACGCTAGTGCTGACCGATTTCGGATGCTGCGTTGCAGATAAGAGGCATGGGCTACGCATCCCGTACACCTCGGACGAGATTGATAAGGGCGGTAATGTAGCGTTAATGGCACCGGAGATTATCGAGCAGCTACCGGGCACGTTCGCGATACTGAACTACACCAAAGCTGATCTTTGGGCTTGTGGTGCAATTGCGTACGAAATTTTTGGCAGTGATAATCCCTTCTATTCCGATATGGTACGCACCATTAAGCTGGGTTGGAAACTCTGGATAATTTTTGTGTTTGTTTCGGAATACTGTTTCAGCACTCAGCGCTCAGAAATACGACGTACGAGGAACATATGTTACCCGCGATGGATGAAGACGTTCCGAAGTTAATCCAGTGTCTTGTGCAGAATATCTTGCAGAGAAACCCCAACAAAGTAAGTATCACTCAAGTAAATGTTTGCAGTGCAATATAAACAATGCATTAATCGAACGTTTTATCGCTTAACATCATAGCGCTTAAGCCCGGACCTTGCAGCGAACGTGATGCAACTGTTCCTGTGGTCACCATCGTCATGGTTACGTGACCGGTACGTACCATCCAGCAATGAAATTTTGCAATGGTTGCTGAGTCTCACGACCAAAATCCTCTGCGAAGGTCCGTTGCGTGTTACTCCCGATGGTACGATGGGTCGCAGAACATACACGGAGTACTTACTGATTGCGAGCTTTCTTTCGCGAGTCCACTTGGAGCGGCTGAAGCGTGCACTCGACTGGATACATACGGTTAATGTTGGCAGTTCGTAAGATTTGTGATATTGTTACGCTGTGAGTACGGAACAGATAGTGCGGGTTGAATAAACATATTTATTTTTTATCACCTACTTCCGATAAGGTCAGGCTTCAGTGTACGTTAGTTTTTTTCTCAGTACAGAAAGAAAGCCCACCAGGTCCCCTGTTTCACGAAGGTGCGCCCGTATGGCGTCAATGTTTTGATGTGCGGGATCCATTTCATCGACTGGAAGAACATGTAAGTAGCATTGTTTTTACTGATCAATCCATTTGCGCAATTTAGAATGCATTGTATACAAGTGGAAGAAACTTACCAGTTATTCCTTTATCATTGTATGAAAGCAACACTTTTGTTCTTTGATCATCGGCAAATGAAATCTGAAACATGGAAACGTTCACGTTAGTCTGCGATGCTTGACGCTATGCTGCGTTATTGTTTAGACTAACCTCAACCCGTTTCCGATCAGGTGCACAGGCAATAGAAATACCCATACTTCGTTGCAGGCTGCTAAAATGTTCTATAAATCTTGCTTTTGTTCTGTTTGAATGTTCTGTAATGATGAAAGTAGGAATTTTATGAAACTGTTATTCTTCCTTTATTACTGAGTTGAATTACCTTGTACTTCAGCATGTTTATGTTGTTCTGGCACACGGTTTCGTTTTAACTCGTTTTCTTTCTCGATGGCTTGTTGAATTTTTGCACGCACCGCTTCTAATTTCGTTGATGCATCTTGTCGCTGTTGTTGCTTATCCAAACAATCCGCTTCCAAGTCAATAGCCGTGATGAGCAGCTCTTGCAAGCATTTTTGAGTGGGAATATTGTTCCCGAGGGCTGGAATCAAATTGTCTAAAAAATGTGGATGAAGGCCGTGTTTCTTTGAATAACAGAAGCAACCTACCAATTTCAGGATCAGACATCACCGTTTGTTGAGAGTAATTACAGATTTAAGTAGGCATGGATGCAGTTTACCGACTGTGCATTGCGATTTGAAGCCAAACAACATAAAGTGTCATTTTAAGCGCAATTTAAAACGAACAACTGTCAAAAAATACGTTGAACATTTTTCCAAGGTGGCTACAACGAGATGTGACATTGTTTGAATTGTGATAAAGAATCACGGATTTCCGTTTCAAGTTTGTTGTAATTGTAGCTAAAGCAAGCAGCCCCATTAAAATGATCCGGCACTGCAACGGCGGTGCAAAGGAACGGCGGAGTCCTTCAAACCGTTAACGATCTAGCACCGTCGTCTGCCAATCCAATATCCCGGCCTTTATGGTTGACGCACCAACGCCAATACTACTTTTCAACTTGGAACTAGCACACCTCCTACGTTCATGTCCGATAACATCCTTATCGGGCTGCCCGATAACATCCTTTACGAGCTGTATGAAAATATCCCTTATCTTATGTCATCTCTGCATCATTTCGTTGCCGGATTGAAGATAGCTAAGATTTTGGACGATTTTAAAAGTTCGATCACCTTGCATCCTCTGTAAGAAGGGATTTGATGGCATGGCCGCTGCTGGTTACACCATGATTTTGGTTTTTGCTTCGTTAATTCCCAGGTTTTTCGCCGCCACGGGCATCAATGCAGTGTATAAATGCAAACAGTGTCATACGGAATAATTGTTGTATTGCAGAATTGAACTATTTCGTAAAGCATAATAATATGTCGTATGTTATGTTTATTTTATACGATATATCATAAGCCGATGGTGTAAATACAGTGCAAAGCAATTGGATAGCTGTGGAGCTCGGATGAGTAAATAGCACCGATAGCTTTATGTCGAATGGTAAGGGCTTGTTCGATTTAAAAAATATGAAATCGAAAACCAAAAGTGTTATTCGGTAAACCCATCGATGGTGCTAGGCAGCATGATAATGAGCAACAGCTACGTTGGGAAAACCCCGCATAACATAGCACGAAACCTTCACAAACACATGCACGATCGGCTATCAAACAGGTTTTACATCGCGCAAAAACCGATCCCAGACAGACCGATCGTCGAGGCGTTTCTCACGCTGAAAACAATCTTCCCGGTCCAGTACGATTAAACAACCGCGCTAGTCAACATGTTCGCGAGGCATATTCCGACCTTGTTCCCCGTCCTGCTGTGGGTACTGCTGCGAAGCGTAACTGGTGCACCATCCGGTGGTGACTTTGTTTTTCCCGTGCTGAACGAATTGGCCATCGGTGATCCGTGTACGATCGGGCCCGCTCAAGGGCCGACTGGGGTTTCATATGCCAGGGAAGGAATCTGCCAACGGGTGCGCGACTGCGCAACCTTTATCCCACGCATCATTAGGGAACCGTTTGATGTCCGGCGCGACATTTGCTATTTCGAGGTGCATGATCCAGTCGTGTGTTGTTTGGGTTTACTTATACCTAATGCGCTGGAAGAACTAGATGATAGTAATCTAATTAAATAGAGAGAAAGGCGTTGCAGTTCAATGATGACAGACAACGAACGTCAATATTGCGCAAACACGATTGTGTTGTTGTTACTGAAGAAGGGTCAAGACGCATTGCATGAAACACGCCTTTGTATTGCTATAAAACAAGTAATGCAATAAAAAAGGCAATCTAGTGTTAGCTTCTGAAACTAGGTCTCCAAGAATGCGTAGGGAATCGAAATAAACTGTGTATGTTTATCAAAAATAAAAAAGTATGCTTAATAATGTTCATTATAAATGTAAAATAGCTTGTTTGCTTGCATATGGCATATGAATGGCATAACCATTCATCAGCATTTTGGAGAAATTACTGATTCTATTCACTAATATGATTTAAGTTGCATTGCAATTTGCAAACTACTACTACTACAATACCCCTACGTTACCGAGCTACGTTACCATAAACACTGGGTTGGAACCTATTTGGAATCGCCGGATTCCAGCCGCTTGTAGGAGTATCAGGCCAGAAGTAAGTGCAATAAGCTAATATAATACGACAGGCATGAGCAAGAAGTTTTGGCAGAATATTTGGAGGCAGAGAAGCACATTTATGTCAGACAACAAAGAAGAAGTAATAGTAAAGTCGATCAGTATTGCCTTATCACTCGCCCTTTCCACACAAGCATCATTAGTACGGTACTGAAAGTGCTACGGATCGGAACGTCTTCTCCCAAGCTCCGTACGATCGTTCCAGTGTTTAACGTATCAAGAAAAGAAAAATACAACATGAATCTTGCAGTTTTAACGACTTTGTGGCTGGTGCTGGCCATTTCTGCGGTGTCTGCAAACGTCCTTCCGACCGGTACACCCGAGAACGCACAATACTCGGAATCGGCCGAAAACAACCAAAACGAATCTGAGATCACGCAATCCCTGAGAACGGTCGGAAACAACAACAAAAAAATACTGGTCTTCGTTACGAAGAAGCCATCCGAGACCATAAAATTCGTGCACACAGTCGAAAATGAGCTAGGAACGAACTGCGCGTTTGAAGGATTGCAGGGCACCTGCACGGAAATGCACAATTGTTTGGAATACAACACGAAACGGGCATCGAGCTTCGTTAGAGCGGAAGGAGATCCTTGCATGAGCACGACACAGACCGTCATCATTTGCTGTAGCAAACCGATGCCAGCGCAGCAGACACGCGTGGACGCCATGTCGGAAGAGAACTTTACGTCATCGATTGGGCTAGAGGCCTAGAGGACATTGGCAAAGAGAAAAGCCTTATTTGGTCGGGTGCTAACGTGTGTTGTACGGGTTTTTATAAATAAAGCATACAAATGAATTTGTTTCCCGCGCGCTGTTTCCCTTATCATGCCAGTTTCGGAAATTCATCCACTGCTGGGTTTGCCCACCAAAGACTTATCATTGGCAAGTGTCAATAGGGCACACAGTGCTGCGATTAATCCGTATTTCTTATCTTCGTAACGGTCTTTAACGGCTTGAAAACATGCATTAATGCTTGTAATGTTTTAAAAGGATAGCCTTTAATCGCGAGTGTCGGAGAATAAATGCTCGGGGGTTTCCCCATAAGCTTGCTTTCACTGCCTGAACTAAATCAACCAACTGGTTCAACCGCAAACTTGTGATCTTGCTCCATTGTGCAAGTCCAGAAGGTGGAAATCGATCGAGTTAAATCAGCATTATGTTTTTAGTTTCTTTCACCTTCTAAAAGGAAAGGCTCTTGATCATATTGCAGATGTTTGCTTGAATTCTTTGTCCGAGCATTAAAATTGCTATAGATTTCCGTATTGAACGAATCCGACAGTATTCACCACATTGAAAAGCGGATCAGTCCGCTTGACAGCAATGTACATACAGATGCACCCTATTGTTTTTCTCGACGGGAGCAGTGCAAAAGAAGGAAAAAACCCTCCAAACCGGTTCTGGTGCTGAGGTGTGAACGTGTCAAGCAGTTGAAACACACCTTATCGTCCACAAACTAGTGTTTTGGTGAAATGATTTTTAATTACTGTGCAACATGTTGGATGTATTTGAAAAAAAAAAAAATGCAACCATTTTGATGTTTTTTTTTCTTTACAAATTTTATTCTTTAAAGGAAAGAAATTTGAGAACGTCATCATGCGTGTGACAATGGCGTCGGAACACCCGCCTTGTAGTGTTGATTGAGAGTGCATTAATATGGCTATTGATGTTCTACCCCGAGTTAATCTCAGTTTGCACACTGCCAACGTACATTAGTTTCTACGAGGTTTCGTCAATAGGAAGATTAATTAACGCATTAAAAACAGGTATACACTAATCCGTTTGGGGCGCCTACCAGCTTGGACTATGTCTGTTCGATTGGCTGCAGATTTTGCTGTCGAAATTCTTACACATGCACACACATACACACAAACACCAAACTAGATCTGCATGGCCGAGCTGGCCAAGCCTTGGCCTTTAGCTGAATCGCAACTTATCGTCCGAAGATCCACTCTCCGTCGGCCACACAATACTTTCGATCCAGCTTACGTACTCCGACACGCGCGTATATATGCCGGGTGTCTTCGAACCGCATCCTATACCGAATGAGGTGACACCGATAATCTGCGCCACGCAGGCCTCATCATTTGTACTGATCTGCAGCGGACCACCGGAGTCACCGGTACAGGCGTCCCGGCCACCGGCCAGGTAGCCTGCACACAGATGCGTATCTAGAAGACCCTGCGGTACGCGACGGTTGCGCTGGAAGAACACGGCACAGGCAGGCGTTGTGAACACATCCAGTGTTACTTTCAGCAACTCCTTCGAGCCAACGCCATCTGAGGATATTGAGGATATATATGGCACAGATTTTAATTGAAGACTTTATTTGCGACACAGTTTCGTATAGAGTAGGATGATTAACTGTGAAGAATTGTCCCTAGACGAGTAATAGTCGGTAATCCTGGCCAGTAAAGGTACTGTCGGCCCTAGTTCTGCAGGGAACTACGCAAGATTTAGAATCTCTCGATTACCACACCTTCGATGGCTCATTTCGTGAAAATATCAGTGAACCTTTCGTATGACGGTATATCACGAAACTTCGGAATGATAAACCGGTATTGTGTTTACTGCTTGATGGATTAAATTTAAACCGGCTTCGAACTGACGTGAGTGAGCCGATACATGGGAGTGGGTTGGAAAACCGGTTCCAATTTGGAAGGTGCAAATTAGATGATCATGATGGTTTGTTAGCGAAAATGCGTTGATATTGGATTTGACATGTGCTGCGGGATCTGTAGAGATCCTGTGTAAAATGTTTCCTATTTCCGGGGGCTCTTTCGCTGATAAAAATGTTAGTTTAGGCTATTGCTCATAAGCATAACACTTACATGCTTCCGTAGATCCAAACCCGATGGCTAACGCTTTCGTGCGGTCAACTGTTGGCGAGGTGTACAGACAAGCTGGCCGAATGCTCGTAGAAAACGATACCGGGTTGGCCAGCTGCAGTAGCGCTATATCGTTGTACACGGTGCGCGATTTGTAGTTTGGATGCTTCACGATCTGTATCACCTGTTCGTCGACCGGGTCGCTAATTTCATATTCACCCTCCTTTAGCTCACCCAGCCGAACCTTGATCGTTTGCGACTCGATACAATGGGCCGCGGTCATAACCCACTGCTCACTGATGAGTGTGCCACCGCAACGGAACGCCATGTTACCGTTTTCGTCCGGCATGGCCAACCGGGCCATGTGAGGAAACTCGCCGTAACGAGCCTCCGTACCACCGACGATAAGGTTCTGATAATGTTGAGAGTAATTACAGATTTAAGACGATTACAAATAGATTATTCTTGCAACAGTAGGCACGGATGCAGTTTACCGACTGTGCATTGCGATTTGAAGCCAAACAACATAAAGTGTCATTTTAAGCGCAATTCAAAACGAACAACTGTCAAAAAATACGTTGAACATTTTTCCAAGGTGGCTACAACGAGATGTGACATTGTTTGAATTGTGATAAAGAATCACGGATTTCCGTTTCAAGTTTGTTGTAATTGTAGCTAAAGCAAGCAGCCCCATTAAAATGATCCGGCACTGCAACGGCGGTGCAAAGGAACGGCGGAGTCCTTCAAACCGTTAACGATCTAGCACCGTCGTCTGCCAATCCAATATCCCGGCCTTTATGGTTGACGCACCAACGCCAATACTACTTTTCAACTTGGAACTAGCACACCTCCTACGTTCATGTCCGATAACATCCTTATCGGGCTGCCCGATAACATCCTTTACGAGCTGTATGAAAATATCCCTTATCTTATGTCATCTCTGCATCATTTCGTTGCCGGATTGAAGATAGCTAAGATTTTGGACGATTTTAAAAGTTCGATCACCTTGCATCCTCTGTAAGAAGGGATTTGATGGCATGGCCGCTGCTGGTTACACCATGATTTTGGTTTTTGCTTCGTTAATTCCCAGGTTTTTCGCCGCCACGGGCATCAATGCAGTGTATAAATGCAAACAGTGTCATACGGAATAATTGTTGTATTGCAGAATTGAACTATTTCGTAAAGCATAATAATATGTCGTATGTTATGTTTATTTTATACGATATATCATAAGCCGATGGTGTAAATACAGTGCAAAGCAATTGGATAGCTGTGGAGCTCGGATGAGTAAATAGCACCGATAGCTTTATGTCGAATGGTAAGGGCTTGTTCGATTTAAAAAATATGAAATCGAAAACCAAAAGTGTTATTCGGTAAACCCATCGATGGTGCTAGGCAGCATGATAATGAGCAACAGCTACGTTGGGAAAACCCCGCATAACATAGCACGAAACCTTCACAAACACATGCACGATCGGCTATCAAACAGGTTTTACATCGCGCAAAAACCGATCCCAGACAGACCGATCGTCGAGGCGTTTCTCACGCTGAAAACAATCTTCCCGGTCCAGTACGATTAAACAACCGCGCTAGTCAACATGTTCGCGAGGCATATTCCGACCTTGTTCCCCGTCCTGCTGTGGGTACTGCTGCGAAGCGTAACTGGTGCCCCATCCGGTGGTGACTTTGTTTTTCCCGTGCTGAACGAATTGGCCATCGGTGATCCGTGTACGATCGGGCCCGCTCAAGGGCCGACTGGGGTTTCATATGCCAGGGAAGGAATCTGCCAACGGGTGCGCGACTGCGCAACCTTTATCCCACGCATCATTAGGGAACCGTTTGATGTCCGGCGCGACATTTGCTATTTCGAGGTGCATGATCCAGTCGTGTGTTGTTTGGGTTTACTTATACCTAATGCGCTGGAAGAACTAGATGATAGTAATCTAATTAAATAGAGAGAAAGGCGTTGCAGTTCAATGATGACAGACAACGAACGTCAATATTGCGCAAACACGATTGTGTTGTTGTTACTGAAGAAGGGTCAAGACGCATTGCATGAAACACGCCTTTGTATTGCTATAAAACAAGTAATGCAATAAAAAAGGCAATCTAGTGTTAGCTTCTGAAACTAGGTCTCCAAGAATGCGTAGGGAATCGAAATAAACTGTGTATGTTTATCAAAAATAAAAAAGTATGCTTAATAATGTTCATTATAAATGTAAAATAGCTTGTTTGCTTGCATATGGCATATGAATGGCATAACCATTCATCAGCATTTTGGAGAAATTACTGCTTCTATTCACTAATATGATTTAAGTTGCAAAACCTGCATTGCTAACTACAATACCCCTACATTACCGAGCTACGTTACCATAAACACTGGGTTGGAACCTATTTGGGATCGCCGGATTCCAGCCGCTTGTAGGAGTATCAGGCCAGAAGTAAGTGCAATAAGCTAATATAATACGACAGGCATGAGCAAGAAGTTTTGGCAGAATATTTGGAGGCAGAGAAGCACATTTATGTCAGACAACAAAGAAGAAGTAATAGTAAAGTCGATCAGTATTGCCTTATCACTCGCCCTTTCCACACAAGCATCATTAGTACGGTACTGAAAGTGCTACGGATCGGAACGTCTTCTCCCAAGCTCCGTACGATCGTTCCAGTGTTTAACGTATCAAGAAAAGAAAAATACAACATGAATCTTGCAGTTTTAACGACTTTGTGGCTGGTGCTGGCCATTTCTGCGGTGTCTGCAAACGTCCTTCCGACCGGTACACCCGAGAACGCACAATCCTCGGAATCGGCCGAAAACAACCAAAACGAATCTGAGATCACGCAATCCCTGAGAACGGTCGGAAACAACAACAAAACAATATTCGTTACGAAGAAGCCATCCGGGACCATAACATTCGTGCACACGGTCGAAAATGAGCTAGGAACGAACTGCGCGTTTGAACGATTGCAGGGCATCTGCACGGAAATGCACAATTGTTTGGAATACAACACGAAACGGGCATCGGGCTTCGTTAGAGCGGAAGGAGATCCTTGCATGAGCACGACACAGACCGTCATCATTTGCTGTAGCGAACCGCTGCCAGCGCAGCAGACACGCGTAGACGCCATGTCGGAAGAGAACTTTACGTCATCGATTGGGCTAGAGGCCTAGAGGACATTGGCAAAGAGAAAAGCCTTATTTGGTCGGGTGCTAACGTGTGTTGTACGGGTTTTTATAAATAAAGCATACAAATGAATTTGTTTCCCGCGCGCTGTTTCCCTTATCATGCCAGTTTCGGAAATTCATCCACTGCTGGGTTTGCCCACCAAAGACTTATCATTGGCAAGTGTCAATAGGGCACACAGTGCTGCGATTAATCCGTATTTCTTATCTTCGTAACGGTCTTTAACGGCTTGAAAACATGCATTAATGCTTGTAATGTTTTAAAACGATAGCCTTTAATCGCGAGTGTCGGAGAATAAATGCTCGGGGGTTTCCCCATAAGCTTGCTTTCACTGCCTGAACTAAATCAACCAACTGGTTCAACCGCAAACTTGTGATCTTGCTCCATTGTGCAAGTCCAGAAGGTGGAAATCGATCGAGTTAAATCAGCATTATGTTTTTAGTTTCTTTCACCTTCTAAAAGGAAAGGCTCTTGATCATATTGCAGATGTTTGCTTGAATTCTTTGTCCGAGCATTAAAATTGCTATAGATTTCCGTATTGAACGAATCCGACAGTATTCACCACATTGAAAAGCGGATCAGTCCGCTTGACAGCAATGTACATACAGATGCACCCTATTGTTTTTCTCGACGGGAGCAGTGCAAAAGAAGGAAAAAACCCTCCAAACCGGTTCTGGTGCTGAGGTGTGAACGTGTCAAGCAGTTGAAACACACCTTATCGTCCACAAACTAGTGTTTTGGTGAAATGATTTTTAATTACTGTGCAACATGTTGGATGTATTTGAAAAAAAAAAAATGCAACCATTTTGATGTTTTTTTTTCTTTACAAATTTTATTCTTTAAAGGAAAGAAATTTGAGAACGTCATCATGCGTGTGACAATGGCGTCGGAACACCCGCCTTGTAGTGTTGATTGAGAGTGCATTAATATGGCTATTGATGTTCTACCCCGAGTTAATCTCAGTTTGCACACTGCCAACGTACATTAGTTTCTACGAGGTTTCGTCAATAGGAAGATTAATTAACGCATTAAAAACAGGTATACACTAATCCGTTTGGGGCGCCTACCAGCTTGGACTATGTCTGTTCGATTGGCTGCAGATTTTGCTGTCGAAATTCTTACACATGCACACACATACACACAAACACCAAACTAGATCTGCATGGCCGAGCTGGCCAAGCCTTGGCCTTTAGCTGAATCGCAACTTATCGTCCGAAGATCCACTCTCCGTCGGCCACACAATACTTTCGATCCAGCTTACGTACTCCGACACGCGCGTATATATGCCGGGTGTCTTCGAACCGCATCCTATACCGAATGAGGTGACACCGATAATCTGCGCCACGCAGGCCTCATCATTTGTACTGATCTGCAGCGGACCACCGGAGTCACCGGTACAGGCGTCCCGGCCACCGGCCAGGTAGCCTGCACACAGATGCGTATCTAGAAGACCCTGCGGTACGCGACGGTTGCGCTGGAAGAACACGGCACAGGCAGGCGTTGTGAACACATCCAGTGTTACTTTCAGCAACTCCTTCGAGCCAACGCCATCTGAGGATATTGAGGATACATATGGCACAGATTTTAATTGAAGACTTTATTTGCGACACAGTTTCGTATAGAGTAGGATGATTAACTGTGAAGAATTGTCCCTAGACGAGTAATAGTCGGTAATCCTGGCCAGTAAAGGTACTGTCGGCCCTAGTTCTGCAGGGAACTACGCAAGATTTAGAATCTCTCGATTACCACACCTTCGATGGCTCATTTCGTGAAAATATCAGTGAACCTTTCGTATGACGGTATATCACGAAACTTCGGAATGATAAACCGGTATTGTGTTTACTGCTTGATGGATTAAATTTAAACCGGCTTCGAACTGACGTGAGTGAGCCGATACATGGGAGTGGGTTGGAAAACCGGTTCCAATTTGGAAGGTGCAAATTAGATGATCATGATGGTTTTTTAGCGAAAATGCGTTGATATTGGATTTGACATGTGCTGCGGGATCTGTAGAGATCCTGTGTAAAATGTTTCCTATTTCCGGAGGCTCTTTCGCTGATAAAGATGTTAGTTTAGGCTATTGCTCATAAGCATAACACTTACATGCTTCCGTAGATCCAAACCCGATGGCTAACGCTTTCGTGCGGTCAACTGTTGGCGAGGTGTACAGACAAGCTGGCCGAATGCTCGTAGAAAACGATACCGGGTTGGCCAGCTGCAGTAGCGCTATATCGTTGTACACGGTGCGCGATTTGTAGTTTGGATGCTTCACGATCTGTATCACCTGTTCGTCGACCGGGTCGCTAATTTCATATTCACCCTCCTTTAGCTCACCCAGCCGAACCTTGATCGTTTGCGACTCGATACAATGGGCCGCGGTCATAACCCACTGCTCACTGATGAGTGTGCCACCGCAACGGAACGCCATGTTACCGTTTTCGTCCGGCATGGCCAACCGGGCCATGTGAGGAAACTCGCCGTAACGAGCCTCCGTACCACCGACGATAAGGTTCTGATCGGTCGGGCATTGATTGCGTGGTTTCACTTTCACTACGGATGATCCGACCGCTAATGAACCTAATAGCACGGAGGAACTGGATGGGCCCTGGTACTTCCGACACACTGGACGCAACGTGTGCAAATGGAGATAGGAAGATGAGGGTCAGAAATGCTACAGAGTGAGGCAACCTTCGGGACACTTACTCCGTTCGCTGGTGCGCTGGTTGGGGTTGTTTAGTTGCTGCAATTGTTGTACGTAATCCACCGGACAGCAAACGATCGCCTGTTGGGGAGTATAGCCGCATATCTTCACTATTCGCGATCTTTCGAGTAATGGCCGACAGAGGGTGTAGCCGCGGCAGATTCCGGGCTCGTTGCCGTACGCACACGATTCGCCTTCTGCAAGAGACACAACATGTAAAATGAGAGGATATTGTTGATAAATTCTACTGTTCGTTTCAGCTAAACTGCGCCGCCTTCAACAGCGCGAAAATATGAATAAGAAATGTTCTTTAAAAGGCACACACGCTTAACTATTAGCTAAAACGTTTAATTTACCTCTAATATTTTATTTAATTGCGGTAATTTTTTGTTTAAAGTGTATCTATTGTATACTTGTTTTACATGGCAGGATGGATTATGTTTGAGGAATCCTAAAATTTGACCAACCCTTCATCCTACTGTACAGCTGCAAAGATCACAATGTTCGTATTAAAAGCACACAAAAAAACAACTGAGACGCTGATGCATCAACGCTCTCCATTCATAACTATTCGATCAGTTGAGCGATTTGGAAAAGACAGACGCACGTAAAGCAGGTTGGAGGAGCACAATTAATATCAGCAATGTTTGTATCCTGGCAAAAACAAGATTTCCTGCCGAAAAACGGATAGTGTGACATTGGAAATTTAATATTTGCATAATCAAAGCACTTCCGCTACGTACGTACAACTGGTCGGTAAACCGAGGGACCGAGGGAAAGAAATGGATAACTGGTTTTGTGAAGAGGATTCCCATCTGACAACCGATGTGCAATGTGTTTCCTGGGTAAGGTGAGATTGTCTGTGGTATGTAAATCAATCGTAGTTCACGTTGTTGCCCGTAACAAACTGATTGTGTCGCGTTGATCGCGATTTGAATTTGTCCATTAAAGCGTTATTGATATTAACACAAAGCTCGAGCAAGAGATGTAGTATCTAGAATGCTGTGGGAATTCCAAAAGAAGCACCTCTTCTGTGTAGAAGAATACTATCAGCAGAGAAATGAATCATTGCCGAATATTGCCTCTGGTGACGTAATAATTTGAGTTTAATATCTACTGTCGAATACCACTACCACAGCTCATGAAAATATAACTGCCAGGCTTCTAGCCTCTCACACCATTGAAAAATGTTATAATGAAAAAATGTCCCATTTGTTGATTTAGTTCATCGCCGACGTGTTAATTAGCCAAACCGCAAACGGCACACATCACAAACGGTATCACACGGTACACTAGACGTTACACCTAGTTGGGAAGATCATCAGCGTAGGCAATGAAAGTTGGAAATCATTGGTTGCTATAGTGGCTTGAGGTGCCATACTACTATATAGAAAGCCGGATATGTGAGGAACTGCTGTTGGGAAGTTGTGTTTGCCAATTACAGCACATTAATCCTCTCGCGCAATTTGTTTGACCGGACAAAACACTCTTCAAGTTGCTGAGGAAGATGCTGTTCTTCAACTGACTAACTGCTTTTGTTCACTAATCCACCTGACACCTGAAGAACTCTCTACACACTGGCACACACGAGTAGACGCAACAAAGCAGCATAAACGTTTCGATCGTCTAGCAGCTGCAGCCTTGGCAACGATCAAGTTATCGAATTTACGCTGCGGACAATCGGTAGACAAGTTGTCTAATGCGCAACTGTCGCGTTTCGGCACGATTCGTTAAGCTGGTCACCATCATTATCGATCGATCCCTACGCACGTATTCCATTCACGAAGGTTACTGATGGTTTGCTTACCATTGCCCGCGGCTAGAGCGTAGCTGATAAAGATGGCACTGAGCACGATCTGTGTGATCCACCGTACACTATCAAAGACGGTCGACATCTTCACTTTATGGAGCCTTTGGTGGTCAGTTACACGAACTAACAAATCGAAATCTATCCGGTAGCTTTACCGACGGATATCGACGTCTACTAGTAACTGCAGCTGGCACCGGACCGTAGCCGGATGACACCTACAGCGAGTGACGGTCTGATCACGTTTGAGGCTTCTCACGGGAATAATGGGTTTCCCCGAGCGCTCGCGTATCTTGCCGGCCGGGGTGGAATTTTGAAATGCTTCGCACACGATTGCCTGATACGCGATCGTTTCTTGCTCGCGCGGGAATACCCCAATGAAGATGGAAGTGACGAAACTGAGCGCGACATCTTTGCGAGCGATTTGAATGCGAGAGACTCAGTTGCAGTTGGAGATGAATGAGCGAACTGTGTAATTGACTGGGAATTATTTAAGGGTCGGAGATGGTTGTCGCACTGTCGAGATTGAGTAGGAGAGCGAAATGTGAAAAGTGTAGAGATAATATTTGTACATACAATTGGAGAGTCTAGTGAGTGGTACAAAGTTTATGATTTAAGAACGTCGATACGTGTGCTTAATGCAGTCCATAACCATTAATATTCTCCAATGGAAATTCGATTTTCCGGAATATATTAAAGTGGATTGGTAAAGTTTATTGAGTAATCTTCAATCAGTTTGTGAACCTAAAGATTATTCGTTCAATGTATCAATTGTCTTGTTTAAACTGTCTTTCGATTAAAGTTTGTTTTTCCTTTTAATAACTTATTTATACGATGCTAAAGAGTCTTCATCTGCTGTAGGTGTCCTCAGAAACGCTCACGATCCGGTACTTTTTAGCTGTTTCTATATAGCTTCAAATGTTCTCGTCAATCTGTTACGAAGAAGAGTAGCAATTTAAAGATATCAATCTGCATATGCCAGGATTTGTGTTAACCTTTGAAACTTTCATTCCTTGGAATACTGGAAGATCCTCTCTAGTGCGATTTAAAAAATATAGAAAAGAAACCCCATCTACCTAGAGTATCATTACACTTAATGATAGTAAATGGTCTAAAATGTTAGCCATCCATCTTAACTAAGGATGTGACGTTGGCCATGCTTGGTCTTGTAAATTTAGTAATCTTAACCAGATCTTCGAAAGAGCTCATAAGGCCTTATATTTATATCCCGGCTATGGCATCATAAACCATTTCGAAATCTAAATCAGGTTTGAAAGAATACGACTTTTTAGAAGTTGTCAGTTTATTAATTTTATTGTTCCTACAATCATTACAGGACGTTGCAGACGTTGCGGTATACCGTTCGTGAAAAACCCGGTGTCAAGAATAAGGTCAGTACAAGATATTCGGCCTGGCCGTTCTTCCGTTAACAAAAAGTAAGGCCAGAACTTTCGCCTTGTATTGTTGTGATTGAAAGTGTTTCAATATGACACACTGGCACACTGAGAAAGTTGATTAATTTCCACGATATGGTGTCAGTACGACGACTCAGTAACGCATTAAATACATAAGTGATACACATATGTTTAAGATGCTTAAAAATGTATGACTCCCCTATTTGCTGATTTTGCTTTCGAAAATCGTTCACTTGTACACGTACCAAAATTAGATACGCTTAGCCAGCTTTAGCTAACGAGTAACTGATCGTTCTATCCACTCTCCGTAGGCCACACAATACTTTCGATCCAGCTAACGTACTTCGACACGCGCGTATATATGGCGGGTATCGACGAACCGCACGCTACGCCGTATGAGGTAACACCGATAACGTGTGCAACGCAGGCCTCATCATTCGTAGTGATCTGCAGCGGGCCACCGGAGTCACCGGAACAGGTGTCCCGGCCACCGGCCAGGTAGCCTGCACACAGATTCGTATCCCGAAGTCGCGGAAAGTACGCTTTACAGGCTGGCGTTGAGAACACATTCAGTGTTACTTTCAGCAACTCCTTCGAGGTCACACCATCTGAGGAAGAAACGTACAGGATAAAATTTAATTGAAGATCCTATTAGAGACATATTCGGAGATTAGCATGATTTACTGTCAGGTATTATTCCTAGACGAGTGTCAGTCAGTAATGCATATAGTTGGCACAACCAGTTAAGGTCCAGTCGAGTATTAAGATCACAGCGGAAGTGTTGTAAAGACGTACATTACAGTTTGGACTATCCCGCGCTCGGATAGATTCGAAGGCTATTTTCAACCCGCTCCCATCTTGTAACTTCTTAACGTTGGATTATTATGATTCAGATTCATGAATCGGAATGCATCTTTGAATTGGATGAATGCATTTGAATCTCTATTTCAAAGATTCATGAATTAGATTAGTGAATCAACTCCACGATTAGTGAATCAACCAAGATTACAATTCCACTTTAGGCATTCAAGGGGCATGATACATCACTGCTCAGTGGATTCATGAATCTTTTGAGAGTCGATTCCTGATTAGTGCTACTGTTATGAACAATAGAACGGGCTTTAATACCCGTAAAACTCTATCCAATAGATCTTACCTTGTATCTGCTCTAGTTCTGTAGTGAACTACGCATGTTTGGAATCTCTCAATTACCTCACCTTCGATAGCTAATTTCGTTGAAATATTCGTAAGCCTTTCGTATGGCGGTATATCACGAAACTTCGAAATGATAAACCGGTATTGTTTTACCGCTTGATTCAAATTAAACCGGCTTCAAACTTTCGTCAGTGTCCTCTTAAATAGGAGTGGAAAGGAAAACCGGTTCCAATTTGCTAGGTGCAAATTTGATGATTGTGATAAAAGTCCACAAATTTATGGTCGTTATCTGCTTCTCGTGTTGGAGCTGATGGATCTCATGTAGAATGTTTCTTACTTCCGGGGACTCTTGTTGATAAAGATGTTAGTTTAGGCTATTTATCATAAGCGTAACACTTACATGCTTCCGTAAGGCCAAATCCGATGGCTATTGCTTTCGTTCGGTCAACTGTTGGCGAGGTGTATAAGCAGGCCGGTCGAATGTTCGTAGAAAAGGATACTGGATTGGCCAGCTTCAGTAGCGCTATATCGTGTGTGCGTGATTTGCGCGTGTAGTCGGGATACTTTACGATCCGTATCACCCGCTCATTGGTCGGAAAACTAAATTTATAGTCACCCTCCGTAAGCTCACCCAACCGGACTATGATCGTTTGTGATTGAATGCAATGGGCCGCGGTCATAACCCACTGCTCACTGATGAGTGTGCCACCGCAACGGAACGCCATGTTACCGTTTTCGTCCGGCATGGCCAACCGGGCCATGTGAGGAAACTCGCCGTAACGAGCCTCCGTACCACCGACGATAAGGTTCTGATCGGTCGGGCATTGATTGCGTGGTTTCACTTTCACTACGGATGATCCGACCGCTAAAGAACCTAATAGCACGGAGGAACTGGATGGGCCCTGGTACTTCCGACACACTGGACGCAGCGTGTGCAAATGGAGATAGGAAGATGAGGGTCAGAAATGCTACAGAGTGAGGCAACCGTCGGGACACTTACTCCGTTCGCTGGTGCGCTGGTTGGGGTTGTTTAGTTGCTGCAATTGTTGTACGTAATCCACCGGACAGCAAACGATCGCCTGTTGGGGAGTATAGCCGCATATCTTCACTATTCGCGATCTTTCGAGTAATGGCCGACAGAGGGTGTAGCCGCGGCAGATTCCGGGCTCGTTGCCGTACGCACACGATTCGCCTTCTGCAAGATAATTTGAGTTTAATATCTACTGTCGAATACCACTACCACAGCTCATGAAAATATAACTGCCAGCCTTCTAGCCTCTCACACCATTGAAAAATGTTATAATGAAAAAATGTCCCATTTGTTGATTTAGTTCATCGCCGACGTGTTAATTAGCCAAACCGCAAACGGCACACATCACAAACGGTATCACACGGTACACTAGACGTTACACCTAGTTGGGAAGATCATCAGCGTAGGCAATGAAAGTTGGAAATCATTGGTTGCTATAGTGGCTTGAGGTGCCATACTACTATATAGAAAGCCGGATATGTGAGGAACTGTTGTTGGGAAGTTGTGTTTGCCAATTACAACACATTAATCATCTCGCGCAATTTGTTTGACCGGACAAAACACTCTTCAAGTTGCTGTGGAAGATGCTGTGATTCAACTGACTAACTGCTTTTCGGCACGATTCGTTAAGCTGGTCACCATAATTATCGATCGATCCCTACGCACGTATTCCATTCACGAAGGTTACTGATGGTTTGCTTACCATTGCCCGCGGCTAGAGCGTAGCTGATAAAGATGGCACTGAGCACGATCTGTGTGATCCACCGTACACTATCGAAGACGGTCGACATCTTCACTTTATGGAGCCTTTTGTGGTCAGTTACATGAACTAACAAATCGAAATCTATCCGGTAGCTTTACCGACGGATATCGACGTCTACTGGTAACTGCAGCTGGCACCGGACCGTAGCCGGATGACACCTACCGCGAGTGACGGTCTGATCACGTTTGAGGCTTCTCACGGGAATAATGGGTTTCCCCGTTCGCTCTCGAATCTTCTGATTCGATGTGTTCTTTTTCATATCGATCCAATGTTTTTTTTTTCGATCTTTGAATCGTGTTTTACACGGATCGAAGATTTTAATCGGATCTTTGGTAAGCATCTGCTGGTCAAAGCTGCAAACCAAAGATGTCTGACATCCATGCATATCAGGTTCTGCGTTAACTTCTAGACGCTACGAGTCCGAGATAGAAGGGGATAAAGCTCATTTCCCCAGCTCAGAAAATTGAGTACAATAAATAAAACGTTCTAAGCGATGTTGGCAATGTTTTGGCTATTATGTCCAGTATGCTTGGACAGTTTTCCTGAAGAGCTTATCGGACGTATATTTATATCCTGGAGGTCCTGTTTTGCAAAGGCATTTTAATACTTACGAAAATATTACATTATCTTCTTCAATATCTGTCGCATGACGAAGGTCGGTTGCAGACGTCTGGTTGCATAGTCATTTGTGGTACTATAATCCCGAGAGAGTCGGACGAGTACACCCGGGATAAGGTGACCTTTCACTGCTTGGAGAAGGAAATGTCTTCAAACGAATGTGAATTGTATAAGCTACCTTTAGTTGTAAGCAAGACGGCCTGGTCGTTCTTGTTGAATGAAAAAAGGGAGGGGGGGGGGGGGGCTTTGGTCTGCCATTTCTGGCTTTCCTGGTTAAAAGAAACTTTAAGCATGGAAGTTACCAAAGCAACAGATACAAATTGCCCAGGCTTATGATTAGTGGATTCATCCGATTGGTTGATTAAATTAACCAACTTTGGTTGAAGATTTGGCGGTTTTAAGGCCGGTTTTCGCAAACGCAACGAATGTTACACCTACACCTACTACAAAGAAAACATCCGTGACCAAAATATGCGATTTTAAGATAACCTAATATAAAAGAAGCAGCAAAACCAGTAACATTCCAGCATTTGTTGCATATTTATTTGTTTTTTTTTTATTGCGTGGTTTTTCGTTTTGGTTAAAATTTCAGGAGATTGTGAAACGTTCAAATCACAAATCAGCCAACAAATTTACATAAATTAAAAATCGCACGCATAATGGAAGATAAGATACGGTACGTATGACTTTCCAAAATTTGGCCACATGAGCTTTGAATGAGATAAGAAAAATCGATTATTGAAAACTAAAACAACTCTTTTAGAAAGGAAGAGACAATTGGAAGCGAAGTATCTGCCGATCGTAGAAACATGAAATCTATTAAAAGATGATTATTTTTATTCAATTTTTCAATTAACTGAGCTTGGTATTAAACTGCTGTACGTCAAATAGGTTATAGCTGCTCATAATACAAGATGCCCCACTAGTCCCACCAATCACAGAACACTATGTTTCCAGTTCGATGAATACTGTTCAATATTGATAGCTTGTCCATGTCCCTGACTACTTTCGCTTGGACTTAGACGCTTGTCGATGCATTAAAATTGGTGATCGTAGGCTTCAGCTGTAAACATTCGAAATCAACATTACATCAAAATTCTATCATTATTACGCAAATTGCAGATTATGATACAAATTTTGTAATATCTTTCACAAGAAGACCGAGGTATGAATATCGTTGTTAGTTTTGAATTGTTGATGAGTTAACGCAACGTAGACTGAAGGTTGTAAATGAAGCACAGAGAATAGTGTTTGTTTATTAAAACGAAAACTTTACACGTATTTTACATTAGTAAAATCAATTTCAGAAACACATTCAAAAGCGAAACCAAAAGTAGATGCTGTTTTCTTCGCTGTAGTTTGAATTGCTGAAGTTATTTAGCTAAATATCGTTTATTTCCATCTGAGAGGTTGACTCGACAGGTTGGTAGTCAAATTTATCGGTTTTTGCGTTCGTCTTATTGCCAAACGACAGATTCGATCCAATCAAGGTACGAGCTGACTCTAGAGTAGATTGCCGGCGTTGCACTACCGCACACCTGTCCGAACGATGTCACACCAACGATGTAGAACATGCATTGGTTTTCTTCGCGCGTAACCTGCAACGGTCCACCGGAGTCACCCTGGCACGTATCCTTACCGCCCGAGAGATCACCAACGCACATCTGCGTGCTGCTGATGCCTTGGCGGATGTGACGGTTCAACCGGTACCGATCGGCACACAGTGCGTTATCGTAAATATTCAACGCCACTTTGCGCAGCTCATCCGACTTGGGGCCAAAGTCCTCGGTCAACCCGAACCCGGTCGCAATCGCCGTGCTTACGTCCAATCTGTCCGCTGTGTACAGACATGCCGGACGGATAAAGTTCGTGAAAACCACCCGTTCGTTCGTTTCGATCAAGGCTAGATCGTTGTATTTGCCGGCGCTCCATTTAAAATCCGGATGCACGATGAATTGCTTGATGTCGTAATCCTCCGGCTCGGCACCATCGTCATCGCGCACCAAGTTTTGGTCACCCAGCCGCACCATCGATGGCAATTCGCTGAAAGTGGGCAAAAACTGAATCAGTTGTACGTAGGTCTCATAGCAGGACTAATCACTATTATCTACCCCGATTCGGATTCAGCGTAACAATGGGCCGCCGTTAGTAGGTAGTATTCGCTGATCAGTGATCCACCGCATTCGAACGAGTAGCCACCGTTCGGACGACGCCAACCGATCGCTGCCATGTGGGGAAATTCACCCGGTTTCGTAATGTTGCCACCGACGATCAGCTTCACTACCATGTCACACTTTGGCACATCAATTTTGACCAGCGTCGGATTGAGCGTCAGCGCACTGATGGCGACACTCTCCGTAGTAAGATCTTTGTAGTCTCTACATTCTAGGGAACCATGCGGGAGCATTTCATGTTAGTACCTTTAGGGATGCCATTCTATTCCTTTCGCTGAAACTTACTTTTCTCGCTGATGCGTTCCACGGTCCCGGCACGATTAGTCGAGCTTAGTGGACCTGTTCTACTGACGCCAGCTGGTTCCAGCTGTTGCGATGGAGGACAGCAGATGATTGCTTCCGTTGCTGAATAGCTGCACACGGTAATGCGATTGCCGCGCTTACACTTTGAGTATGGTCTGCAAACTCCCGTCTCTCCCTGGTGCTGGCACGACTCACCTTCTACGAAGGAAAGGGAAAAAAGCATTTTATTTGTTAAAACATCAAGAAGGCGGAGACTTACAGTGTAAGACGTTTTGGGAGCTGTACTCTTATCAAGGCACCACACTTTTTACGTTTAAAAATGGTTTTCTCTACCGAAAAAAACTCATCCATCTTGCTCATCATAATCGGCATCACTGTAGCTGGAGGAATTCTCACGATTTGAAATGTAAACAACGTCGCCGGGCATTTGATGTACCGTGCCTACTTGATTTGATTGACTGTGTCTCACATCGCGTTCGATTATTGTGTGGACTCTCGTACGCTGGGGTGTGTTTGTGCGTGTGCAAATACTCTTGCAAATCATTGTTCTCGGCGAGAAGATTTCGATTTGCTGATAACACGCTCAGCACACTTTATATGCGAATCTCAGACGGAACATTCTACATTAGCCCATCCTAACGGAATAGTGCGTCAGCAGTAGATTTACATTATTATTTCACACCTTATAACGACAAATTAAGTCCTGTTTGCAACAATTTGCTAGAACAATGCGAGAGGCTGTGACTTAAAACCGGCTTGCCATGGAACAGTGCCATATAGATATGCTTTATAAGCATACTTTTAGCTATTTGCACTAACTTAAAATACCTCTTGGATGCGTATAGAAGGAGAAAAATAGAAAGAGGAACAGAAAGATTAGATTGCAAAAGCACCTTTACCTTGCAAAGCCAGTAAACTATGCGTTAGGCAACACAGCACTAGAAACACTGACCACATCGTCAGTCCGGCTTGGCTTGCGGCCATCTAGGACACTATATTTCGACTGTTTGCTACAAAACTAAACATAAACTGAACGAATAAGCAGCCGTTTCTATCGGCGCGAGTCACGGCGCTATGAATCGCAGTAATGGCGCAGCTTCCGCGCGACTGCCACTGCGAATACTAACACCGTACAAAGAAAAACGAGTTTTAATCGATCGTGTGCGCGATCTCGCGTCTCGGAGACTGACGATGAGCGGTGCGTTCTGGAGGCTGATCAACCGAGCTTGTGCTTTAACTCACCAACACCGGTGCAGGCGTTTGTCTCTCAGTAGAGGATGATTGTTTATTGATTTGCGCAAGCTATCGCAAGGGACTTAGATGCGTGTGAAAATGCGAATTTATAATATCAAGGAATACGTCGGGATGCAATATCTAAAAAAAAAACAGTTAGTTATATAGTTAATAACCCTTGTCCAGTCTTTGAGTGTCTTATCGTTGGGAAAAATATTTTCTGTAAAAATAGTTTATTAGAGTTTATTATTTGGGGCGGCTCAGTGGTGTGTTGGTAGCGGCGCCAGTCTTCACACGAACAGACCGGACCAAAATCCCATCCGGACCATTCCCCTGTACGCTGGACTTGACTATCATCCAGCTCCGGGTAAACAAAGTCACAGAAAGCCAGAAATGGCAGGCCTTGTTGGATCTCTCTTGAGGTTGTTGTGCCGATAAAAAAGAAGAAACTTTTTTGTTGGTACTTCCTGGTTGGTTCTTTTAGCTTTTTAATTATTAACAACATTTTGTGAAAATAATTCTTCATGAATTTTTCCCATTGTTTAATATGCCGATTAGAAATAACAACAAACCGTAACTTATCGATTGACTGTCAAAGTAGCGTTTGTGTCAAACAGCGGTTTTGTTTTGAACGCGTTTTGAAGCGTTCCTTCAAGAAACGCTGCAGTATATAATCAACATTCCGAAAGAGGCTGCGGGAACAGCTGCCGGTCAGAGTGGTTTTGGCTTGTGCGTTGTTTAATGTTAGGTGTAGGAAGGGTACATTTGACCAAGGCATAGTCGCACAAAAGAAGAGTAAGTTAAGAAAGTAGTAAAGTGCCTTATCGAAGCCTTAGGTTTGAGAAACAACAACAATGTCTACTCCGCCGATCGATGATGGGTAAGTTTCGTGTATGCGAATTCAAGTTTCGCCAATTTTTACTTAACAAACAATGTTCACCACCCAACAGCGATGATACCGTTGCAGATGAGGATATGTTTGCAACTGAGAATGCTTCGGTAAGCAACCAAACAAGCGGTAAATGTAACAAGCAACTCTTACACGGATGGTCCATTTCTTCTCTAGCAAATCAGCATCATCAACAGTGAGGTGCTGGCGACCCATATTTTGCAGTTTGCCGATGAAGTAAACGATGACAATTTCACGATACCCGCCTTATCGCAGGAAACAATACCCGAACTGAAATTTTCCTTGCCGAGCTCACTGAATCCGGCCGGCAAATATCCGTCGTCCGAAGATTTCTGTCACGATGACGTAGCGTGCACGGTGCTCCCATCTAGCACACAAGGCAGCGGCTTCATTTATTCCGACCAGCTCCAGAAGCTGTTCCTCAAAACGGAGAGCACCTGTTCGTTTGACGTAAAGTGTGAGCTGTCCGGTTTGTTTTCGGCCCAGGGATGGTACGTACGGGTAATGTTGGTATCGCTCGCACCGGAGTCACAGCACGAACCGATCGTACGATGTCACAACCATCTTGCCAAAGATACTGCACCGGAACACGTCAAGAAGCACGTGGTGAGGTGTAGAAACGTACGGCACGAGTATGTAGGTACCGGGAACGGTCCGTTCTTTGAGGATCGTTGTGCGGTTCGTGTGCCACTCGATCCGGAGGAGCTGTGCGTGAATATAATGCTTCAGTTCATGTGCCAGAACACGTGCTTTCGTGCTAACCAACGGCGTACCGGGTTGGTATTTACGCTAGAAAACGACCAAGGACACATATGGGCGAGGCGTATGGTGCAAGTTAAAATCTGCATCAACTATCGACGGGATATGCAGAACGAGGAGAATCCCAACAGAGCCCATCCCACGACCTCGTCGTCCATTGCTGGATCGAGCCGTAACGGTTCCGGGCAACGGTATAAAGCCAGAAATCAACGGCGCCGACCGCAGACGAGCACCGGACGGGTGGCTCAACCAGTCATGCGAACAGATTCATTCCATTCACCACCGAACCTGGAACCGTGCCTGGTGGACATCGAAATGCCCAACATGCGCATGGCCAAACGGCTGATGGACATTGCAATCGGGATGATTTCGACGCACGTTTTACGCGCGGAGGATCCGGAAACGAAAGCTCAGCTAATGCAGCACATTGCCAACATTCGGAACAAACGTGATATGTTGGTAGTGTGCAATAGCCAATGTAGCGTTGATAGTGACTTGCTTTAGTTTTAACTTATATAGTACGAAGAATAAGCTATTTTTACACATCACTGTACATAATATCATCATAATCTGTTTTTATCGACTTAACAACCAACTAATAGAACAAAGAATGTTTTTACAACTTTAACGTTAGCGAATAAAAATGGTTTTTCCTACGTGTGTCATGTACATTGCTTCGAAATGTTTTCGGAAAGGCACGCAAATTCATCTATTTCGGATTGGGTAGTTATTCGAATCAACGGTGCAACTTGCTAAACACTTGCTTTATTAACCGCCGCCAAATGTCTACACGCCGGTAATGAATATTATTGCTGTAGTTGATAAAATAACGATCTACTTTAGCGTAACTAAATCCAAATCATCTGCATAGAAAAAAGCGCACCGGAAGTGTAACGCGCAACGAAAATTGGAAACAGCGCAATAGAGCACGATGGAAAAATGGTGCGTTAATGTAAGAAAATCTTAATATATCTTCCCCTCTGCCAGCCATTTGCATTGATCTGCCCTGTTCTGATATATGTTCTCTATTTACACATTGTTTTAGCACGTTTTACTCACTACACTTCATTTGCTATATACCAGGGCTAAATATTTCTTCCGCCGTACATAATATATCCTTAGGTAAATAATTGCATCGAATATTTGGTCTATAAATAAGATTGCTTTTACACACATGTGTATCTGTCACCACGGGCACATTCTCCTTTCCGTACATTGGATATATCTAGAACATTTTGTAGTACTCGTTTAATACAAGCATCTTTCATAGTTTCACTAATTCTAATACCTCTCGAATACAGTTGGACAGTTAGTAACGTCCTGCTGTATTCTACCACGACCTGCGCTGTGTTTGTCGCTGTGAGAAATGGATTGAAGGAGAGAGGAAGGGAAAGTGGTTGAGGGTGGGGTGAAATGAAAACATTAAATGTATCCTTATATCTTTGGTCATGCCGAAACTGTTACCCGGATCAATCGACGGGGTTATGCTTTGTCAGTGAAATGAATTCTCCGGTTATTCAAATTATGGCTCCTAGCTGCTTAAAACTACATCATTCTCTACCGGAAGACGCACTACTAAAGCTTAAATGTGAAACTAAACAATACCCTTAATCAACGTATCTTACTTGTACGTTAAAATATAACCTCAACAACCTAAGAATCACTCTAAAAATATGGCCTTTTCCTTGCCCAAACGGCGTTCTTGACGAAAGCTTCTTCGACGGCATATTCCTTCACTATATATCAAATATACCGGTCGGCAGCCCCGTCCCGTCCACTGCTGTAATCGTAGCTATTGATTAAGAAATTGACTTGCAATTAACGTAAATAAATTCCATGTTCTTCGCCATCCATTTCGGCTATCAAAACACACGACAACCACCAGTCCCTGCGTCAGTCTTTTCTGCATCGATGCTTTACGCCAAATATCGCGTCCCTAAATTTGCTATCTAAAACAACCCTGTTTTCCATTCCATTTACTTGTCAAATACATCACACAGTGTCCAAAAGTGATAACCATTACGACAGCCTATAACGTGTATACCATTCCTAAATTCTCCTCATCCCGTGTTAATGTGTTCCGGTCGAATCCGATCATATATGAAAGTCTGTTTTAAGCAGAAAAGTTATAGCAAGAGCATCGAAAAAAAAGAGTCATTCCTAGTTCCAGTTTTTGTACTTAGTGTGAGTTGGAAGCGTTTTTTGTCCGTTGCTTTCTTTGTTTCTATAGTATTCCTTCCTTTTAGGCCTCTTAATTGCAAAACTTCGTGCCACGAACATCTCACAAAGCATCCTTTTTGTTGCTTAAACCTTGCTATTTCGTGCCGGTTTCGGCGGTGGTGTTGGTGGCCGTTTGCGATCGTCGTATCCTCCTCCACCACTGCCCGGCGGTGGACTGCTGCATCCGGATACGTTAGAGGAACTAGAATTGATCACAATCACGCTATGATTTCGTGTTTCCACCACATCGTACGAAGCGTTCACAGCCACCACGGTAGTGCCCGTGGCCAACAGTGGCTTAAATGTTATGTAGTGGCTTGCATTGCTGGGCTGGTGTACGTGTGGCGCAGGTGTAGTGTACTGTCGATGCTCGATCGTTCCCTTACCAGCACAAGGAAGATTAGTGTAATCGGCATCGGTTCGTGTTTTCAGTGGCAATGGTGGCGGTACGCTGTCCTCCTCTGATGTGGTAGAACCGTTGGTTATTATTGAATTGCGATTGCTGCTACTTTCGGCCGAACCAATCGAATTGGTGTCTCCGGTGGTGCTTCCGTTGGGCGCTGCGCTATCACCCGGTAGCGATCTGCTACTCATCGTAGGGGTGGCAATGCTTTGTGGTCTTGACAGGCGCTTTTCTTTCTCCACTTCCGAGCGTAACGGCCGTTTTGGATGCAACTAAAAACGGAAGGATGGTTAGATTTTATGTCAAGCGAACTCTTTCTACGAGATATTGTCTGCGTGCTGAGATCTTACCTCTTCGGTTAGTTCGAATACGGGCAACGAGTTGGTAGGGGTGGTTGCGTTCGAAACGGCAGTTACGGTACTGGTGGATAAAAGACTCATTGGACCGCCGCTATCCCTGTCGGAGGAGACAATGCTGGAACTATGCTCGCTTGCCGTCGATATGGGACTAGTGTAAAATTGACTATTGGACACCGATAAACTTAACGATTCTCGATCCATCTTGGGTGAAGGAAAGAAAGATAATTACATTTTTTATATGTGTTAAACGATGTACATTACGCCGTTACTTACTTTACGGCTCGATCGTCGTTTGGTGAGTGTTTTATCCTTTTTCGATTTCGAACCGGGCGATGTACCGAGGGACGTTCTAACAAAATTAACAAAAAAAAAGGAACGAAAAACATAAAGAATAAAATTATAATGTAAAACAAAACAAAACAAATAACAAACTTCAGCATGGTCTCGCATTTGTACACAACAAAACACTGAATAGTATAAAATGTATATTCACAACAACGTATAAGAAAAGTGGAAAATGCGCACAACCAAAACAATGGAAAATAGAAAGCAGATGAGTAAGTTGTTTCCTTACACCGAACGTCGTAATGTCGTTAAAAAGAACGAAGCGCAATTGATAAGCTTTAATGTTGAAGGAAGGAAAATATATGCTGCGACATGATTTTCCCGTTCGAGTGCAGTATGTGCGATGATAGGTCGAGTCTGTAGGAACGTAGTTAAGAAACGTGTCGAGTTTCATTGGTCGATGAGAAGGCGCGTAGAATAGCACACACACAGGATAGTTGGAAGAGAAAAGAATTGGGAGAAAAAGGTACATATATTATCAAACTGCTGTATAATACACAAGAAAGAGAAGAAAGTAAAAGTTGGGTAATATATGGTGCTGATCTTTCATAACTTCTACACCGGAAAAGCGATACTTGAGTGCTGGTTGTACATTTATGATCATATTTCAGGTTTTTCAGCAGCACAGGTTAGCCAAGGCAAATGGAAAATTCAGTACAAGCACCCAACTATGTCTCGGAAGAGGGTGTGTGTGCACGAACAACGATCGTTCGTTCGTTCGTTCCATTGTAGCGTGTCAATTTGTACGGAAGGAACACCGGAAGGACACAACAGTAGAGTGAAAAGCACACGATCACACGCACACGAACTCACAGCGAACCGATCTTCACCACACACCATCCGAGACGCTCCGGCGGTTATGTTCTGCCTTGCTCACTAGCAGTCGGAAGCCACCAACAAATAGGTTCCTCGCTCGATGCTCCATCTTTCTAATGCTTTGTGCAGTGTATCCTTGCCTACTATTCCTGTCAAGCTTTTCCTAATTTTGCACCGCGTGCCGAACGCCGTTCTCGGGGGTATCTAATAAACGAGCACTTAAAATGCGCTTCAACCCGAAATCGGTTACAGATAGCAACTAAAGATCACCGGACAGTACCAACAGCGACCTTCCACGAATGGAGTGGAGTAATGAAAGATAAATCAAATGTAAAAGAAAGAAATGTTTGAAAGGTCATAATTTTATCGCAACCAACAACAAATCAAACACACACACACAATGTATGCCATTGTAAAGAGTACGATTGGTCTGTACTGAAATGCCCAGAATGTGTTTGTATGCGTGTGTGTCCAACTGCCCAAGAGCAATCGGGAGTTGTAAGGGTTTGTTGTGTGATAAATGAATTTGCTGCTTTTGTTTTTGGTACACACAAGCCAAAATGCGGGAATATAAATACAATAGGCGTAAGCAAATTTAATATACGCACTGTCGCAGTTTGGTGCCAATCTTGGAGGACAGGTTGGAAATCAATTTTCCGCCGGATCCAGTTGCGGTAAAACTGGACAAACTTATTCGATCGAACTCGAAGAAGTCACTAGTCCCGGAATGCATTGCATATGTTGAAGAGTACGAATTAAATTTTGTGTTTATGCAATCATGCAATCATTAAAACAGTAAACGCCGCGTTGAAGGAAAGAATGTTTTAGGACGGGGTGGAAAAAATGGGAAGAAACAAAAAACATTTCAATGAAGATAACTGCTTTTGAAAAAAGAAAACGAAGGACAGGATTTACGAATTGACCCCGAAAGAAAGGACGCATGACATATCCCCCAAATGATGAATGATATGCTGATTGGTGAGGTACTTTCCTTTCTTTCTCTCTTCTTCTTCTTCCATCTTTTACCTATAGCTTCTCGTTGGGTCAATTCGGGTTCCTTTTGCTTGGATAATACAATTGTAAAATAGGAGCTTGGCTAGTTCATGCGCTGAGCCGTTTACCATCTCGATCACGGTGGTCACCGCCTTACCTTGCTAAGTTGACCGTATTGAAGCTGGCTAAGTTGGCGAAAGTGTTCTTAAATCCACCCGAACTAGTCGTCGTTGGACGACTGTTTTGGTTCTTCGAGATTCCGCTACTGCAAAGAGAAAAAAGGCAAACATGGGTCGGCAGTTCGATAGAGCTTGATCATCCGCACAACTCGGACGTATACTTACTCGGACGATCCAATGCTCGTTTCCGACAGACGGTTTGAATCTATGCTGATCTGTGGCTGGTTGGCCGATATGTGTCGACGCAACGTTACCTCCGCGTCTCGATCGATTTTAATATCCGTCACACGCTTGCCGTACTTTGTCTCCACGTTCGCCTGAATCGAAGCGAAGCATTTCTCAAGCTGCTCATGAAGCGGGAGCAAACTGGCGGGAGTTTTCATTTTGTGCAGCAGCAGCGCTACCTCGAGCAGTGGAATCTGGGACGCGATCAGATCTTTCAGTCGCGCCACTAGGTGATCGTCGCCGGGATGTCGCTCAAGGTATAGTGGCGTTAGGAAAGCTTCCTCGTAAATCCGAAGCCCACCATTGATAGCGGCATCAACCACACCCTTAATGATGGCGCTCAGTGAGTGAACCGGTATCCGTGGATCGTTCTGATGCTCCAGCACCAGATCCCGGATCGCGCGGTTCTTTGCATCAACCGTTTCGATAGCCATCTCAATTGGAGATATCTGCAAATGGGTAAAAGGGGATTGTCAGTTTCTGTTCGTATCTCCAATTTAGTGAAGCACCTAAATTCTCAACACTCACCATGATGGTTTCGGAAAATTTTACCGGGAACCATCTAAGTATACCCGGCAATGGTTCTGTCGTTCGCATGATCGTACGCTCATACGACGTACCGGCGATATCATCTCCACTTGCCTGACTGTCTCGTATGGGACGAGAAAATTGGAACTCGCTCACGTTGTTCGATTTGTAGAACTTCACGATGTTAGAAGCGATCGTTTGTGTGTTTTTGCCTCCGAACCGTATGTCACGGCTAACCGGATCGACTTTCACGATCTGTATGAACTGCCCGTCACACTCCAGTATTTCCGACCCGGGTGTAAGTGTTGTCAGCAGTTCGGCGCGCGGATGTTGACTAAGTATGCGCATATTGAAGGATCCTGCGTCTTCGTACTCGTTGCCTCGATAAACAAACTCTTTGTTGCGCAGAAATTCGGGAAATCCTGTCCCATAGAACGTGACACGATAGTAGATCGACTCGTACCGTGTCGTTCGTAGTATGCTTTCGTAAAACTGTGACATTTTCTTATACAGTTCGCTCAAGCTGAGATAATCGTACACTTCGTTCTCGTACTGCTGCGCTAGTTCCTTGCACAGATCGATAGCGTATTCCCACATTTTGCCCTTGTCGAATAGATCGATCATGCTGCGGTATAGCTGCTCCTTAAGCGTGCGATGCGTCGGACAAGAATAGTGCCGCTTCGATTTTAGCAACAACGACAGCGATGTTTCGTCCCAGTTCAGCTCATTGCTGTGCAGTTTCAGCGTATATGCCGCCTCCGTAAAGTTGTCAAACTCCATGTGCAATTCGTACAGCTTATCCACGTACCGGATGTACATCTCCTTCCGATTTACGTCCGAGTAAAACTGCAGCAGACTCACGGTACACGCCATGCGATTCTCTTTACTTTCGTCGTGTATCAGGCAGCGATACTCGAGCAACTTCTCCATTAGCTGAGTCAGTACCTGTACACACTGCACACCGTACGTTTGCAGGGTACTATGACTGCTGCACGATTCATACATAATCTCGTAGAACAAATCCTTGTACTCGGCGTCGCCGTACCCACCCTCGATGTAGTGATCCAGCTTCTCAATAATCTCTTTTTCAAAGTCATTAAAATTCCCCTTAATGTGGGCGGTGTTCCGCTTCGTGTCACCGTAGCTCTCCATCGCGTACTTCGAACTATAATACTCGCACTGCATCATGTCGAAAAAGATCGGTATGGTGGCGCGACGCAGATCCTCCTCCGGAATCATGCTCATCTCCAGGATCGGCCCAACGAGCCGCGGCACGAACATGATCTTGTGCTCACCCAGATTGAACCACATCTTCCGTATCTCGAATACCGTTTCCCGACGGATGTCACGGTAGGTGCTTCGTATGACCGACTGTTTTGTTTTGCTGAACAGATTCAGTTGCAGTGCCGGCTGCGTAAGGAACGTTATGGAGCACTGGAAATAGTTCGACCAAACCTGCTTCTCGAACGGGCTGAAAAACTGATCCATTATGATGGCGGCAAAGTGCTGCAAGCTGCCAAGGATCACCATGTTTTGATGCATGATCATGTCCAGCCAGTCGATCGGGAAGACTGGCTTGGAGACTAGCTCCTGGAACACGAGCAGTATCTCGGTGAGGAAGTCCAACAGATCGTAGCTCGTGAGAAAGCTGCGCATATAGCATTGATAGTGCGCCTCAGTCATGCTGCGGAAGATGCCCAGCATAATAGCTACCAGGTTGCCTACGAGCGGATTGCTACGATCCATGGCAATCGAACTCTGGATCACCGTTCGGAGCAGGATCAACATTATGTCCCGGATGTCGTTGTCTACCGGGCCGATGTCTTCCTCGCTCTGGAACAGCAGCTCTAGCATGTTGTTCATGATGTTGACACATTCGGCCACCTAGTGGTAAGATTTATTGTAAAATGCAACGAAGGATGAAAGAGAAAGATGGAGGTTAGCTGATGAAAACAAACAAGTTGACGATTTTGTTGAAAGAGAATTTGATAGCTGTATTATATCATATCAATCGAAATCAACAATCACACACGCTGCGTTACACTCTGCAAAAAAGAAATAAACAATTCACACTCAAACTTTCAGGCGTAATCAAACGGGTTTGCTGCGGTGGTAGTATTACACACAAAATTACACTAAAATAATACAACGCACGAGTGACTGCCAACATTGTGCACGTGATACACGTGCTTACCGCACTCGCAATGCACCGATTAAAAACCAAACAGTTGTGAAAGTAACAAAAACTTCAAATTTATCCAAACATTGTTGCTGTAGAGCATTGAAGAATTAAACGTATAAGATTGACACTGAAAAGAGCTGTAGTAGAAGAAAGTGGAGTAAATAATACCTTCGTCTTAGCGGTGGTTTCACGCGTGTGAAGCTGGGATTTGCTTTCCCCAAGTACCTTAGCTGCTTTGGTAAGATTTTTCTCCTGCTGCCGTATGTCGAACATAAAGTCACCCTGTGCCGTTGCGTGATAAAAGCGCATCATCATCACCATCATCGCATCACCAGCAACACCGTAAATTTAACCACATCAACATCACACCACAATTTTACCATAAATCACCATTCATCATTACCATCGTCAATTTCATCGTCAAACCGTGTAGAAAAGGAATGAATGTGGTGCAGGACACAAGATGGGCAAAGGGTTGTTTTTGGTGGGTTTTGTGTATTGTGTTGTACGCCGTGTCGTTTTGTTCAAGAGAACATTTTTCCCGAATATGAATGGAACATAATATATGCGTATGCGTACAGATAAATTGAGATCAGATTTTTTTAAAGTTTCAACGAACATCATTGAAAGCATTAAAAATAGAATAACATACAATAAACATACATAAAAAATAAACCAATTATAGCAAATTTTAGAAAAATACAGTTGAAAGAATACAACAAAATTAATCAAAAAAGAGTAAAACAAAAAGAACAGTCAAATTGTCGTAAAGCAAACAAAATGGAATTAATTTACCATTTTGGAAACATTGCAAAGAACATTATAAAAATGGCATCAAATAAGTAAATAAAATAAAGTATATCATTATCATAAAATAAAATAAAATCCCATTAAATTCGATTGTTTCACGGAAGAAATGCATACAACGATCACGATGTACAAGTGTTTTCGTTCAGTTTCCAACCACCGGATGGACGATGAATTGGTTTGTGTGTTGTTGTTTTTTTTAATATTTGGGTGGTCCGCGTTTGTGTTGAGTGTGTCCCAACAACAGGATAAACCGGGAAAGGGAGCAGGTTGAGTTATTGCGAAATGTTTGTAATGCAAATATGGGAAGGGAAGGAAAAAAGAAAAAAAGAAAATACAACTTTGTTAAACTCATCGGTATTATTTATCGACACGTATCGCTACAATAGGTAGTACCCTAGATACCGAACTGAACATTCATTCCCGAAACGTTGGACAGGTGTGAAGAAAACGGGTAGGATGCACAATATACCAACGAGGATGATTGTGTCTCTATTGTGAGATGTTAGTCTGGCTGATGTAACTAAGTGAACATATATTTTACAAAGGAAACAAAATGATTGGTGCCGAGTGCACTTTAATCATGTTGATGAGTGTGATGAGATTGGAAGGTATGTAATTATGAGCTTGGAAGGTATGTATGGAGCGTTAATATTGTTTGATTATAGAACCGTTAGTATGATAATGATAACATAAATCGTGGAAAATACGAGTGTTTGCAGGAAAATGATTGATTTCAGAGGAAAATGGTGACAGGAGCAATCGATAGGAAGAAGTTCTTGGTAATGTATACAATACTATTCGACATGTTGGGACGGTGATGATTGATAGCAGTTTCATTCTGGTGTATCTTTCTGTTTTATTCTGGTTCAGTTTGGCTGCTTATCGTGGTTGGTGATGTGAGATGAATGTTGGTGAACTCCTCATCCTTGCGCACGTCGGTCAATTGGTGCAAGAAGGAAGGTGAAAGTACTTCGTGCAAGATTGACAGATACACAAATAAACACACACACACACACACTAAGGAAGGATACGTGAAAATGTGGTGATCGGTGATGGGAGTTTTCATGCTTCGTTTGATAAACACAAGATAACGCATAAACATGATAACAAAGATAACAAGAGTAAGATGCAACACCGCACATACAGCAGGGAACGGTGCATGTATATAGCTACTCCATTGTCCACAGAATAATGCAGACGAACAACACATTCCTTCTGGTGGTGCTTTCGTAACTACCGTTAACAGGTGAGATAAGTGCGAGCAGAAGATAAAACAAAACGTCAGGCAAACATAAAATGGCACACATAGAGAAAGTAAGATAGTGGCAGAGCATATTGGTAACGGAAAAAAGATGGACAGCAGCACACTGAAAGTACTTACGTACAAAATAATACGTATTGCATGCATGAATGAGTACAAAACATATCACACATAAACATAAAACGAGCAATAAACATTAGCTAAGAAAGGAAGCGTTTAACCGGAAGTGGTTGACAGCTTAAATTACGTACCTCTTCCTTACTCTCGAGCTTATCCTTAATTTGGCGACAGAACACGGGCAACAGTATCGCTCGGCATTTGGGCAACTTGAACAGCTTCGAGTCGACAACATCCTTGATGCACGTCATCTTCGATTGGTTTAAACGCCCAGTCGGTACGCTCGTGATGATGTCAACGATTTTCTGGCTCAGCTTAACCGGATCGTACACCTGCATCAGATCGGAAGCAATGATGTGCAGGTACTTCAGTAGCGCACCCTGCGACTTTAACAGATCGTTCTGGTACTTGATCAATTCGGAGAATGACTCGAGCAGCTCCTCGAGACTGGCCACGAACAGTTCACGATCCTTGTCCTGGTTTAGATCGGCAAACAGTAACCGCGAGCGGATGATGAACTTCATGATGTACTGCAGGTACTTTGTGGTGCGATAGAGCGCCTCGTCATTTTCGTTCACCGTGTAGATGTTTGCCATGGCACGATCCTTTGAAATGTTATTGATGGCATTCCGGATGTGCGTTTGCACAACGTTGATTAGTTTTCTGAAAAAGGGACAACACGAAAACAAAGCAATCGTTTAGTGAAAAGTTTGTTGAAGTCACGCTCGGAATGTTTACACTTACTCGTAAGCTAATGTGGCGGAGAAACTTTCGTTGATGTACAGATCGAGCACGGACTGGAAGTGTTGATACTTCAGATCGTACACAATTTCGATGAGTCGGAGCAGACATTTGAACACCAAATTGTCGTACTTGGCAGGGTCCTCATTGGAGACCAGTATATTGAAGAGAGCGTCCAGAATATCCTGCAGAAATTTGACCACTTCCTCGCATCGTACGTTCATTAGCGCGTGCAGTGATTCTTCCATCTTTTCCTTCCGAGACGACCAATTTAACAGCCCAAGAATGTCTACGTTCTGCGTTAGCTTTGTGCTGCAGAGGTTCGTTTCGATGATGAAGCCGTCCTTGGAGGCGAGACTGAATCCACTAATGGATGGTTTCGAGCTACCGTTAGGCAGCTCCTCCGTAAGCGAAGGCAAACTTAAGTAGTTAAATTGCGTCTCCTCGTCGTACTTCTTGTGATCAATTTTGTACACCAGCAGCGTGTGGCGCTTGTGCTGTAGTGTGGTACCGTCATCGTTCATCAACCGTACGTACGACAGTCCGAACGGTTTCTCCGAACGATCCTTTGCCTCGTTCGAGCTGCGGTGCTTGAAGGTGAACCGCAAATGGCACTGCTTAAACTCCTCGATCGGCACGTCGATCTTGAACGTTTCACCCCACTTCGGGCGATCCTCATGGTAGTAGATGACGGATTTGTACTCGTTCAGTGCATTTCCGCCTCCACCGTAGCTGATTACACCCGGGATCGCAACACCTTTCTTATTGCACACGTACGCCGTCACTTCGATGTTTTTATCGCTGCTCTTCGAGCCCTTGGAAAACTCGCCGGAAACCAACGTCAGATACAGATCGTTCCGCACATCACCCGGAAAGATCACCTCCGGAAAGCCCATCTTGCGGGCGAACGCCACATTGCCCAGGACGAGATGGGGATATTCGTCGCGGACCTGCTTGATATCGCCGAACAAAATATCAACACTGATCCATATGGCCGCATCGCTCTTTTCGCCGAGATCTTTGTTAGTGATCAGCTTGCGCAGTGTCGTCTCCAGTGGTTCCTTTTCACACGGAATAAACGGCATTTTGAGCTGTGTGTCGCTCTTGAAATCTTCCGAACGTTTTATTATCGGCTGGAGATCCAACGTTGCTACACCGAAGGGTCGGCGCATATGAAACTCATTGATCGAGCTAGACGAGATGGTGGACCCGATGGATGGTGTTCCAGAAGAGCTGGATTGCCCGCCTGTCGAACCCGGCCCCGGTGAGGATGGAGTGCTCATCTGAGTATGCAAATGGTTTCGATGCGATTTGTAGCTCCCGCTGCTAGAGGAATTGGCCATACTGCTACGCCGCAGATCCGTATCCTTACCGTCCATGGCACCGATCCGCACGACATACGCCACCAGATATATTTTGTTGCGGCTCAAATCATTGCCCGACAGATCCGTGAACAACACCTTAATGTTGTTGAACTGATCCAGATCCGCGGCCATGCCCTGGCGGCTCCACTTGACCACGTAGTTCTCTGTGATCGCCCGCATCTCATCACCATCGTACAGTGTGAACAGAATTTCCGTATCTTCGCTCAATCTGCACACGAAATTGTGCACCGACAGCAGCAGATTGTGCGAATGACGGTTGACGATATCCAGATTGCGGTTCTTGCTGTTCGATGTGTTGGCACGCTTGATCCGGTCTACCGCATTGAGGTGATGCTCGTACAGTTGCGTGGTGGAGGTGCGCTCGATATCCACTATGTTGCCACAATCGTCCCGCACAACCATGTCCAAATTCAGGATCTTGTTGCCCGTGTCGATTTCGCTGGTCGCTTTGAGTTTGATGTTCTTCATCTCATCCACCGGTAGGTTGCCGGAGAGTAATTGCGACCGCAGCCTTATCAGTTCCAGCATCTTACTCTGTACCAGCTTGAACGAGGGATGTGTCGATAGGTAGAGCCGACGATACAGATACTGCCATTCCTGCAGCACCGTCGTGATCTCCTCGACGATTTCGCTGCGCCGTATCACCAAATAGCCATCGCGGGACGTTTTGCTGTCAACCGGATGGACGTACGCTTTCGGGAAGATGCCCGACGTACCCGAGCTACTGTTGCGACCGTAGTACCAATGGAAGGACTCCTGCTCGATCACCACCGTGTCACCAACGTCCAGGTCGATGTGATGCTGCTTGTCGTGTGCCGCGTAGTTCGCTTTCGCTGTTGATAGAGGAAAGCAACAAACAGAACTGATCAGTACGGTTGGCTAGTGGTGCATCCGCAACCTGGAAAATAACAAATTCGCCCATCCATCCGCCACCCCTTTCCTGAAGCCCAGGCTCCACCAGCGGGAATCAATTTGCATCCGGAGAAATTATTATTTCAGATTCGGGTCACGGTGACCTTCAAAGCTTGTTGATTGGCCTCAGCATATTGTGGACAGCAAAAAAAAAAAGGGGGTGAGAGAGCCTACCAGAGTTAGCAAGAGTTAACTGTTATGCGCAGCTCGATACACTGGTGTCCACAATGCTAATCCGATTCAAACAATCAGTCGCCGGGGTTACGGACACAACTTTTCGCTCACAATTCTCCCCTATTTCCCACGAATAGCATAGGCTGCATGTCTGTGTTACTGTACATGTTGATTGAAAGAGATTCAATTAATTAATGATCCGAGATGGTAAGGAACACACGCAAATGCAGAGGAAACAAAAGCCATCCCCTCGTGTACACCATAATATGTGGAGCTTATTTCCATTAGCTTATATGTTTGCAAAACTCGACATGTAAAGGAGTTTTTAAATAATAAAAGCAACTAATATATATCATCGGATCAAGCGGACATAGGTACGAGCGCAAAAATTGCTTTATTCTTCACAACCTTCTACCGTTTACGATGAGTATTGAAACGAAGGCGAAATGCTTCGCAACCTTACAAGTGGTACGAGAATTTACTTTACTTTGAAAGACCGTGCCCTTTTGAAAGGGAAGCAAAAACGATGCAATTCTCGTTGACGATCGTCATGCATATCGAACGACGTACCAAGTTAACGGGTGGATGGACAAACACAGTCGAGCGTGCTGGGGGCAGCACTCGGGATTTCAGAGCCGTGGAAACCTCCTCCCGAGTCGTCAAAAGACGGAGCATATAGTTTGATAAGGTTCTAGGGAAGCACAAGCACTGCAAGCAGTTTTGTGTACAATGGTGTTTATTTCATTGTGGCGAACTTGTTAGTCACTCTTGTCGATTTACAATATTTATGTGGCTGTGTTAGAGAGAGCGAGAGAGTGTGTGTGTGTGTTTCAGAAAATGTTAATGAGCATTTCGAATATTTCTTTCATCAAGTATAATTCAAAGCCAGGCCTTGCATCCTCATTACCGTCGGGATATTAAAAAGGCGGTTTAACTTTGAAGAGTTCCACCCACGGTACGGCACACTGCATGAAGTCTTCGACCGATAGCAGACCATGACTGATGAGTTCGTTTGCTTTACCTTTAAGATACCACGACTGCGGCGAACACTGTGCAGTGCACCCGGGTAAATGTTATTCCCATTTTACAGTAAATCGCAATATCAAACGAAAAAGTTAGCAATCATCTGCATCGTCGGCAGCAAACGAGTATGCACCTTGCACACTAACCAGGAAACTGCGGGAACTGCGGCCACCGTAAACACCCAACACTCGCATCCAAGCGCGGTGCAGCATGTCCAAGTGCAATTAGTTAAATGGGGCGCATCAAAAGCGAAAGTGGCCAACACGGGGGAAAGATGGAGTAAACGTGTGGTGCGCGGTGGCGCGTGTTCGGGACCGACGGGGGTTCGGTCAATTGAGATGCATATCCCGTAGTTAACGCAGTAGCTGAAATTGCATCCCACCCAGCAGGAAGGAGGATAACATATTTGCGAATTAGCACAGCTTTTTACACCACCGGTTGGACTGACTCTGATATGGACACCGATAGATTTCTAAGCGTGTTTAGGATGGGTTCCTAGAGGAAGATTCCAAGTGTTAAAATAAGGGTAATACAATTGACTCTCTTCTCAGGCCTGACGAGGTGCCACGAATAATAATACCAACCCCACACGTTTAACGTTTTCTAGCCTTTTTATTATAACGAAAACCTTGAGCACAGGGGAATCGATCAGCGATCTGGATGGGATTTGAGTACCCAACCTGGCGTGTGAAGGTCGGCGCCACGACCACTAAACCAATGGGCCGATGCAGGAATTGTTGGATTAAAATGGATATGCTTTTATCATTATTGTTGTAATTACACAACGATTTTTATTACATGTTTCATAAATGTTTAATGTTATAAGCAGAAATTTTAAGTATCTATTAAATTTACTCAAGCTGTTTTGCTGTTATAAGACGTGGTGCATAGCAGATATTAATTACAACATTATCGTACTTCGATGACGGTTTATTACGTTGTAACAATTCAAAACAGTTGACCCAGATATCGTACATATCAAGGACGCAAAATGGCAGCTTAGTGTACTGTACTCCAGGTTATAAGTTCTGTGTCGTCTCCAGTTCCGGATAGACTGAATGTTTGACTGACAGCCGAGGAGAATATCTGCCCGTTACTTGATGATGCAGAAAAACAAGTCGTATCGAATACGTTGTATGGTTGTAATGAGAAAACAAACGAGCAGGACAAGAAGCGGGGATGGAACATCATCTCTACAAGTCTTATTTTTCTATTTCTTATTTATCTCTGGAACTAGCTGGAATGCGTGGCTAAAATGGACCAGAGATGGTTCGTTTGCTGCGGAAAGTATATCACAGACGGGGCTTCCTGATTTGTTACTGTGAAGATGATGTTATTTCCTATTTGTTGGGCGAGTACATGTGTCGAACCATACATGTGTTAAAAAAGTAAACAAGCTCTGCTACGAAGGAGTACATAAAAATCAACAATTCGGAGCACATAACGCACGGTAAGATAAACACAAATGATGTTATTATTGTTATTGGTAAACAATACAAGCAAAATTTTACCATGTTGACATGTTGCATCGGGGTAAAAAGACTTTACGTTGCAAAAACAAAGACATATGTTTAAAAAATAATTGCCCCATGGAACAATGGACGTCGAGAAAAAAAAAACGATGGGCCACAGATCCATCCAGTTGATCGCGCGGGTTTTTGCCGCTACCTTTTCACAGCGCCCATCCCGGATCCCGTGATATTGCACCGTGTGATCAACGAAGCACAGACGAGGTTATCTTAATTCTCATTCCGCTAGATTGATATCGATGCTGGGGCGGTGAAGCCGGCGGGCGAAGTGAATGTAATTTTTGACTAGCCAATCTATCGCAATGACGTACGCAGCTTTCACTCTGTCACTGGCGATGGTCAACGCCTTCCGTTGGACCGGTACACACATGTGTGATTGTGGGACTATTTTTACCGTTCCCTTGCATGATGATCACACTGGCCGCGAGCAGAACAGTGTACGTTATTTATTTACGGTAGGATTTCCCTACCTTCACAGACCAGTCGAGTTTGAGTCGGAGTGGTTTTATTTTCCTTCACATCTGGTAGCTGATAGTGATTTGTTCACGGGCGCGGTTTCGCCGCAGACCCCGGAGGATGATTGTTTCGTCCTCCAATTACCACCCCGGAGATGGCATGGCACACGACAAATAGATGCACAGTGGTACGTATCACACCGCAATTGACATCGGCGTGAGCCGGCTGGCAGGCAACAAACGCGATCATTGTCTGCGAATAATATACGCCTCGATCTAACTATGCGGTGCGTGCGAGTCCGTCCGCTGTGTGTACACTTTTTAGACATCACCTGGTCACCCAAGGGTGGTGTGATACTAGTCACACCTCCCCCCGGGGGGAATGGGAAGGGTGGTTTGAGCGGGTGCTTAAAAACTGTGCCATCAGCAATCGGTATGGCGGTGTAGCCCGAATACCGAAACAGGGTGTTGTTGTGTAGAGTACGCAACTACTGTTGCGGGCTTGCGTTTCACGCTCTGTTTAAACTGGCCGAAAGGAAACTGAAAGACGGCCTCCGAAAGTTAGTTCCACGAATGACATTCGGAATAGGAAGGAACATCGGATAAATAACGTTTTCTTATCATGTTTACTCACGCGTGATGCGTGCAAGTTCAAAGATTATCAAAACGATATACAGCGAAATGATGAATATCTCGTAAAAGCTGCTAATAACCACCATGGTGAACTCAATTTAAGTTACCAACATTTAAAGTAAAAAAAAACAACTATTCCATCCCAAATATAAGTAATAACCAAGCATAAGCAAATGAAACTTCAAACTTCAAATTCAGTGGCATTCGATCGGTTATGACTTTTTCCAAACTTTGCGCTTGCCATTTAGCAAGGGAGTTTACATCACTTCTGGAAGTGAGCCGGCTTTGTACACTCGTCACTTAATGTAACGTCGACTAAACATACACACCCTCCAGTTGCCAAGTGCGTGACCCTTTGAACCATATGCACTGCATTTAGGTCGTTGCTTTTGAATTGTCGCTCAAAGTCACTCGCCCTTTAATTAATGGTTTAAAAAATGGTTTGGCGCGAAGTATGCTTTCCCTGCCGGCAATCGTCACTTCACGATATGTTTCGTGAGCTCCGAAGGAAGATGAAGTGTGTTCTTTTGCTACGGCTCTTTACCAATACAAGAAAATAAATAACCAACATTGCTCATCTGGTTGAGTGAAGACAGACTCTCGTGCCAATTATGAATGCTGAATGTGGGCATGGGTAACGAAATGCATCGAACTAAATACACTTCAAATATAACAGAAGAATGTATATGAGGTTGTTATCACTTAGAACTGACGATTCTTATTCGTTGAAGAACGGTTTGGTCTTAAAGAGTACTGGGAGAATTCGTCCAAAGGCCGTGGATTGGACAAATCAGATGAATGTTAGAAGCAGAACATGCCTAATTCCATCAATCCAAGGGGAAACTGAGTACATTATGAAGATACATGTAATTCCGGCACAGAATGTTTCTAAACATTCTCAGCATGTTACATAGCCACACCATAGCGAACTATGACCCAGTTTAGTGACTTCAACCAAGTAGTCCCTTCCGAACGGCAAATGTGCCGGTACACAAAGGCTTTCAAGTATTATGGACATCGTTTTTACCGGCTTTCGATGACACTTTCTACTTCGAGCACAGAAGAAAAAAAACCACTTCCACTTCCAGCCCTCGCAATATAATGCGACACACAAGAGATTCATAACTCTGCTTTGCCCATGTTTGCATCCTTCGCATCGCCCGGTCGTGCCAGGAAGTAAGTGAACTCCAAAAACCCTTCGCCCGATTCGGTTGCAATGGCTTCGTGCCCGGAATTTTAAAAGCGATACGAACTTTACATCTCCTCGTGCCCACTCCACTCCGGGGGTATAAAAGAACGGGGACAAGAAAACAAACCAAAACTGTGCCATTATTTCGCTCACCACACCGGGCACTAACTGTCGGCAAAAGGTAATTCGATGCACGCTTCGAAATTCTACACTACACAAAATCGGGCCGTGATATGGTTTCGCTCAACGGCGAGCATCGTTTGACGGGCGGTTTGAAGGAACTCGCCGATCAGCTTCAGCCTCCGTACGTGCGGCTAAACCTTAGCTTGCCGCACTAATAGTAAGAACATGATTATAAAAAAACAAAAACCTGCCAAGAGTATCCAGCGCACGATGTCAAGATTAATGTTATACCTTAACAATCTCCAAACGGGAGCAGCAAAAACCATCCCATGCAGAGTGTGCAGCGTAGCTTCTGCCGGTACATTTTCGCAGTGCGAGTTTTCCCGCAGTGGAGGTCTCGTTTTGCCATTCTCCAAACAAGTTGATGCCATTGGAAGCATGCTGGTGAAATATTTATAATTACATTTCATTCAATTGGAACTCCCGCTTTCTTCGGTGTGCTGTTACACACGGCTGTTACACCAAATGTAAGGATATCTTCTACAGTTCCATGCGGGACCATGGATATGGTGGATGCAATGGGGGTACTTGGGGCAAACATTGAGAGGCAAAGTATAATTATGAACCCAGCGCGTACACACACAATGCCGCTGCTGTATGTTGAACTTGTACAAAGGCAAACATTTGTCCTTCCGAGCACTCGTCAGAGAGTCAGCCGGCAATCAGCGTTGGGCTGTTCGTAAAGAGATTCACTGTTGTCTATGTTGCCACGGTCCGCATTGAACCGCGCACATGCCACAAATGGCACTGATAGACGACGGAAAATGTTAATGCAAATAAAGTAGAATTAATCGCAGCTTAAACGGCTCCTCTCGGACGTATTCGGTTAGACATTTCTGCACATTCAAGTCCTGTTGTATACACACTGATAATAGCTTATAGAAGAGGAAGCATAAAACTATCTGCAAAGCGTTGTGCGCAAGTCACTGTTAGCGTAGAGTGGAAAACAATGAAATCAAAGCAAAGATAAATCAGTAATGTTTATGCTTTCATCTCGAGAATGTGCACTACTTTCACGATTCATACACTCATATCTCGGCAAGCAAAGAAGCAAATAAAAATACAAATCATTCTTTGCCAGTATCTCTCGCCCGAATGGCGCACAGTCTTTATCGTTATCATACCGCAAACAGCTGCGTGCCTCTAGTGGATGCATTGAATCATCAAACTTAGTCACGTTAACGATATAATAATTATGGAAGCAAATGTACGCTACCGACAGTCGATGGAATTTCCAAGCTGGATTTCATGGAGAATAAGATAATAAGCCGGTTTCGTAGTCAGGCACGATACGATACTCACATAGTACATCTTTTTAGAAGCAACTTCTCATTACGACGACGTTTATAGGTCCAAGGCCCTGATATACAAACTTCCTAGCGAGATTACATTTTAATCAGAAGGAGGTTGCACGTTCAGCCTACACAACTGGACATTAGGTCCGGCAGGGCATGGGAATATTCCCGGTTGAAGTTGGTGTAGGTCTTGTTGTCTAAAAATCCGGGGAAGCTATCGTAATTTCAGCGAACCTCCCGCTCTACGAATGTTACAGACAAACCAGCAAACAACTGCGGATAATTCTACTTCTTGATCTTCACCCAAGTTTGCAGTGAAAGTGCATCTGACGAGCTCGAAAAGCCGACCGCGAGTGGCAAATGAGATCTAATTTATATCGGAATATGCAGCACCAAAACGAAATGGGACAATCAGCGCCGGTATCTTCGTAAGCATATCGGGGAAAAAAGAAGAACCAACCTCCAAATGAAAGCAAACGCGCAGCGACAAACTTCCCGAAACCGAGGCGAAACCACGCGAAAGTAAAAGGTAAAAGTCAAATTCCTTCCACGGTGTGTAAAGGGACCGAAAAGATGACAAGCAACAAGGCGAAAAGGCAAAATATGCCAACCTTTCCGATCCCAATCCTCTTATCTTCTCTTCATTTTCCGCTTCAGTTCTTCGTGGATCAGGTGGGGTACCTTCACCGGGAGAACCCGAGCGGATGGACGGGATGACATTTGTGTGTCACAGCGGTGGACAGTCGGTTGTGTTTTGCTAAACCCAGCGAAAGTTGGCGCACCATACATTGGACGGTTCCTTTCGGCACATGATCACTACCGTCGAGAGTGATCTCACTCGCCTGTTTTAGAGTTCTTAGTGTGCGCTTTCATCTCACCTCAGCAGTGTGTGCTGTGGTGCACACGAAGATACAAATGTCCGATGCGAAAGTCTCAGACGTTCGCAGGCAAGGGAATCGAGAGAAAGCAATCGTTGTCGTAGCCGGCATTTCTTGCAAAAGTCCACACGTGCGTCTGTCAAAACCATTTAAACGATTTAGTGTGGAGGTTGATCGACCGGGCGCGCGCGTCTCCCATCTAACAGCCCCTCGGCATACAGCATAGTGTTGCTCGTTGCAAATATTAAGCAAAACTATTGCAAAAACTCAGCAGAGCGCGCTGGCGGGCAACGTATTTCGTACATTCACACATGACCATTCGCAAGTTTATTGTGGTAGTAGCGAAGCAATGCCGAACCATAACGTGGTTCGACGGTCGTGCACGTCGGTACAACACAACCGCCTGCCAGACGATGACGACAGTACAAGCGTCGGCAGCAACTGAAGGATGTTGAATTGCATCGTTCAGGGGCATCGCATGGTTAACGGAGCCCTTTAATCGGTTCCATGCCGCTGATCGTCGAGAAACGAGCGGCTCCACCAATGGCAGGGATTTGGTGGGAAAAGTGAGGTGCGATTTATGCTTTCAAGCGCAAACCCCCCACAACACACACACACACAATGCCACCTCCCCCCTTTCTCTAGTGCGCATCCGAACGCATACTTCCGGAGCCATTTTGAGGTGCGGCTTATGACATCGCAGCAGTTATCGGGGATTGCGAAAGGTCGCAGGAAGGTCGTCCGGTGACTGGAAAATGTGCCATGGAACCGTAGAGCCAGTGGTTAACCTCAGCACCCAGGTACATGGGGGCAATATCAACAAGTTTGAACAGAATAGAATAATAAACCTAGCCCAGGCGGGAGGCGAGTGTTTGAGGGACATTGCCGTAAAGTGAAAGGGAAATAAAATGATTTCTTTTGTTTTGACACGAGCATAATCGCGTTATGGTTTGATAAGCAACAGTGAAGAATGTTTGTTTAGCTGTTATTTGTCTCGTGCGCTTTCAAGGTTCAAATAAATTGGACAAATAATAACAATTTAAGAAATTATCAATCTATACTAACTTCTTCCTTTACTTTGGAAATTAATTTAGCATTATGAAAGGACCTATTGTAATTATATTTTGTGTGCTTGTTCTCTACTCTATTAAGACTTTGTTCTCTTTCTTACTTTGTGAACTGAAAGCATCGTTTTTCGGAGCACAAGAGCATAGCCGAGTACAGAAGGGAATTCAATTATGCTTCATTAAAATAGAATCTAATTTTCATTACTTTCAACACAATATCTTTACAACAAAAAAAAACACACACCATGATCAATCACAAATCGATTTCAGAGTAAATTTATTCAACACAGCATCCGTAACCTTTCACGCGTTGGATCGAATCGGGAGAAAAGTGATTCACCATCCTTAGCCTACCAACTGGGGGTAAAGATCGAAAGTGAAAGGTCGCCCAATTTCCAGCACGAAAAAGCATAGGAAAATCCCCCAAAAGCACAGTAAACCCAAATCACGCACAGTCGGGTTCGGAAGGGCGCGGGACATGGCACGTGAAATGGCATTGAAACTGAAAATAAGAAAATGCATAACTAATGAGGTATGGGACACTTTTGCCAACCCATCCAAGCCGCGTGACTTGTAGTAAGCTGCAATCGGCAATGCTTCACAGCGCTTGTCATTTGCCTGCTTATAAAAGCGGTGGGAAAAGTTTAAGCTCCCTCCACCGATGAACGGTAAATGGACGTCGAGATGAATGTGGGAGAATTTCATCTTCATTCTATTGTGTGTTACTCTCGATTTTCACAGCGGTGTAGTAAAGATGTACAGCACGCTGCGGTGTTCCATCGAAGGTCGTTCCATCTCGCTGCCGGCCATTCTACCGCCCATCGTTAGGGGTGGGTGGAGTAAGTTAAATGGGTTAAAATTCATTTACGCTCAAGATGACCGAGAACGGAAACGATGATGGCAGGGAATTGCAGCGTATTTACGTAATGCACCTGTCCGTTACATCGCGCCGCTAGGTTCCATTCTTCCAACTTGGAAGTCTCAGCTCTTCGTCTAATAAATACTTTGTTTACGAGCGATTGTATAACAACGGAAAATAAAGGAAACTCTTCCTGGGCGGTCTACAATTCGTAATTCGCAAACATTGATATCGTCCTTCAAGGATTTGTTATTTTTTCTGTCTCGTTCTCATCTAACCTTTCCATCATGTTCTAAGGACATAGAGTTGAGAGGTATAATATTATTATGTTTACATGCTAATAGAATAAACATGAAACCGTCGTTAATGAGCGAAATGTAAACCTCGGGATCATTCGTCCCCTGACTGTGTACATTGTTATATTGATTATTCCTATTTACAGATGCCGCCATTATTACTCTGCTGCTTTCTGTGTATATTTGTAGCACTTTTTTCTATATGCAACATGGCTATACATGATGATTACTTATTAAATACTTAAAATTACTTGAAGACTTCGAATTCTCCAAAAAACAATTGGTTGAGTTAGTGAAGCGACAATAAGCTTGAGAATAATAGTTTCTACGAAGATCTTGGGAGGAATAAATTAGTTTTTACGATAGTATAGACTACGCAACACTCATCTGTTACTCAGAAATAAGAAAAAGCGTTTGTGCATGAAAACAGCTGAACAAGTCACTGGAGGTGTTCTTTCTGTGATAACTCGTAACGGTCACTGCCCATAGCTAAGGTGATAATGAGCTGATTAGATGAGCCGGTAGCTGCTGTTTGCAGCTAATGAAACAGCACGAAGCATTCAACAACGGTTTGTATACATGGTGAGCAAAAATATGGGCAGACAAACAGACGATCGGTAGCGACCCACGAGTTTCCCTTTTTCGCCCATCTTCTACTCACACCATTCCCCACAAATGTTGCCCTCCTATCAGCTATCCGAGGGTTTCATCGAGCGAACCCAGGAAATCGATGAGATAGTGCGATCAAGGGCTCGAGTTCCTGCTGGAGTTTCTCCTGCATTATCTTTCCGACCGGTAGGGACACTTTATCGCCCAAAACGAACCCAACCGAACTGAACGGGAAAGTCAATATTTTGTTTTAATAGTTTTTACCATAGCAAATGGTTCAATACCTGTAGGGTACATTGGAGTGTCTGAACCGCCTGAACGGCAATACCGTACGGATTCGGGCACTCGTATACAGCAAAAAAAATATTTACATTTGGCAAACAGACGGAGACGAACCCGATCACGAACTTGAACCATTTGCAAACAATCAATAGGAATTTTAACAGACACACCCTTAGCGGACATGCAAACAGGCTACACAGTACTACACCATACACTCTCACACGGTCACAACTTGTGCTCATCACTCCTGCTTAACGATCGATTGTTTTCAGTCGTATAACAACCTATAACGAACGAACAAAAAACAACACTTTATCGCTTCAATACCAACTCCGCTAGCTGGCAAACGTTGAAACCAAACAATGTTGCGAAACTGGCTGAATTCTAGCCAGAACAGTGAAAGAACCCACGCTCCCCACTGACAATCGTTGACAGTGGATGCGCGCCAATAACGCAATTAAAGCGTAGTACATTCCGACAACGTACACTAGCATAAGGCAGAAAAAATAAGGCCACCAATAAACCTATTCATCATGAAACAGGCAACGAAAAACTAGCATCCAACGGGGTGCGCCCATCAGATCAGCGCCGGTTGATAACATAAAACCTAACCGTAAATCTTACCACACACATGCGGCACGCAAAGAAGCGCCTCGTGAAGTGACAGCAGAATTACAGATATGGTACACTCCGTGCGTCAACGCTCGTAACGCTACCTGATGGTAAACCAAAATAGTAGAACAACTTTAAACTATAACAAATGGAACATAAAATCAACTGGGTGGCATTGAAGCGGAAGGTCGTCCTGCTATCAGACATATTGACAACGCCCTTCATGGCCTTTAATTGTGGTTGATGTTGAGCGAGGTGTAGGGCAAAACGAGTGTTGCTCGCTATTCAACCTTTTGCCCGTACCGATGCATTCAATTCTGTTAGATTGGTACGCAGTATAGGTAATTGTGAATTCATAACAATTCATAACATAATTCATAATAATTCATAACAAGTTAGTTATTCCCTTTGTTGTTGTTTATTGGGTGTAACATATTAGCTAATGATTGAAATTATATTAAATCCACGTGCAATCTGAATCATCTGCATGATACACACGGTGGAAATACCTGATATCAATGTCATGATCGTATCACTGGAGATCAGGTTTGTCAAACTGGAGGATTCGGGGAACATTTTTCAGGCAATTGCTTGAAATTATCCAAAACGGTTAAACAGATTACGTTTAACCTAATCCAAACAGTTTAACCTTGTTTGAATGGTTAAAAATCACCGTCATCGAAATGAGTTTGACAAGCCTGATATGTTGAGGTGGAACAGCAATGTCAGTGTGCTGCATAGCAAATAACAGTGCGGAGACATTCCGGTGAACTACATAAACCAACGGAATTAACATAAGACATCTAAAAAAACTGTTAAAACATAAACTTTTTCTTATTCCAGAATACTTCTGAGTCATCCCTATTTAAACGCGCTACGTGAATGTTGGGTCGGACATTCCGGATGCGCATGTTTGAATCATTTTCTGTTTTTTTTCCCAATGATTTCTAAAATCTTTTCTCCCTGACATGGTGCCCCTGACGTGCGGTGCGGAGGGCAACGTCTTGCGACAGAAACCATAATATATTAATCCTTCAACACATCCTTCGCCACAAACCAATGCTAACGATGCGACGGTAGGAAAGAGTTCCCGCTTGATCACTGCAAGACGGATGTTCATACAAGAAAAAAAAACTCTTTCCTCTACAACGATACCGGCAACGGTCGACGAAACCTACCAAAAAAAAAGGTACAGAAATACAGTTTCTTGTTTCACTGCCACCCGCTCTGCCACGGTTGTTTTATTAGGAATCCTTAAACCATATGAATGTGCGATGTTTTTTTTTTTTTGGAGCGATTCAACATGTTTCATTTAGCGATGCTTCTGCAACTATCAAATGACGAATGTTCTTCACACCAACGTTTTGGGCAATGTCTTTTCAGCGGTTTAACAAGAGTGGCAGAGAGCGACCAAATGATGACAGTTTTCACTTTCATGGCACCATAACTGCCCGTCGTGCTCGTTCGACCCAGCAGCAAGAAGGTTAAAATTACACTTCACACAAACACACACGGCCAAGCCAAACTCGATGACAAGTGGCACCGTTGAGCAGTTGGGCAGAAGACACAGTGCAATACAAATTGTGGGTCCTGAATGGACTTCTGCACGGGATTTGGTATGTTGTCAACAGAACATATTCTGAGTGTTATGCGATGAGTGAATAATATTAATCAAGTTTTAGCAGGAATGGAAGGGTAGGCAGGATATGTAGGTACTGCAGAAATTTCAGATATTCAAAACCGTCCTTATCACAGCATGACAATCTGCATAAACTCTGCACTCGGACAACACATTTCTTTTTTTTTCCGGACGAAGCTGGCGCCATCGTCCGGAAACGACCGGAAACATTTCATTCTGGACCTGCACAAAATAAACTCGTTTTGGCAGAAAATTACTTCCCGCCATTCCGGCACGAGACAAACACCAACGCACGGTACCGAACAAAATGGATGCGACTGCCAGAGGTAAGGGGCCCCAATTGGTCGAAAGCCGTCCCACAACCCGACAAAAGGAACAAATGCGGCACGATATAATCAATGCCATTTCATAATGCACCGACAGTGCCCGAGCCCAATGCGCATCCACTTTCCTGTGGTGTGGTATATGCACAACTTACGATCACATAACAATCACCCCAGCTCGATCGCGATTGTCCGTTAGATCATGCTTTCGCTCTCCTTTCGCCATCTCGGGACAGTGCCATCGTTCGTTGCGTTCGTTTTTTTTTTCCTGATTTTTAGAGCTAATTTTCCAACGCGTTTGTTTGATGGAGCAGCTTTTGGACAACACATTATGACGTTGGACATATAACATAAAACATTATATGAACGATGAGAAGAAGTCATTTGCGCGCTGAAGGAAACTTAAGCATGAAGTTATCCATCATACGAAATAACCTCGAGTGCTATCTTTTTCTGGTTGCGAATTTAGGATTCTCTCACGCTTAGTACAGGGTTTTTTAGGTGACAGAACAATGCAAGCGCCTATCACAACAAGCGCAGCACATAACATTTCAACGGCTTCAGAAGACATCACAATCCCAGCAGGCATACTTCCATGCAAGCACATCAGCCGTACTAGACTCCGATCCGTGGAGTATAAACTCGCTCTGGGAAGGATTTTGACAACCAAACGATGTTTGTTTTGAACCGAGGAAATATTTACTGCATTAATCGAATTAAATATACTTTATTTCAGGAAAAATACAGTCAATATTACGAACAATCATCGTTTGGCTGTGAAAATCCATCCTAGGGCAAGTTTATAGTCCTCGGATTGTACTTCACTTCTACCGTCGTACTGGTATTGTAGCAAACTGCGCTGCCATTGTGATATCATGTGCTTCCATTGAACTATGCCTGCTGGGATTGTGGTGTCTTCTGAAGCCGTTGAAATGTCATGTGCTGCGCTTGTTGTTATAGACACTGGCGTTGTTCTGTCATCTAAAAAACCCTGTAAATGTATGGGCAAATGAAATACAAGAAGAATAAAAACGACTTCATTTCGTACTCCGGATTGCAAGTGACGGCGCATACGAAGAACGCACATGAATGAAAACAAACGCGCAACACGTGGTTGCATTTCGACGATAGTTCCGGTAGGAAGCACACATATTGCACGATACTCGCTACTCTATTTCTCGCTTTCCTTCCACACAGCCACACCGAGAGCGATGCGTTCTCTAACGGGTTCTGGTTTTGTGCCTATTATGCAAACACTGATAGTGGGTTTTAGCATCAGCAACAGTTTGTGGCATTTCAATGTACGCAGCGAATATGGACCGGCAAACGAAAAGGAAGTGCAACCATCGGGGGAGCCAGCCGTCTGTTCGGGCCGCACATGTTGCTCGCGTGCATGATTACGCACGCAGCCGTACGGTGGGCCGGAGGGTGGATGCCGGTTCCGGTGTCCGGATTTCATGCGTGAACATTGGCTAAGATTGGCCACGGAGAGTGCATTGACCATTATGGCATCCTTCACCACTAGCGGAACATTAGCCGGCAGCGGGTTAGTGTGGTGGTGATTGATAGGAGGAACGGGTCAAGTTGCTCCGTTTTAATGGCATTATCTTATGGTAAGCACAATATGGTGCGAGTTGTATGCTTTCTTCCTTGGGTTGAACTGCACGGATTGGTGGCCCCAGATTGGCCGGCAGATGGTAAAATATCGCCGACGAAGACAAATTACGAACAATCATTCACCAGAGCATGTTCCATTCATGGATGCCTTTTAAAAGCAGCAAAATTCTTGGAGCATAACAGCAAAGTTGGAGTACAACAATATTTAAGTGCCAACGAAAACGAGTGAGAAGTAGCTCACATGTCGACGGGCAGGCACGAGCAGCTCCTACGCAAAAGTTGATTAAACGTTCATCAACAATTATTGAATTAAAAAGTCCAACCCGTCCCGATGATGCAACTAAAGCTCGGACCAAAACAGACAACAAATTGTTTCACGGGAGAGTGTTTGGCTAAAAAAAGGGGAAGCAAAGTAACTGTTTCCCGATTAAATCAATTTAACCATGCGGTTCTGAAGTGGCGATCTCCTCATGATCGCACACAACTGCACTCCACGGCCAGACAGACAGTAGCAGCAATCAACAGCCAGCTCCACATGCCTGACACAGCGAAATTGGAGGATTTCGCGCACTGCACGAGTTGGAAGACGGGACGACAAGTTTGCAGTCCGGTAGAACCACGCAAACATGCCCATTTTTTTGTGTTTCGCACATCAAAACGCATTCGTTTGCCATTTTTTTTGTTGTTGCGTGGAACTGAAGTTCGTTTTGAAGCATTCCGCATGAGTTCCTTTTTTGCCACAGCAAGCGTACGTGTGCGTACTCGGTGTGGTACAGTCTATCTTATCTTGTATTTATCAATGGAAGAAAGGTTTTTGAATGTTATCGGACGGAGGAATAAATCGATTTGTGAGTGTTTGTGGACAAACAAAGGTATTCACTTCAAGGAAGGGAGATAAGAAACAGTTGCATACCCCGTCCGATTGAAGGTTAGCTTTATGTTTTTTGCAATGTATAATTTATGCCTTTGTTCGAGACGCTACCAATACAACGGTAGTGATAGAAGCTATATCAGGAACGACAGGTTACTAACATCAGGTGATGATGGCGTAGAGCTTCACGCTGCCGGACTTGGCTGAGCAGTTGTTAAAGGTAATTTAAAAGGTTAAAAATAGCCAGAAACTTCTCTTCCAACACCTTTTGCCTGAAGTTTGCCTCGAAACAATAATAAGCAAATCCCATCAAGAATTCCACCAAACCCCAAATATTCGACAAAAAAAATGACAAGTTTAACACTTCCATTAGCTTGTGGAAGGTCTTGGCATGAAACCATCCATTACGGTGGAGTGGACTATCGAAAGCGAGGAAAAATGCTTTACAGAAGTCGAAATAATTGCTAGTGCTGCTAAAAAGCGCCATTTATACGGGGAAGGAATTCTACCACGAGCCCACTTTTTTTAAGGTCAGCCCGTCGATGGTGATGGCGATGGTGAAATGGAACACGGCGGACCGCAGCAAAACCGGGTGGAAGATGATTCGTTGTACTTTTCCACTTTTCAAGTTCATCACTGCTGCATCAAATCGGCAAATTCCGACCCCGGAGTCAACCACCATCCATCGGTTCCGCGATGGATGGTGAAGGGTCATACTCCGATTGATGGATGAAATGTTTTCCTCTGCCGGCACGGCAAGACCTTCAAAAACGTGTGCTCTTGCCGGGCTGTGTTTACCCGACGCGATGCTCTCCCGCCGAGTGAAACAACCATCTTTTCACGGGGCCACAGCGCTAGTGCTGCCCCTGCTGCCGCCTTTCGCTTTCGGTGCATTGCGCGCTGCAGCGTGTGGGAATGGGAGCTTTTCCGATGCATTTGTGCGCTTGGGGACGGCGACCTTCTCACGGCGTTGTTGCACAGCTTGATTTGCACGCAGCAATCTAGAAACGGGTCAGCGGGTGAACAATTCATCGTTTAATCATGAAGGTAAAAGCACAAAAACTCGACTCCGTATGACGGTGCCTCTTGCAGGGCAGTGGGTTTCAAGCAATTGAGCAAAATGCGAGCAAATAGCAATAGCGTTATGTGAAATTGTCCACCTTATGCTACAATACACTTTGTTGCGGGAGGAGGGAGGGAGGTTGAGAAAGGTATATGGCGCACAAATTGGTGCACTTGTTCCAAAAGTGCATTGTGTTGGCATACGCGCGTAGAGACAAGTGTAAGTAAATTGGATAGAATTAATCATGAGGTTGGCCATTAGCAATGTTTGCAGCTCACACATTGGGCAAATTGTCCATTTGGTGGTCTGCTTGAATTCGTTAGCTCCGGGAGCGACTGTCCACGATGATACTATTTGTGTTCATTTTTATTCATTTTCACATAAAAAATGTATTCATTGCGAAATGCACTTGCTAATCTTCCTTATCGCTGTGTATGGAAAGATATTCGCGAAGTTTTTGATCGCATAATCCACGCTGCATAATTGTTACATTTATTGAACGAAGTCAGCTGTGGTTCAGGATATAACATTTATAGAGCACAATTAAATACAAGGAATATTATGGATTGGGAACGTATTGAACACACAATAATTCAAGCATCTGTTTTTAGAATCACAACATATAAATATCGAATGTAAGTAAATCTATTAGATAAATCTGTTTTCCTTGCATTATCTTAGGACAGCCCACTTTGTTTAATCGAAAACTCATCCCTCCCGAAGACGAACAAAACAAATATTGTTGCCAGCGGTTACTATGGTGACAAAAACTGCAAAACTACACATTCGGTGCATAAATCTGACCCATTGTTACCATGGTGCTGAATGTTTGTGAAAGGTGTTCATTTCCGAAGAACTCCAAGACCGACCACATGTCCATCCGGTGCAAGGAAGGTGTACACTTTGACAGCATTTATGTTTTATTTCCAACCGAGCATTTTGCCAGTAGCATCAATATGCTGGCAACATTCCACTCGAATGTATGATTCATGCCAATCACCGCGAACGAGTGACTACTGCTTCGTACGTGAGTTGCACAAGCGCAGAAAAGAAAGTTAATAATGACTCACGTAGGTCACGAGGAAAAGAAAGGGAAGGCATCGATGTTGATGATGATTAATTTTTGTGTGTCTTTGTCGGAAATGAACGAAAGTCGAGAAGTTTCAACACACAACTCGCTACCCTTCGATAGGGCGATGGTTCAAAGTAACAACGATTGTACACGCCGATCGAACCGAAGAAGCAAAAGGTCACCGCAGATCACGCCAAGAAGCGAACGCGTCCGAAACCGCTAGGGCTAATCAGTCAAATGTAATGATTTGATGATAGGATTGTTTTTTTTTTGTTTACTGTGATGATTCGGTTTGTTATTTAAACATTTTTTGTTACTTCCTGTCTGTTTGTCTTCGGCTGCATGCGATATTTTACAGTGACAAATTCTTTAGCCTGAAACCGTTGATAAGGGCGATCGGATTGCCTGCATTCCGACGCAATGCTCATCGGCCGGGTAGGTGGAGATCGGCGAAAGACAAACAAATTAAAAACGCCCCATCAAACACAATTCGAGAGGAATCGTGAATGTGACGCTTCATCGGCAGACAACAATCCACCGCAGTAAGCAAGTGAACCGAGGCAGTAAGCGCTGGATGGTTCATAAAGGCAGCTAGAGGGAATGATTATGGGAGTCTGCGTGCAATCTATGTGGGAGAGAGCACACTGCTCTGTGGAATGTTGTAATAATTCAATTAAACTTGACATTTCATCGCCCCGTACATGCGACACTTTAGGGACGAGTTCCTTGGTGGCTTGTTTCATTTTGAGAGAAAAATGTGTGTACAGTGAATGGTAATAAAGTTTAGTGACATGATTCGTGCAGTTGATCTAGCATATATTAACGCCATCGTTCATCGCAAGAATTCCTACCCGAATCAGAATGTGGTTGTAGTACTTTAACACAGAATTAATTTCAGACATAAACGAGTGGAATTCCTGTTGGGAAATGATCAATTCTAAGGCATCTTTCTGCTATGTACATTTATTTCCTGAAGAACAACCACATCTATCATGCGCATATAAATAATTATTAATAACTTAAAACATTTCCGTTAAAGTGTCTTGTTGACATAAAAAAAAACTATTAATGAAACACAAGCAATTCCAGGTTCCAAGAAATGGCAACGAAAACCTTGAAAAAGCAACGAAACATACCGACAAACAACACCCAAAAACGACCACACCAGAAATCAAAAACATAAGAAAACTTTGAACAAAACCCGCCTGCAACCAGCTGGAAGATCCCGGTTCCCAGCCGAAGGGATTTAAACATTTAAAGTCGAGAGAAAATAACACATAAAAATGGAAAAAAAGGGCACACTAGGTGGGAAAAGAAGGACCTCGACTGCAATTATTCGGTCCTTTCCCATGCGCTTTTGTCTTCGGCCTCATGGAAAAGGACGAGCGGGAAAAGGCAGACAGGAAAGGAAGAAAAGAAGGAGAAAATTAGAATTTTTCTTCAAAACATTCTCATCAATTTCCCACGGAACTTTAGCTATATAAATTGACGGTATTTTTGTCCTCCAGAACAAGTCGCAAAAGACGCTCAAAGAGATTCTGGTCAAAATTTATTTTTAAAACATTTAGCTATATTCCCTCACTGCAGCGTAACATACGCATGCATTGTCTTTGTTTACAAACAAAAGCGTTCCACGGACCGGATGAGGTTCCCGATTTGTCGAAGGAATTTACTATCGCCAGTGGGACAGTGGGTGAAAAACAGAACCGTGTACCATCGTACACGATACAGAGTCACAACCCCTTCGCGCATCCCCTGTTGTGTTCTTGGGCAAATACAGTGAGAGAAAAAAAACCTGTTCTACGTGATGGCACTTGAACCGCCGCCTGCTTCGTCGATTGTGCTGCTTGGTGGTTGTGAAGTCGATCGCGCACACGCACATAGCAACGCGATCCGGCGGCAGTGGTTGCTGTTTGTGCGCGCTACCTTTGGATGGGTGTTAGAAGGTAGTAGGGCGGGGTATCTTTGATTTGCGCTGCTTGCAAAAGCAATTTAAAAAAAACACGCGCGGTGTGTTGGAAGCGCACACACGTAGGTATTGCACCTTCTGGGCTATTAATTGTGCAGGTACAATGGACGGGTCAGATGGATGGATGCTGATCCGTCCAGCAATCAGTACATTACGTAAACGTTCATCCAGCGGAAAGGTACCAAATGGGTGGAAGCATAAAAACGACAACCTGATGAACACCAACACCATCCACTCATCCCATCGCTCGGGGGATAAACGCAATTGCGATGGCAACAATTAGCGAACCAGGGCCTACTACCACTACCACTTACCGAGAGTTCGCTGAAGAAACATGAAATCATCAGCACGCGACTGTGAGTAAGGCGAGTTTCTTCCAATCGTGCGCTCGAGAACGTTCGAACTAAAGATCAATCCGATCAAAGGCTATCGATCGATTATTTGTTTGATTCGTTTCATCTCCACAACATCGATGAACTGGTCTTCCTTTTTCATAAACGTTTCTTTACAATTTAAGATCGAGATATTAAGGTAAATTGCACACGGCTCAACTAGCCAAGGAATGTGCGGGTTTATTTATCGTCTTTTGTTCCACGTTTACTCGGTGCTTTATTAAACGTTTTCTCCCTTTGCCTTTCGGCGGCTTTCGATTTGGATGTTTATGTTTTGTGTTTCCACTTTAAATCAAATGTACGCCAAATTGGCTTTGCAGAATATTTCCACCACAGTCGATTCTTTCCGGTCATTATTCAGTGCTTGCCTGCGTTGCTTGTTGCAACGATTTTGTTTATTATTCAATGCCATCGCCCTTTCGCGACCCTTTCCCCACTGGGACTTGACTGTACACAAGTGGGTGTGTTTATGTTTGCATTTCTCATATTGTTGTAGCATACAACCGGGGAAGCAAACTGAAACCATCAAGTTATGGTTTTTTTTAACCCGCCCTTTTTATTTTAGTTTATCGCGGAATTTTATATCGGAAACACTCAAGAGTGATTGTACTTACCGACAGCGAGAAATGGGGACGTAACTCGACTCCAGACCGTCATTATGGACAGTGACTGTGTTTCTGGTTAGTAACCCCGCCGGGAGGGGTAAAATACCTTTTTTCTATATTACTTTCTCAATCTTCAGTTGTCACTAGTCACTCGGCACACTTTGGAATGCGCATCTCGCACTCATTTGCGTATTTTCATTTCAGCTAAATGCGCTTTTCACTTTATTGCACTTTAATTTCCTTATATTTTTCCTTAAATAACTTTCCTCATTCTATGCAAACCATTCGGCGCATAATTCCGTTGAATGCAACTCGCATACATATGCACATACTCACAAATACACATGCACACCCACACCTACACAATTTTTAATCACACCATTGCACGAAACAACCGCACAACTGTAGCACAGTAGTTGGATAGTGTAGTACAGACTTCGTACATCACTGCACGCACATTAGTTTATCCACTCGTGGACCGTAAAATGCAGAAGAAAAAAACAACCGGGCCTCCCGCAGCATAGATCTGGGGGAGGAATTTACGGACACCGAAAACACACGCCCGCTCGCTACGAACTGACAACTGCTATTGACGTTGGATTTTCGTTTCCTTCGGCTTGGAAACGCGTTTGACAGCACACGGAAGCTACCCAACCAACAAAACAGCATCTCACGCTGTGAGCGATTCTGAGCTACCTTCTCATGCTCATGTTTTCATAGTGAAAAATATAAAATTAAAATTTAATTCATGTTTTACAGCATTACCCATCGTTTGAAATTTAATGCGCAAGCTCTTGTGCTTCTGTTTACTTGTAGGAATAATTTATAAATCTCAAATATTGGAAATTCATGAAATAGTTTTTTTTTCCTCATTTCCAGGAGAGATCTCACGAGCGCTCAAGCTCCCTGGGCAATCGTCCAATTTGTCGCCAGGGAATCTGGCTGTATCGTGGTTGTCAAAATTATTGTTGCAAATGCACGCATCCTTTGGAAGACGATAGGAAAATTCAGAGAAAAACACCCGAGTTATAACTCAAGTATTTCTTCTACGTACAATTTGAGGTGTATCCCAATAATTATAGTGCTTCAGGTGGTGGAAAGTGTGAAATATACTCACGGAAAATCATACGATAACTTGTTTGCGGTGTAAACATGTCCGATGGTCAGGAAACGGTGCCGGAAGGATGGGAAAAGCGTACCAGCCGTTCCACAGGTTTGGAAACCGAATGAAATACAATGTACAAACCAACTTTACCACGCATTCTTTCGTTGCAGGGATGACTTATTATCTTAATGTGTACACCAAAGAATCCCAGTGGAATCCACCTACGGCACCCGCGGAACCGGCTAACACTAACGTAAGCGTGCGTGATCGCGATGTGTTGAAAAACTTGTTCTAATCCATCCGATTTCATCCTCATCAACTTCAGGAACCACATGAGGTGCAGTGTGCACATCTGCTCGTAAAACATAACAAATCCCGCAGGCCAAGCTCGTGGCGAGAGGAAAACATCACGCGCAGCAAGGATGAAGCGCTGGAAATTCTCGAATCGTACCGCAAAAAAATTCAATCCAACGAAACGACGCTACAGGAGCTCGCACAGCGATACTCGGACTGCAGCTCGGCCAAACGCGGTGGCGACTTGGGCATGTTTAAGCGTGGCATGATGCAGAAACCGTTCGAGGATGCTGCGTTCGCGCTGAAGGTGGGCGATATGTCCGATATTGTCGATACGGATTCGGGAGTTCATTTGATTCTTCGGTTAAAATAGACAGCACATCTGGTACTGACTTTGTTTCGCGGGCACGACCAGCTCGGAAAGATTGAAAGGTCACAAAGCAAAAAACAAAACACAAGCGGTTTTCTTTTCATTTCATATCCATTTATATTTGTGTTCACTTTTCTGTTTGTATAATGCACACCTAGCGGTGCACTATGTATTCACCCACACTACAGCTTTAGTTTCTCCGCCAGCAGTTTAGCGCCTGTATGTTTCTGTGCTTTTAGTTCCATCTTGAGCGGTACAAGCTTTTTCCGCAACATTTGCTGCACTTCTTCGGTAGAATTTTCAAACGCTAGCAACAGTAAAAACGAAGCCCGATTTTGGGTAATCCACGCTGCCGTTTGCTCTACGGTCAGTTCCTCTACGATCGCGAACCCAAACTGTGAAACATCTTCATCGCCAAGCTGTCGTTTCTCCTGATCTTGCTTGATCATTTTCTTCAGCGCAATGTGTAGGCCGGCGTGCTCGATGCCGCTTATCAACGGATTGGTGGCCAGTTGTTTTTCACGATTTGCTGCCTGTGAAGCAAAACATAAACAAACAGCAATAGGTAAATGTAACAACATGCCATACGGTCCGGTACGACACAGGTTTTTACACTATCGTGTCAGAAAAGCAATAAAATCTACCCGAAACTTACTTTCTCCTCCTCAAATGGGCTCTTTTTGATTTTCTTGATCTTTCGTTCTGTTCCCGTCGTAGTAGGCTTCACGTTTTCTTTTGGCTTTTTGTCCGTCTCTAGCGAAAGAATCGACCCATCGAGATTGATTTCGTTCTCGTGCACCTTCCATTCGGGATCGCAAACCACCTTCGCCAGGGCACGATGTAGACGGGCCAATTCCTCTCCTTGGACTGCAAGAAAACAGGTCGCATTTTATTAAAGAAGACTTGGTGCATATTGCTCGTTCAAATCAACTTACAGTTTTTTAGTATGGCTGAAGTCAAAAGGGCTGTGTGGCCACCACGCAACCAAAAGCTGGGATTATTTTCCAGTTGCGTGCAGAAGCTTTCCCTCGCAGCAGCCAAAACCTCTTTGCGACGTATTTCCTTATCCTTCTTGCTGTGCTCTAGGTATCCGTTTAACAGCTCGATCTGGGTCGGGTGTAGCAAATCTTTGTCCTCGGGTGAGAAAATCCATGCGACCACCTTGCGGCCCCATTCACCACTGCCAACGATCGTTTCTATCTGCTCCATTATGGGGTTGATCACCTGTTTGCCTAGCGTAACCGTATCGTCGTAACAGTTCAGTATGCACATCACCAATCGGTGGCCGTGCTCGTGTATGGACAATTTTTCGATGTAGGGTTTCATGGCCTTGAGGGCAGCTCGACGATCTTTCACGACCGAGTGCATGAAGCAGTGGATTGCCGCCCCAGTACCGTCTCGTGTGCTTGAAATGGACGCCAACAATGGCAGATACAGTTCAATCACTTCCGAGCGTTCCGTGGTGTCTGCTTCTTCCAAGAATTCCGCCAGCAACGCGTGAAGCAAACTGTTGTCCGTAAGCTTCTTGTTTGCCGCTTGCAGTAAATGTGCTTTCACGGTGCTCAGCACACTCGTCTTCATGTACGCGTTCGTTTTCCAGCAGTCCTTCATCGTGTGCACGGTGCGATCCTTGTCCAGCTTGAACAGCTCGGAGTAGAACGTTTGACGCATGAACCTGCGCTGTTCGTTCGTTGCGTACTCATTGTACGCGGTGTCTACGATCGCGCTGGAAAACGTGTGATTAACCAGGTTAAGAACATCCTTTATGATAGCATTCACGACACGGGCCCACAGTTGCTTCGAACCGTTCTTAAACAAGCTGGTAACACAATGATGACCATACTTTGACGTGGCCAGATCGACCAGGGTTGGCATAAGGCTGGCGGCGATCTGATCCCGTATCTCTTCCGATGCATTCTTGATCATGCATTGGATCACGCGAGCCGTATCGTGCGAGGTGGCTATCTTCGCGTACGCATTCTGTTTGCCAAGCAGTTCGTGCAGTGTTTGTACCAGTTCTTCTTTGCCTTCGGTGTTCTTCCGTTTCAACTTTTCGTAGATTTTCTTCGCACTAATGCTAAGCTCGTACAAATCCTTCGATTTGTTCTGACGACGCTGCTGCCGCAGCTCCTTCTGCTTCGCTTTCAACCCATTCCAGTACTCTTTTTTCGATTCTGCCGTATTTGCAACGAACGGTTTCTTTTCAACCTTCTCGACCGGCTTTCCAGCGATGTTGGTTTTCTTCTGGAATTTCGCGGTAGGTTTGCCAATGCTCGATTTTACCACACCATCCTTTTTCAGGGTTTTCACTTTCGGTTTGTCGACCGGTTTGGTGGTGAGGGCTTTCTTCAGCTTCTTTACCGGTTTGTCCGACTCGGACGTGGACACTGCGCGTTTTTTTGTTTGAATCATTGTAGTACTTTGCGTTTAACAGAGTTTAATCTATAATTTCCCAAAAAATGCGGTTTCTAGCGGCTACAATCAACAAAAACACGTTTTCTTGTGTGCCACGGTACGATGACAGCTCGTTGACAGATACCATGCCGAACGGTCAGCTTTAGACGAGCGTTTTAGATCAGTTTCGGAACACAGGGAAATGTTCGAAAAGCATTGTTTTGTGGCACATTTCGTTCACAAATTTGAAGAACAATTATATAACATCACAAGTAATCAATAATCACCATTAATCAATGAGGGTATAATTCTCTGATCTCAGTCCATTAATTTTCCCGAGCTCCACTGTCAAACTTCAAAATGGAGCAACCTCCCGGTCGAAACAAACGTCACCATTGCTGTTGCGGAAAGGTAGTCCCCCTCTCCGTCTTCCACTCAAACGCTCGTTAGCGATGTCCACAAACAACAAAAAAGGAAGGGTGAAGGAAAATTGAACGGGCAACGCAAAATTCCAGCCAAGCATATTACCTCCGAACTTGTCGTGCGTGTCACACCAGTGATCTCTCGCGCAAACTAGCACGCAGCGTTGGTCGAAATCCGCAAATCGTTGCGAGAAAGTGTGAAATTACGAAGAATAGCAGCTAAACAACTGGTGGAGCATTCAGAAGCAAAAGAGAAACCATCGCGGTATTTGAAACAAAGCAAATTGCGATCGGGTCTTCTAGTGCAGTAATAGCAGAACAGCATCCGAACGCGAGCTTGTTCGCCTGATAGTTGAGTGAATGGAAGGTTTTGAAAACGTTCGACAAAGTGGAGTAGGCGATGCAGTGGAGTTGCGTTGACATTTAGCACAGTAAACAACGGCGGGTGGTTCGACCTACGCAGAGAGGGTTGAAAGAAAAAAACGGAGAAGCATTTGCACTCCTTCCAACTCCTCTACACCAATTTCCTCAAAGCAAACAATTTAGCCAAGTGAAGCAATTTGTGCATCTTTTTTGGAAAATTTTGGTCCATTTTTGAGCGGATGGTGAGCTAGTGAAATAATCGTATGATGGCAAGCGAATAATAATCCAGGTCAACTGGTGAGAATGGTGTACGCAAAGGGTGAAACATAGTGCATTTGGTTTTTATTGTGTTCCGTGTGTGTGTGGAATCGAAGCGGGAGCCAAGAGATCCCCATTTCTGTTGAGCATTGAAGTGCAGAATCTACGATTCGGCTGTCCCTCTGTTCCTTTTTGTCATTCTCCGGCCTGTCCCATCTGTGGAAACAGCCGCAGCATCAGCAGCAGTGGTGCAATGAAATGTGATATCGTGCAGCACGAGTGGATGAATCGTGTCGTGCATCATCTTTGCTTCTTCTGCTGTGATAAACGGTGATCGTACGTGTGTGATAAGCGTGCAGTGTGTAGTAGACCGGGCAGTCCCGTGATGGAACCGAGCCCTGGCAGCAGTAGTTCTACCGTGCCCGGAGGTGGTGGAACGGGGCTAGCGGTGGGTAGTAGTGCTGGCAGTAGCGGAGCTGTTGGGGGCAGTGTGGTAACGCGACCCCCCATTACAGCACTGTTTCGCGAAATTCACAAAAACAGCTGGCTCCGGCGGTTGAACAACGACAGCAGGCGACCGTCCGTACTGACCAAGGTATGTAACCGTGGCGGACAGCAACATAAGGAAGAAGGAGGGGGCGGGGGGTGAAATGGAGGAGAAGTTACCAGTTCCTTGGAGCTTTGGGCTGGGTGGAGGAGGTTTTTGTTTTAGTTTAAGATAGTAATCCATACCGTGCACCGCGTTGTCGTCATTGGTTGTTGAGTTGGGTTGTTATCTATTCGCCCGGTGTTCATTGAATAAGTTTTCATAACACACCGTCACAAATGATGGCATGCTTGGATAATACCAACCAGAGCTTGTTATAAAATAAACATTACTTTGTACGTCACTGTGCTGCGGTTACTTTGATGCGGATCGGTGCGTAAATATTTACAAAGTGTATCATATTTTTGGAGAAATCATTTTCAGTAGAGATCACCATCTCATTGCTTGGAATTTGAATAAAACCTTTTTTGTTGTGAAGAGTAATGATATTCACGAACAGTGTTTTAAAAGCCCAGAGTCAAAGTAAATATTGTGCCATTTATCTCGCTTTTACGTTTGGTAATTGCTGATTAACATTTACATCTGAAACTTCACACCTTAACTTGTATTATAATGATAGTTTAATAAGTTGAAACATCAAACAGTCCTGTCCAAAATTAACCTCGAAGAACTTCTCTCTGAGGACTTTTGTGTTATTTATTTTCATATTTTTTGGACGCCTTTTTGTCCGTTTGTCCTATTTGACCCAAGTGAGTACAGAGTATTTCAAAGAGCAGTCTGGCGATTGTGTACCAAATTGATGCTTTCATGATGTGACTGGTAAACTTATTCATTATGGTAGTCATGAAGCATTACAACCGATCATGCGATCATCATTCGATCATGACCTACCGAAAAAGTCCTCCACCTGAACGCCATCGACAGGGAATCTCTTTCCTCAGTCCTTGTTAACCGGGGATACAACAAACGCCTTCGAGCCTATTCAGTCAAGGTTTGCTGCTCCTTCACATTCCTGATCGATGGATGGCAGAAGTGAGGTCATCGTATAGTTGGGACCACAAATCCTTATAAACATCTTCGCATGACTCGCAGAGATTCGTCATATGTGGACAGCTTTGTAAGATTGTACGATCAGTCAGCTTATTTGTAATTATACTTTTAATGAAAATCGTTTTAAATAATAACGACTTTGTCATACAATATAACCTGATAAGCAATGTTTTATTACACTGATGTTGAAAAAATAAGCCATCGAGACTTTCTGTATGTTTAGACGATAGTTCAAATAGCATTGAGAGAAAATACTACTTAGGATTTTTGTAACTGATTCATCAGCAGTATAAGCTGAATGTAAATCATCCATCATAACTCATAACATAACTTCTTTACTAGCTGATGTGTGAAGCTGATTTGTGGATATGTAATAACTTGCTATCAAACAATAAGATTGGAAATGGACATTTTGTAGCTGTTGGGGTAATTATGACCTTTGTGAGAATTTTGTGATGAATCTCTCTTACACTGCAGCAATCTGAGTCTGATTTCCTTTCGCACTTCATTAGTACGCTTATCAAATGTTTAGTTTTAGCCCTGGTACTGTTACTTCTGTATTGCATATAACACACCAACAAGATAACAATGTAAGAATTAATTCAATGCCCTGCAATTTTAAGTACAAGTATATGTAAGTAAAATGTCCACATATACTCTTGTGCCATGTAGCAAAAGTGGAAAAAAGAATAGAGCAATACACGCACAAAAGACTGTTCGTCATCACTCGGCCTGTCTGTCCGCCACCGTCAGTCATTGTTGTGGATGAGGCACAACAACAACAAGAAAAAAAACCTCTCTGGGGTCCTCCTACCAAACGAAAGGGAGAGATTTTAGACCGCGCGGGGGAAAAAAATCTCCGATCCACACAGGGATTTGTCATTCAGCATTCCAACACACACACCGAGGGTTTCCGCTTACCTTCCTATCCCAGCTTGAAAACATTTGCGCCATTTGTCCACCGGAGTCACGCATAATTCCGCGCATATCACGTTTGTAGGTCGCTTCACTTGGTAGTGGTGGCCGATTGTTGCCGATTGTGTGTTGTACCGCACGGAGGACGCTTGCGTTCGTTTTTGTTTTCTTCTGTCTCCCTATTGTCTTCTGTACACCCTACACCCTTTTCCGGGGACTATGTGAGAAAGTGGTGGCATTGTGAGCAGTGGAATTGTTGTCAAAGTACGGTTGGCAGCTGGTTGGTGGGATCGAAATGCGATCACCTTTCCGTTTTCCACCCCGAACTCGGTTGAGATCCCTGTTTGGAGTTTGCGAGCTAGTTTGTAGGCTGTCACCTTGAGCTCATCATCATTACGATTGTGATCTGCGTTGGAAGATGTTTTTTTGGCAAAGTATTTAGTGCATAAAATAACGTTTACTTTTCCGAAAAAATAAATGGAACTGATCGTGATCTGCTACTTAGACATGTAAAGAATTCAGCTCCTATAGACACCTAGATCTCTTGATCGTGATCGTGAGACACATTAGAGTATTATTTACATTTTCCCACACACACGCCGATTGTGTGTGCGTTTGGTGAGATTTGTCGATTTGTGGACCAACACCACACTGTCATGTTTAGCCCTTTTTACGCACAAAACAATTTTTGGTTCTCCCCACACAAACCTCCATTGCAGTGGACAGATAGTTGTCTTTTGTTTTCGAAACACCATACAGTACACCATGTAATGTGGCCTTCTGTTGTTTTCCAACTACTGTTTTGCATCTGTAGCCCTGCAGAATGCTGCAGAAGGACGACACGGCCCTCCGTCGTTTTAAACCGACCCTCACAGGGGGGTGGCGGGATTCAACCGATTTCCCCATTCCATAGGTCATTGATGGGAATTCTGTTTTGTTTCGCCAGCGCCAGACAAAGGGGCACCATTTTTTGAGCAATAATTTATTACCTTTCCGGTTCCGGTGCCCTAACTATATTTAATATTTACCCCCCTCGTCGCCGCCCCGTTTTGCCAGTCTGACATGGGCGTCGGATCAATTGTGTCAAGTGTCTAACAGGGAAGCAACAAAAACGAACACCGACATACACCACTCACACATCAATCGATCGTTTACTGGGATGATTTCGGTGGATTGAGTACGCAGGGTAAATGTGCAATTATACCATTTTCGATTGATGTGTTATGCACGTGGCCCGCCACGCTTAACCCGTTTGCTGTTCCTTGTCCCGAAGCGAACGAATATCGTGCCTGGTGTTTAAAAGTTTGTCCCGACACAAATTTATTACGGCAATCGGTTGGAACGGAATGGAATTGAATGGTTTCGTGTGAGCTTCAAAATGTCAGCAAGTCATCAATGGAGAAGAACGAAACACGATGTATCGATGGTGGTGGGTCGGGAAATGGTCTGGAAATGTACATTGAATCACAATTGGATATAACATTTTTTGGTGGTAGAATAAAAATTTATAGGACAGAATAGCTCGCGATGCTTCGTTTTGGGGCCAACTTCTAATCGTGTCGTTCGTTGACATTCGGGTCTAATGCAGCGTAGATTGTGGATTCGGACTGGAACTTTTAGTAAACCATCGGTCCGATCATTTGGCTATGTGAGACCCCTGTAGTAGCATTAGGTCGTTTGGCAGTGGGTAGAATAAATGTTTTGCTCATATTTATTGACAAATCTTTCATGGAGACTATTTGGGGGTATAAAAAATATTGAGAAATTAAATACGACAATTAATTTGGAAACAGGTTTAATAAGATTATTGTATAAATATTACTTTAAAGAACTAACGTCATTTTAAATATTACTTCAAAGGCATAATTATTATCCTCTGATTGATTCACTACTTTAATTATTACAAACTTGGCCAGTTTAGTCTTGCAACAAAAACATTAATTTAATACTTTTTTAAGTGATCTTTCCAATGAGCAGAGTCCACTATGAGCGCAAATCCGCCTTTACCAAATCCTACATACAATTAACTATTTTAATAATAGAGTAACATGCATGCCTCTGTCTAAGCCCTTAAGTAAACATGCTCAAACCGGCTAGTTTCGGTATGTCTAGTTTTTGTTTTTTTTTTATTCCTCCAACTCAATCGAATGACTTTCTGACGGGTTCGACACGCGGCTCCATGCGGCTCCGGTTTATGCTTCGTTTTTACTTTACCGGACCAAAGGAACCTTAATCGTACGATTGTTGACGATGGTTCGTACACCACGAAACGTTGTTCCCACACATAAACCCGGTTTCGTGAGCTGTGTTGCTCCGTATAGGCATGGAAGGCAGGCATGGTGGTGGGATGTTTTTTGGTAGTTGCCTCCATGGAACCGGTGCGATAGTGGGTATAAAGTTTTATTAAAGTCGTTCGTCTTACTAGATAGAGACAATGGTTGCATGTGTTGATTTTCAGTCAAGGTTAAGCGCGGAATCGGATTAAGGAAAGCGACAGTGCTGCTGTTGATCTCAAACATGAAGAAGAAGTGAAACATCTAACACGAATACGATTCAATACGCAACCAGACACGCCGCTTGATGATAAGATTCGCGCTAGTGGATCGTGCCACCGTGCTGCGGGACGATGATGATGATTGTTTGATGGGTTTAGGTCCTTACTGCCGGTTCCGGCTGGTTAAAACAGTAATGCTTTAATCACTCGCAGTTAGTGATACCAATTTACGACACGTTTTTCGTTGCCGTGAGCGATGTGCGTGTTGTGGAGCTAGCCTAGAAGTTGGCCATATTAAGCTTAATAAATGTCTGCTTCCATATCAATCAGTTTTCCCGCTGATTGGACAAAGTTTTCATTTCAGCATGAAATGGAACTCAATCCTGCTGTAATCAATAGTCAAATTACCATAGTGAGGAAGCTATTGAGCAGTATAACCTTCCGCAATCAGACATATTGTTGGCGGATTATTATTTATGGTGTAAGATGAACGGCCCGGACTTTCCTCCGTTAATAACAAATATGGTTTAGTGTTGTTATTCTGATTCACCTATTCTTGTTTTCACCACATTATCCATTCTGTTTTGTTTGAGAATATACCAAAATTGTAATAAACAGTTTTCTTAATAACTTCAGTTTGTTTCAATTCGGAAGAATTATATATATATATATATATTTTTTTATAAAACTATTTTGTATATTTTCTACTAAATCTAAATAATATTGAATTCTAGCATCTAGTACTTCCATGAATTCGTTCAAAAGGCTTTTTTCTAAGATAGAAGAACCGGGCGGGGGGAATCTTCCCTCTGGCGTGTGGTTAGCACATGCTTTAGCTTTACATTATGGGATTGGGCAAGACTTAGCGTACGTCCACAACGACCAAAGCTGCTGTTATGTGGCTTTAGACACAACACAATTCCGCCCGATGCTTTGCGTACATCCATCAAACTAACTGTATTGTGATTGACAAACGTTCATCGCAACTGTCACAAGCTTAAGACCCCATAAGAATCGGGCACACTCCGACCACACAACCTTGAGTGCAGTGCCGCGGAACATTGCATACCACGAAGGTTTGGTTAATACGAATGGAAACTATATCGAAACAGTGGTGCTGCTATGTTTTATGTTTCGCTCGGTCGGCGCTTGGTCCTGGAGCTTGCAAATCGTCCAAAAATCGTGGCTTGGAAAATAATATTTAAACGCGCGTCTTTGTCTTTCTCCGCCATTGCCTTGGGTTGTCGCGAAGGCTGCGGCCGGTTCGTTCCCTTAATTTGTTATTATTCAACAAAAGCGGATATGGCATTGGACACGGTTTCTTCACCAGATTCCGCCCAGTGCAGCCGGGCAAGGGCTGCGTGAAGCTAATGAAACAAATTACCATCGCGCGCAACTGAAACAGTCAGGCGTGGAAACAAAGCGCAATTTCCCAAAATAAAAGTAAAAAAGAGGCTATGTATACACACCCAAAATGCCGCCGCAATGGAATCGGAGTGCGGTAGCGTGAAGAAAGCATTTAAACATATCAAAAATGTTGATCTCTTTGCATGCGAGTCGAGCGTAACGGACACACGGAGTGTGGAGTGGAGGAACCGTGGGTTAATGCAAATGCAATTGGCTGTATGCGCTTGGCGTGTTTGGCAATTGGAAGGTGTGAAGTGTGTGTGTGTGTTTGTCCACAGTTTGTTGCTTTCGTCTCAATTTTCAGGCCCTGCGCGGTAGACAACGCGAAGAAGCGTTAATGGCACTCGCGTAAGTGAGTGAAAATATAATTCAATCGGCAACGACGATTGAAATAGATCATCCAAACATTTGTGTTTAATTGGGCTGCGGTGTGAATCAAAAGGCCGTTGCATCCAGCATCACGTAACTCCAAAAACAAAAAAACTCTAATGCACCACCGGGTCCATTATCAATTGCTATCAAGCAATGTTGCGCCGACCGTTGAGACACACTTTCGCGATCCGCTGGTATTGCGAAGGGGTGTATCGAACGTTGATCGTGCGACCATATCGAACAGGTGTGCAAGGTTGCACACGAGCGAGATGCTCTTTCACCTGGTGCCAGAAACTCTGTCGGCATTGCAACGAGCATCGAACAAAACAAAAAAAGGTCCATCGGTCACCGTCTCCAGATGGCGTAGAAAGCAACTGTTTAATGCTTACCATCTGCTCGATCGGTGTGTTTTTTTTTTTAAGAATAGAAAACAACAACAAAAAAACCCCAAAGCTAGTCGGGATGTTGGGTTGCGATCGCCATCCCAAAACCAACGGTACGTGCACGGAAACACCGCGACGGATTGTCCTAAACGGATCGCAATTAGAGCGTGGTGTAATAAAATGTACCGGACTTCGCAGGGCCAGAACCAAGCAGGGCATTGCACAGTCACGGGTTAAATATTTAGAAACACGCTTCGTAACTTGGGTTTAGAAGAGTGTCGTTTTATGTGGCACGTGGCAAATAGTTTATGATTTACGAATTTTATACATATTTATAAGCTTTTGTTTCTGCACATACGCTTGATTTTGGTGGGTTTCATTATAATAATCTTTCTCTTAACCGTTACTGAAACCACATGAATATTAAAACTTTACTTTCTTTTTCTTTCTTGGAAGTTGTTAACAATAATTTGATAAATTTGAGCACCTATTTCCGTTCTTTTTAAAGGAAAAATGTCTCCATTTCGATTGAACTGAACTGAACGCCGAAGGAGAATCCTTCTCTTGTTGGCATGTTCGTGTTGATCTTGACAGCAAACTATCGTTTCGAATCGTTGGTCCGCTTTTGCTTGGTTGTTGTTATGTTTTTTTTAACGTTTTATTATAACTAGCTATGTCAAATGAAATAGTCGATGATTCAAATCTTGATTCAAATCTGGACTGAATCTTGGCGCTTACACGCAGAACTGACCCAAACTGACCATGGCCTAAAATGATTGAATAAATCATTTGTGCATTATGTGTACGGGAAATATGAATGATTCTTACAAAGTTAGACAAAACGTGTCTCTAATTGTTATTTTCTTTTTCCTTTTGTCTTTTAGAAACCGGATCGATATTGGGTGGTGTTTTGCGTACACGATGACTGTGAGGCATTCCTGGAGGGCTACAGTGACCCACGGCAAGCCCCATCGCACGCCCCTGAATGGGCATTATCGCTCCAAACCGTCCAGCACGTCTCGCACGCCCTCGTGTCCATAGAGCAGGAGTTTGAATTTGTGATAACACTCGGCAGCGAGGTGGCCCGCTTCAATGCCAACACCTGGGAATGTATGCAGGAATGGGTGGAATGCTTACGTTCGAAGCTGCGCGAGATGAAGCTGCTGTCGCCGAAGGAGAATTTGTACTCGCGGCTACCCGAGGTGCGCCCACCGTTGGCACCGACGCGCGATCCAACCTCTCCCCTGCCGGCAACGCCACCTGTACCGGCCGCAATCGTACCGGGCATCGAGCGTGTTCAGCCACCGTCCTTGGTACAGCAGCAGCATCACGGCCACCACTCGAACTTGGCTGGTGTAAGCGGACAGTCGGCGACCTCGCTACCATCCGGGCCATCTGGTTCGGGCATGGCAAGCGGTACGATCGTCTCTAACACCGGCACAACAAGCTCTATTTCTTCCTCATCATCATCCGCATCATCCTCGTCGTCGTCATCGTCTTCGTCGTCCTCGAACGCCTCATCCTCATCGGGAACCAGCTACTCATCAACGCTCACATCCATATCGAATTGTCCGAACGGTGAGCGTGTGAGCGCCACAGGCCCCCCGGCCATGTCCAACACGTCCACGCAGAACCTCATGAACCTGCTGTCGAACCCGCTGCAAGCAGTGAGCAGTATTAACGCACAAGCTAGTAAACCTCTGTCGGGCACCGCCACCGACAGCATATCGCTCGGATCATCCTCCTCGTTGATCTCGGAAGAAGAACCGCCAGAGGAGCAGCTTAAATGCAACATGTCCGCTTCGCCACCGCGCGATTCGCCCCCGAGTTCCAGTTTGCCGAAACCGCAAAAAATAACGCACAGGGATAGCGCGGGCCATAATGGTGTCGCCGCGCATCATAATCATCATCCGGCGGTGACACACGCATCTGGCACATCGACCACAACCTCCTCGCTGGCGACCACGTTCGTTACCAACGTGCTGGCCGATCCATCCGGAACGGCCGGACCATCGTTGAAGCGCACCATTATCGATAAAAAGCTGCTGCTCGATGTAAGGCCGAGTCCCGAACGGTCCGCCACTGACTGTGATGTTGGCAGCAGTGCCTCCAACGCCATCAATGGCCACACCAACGATGGTAAGCATGTCCATCCCACTACTTCATTGTCCACTAATTGCCTTCAATTAACGACGATGCGTCCGGTCACATACGTATCGCTGAAAGAAGCGGGTCGCCACTCCCTTTGGGAGTAGACGACAAATAATAGGACCGATGGTTACGGTATCGCTCGAAAGTTTAAAGCCCTGCCACCCCCGTGTGTGCTGGTGGGTGCGTTAGTCATCCAAACGGTGAAAGACCTATTGGACACTCCACAGAGGGTGAATCAGAAGCCGCACCATGTCTCAATTTGGTGACACATTTACCTTCGGTCAATACACGGCACCAATGCTTCTACGAAAGCATACATCGCGGACACGGGGAGTTCTCGCGAACCTCAGCTCTTGTACGGTGTACCCAAATTTCCCCATCGTGCGTGCTTGTTGAGCAATCGTACAGCACGTCGTCCCCTTCTTCGGTGGGGATTAAGCGCTGACTGACGAACCGGTTGCTAATTCATATTTTGCGGAACGATGAATTGGAGAAGAAGAATTCGTCCCAATGGATTGGAGAAGGTTGTACAATTAATTTGATTTACAAGTGAATTGTTGCGTAAACAACTTTAATTGTTCAAAGCAACCTTTTTGTTTGCTTCAAATTTGAAGAATAATGATGTACTAATTGTTGTAGACATAGCCACACGTATTAGCATACCGTACTCCGCGGTTCGTACTCTCCCGAATTTGAATCATTATCATTCTTTGTCTCGCTGTGACGTGTCAGCGATTGCTCGCGGGTTTTGCATCATAATCGGTGCATCATTAGGAACCGGTCAACAATGGGATATAAATGTTGCCTACTGATTGAACGATATCAGATGAAAACAAAACTCACTCACAAGTGGTGGAGGATGAGTGTCTGCTGATGTCACATCATTTGCCCCAACTCTAGGCCCGATTTGCTGCCCCAGGGCTGTCAATGGTAAAGTGTTGAAGGTGTTGAAGATACTTCTAAAGTCTGTCGCTCTCTCTCTCTCTCTCTGCCGCAATATGCATGGAAACGATTGTTTCTGTGCGGTGAAACGGTCATTTTTGGATAGTTTGTTCGACGCTCACGCGTAAAACCATCCCACTGCGTCACGCGTCCCCTGCAATGTCCACGGGAAAGAATCAACTTTTGCACCGGAAATGGCAATGCCCCCGTCATCGGCAGCGCTTCGGTTCTGAGACCAATCTGTGGCCACGCGGTGAGGGTAAACGGAGGCACCGGTGGCAAATATTTGCATAAATGTTTCCCGTCTCGTTGGCCGTGCAGAAGGAGACATGAAAAAATGGACATAACAACACACGAAAAAAAAAAGAAATTTAAAGTTGGCGAAACTTCCGCAAAGATGTTGAATGGACGTTTCATTCAGGAAAAGTTTTATTGTCTCAACAATGTTTGATAGATCTGCAGTAGTCATTTTTTCTTTCTCCTCCAACGACTTTAAAAATAATTTTTTAAATATTTTTTAAAATAATTTTTACTTATAATGTTAAAAGAATATAGAATTTAATATTTAATGTTACTTAAATGAAAATAATTTTAAACGTAATAAAACGATCCAATAAATGATGCAATTGCGTCAATGACTTGTGTTCGTGAGCGTTTTCCGCGTCATAGTACACGGAAAAGGACTCGGATGAACCTCCGCAGAGTGAAAACAAATTTAATTTTTCATTAGCAAAATAGCCCATTTTTTATGGCCGAATGCCAAAACCGAAACGACACACAGCCTGGGCACAGAGCAAACAGAGCAAGTGGTAGAAGAGCAGACTCTCGATGGTTCTTTTTTCGTTTCTTGCTGTACCACCAGCCAGCATGGGTTAGAGCGTCCAATTCATTCCCGCAGGTCTCGTTCTTTGGGGAGTGCAATTTTTGGCTTCACCATTGCTGGACACACCAGATTGAATACCGCTCGGTATGTGGCGAGAGTGTGTTGCTGTTCGCATCTCTAACTCAGAGTGGGAGACGCCCAAACACTGACCAAGTAACACTTCGACCTGAGGCATCTGGTTGTAGTTCGCCGGGCCTGGCCGGTGCTTTCGCTGTGCTGCTTTGCTGAATATGAAACCCATTTCGAGCGTTTCATTTCCCTTCCGGAACGGAAGCGTACTACGGACGGACGTGGGTCGGCAGGTGCTTACGTTTGGCGAAATGTATATGATGAAGCTGTTTCGATGCGACCGGCGGATGAAAAATATCAAAATCCGAGATTGTGTGAGAGGGAGAGAGAAAGAGAGAATGATAAAAGTTAATTAAATCTAGCATTTCTCATTTCCTTTCCAATTTTTGACCTTTTCCTAACCGGCGACCGTCCGCCGATTCTAAGGCCTTCCGCTCGATCGTGTGTCTAATGTAGCGTCGATATACTGCAGCGTGTTTTTAATTATGCCAACTGTACTACATCATTTCAGCGCTCTCGAACGATGAGTCGTGGTCCAGGCAGCCGCAACAGAACGGATCCTGCAGCAACGGTCGCAGTGGCACTGCAACGGTCAATGGTGGCGAATCGACAGTATCGTCACCATCGATGCTAACAAAATCTGCCGCCATCTGTATCGGGTCACCGGCATCCAGCGGTGCAAGGTAGGTAGCCGACGGTTTGTCGCAATGACACCTCGTGTTTGCGTGAGGGCACACGCTTTGGGCGTTGTTAAACCTTTTTCGTGTTACTGCGAAATCAATTGAACCGAAGGAACGGCAAAGCCGCGTCGTGATGGAAGATATGTTCAATCGAAGTAATTAAACGATCAGCGTTACTCGACCTCGTGGGATAGTAGGGCTGTTGCTTGGGTGACTCACTGTCCCTGGTAGTCTTCAAAAGGTAGAAAAGAATAGAGGAATGCAAATAGCCTCAGTGCTATTTGGCTTATCATCTACCGGGTCAGAAATGTAAATCAAAAAAATTGGCACCTGCACATGGAGATAATTTGTAAAATTTCATTCGAATTTCGAAGTACGTCAATAACGCAACTTATGTGTTCAAATAATAGTAAATTTTGAATACAGACTGAGTTCTCCGACTTCATAATTTGGGAATAGTAGAATAAACTTCAATTTGGTGCGCCCACCATTGACAAGGACATGAATATCTAGCTAGCAATTTTAAGGAAGTCATAAACCCAAAAAATTCTGTAAAAATTTCCCGAAAATTATATAAATTTTCCAAAGCGTTTTACAGCAATTTCATTTCTGTTCAACATTAATCGATGTTAAGAAACACTGGATCATGATTTGGTCGTGGGACAATCGACATTTTATCCCATTGGGCAGACACACACGCCGCTACCTAACAGAACCGAACCCAGAGAAGGAAAATCCGCAACCGGTGGATTCAATGCAATCGTAGAAATACGAAATAAAATTAGATTTCGTTGAGTTTGCATTACCATATTGACCATGAGAGAAGAATTTCAACAACTGTAAAGAGAAGAAAGGCAGTCCAAGGTGTGTCTAGTGTTTGCACAGAATAGAGAGGAAGTGCAGTAAGGTGTGTCCAGTGTTGGGAAGAGCTGGTGTGTACCAACCTTCTGTCACTACTCTGCCGAAACCCCAGTGACGGTAGGATGCAAATCTGCAACTCAGTCTCCACTTATTTGCACATGTATTTAAATGGTGAAGGCAAGCGTTATATGTGGAGGAACCTGCACAGTTCAAACGCAACTGTCCGGGTGGGTGAATCGGTATCGATAAACGTAGAACGTAGAACGTAGAGGAATTCCGTGCAGCGGTCGCCATGTGCCGATGAATATTGAACCGGTTGAGAAGAAATGTTGACTGTTAATGTGTTCTAGAGTGGTTCGGGGTGTCACTATTTGCATTTCTTTCCATCCCGCAGCCATCGCACTGTCTGGTGTGTATGACGTTAAAAAAAGAGCACAGCACAGAGTCTTGGTAAATGTGACGCATCAATGTATTGTGCACAAACAATTAATCTTGCGGAAGGAACTGGTTACAATTCAATTTTATTATTAGTACACAGTATCCTCAGAATCCCAACGCAATCGGGTTTCACACAAAACTCAAACTTGAATTTACGAACATAAGCATCTCCTGCAAACCATAATTAAGATGGTGAACAAATAACGCTTTAGAAGCTCCCGCGCGTTGTCCATTTTATTCTTCCGTTTATTCCGCCGTCACCATTGTTGCTTCCTTCTTGGGGCCGTCAGTCATCACTTCGTGGGCGTTAATGGTGCTGTGGCCGTTAATTCACTATCAAGGTCAATTTATTGCTGTTCACTGCCTTCACTCGGTTGCTGTGAAACCGAAGGTATATCGCCGGTCCCTTGAGTTCCTGCTGGCCGCGTCCCCGTGTTCCGAATGATGGTTTCATCGTTGGGAAGTGTATTAATTATCCGAGCGACGACGGTTCCGTTCCGTCGTAGCGTTTTGGCCGGTAGTTAACGTCGCTGGAAACGATCGTCGACATTGCTTCACCAATCGTTGTGAGACATCGATCAGATGAATTCCACCGGCAGTTTGGGTGCGTATTTCGAGTGCCTTTTCACGCACGCGAAAGTTAGCGTACAGTTTGGCAAATTTACGCTCCAGGTAGCGTTCGATTTCCGTTCGGTCGATGAATACGTTCGGCTGGGCGACACGTTCTGATGTTTGCTCGCTAATCGTTTGACATTCGACCGTGCACGTAGAACGAGAATCTTGTTTCTGGGAAACTTTCGTTCGGATGCCTTCCAGCACGATCGTTAACCATTGGCGATCATCAGGGTGTAGGTTTTCCGGAGGTGTCGGTAGAACCATGTCGGGGTTTTCGATAATTTCCGGAACTCGGAGCTGTAAGGCAGAGCGAAGGGCATTCTGAAGCTGAACAGGATAATGCAAATCCGTCGGGGCAGACACACAGCTTCGTTGTGCTGGCGAATCAACCTGAAGTGAGCAGATATCTTCGTCCGTACGTTCGTTAAGCGTTTCGAACTGCTTGACCAGATGCTGCAAAGGTTCGAATGGGCCATCGCCCACAATCTCGGGATCGTTCTGCAGCAGCACCTCGAGAGGTTCGTTGAGCAGGTGCGGGAAAATGAAGGGATGCGTTAGATTGTCTTCGAGGAGTTGCTGCAGCAGTAGTCTAGCACAACGATTTCGCAGAGGTTTCTCATCTGGTGGCGTGTTGTTGAACCGTTCAATCCACTGAGCAGTTTTCTTGATGTCGATGGGTTCTTCCAAATGGGGAATAAGATTGCGCAACACCTGCAAACAGCGAGCGTATTCTTGATCGAGCGATTGACCATAAAGATCCGTTTCTTCGTGCGCGTCCATAGTTTCACGGTAAAGAGGTAAAAAATTAACTCAATTGCTATCAAAATAAAACAAATGTACGTATTCCGAGCTGTCAAGTTCGGCTGATAAAGGTCGCTGCTTACTTCAATTGTTTGCCAATGGCAACTAGATGGGTTTCTAGATATGTGTTGGTAAGCTGCGTAGCAATTCGATACTAATGACATTTTACGTTTTCCTTCGCAGAGCGGAACCGAAACGTACCCGACGAAAAATATCTCCCGTCGCTAGTTCATCGCCCCGATCACCCACGGTAGCGAACGGAGAAGATCAGGTAGCGAACGTTACCATCATACAAGTGTCGAACAGCGCCAATGGAACGACTCCATCGCCAACAATCACCACAGCTTCTTCGCCGAAGCCCCCAGTGTCTAGATTTAACTTTCCGAAAGCAAAACCGTCGATTATCACCCCAACCTCAGTACCGTCCGGTGTGTCCACCATCATAACGGATGACCCGGGACCCGGTAACGACCATAACTATAAGAGCAACGTGCAAATCATTCCGTCCAACGTTGAGTATCCGTCGAATGGAGATCAACTCGTGCAGCCGTCTATTATCGCGTCGATAAACGAACAGCAGATCACAACGGTTACAGTGCCGAACGTTTCGCAGTCAGTGCCGATCAGCTCAACTGTGATGTCTACGCCACGAACACAACCAAGCGCACCGGCCACCGTACAGGTCGCTGTGGCAACCTCCTCTACACCGATCAAGGGACCGGAAAGTAATTTCGGCACCGTGACACAGATTGCCGTAAATTCGTCATCGGTCGCTGGTGATGGGCCGGGTGTCAGCAAACCGATCCATTGTCAACCACCAGCCACCCAACAGTCTTCATCCAATAGTCAACATTACGAGCAGGTTTTTCTAACCAGTTCCGTGCAGGTTACGTCCGGAAGTGCACCAACAGAGGCAAACTTTGAGGAGCAGGCAATAGTTTCCGTCGCACCGATCCTCTCCAAACCAGCCGGGAATAAAAGCAGCAAAGTGCTACTGCTCAGCAGGCAGTCACGCTCGTCTAGTCATTCCGATATTCCACTTCCCGGGAGGTTAGCAATAAAGGGTACCCGGACAAACGAGATTGGTGGCGGTAATGATAAGGAAAATCGTGTACAACACGATAGTATCATTGTTGGTAATGTTGCCAGCAGTGGTACGGCCTCTACATCCAAGCAAGGATCGGTTCCAACTGCGGCTGCTCCGACCCATCTGACCGGTGGTAGTCCTTCGAAACGACCGGCTGTAGATCGAAACATCTATACACCCCATCCACAACGTGCTGCTGCTCCACTGCTACAGCGAGGTCTAACGGAGCTAGTCTTAAGTACAAGACCCGCCGCTACCTCGGGGACGGATCACTCCGCAATAGGTGGACGTAGCCGAAGAGCTCCGGTCGAGCACAAAATCCGATCTGATCATTTACCACCGGAACAACGGCGTCGCAGCTCATCGACTTCCGACGCTCGGCAGGAACATTCGGCGCGTATCAATGGATCCGGTGCCAATGGTGTTGGACCCGGTCCGGGACGATTACAGTCCCCACCGCAACCATTTCGTCCTCATCATCAGCTAATGAACGTACCGGAGGGCAATCAGCAGCTAAATGGAGGAACTAACGGTGTTGGACACGGTACACCTACCGGTGGTATTGGCGGTAACCGCAAGTTGACACTACGCGAACAGCAAGTTTTCCAGCTGCGCCGTGAAATGATGCATCCGGGCGGTGTACGATTGCAGTTGCGTCGGAAGGACTGCATCAACTCCATCGGGCTGGTGGATGCGTTCGGTGCCGTCTGGGTGGCAGGATGGAAACAGAAGGAACATCCGGTGCTGTACAATGCGCTTCACATCGGCGACCAGATGATCAGTGTGGCCGGTGTTGCGATCATGTCCGCAGCCGATGCACACAAAGCTATCCGGGCAGCGCCGGGTTTGTTTGTAAGTATGGGAAAATCCAATGCCCAATGTGTGCTTTTAGAAAAGTCAAATAATAAGTCGGAGTGTTTTGTCCTTAGGTTGAACTTATCATTCGTCGCGTTCCGTTTGGGCGGGTTTACGCCATTCGACGCGAACTCGATGGACAGTGCTTGGGACTTATACGAGACGGCAACACATCTACGATCGTGGACGTTGTGCCGAACAGTTTAGCTGCACGGCATGGGTTGCCCCCGAAGGTAAGCGATCGAGTGGACACATGTGACGCACTGTTTACTGATGCTTTTCTCTGTTATTCATGTGTACGCTGTAGGCAAAATCTTGTGATGGATTATCGTTAACCTTTTGGGTGTTGACGGAAATCAACGGCAGGCCGTTAAATTTATTCTTTAAGGAAAACGAAATACGCGATCGTTTGAACGCAGTCGGGCGAGATATATCGATATTGGTACGTACGAAAGTTTGTACTTACACTTACATCTTACACTACTAAAATACGATTTACTAACGCTTATGCTGTGCTTACTTATAGGTACAACCAGCAGATCTGGTTACGAAGCTGAAGAAGCAACTCAAATCTCTACGTGGCCACAAGGATTTTATTGTGCAATAGGCAACTTCTAGCGACCAGTACATCACCGAGGATCAAAACAATAGTATTAAGCAGGGAAAGTCGTATATCGTCAGCGGTTCGCACGAGAAGAGTAAGAAACTGATTGAGCGGAATTGTAGGAAAGGGTGATTTTCTATACAAATGGCAAGGCGTAAATCATGTATCTGAAGAGACTAGCACTTTAGCAAAACCCCTACAGTGACACTTTTTCCCAATCGCAATTTAAACACTAATGTGTAATGACTGTGCGGTGTATGCTTAACACATGTTACTACTGTTTCTACTACCATAATACAACTGAATTTTTTACACCATCCAGACATCACGTAATGCTGTTGGGTGTTGTTGTTACTCTACGACCGGTATCACCATCATTAACTACTTACTATTATTCCGACTAATAAAACAGCCGTATATTATCGTAAAAGTAATCCAACATTGAATGGTGCGAAGTGGAAGCAAGTCATACTGAAATAACCTAACCAATGTGTGATGATGTAGCTCCGTACGGTGGAAGGGTGGTGCGCATAAGTACGCGAATCGCAAGCGGGAAAAGAATGTGCAAAATTTTCCTCTCCAGTAAACGATTAGTGCAAATTTTGTGAGCTAGAACTTAAACGACATTTACGTAGAAAACTACCGATGGCGGAGTGGTTTTCGTATCGAATGAGCCACACGAAGCTGCTATTATGCAATGAGTTTTCCCGGTGCGTGCAATGTAGACCAATTTAGACAAAGAGTTTTGTTTAATGTGTTTTTAATATACGATCGCATATATTAGCGAAATTCGGGACGTTCGAGTAAGCGAAATTTTACTGTTCCTAACCAAATTTATTGCTTGGTGCTCATTCGCACCGGGAACCACTCCGCAAGGTAGGACAGGATAGTAAATAATAATGATCACTGCAACAAAGGAAAGGTAAACAAAAAAGGCTGTAAAACTAGCACAACACTTTGTGTGAGTGTGTGTGTAATCTAGCTACTTTCTTCTCGTCAGTATATTCTGAAAGTCGAGATAACAAAAAATATATGGCAAGATCTGAACAGGGGTGTTGTGTACAGTTGTATCACACATAGTACCGTACCACGTAACTTTTCTTAAAAGGCTGAGAAACAAAAGGGTAAACGTTTACATATGCTTATGCGCATTTTGCGACGGTAGTTTTGATATGAAATATTAGACAAAAAGATAAAACAAAAGCAACAAAAACACATTTAACCTCATCGTTTTACGGAAGAAAGGCCATCGGTACTAGTTAAGGGATTGGAAGGCAATTTTTCTTACCCTAACCACGGAACACTAGGAATTTCTTTCATTCGGTAGGGTCTCATTCTTTAGAACATTTTTACAAAAAAAAACAAAAACAAAACAAGTGATTCTTGATATAAGATTTTAGTGATGAGTGTGTGCTCAAATAGTCGTGTTGTAGTGTTGAAATTAGCGTGTTCGGTTCGTATAAGAAAGCGTATAAATACAAAAACCGGACTAAATAATACAACAACATGTAGGGGGGTTCTGTTTTCTTCCGAAAGTAGCAAAAAATCCACTTCTAATCTCTTGCTGTTAATGTCGTTCGTTTCAAATTAAAAAGTGGAAAGAAACGATTCTTTATCATCACCGTTCGTGCTATGAAGCGTATTGCTTATGCACAGATTGTTCCAGCAACAGCACGAGACGCTGTCTGGCGCCAAATTCGGTAGTTCACATCGGTCCGGTTCAGCTCGGAGTAGATCCAGATAGGAAGCCGATTGGAAATGACCCACAGATCACCGTTGTTATCAATCTGCGGCCGTTGATTCCAGTGGAAAAAGGAGAAACATGAAGGAGATAAGTAAGTGGCTCATCTACCACACACCAAACTGTAGGCCAAAACTTTTCGTAATTAACTCACCCGTAGATCTGCAGGATAAATCATCTCTTCATTGTCCAGATGCACGATGCCATGGTTTTCCGGCGTAAATTGCCGATGTGTGTTCCAGCAACCGATCGAATTACGGTTTATTTCCGCATAGAAAAGTGTCCCCGTTTTGCGGTCGTACGCATGGCTGGAACTTTGCGTGTTCGGACCCCGGGCACCGAGATGGTGAAAAGCTCTTCCATATGCACCGTTACCAAGCTTTGCCAGCGTTTCATTCTGCAGCACGCGATTCGATACAGCGATTTCGCTAACCGAAGCCATCGCATGCAAGTACACGGTACGTTCGGTAGTACTGTTGGCCAACCGTCCACCGACAGCCACGGAGAAGATACCATCGTACCAGGTGAACTGTTGCCCGGCGATATTAAAATCACCGTACCGGGGTTCGAAGGAAAAGTAATTATGCTCGAAACGCCACATCCGGCTTTCATTCAACCCGTACACGTACAGCCGACGCCACTCGTAATCGGGAATGTACGCGTATGCGCGGCCACAGTCCTCCTCATCAACGTCCACCTCGATGTTAGGAATGCCGTATCCAAATTCAACCATTTCCGGCGGTATTTCGTACCGTCGCACACTGCGGTTAATGGTCAAATCGATAACCCACAGCGCGGGCCGCTGTACCTGACGACCGGCACCACCCGGATACTCAAGGTAACCGGTATCGACGAACCAGAGACGATCGCAACGATCGACCTGTGTCCGATAGACCGAGATGATGCGCTTCGGATCGGCAGTAAAATCGTTCTACAAAAGTGAGGTAAAAAGGCGCTTAGTAAGCGGGAACATTGCAAACGCTGGCTGGCTAGAATTACCCGCAGTGTGTTGACCAACAGATTCGGATACGGATCCAGCGTAGGATCTTTCACGGAGGGATTGCGTGCCATGTCGATAACGTTCAAGGTGGCCGGTATGCCGGGCCGCCGTCGGGGTATCGTTACGTACAGGAAGCCTTTGTGGTGTGTCACTCCCATCGGCAGGTTTCCGTACGTATTGTATTTATCCTCACCGGACGCGACAGTATCGGCCGAAAACAGTACATTTTGTGAGGCTACAAATAGACCATAAGCAACGTAAATTGTACACTTTCGATTTTGGGAAACATTCACGCGTAAAGAACGTTTTTATGCATACGATCACTCTTGCTGCTGGAGCTTAGCTGTGCCCATTGGTAAACGAGTTGAAGCTTTTCCGCCGATGCCAACTGCAGCAGTACACCAACTAAACCTACCACTAGAACAAGGTGAAACACCGTAAGTTTACTCATTGCTACCCAAACTCCTGTCTACGATCTCGACTATCGCTCGAGAGGCTCGTGATGACAGTGACTACAGAAGCAGTTCCCGGTTTTATAAATGCCTTATCTTCCAGCACCAGAAGAATATTTCGTTATGCGCCTTGCGCGCCACTTCGGTTCGGTAAATGACCTTGGGGAGATTACGAGCGACCTGTAGACGATGGAAAATCCATGCGCTACAAGATTGGAAGCGTGTGTGCATGTGGGTCTTTCTTGGGTTTGATGCATTATTACACAATGTGCAATCCGCAGGGCCAGTATGGGAAAATACTTCGCTCGCTAGCAGTGTTTGGCAGGGAGAGTACGTCACAGCTTGTTGGTGTTACTTTCGCTGTTTTACAAACATTAGCTACTATTCCGGAAGGTCGCTGTATTAAATTTTAAATGTTGAATAATATCCGTTGGGGTTAATTTGAATGCAAACTGAGTTGATTATTCGCTGTGCATACACCGGAAATGGTAATTAAATGAATAATACACAGAGTTTCACACGATTCTTTCGCACACTGTCCACAGATGAATAAATAGTAGACATGATAACGTACGACCAAGCAACAAGCGAGATCCAGAATTTAATCTCAAATGAACCGAGCTCTTCCAAACCGAGCATATTAAAGGCTGTACAGTTACAGACATATGAATAAGCCAGTAAGTTAAATACCAACTATAACCTACTTTTTGCCTATTGAACTAAAAAAGGTCAGTGTTGTGCTCTAGTCAGTGATCTTACTTGATAGAGACAACGATCGGCAATGATCTTCGAAGATGTTGGAGCATTTTTTTAAGTACACTACTTACTAGTTGTCTTCGAAGATGTTGGAGCACTTTTTTAAGTACACTACTTACTAGTTGTGTATTATAAGACCGATATGCTCTTATCGTTTAAGTATCGTTTTTAGTTAAATACTTAAACATTAGGGTGCGTTAGGAATTGAGATCGAGATACACATTCTAATAACCTCTAGGATGTTAAAGAGAATAATTATCAAATTATGGGACCTCAGAACATCCCCATATTGGTCACCATGTTGCCAAGAATAAATGTACCTTTCCCAACAAAGTGCGAATGATAGAAATCTCAATGTAAGTAACAACGACACAAATTTTTATCCTTTCCCGAGGCATTTCCGTACATCATCTGTATGCCAGACGCAGGAACGAGCCAGCGTTTTACACGTGCAGGAAAACTGTACCAGGACATCGGGATGCAGACACGTACACTCGCAGCTGCATTTACTTAAAGCTGGAACTCCTCTCTCTCTCTCTCTCTCTTTCTCTCTGTGTGTTTGTGCGGGTCCACCGAGCTAATGCCATTCTAGCCTCTGCACAGATTTCCCTGCAGCATTTGTTTGTTCTTGCATGCTCTCTTGTCCGTCACTCTTTGCCATCAGGTTCGTCGCTTATGGTGCGTTGTGGTGCTGGCAAGATATGTATCGAGTTGGTAGAAAAAAAAAAGGTTCCATGCACACGGGGTTTAGAGGTACGCTTTGTTTACGATGCGACGAGATGTGTGTGGCAGCCGCCACGGGGCATAAAGGGCAAGAGGTTGGCCACTTCAGGCCCCTCTCTGATTACATCTAAACCCTGGTGGTATGTGTGTTTGTGCGGGTAAGTTTTTGCTTCTCGGCAGTAGAAAAGAAAGGATAACACACACATACACACACACACACCCGTTCGGGTCACCCAGAAAGGATGCAAGAATGGTTCGCCCGCACCAGCATATAGCGAACGGCAAGAGAAACAACAGAATGGAAAAGGATCCTTTAGACACGAGATGCAAGCGGACTTAGGACCTTTTCGTCAGGAAGAACGTAAGAGCGAAACGGAGAACCAAAAATCTGGTAGCGAAATCAAAGCCGTGTCTTCGTCGTTAAGCATGCATGCCAGTTGCAACAGAACCGGGACAGTTGATGGAGTGTTGTGCCTTCATTTTAGCGAAACATTTCCTACGAGCGATTTGAACTACAAAACCAAAAAGCATTAATACAACCGGCTAATTATAGTGCGAGCCGGTATAGAGCATTTGGGTGCCTCAACAAACCATCAGCGCGAGCGTACCTAAGACCGTAATTTGCATGACCGAGTAATATTCCACTGGGCTATTTGCTGGTCCGGTGGACACGCGCGTGTGGGGTGCTTTCAAATGTATCCTACCGATAGCGTGCGTTGTCGGTCAGTCGGTCAGTCACGAAACGAACCCAAAGCTGGACGTAAACTATCGATTCCGTACGAAGCAACGTAACGGCTGCGGGTCCTTCAACCGGTCGCCGCATACAACAACACACCAACAGGTTCAGGATTCGGGACGGTGGCGACGGCGTCACCATTTGCGTGCCGAGTGGATCCTTATTTTCTCCGGGCGGAAAGGTGCTCGGCTCCAACACAAACGCATCGGAAGGTTGGCGCCATTCTAGTGGGATTTAAAACGTCCAGTTGCACGAAACACTTCCGACTGGACGGTGACGGTGTCCTGTGCTATTCGTACTCGTAGTGTGCCGGTCGTCCAAGGAATGTTTGGCCCCGTCTAAGGTCTGTCGCGAGTAAATATACAGTAAGAAATGAAGGTTAGCTACGCTGCTACGGTGTTATGGTGGGTGATGTCGCTGATCCTGACGAGAGAATCCGTGGCGGTAAGTTATTCGAATATTAGGAGCTTTAGTACATGCGTTTAGTACAGTAATTAGTACACTAGAAACATTATACTAACTACATGCATTTTTATTGACTGATTCCACCAGGAAAGACCAACGTTTCGCATTATTGCACCGGAGTTTATCTGTCATCCCGCCGAAGACTATAGAAGCCACCAGGATAATGGCAATGCAACGGTGGACATCACCCGTGAGAATTCCACACAACCCTCACGCCAACTAACGATCGGGTACGCGGACACCGACTGGGGGAGTATTGATGTCGCCCAGCTAATGACGCGCAGAAGCGCATAATTTATTGATTTATTTCCTTCCCGCCGGTGTATGTGGCGGCATGCTGTCCAATGCTTTATTCATCATCAACCTTGGTGTGATTTAAAGCATGCACCTTTTCCGGAAAACTGCCACCCAACACGTTATCACTTATCGATCCTTTCCGCCTTCCAGCTTCCAGACGAATGGCGGCCAACGTTTGCATTACCGTGTGAAAACGTACTTCACGCTGCTCGGTGACACCGGATTCATCAGCCAACGGCACACGGTTGGGCTGTGGCGTGCCGTACGACAGCTGGAGCAGCGTGTCCGGCGCGATAGCGACATGATCGCCCAGAACGGTCAGATGACGATCGGTACCGACGAGTTGCTACCGGGTGTCGTATACTCGTTCGGTGTCGTCGCCGTGGATGCCGATGGTGTGGAAAGCGAGGAGCAAAACTTTACCATGACCTACCGGAACGTGGACCAGGGTGCCTCGTTCGAACACGGCGGATCGTCCAGAAGCGGTGACGACGTGTCACTGCTGATGCTTGGCGCCGAGAAAACGTACGCGGACGTGGAGTACATCGTCACTGCCCAGCTTATCTTCTGTCGGCGGCGGACGGATTACTACTTTCGCTGGAATATTGCATCGATGAACGAAAGTGAGCTAAGCGCTGTCGCTATGGAGCGTTCCAAAACGCTGCGAGTACCTGCGGGAAGTTTTCTCCCCGGGCAACAGTACGAAATCCAAGTGTCCGTGTTTTCGACATCCACTGTGGACGAGGTTATTGCCAAGACACACATGGCGATAACCATTTTGCGACGTGATCCGGAGGTGGTTCTGTTACCAGCCGATGCAATAGTGGGTATTGATCAAGCCGTTCAGTTACGATCGTATGCATCGGGCGGAGAAGTGGTGTGGTCATGCCAGAAGGAAGGCGTCGACGGGAACTGTGACGATACGTTCGAAATTAGTGATGGTGATGCGGTGGTTAGCTTTTACAGAGAAGGACAATACCACGTAAAAGTCTCCGTTGCTAATGGCTCTGGCCAGAAAGCTGAGTCTCAATCGTTGTTGACCGTGCACCCGAAAGTGACTCCTACCGTAAAGATACTGCAATGGTCTCAGTATCCGGCCGTTGCCCGCGAACCATTCGAGCTTCTCGTGAGCGTTGCTGGGTTGGTGCCGAACTGCTACTCGAACTGGACGATTGTGCAGGGAGAAGATGGTTTTGCTTCCTTCGATGCAGCTCAGCTACCTAAGAATGCCACTTTGGGTGGATTGCTCATTCGGGACATTGAGGAAAACTTTCTCTCCGAGCTGGTCGACTACGGCAACGATACTGTCGTGAAGGATGTCGTACTGTCCATTCCGGCAGGTACAGCGACAGGGCCTTGGCAAGGACTCGAACCGGATGTGCGCTATAAGTTTCGTTTGCAGACGGTCTGCCCTGAACCGATCGACGATAGCAAAACGGCGGGCCAGCAGATGCACCGTAAACAGGTGAACAGTCACTGGACGTTCGTGCTGGAGACTAATGGTGCTCCCGAAGTGCTACCGATCGAAGTTTCGCCGGAGAGCAATGGAACGGCGCTGAAAACTACCTTCAAGATATCCACCGGGATAGCGAAGGATACGGAACGAGATTATCCCTTGCGGTACAGTGTCTGGTATGTTGCCGATGGGGTGGATATAAATGTTGCCACCGCGTACGAGATAACATCAGCGGAAACCATTCTACCGTACACAAAAACTGGATACGTTGGAACGTATATAACGGTGTGCGATTCACGAGATGCATGCACGAAGGCCATTGGTCCGAATGTTTTCATCGCACCGGGCGTAGAACCGTCGGTAGCAGAGATTTCCGATGCGTTTGAAGCGATGGAGAGATTTTTCGATCGGCTCAACTACCGCGATGCACTTAAGTGTGCCTTTGAGCTGTTGATAACACTGCGCAACCGCCACTCACCTCAGTACGAAGGTGCGTATCGACGGTTTGTCGAGCTGCTACAACAATCCATCGCACACATCCGGAAGGTGTACGGCGAAACCACGTATCTGTCCGATGCGTCCATACAGGAGTTTATCACGCAAGCGAAACCCATCCTGGATCTGGAGGAATCGACCAATCACGAACTGTTCCAGCAGCTGCTGGAATTAATGGATCCATCACTGGACGCAACCGCACCACGCAGCAGACGTTCCCCGCAAACAACGCCACTGCATGCTACGGAAAGCACCACCAAAATCAACACCAAACTGTCCCTAATGGAAAGTCTGACCGTGTCGAAAAATGTTTCCGTCGCCAGCCAGGCACGCACTAGTCTGCTCAGTTTCGTGCATCAAGCCACCAGAAACTATTGCACGATCGAGTCACACCACGTTTATGTAGGGCAACTGATCACGTTGGAAATGAACCGATACCGCAGCCTTTCGGAGGTAAACTTTCGACGCGTGCCAGTTCCGAACAATGTTCTGCTCAGTGCGCCCACGGGCCGTGTACAACTACTGGATGGCTTTCCGGAAACGGAGTACTACTGCTTCGGTCGTATATACTACGCGCGTGATCTGTTTGTTCAAAAGGAAGTGCACGAGTTGGATTTGGGCTTTTATGAAGCCTTCGTACTGTCCGTGGAGAAGGGTGGTATGTGGACACTGGTAGACTGGAAAAGTGATTACTTCCTGTGGTCACTGGATGGGAGACGATTACCGAACGTGACGGTAAGGATGATTATAGAATACTTTAAGGCATTAGGCTCTTAGTTTAGCAAAGTACTCGCATGCATTGAACAAGTGTGAGAATGAGTTAGAGAAACTGAAGAAGCATTTCTGTCCATTTCAGTGTCAACTTTGGACCGACAATGCTTGGAGCAGCAAGCACTGCGTCACGGTGGAAACTGTCACGGATGAGGTGCGATGTAATTGTACTCAGATGGCATACTTAAGGTAAGTACATCTGATCGATTCCTTACCATTTTATTGGTAACCTAAAAGTAACACAATCTCTTTTCTATTCCTGAAGAATATCCAATGAAACGGAGACTGTTTCAAATAAGTCATTGAGCCGAAATACAACTACAGAGTCACCTGCGATGACTAGTGGGACAGAACCATCGCTGGAGTCTACAGTCGCACCGGAACACGGTAACTTTTCCGAAGCAGTAACTGTAGCGTCCGATCCGACAACGACTTCTTGGTCGCCAAGCGTAAGCCTTACCGCAAACACGTCCGATGTTGTAACTGCTACCGAAAGTGATATGCTGACGCTGGGGTCGATAGTGGACAACGCGACAGAACCAACGGAAAGCTTTCCCGTTGCACCACCATCGAACACGTCCATCGGCGATAATGGACCCAGCGCTCTACTGCAAGGTGGTAACGAAACCGGAAAACCCGTGTTACACAACCAAACGTTGGAAGTTTCCTCGATCGGGTACACGATCGCAGGAGCGCTGGCAATCGCGTCACTGGCTATGGTGGTGCTGACTGTGATCTATCGGCGGCGTAAGGCAGTGTTGCGGTTGGCCGATGAGCTACACACCGTACCGTCTAGAACTCGCACACAACCGTCACCACACGTACGGTACGCTCGGTTTCAAGACGAACACAACATGACCGGTGACAACGTGTCTACCATCTCGGACGTACTGACTATCTAACAAGCATGACAAGGAAGACGTTTTGATTGAACCACCGGTTTTTGGATGATCGTTTTCTTCACCATTTTTACATTACAAACCGTACAAAGTTGCTGGGGCTGTTGCATGTGATCATAATGATCTTGCTAGAAGTAATAATATATCCGAATTCCTATCCATTCATCCAGCCCATGCCTGTCCTCCTAGCCATATCGCGTATTGTGTTGCCATTTTTGTGATGTTAGTCTAGGCAAATGTACATTATCCAATGATAGATGTGACCAATAACATAAGCCACGTGTATTTGTAGTGCAAACATTGTCGGTTTAGAAGCAACACCACCTTTTTACAACATTTCTGGATTTAATAAACAATTAAAATGAAAAAAAAAACAGACTTTATTCATGGGCGATATGTAAGATATATTTTACATACTGTAACTGTTATTATGTCAGGTGATGGTAGACCTCTACGGGGAGTTGGAAGATGCGCCAGTAAACAGGTACAAGAATGCGTCCAGAATCGATCGCAGTAGAGCGCAAATGGTGTGATAAATACGTGTTAAGATACCATCTGAATGTGGCGATTCTTCGACCTCTTCCCCAGTATCATTCCTGTTAGTGGATAGATCCCTGTCTGGAAGTTGTGGAAGAACTTCCGGAAGAGTATGGGACATGTCAACTGCAAGTTCTGATATCGTTGTACTTGTAACATTATCAATGTTTGTTACGTCCATTGCTTTAGTTGATTTCGATGCTAGTAAATCTGTATCAGGCTTGGTACAGATGTCATCCTCAATGATATTCTCGTCATCGGTGTGCGGCAACGTGTTGGCATCATTCGCTGTTGTATTGCGATTTTCAGATGAATCTTGCGCTAGTGATGAATCCACCATAGGTGCAGGCGTCACCGTCAGTGATTTTTGGGTAGTTTCCACCAAAGTTTGGAATTTAGCGGCAGAGTAAGTAACTTCTTGTGAGAGAAGTATGGCTGTTGAGAGTGTTGAGTATGCCGTACTGGCAATGGTGGAGAGTTCTGATGGAGTTATGAACATAATTCTTGTAGTACCTTTTTCCAAACGAGTGGACACACACGGCTGGGTAGTAGATACTAAGCTATTTGTTATAGAGGCTGATAACGTCATGTTCAACTGCGGTAGTGAAGGAGTTGTAGAAACCGTAGAATATTCTGCACTTTGAATAGGTTGAAGAGTATGTATAGGTTTGAAAGAACTGCCATTGCTAGTGGAAGTGGTAACAATAATAGTTGATGACACTTCTGTGGTGTCTAGCAGATTACTTGTACTGAAGGTGTCATCAATCATACTAATTGCAGATGATAACTTTTTCGTTTGGTTTTTCGCCTCAGCAATCGTTTTGGAAGGTTTCCGAATATAAGGCACATCTGGAATAGACCCAAATAACGGTTGTGGATTTATCGCTGGATTTCTGCTTACATTATTGCCGACAGCGCTAGGATGTGGTTGAATGGACAAAACTTGATTGCTGGATTCTGCCAGATGCGCCAATGATGGTACCTCCGAAGTCGTTATTATCCCACCACAATAATCACATAAATGTTGAACAGAATCGAACCTCAAACGATCCTCCTCGACTGCATCCTTTGCACTATCGAAAGTGTTACTTTCCTCTGAAAACAAAGCATTCCCAGGAACTTGTTTGGCCGTTAGCATAATGTTCAAAGCCGGGTTCACCATTTTTACCATCCGATTTCCAGCATTGTCGTGGTTTCCTGCTCTTACATTTGCAAGAAGAGATGTGGTCGGTTCTGGCCAACCGGATATATCATCCTCGGAGGACATGATCGAGTCATAATCCTCGTGCCGATTTTTCACATTCCACAACAGTTTAGGTTTCACTTCAGGCTTATTTCTAGTCACAGGTTTCTGACGTTTCGTGCCAGTTTGCGTCTTTGAATTCCGTTGCCATTCCCAATGTGTTGGTTCAAACTGAGCACTATCGAAATGGAACGTTCCGGTTCTCCACACTCGCTGTAGACGGTATTTCGAACGCGACTTCACACACTCGGGTAAGTTGTGCTGATAGGTGTTTGTGGCTTGCTGTACTATGAACACTAATATCAGAAGCTCCGGTGCGTGCATTCTGTTCAACTCAATGGTCGTAAAGCAACTGCATTGACGGGTAGTGACCATTGACGACGCATGGAGCATGCAGACAAGACAGTCGTAGAACTGAGTCTTTCAGCACGTACATTGTTTACAAACATGGTTGTTACGGAAATATGTGTCTAGTAGGCTCTGGTACATTGATCGTATTTTGAAGAGTTAATGAACAACTACAGGGGGTATTATTCATACTAGCATACCTATCCTACAGAAAAAACCCTCAAAACGATAATTAAATGTTTCGTATCGAAGTAATAAGAAAAAAAAAACCTTTTTGAGTCAACAACGTGTATTTCTTAAATGTACTAAGAAACAATCTCCGGCTACATATTTGCGAGCAACAATCGTATTATATCGCTTGGAGCCATGAAGCGTCGATTGGTGACTTGCACGAGATCGTAAGATTAAAATTGAATTGAAAACACATTTCAGCAATATTTTTTCTATTTACAACCGCAGTACAAACATTCTTAACAAATTAACTTTTGGTTTTTTCAGTGGTACGTTCGGTATTCGGTTTTAGTAGGTGATATCTTATCTATGGACGGGATCTTTTAGTGGTAGTAGTTGTAGCAGAAGTAGTGGAGGTTGTGGTGGTAGGAGTAGTCTTATCATTTTTCTTGGTAGTAGTAGTTGTGTCTAGAGTAGTAGAATCAGTAGTGGTAGAAGTTGTCTTTTCATTTTTGTTAGTAGTAGAAGATGTGGTAGTGGTGGTAGTAGTAGGTGTCGTACTGGTAGTTGTTGTAGTAGTAGTTGACGAAGTAGTAGATGTATGCGTAGTAGTAACAGGGGTAGTTGTAGTAATAGGTGTCGTTGTTGTGGTTGTAGTAGGAGTCGTCGTGGTAGTAGTGGTTGGAGTAGTCGTGGTAGTAGTAGTAGGAGTCGTCGTGGTAGTAGTAGCAGGAGTCGTCGTTGTAGTTGTAGTAGGAGTCGTCGGGGTAGTTGTAGTAGGAGTCGTCGTGGTAGTTGTAGTAGGAGTCGTCGTTGTTATTGTTGTTGGTGTCGTTTCAGTAGTAGTAGGAGTCATTGTTGTAGTAGGAGTCGTCGTGGTAGTTGTAGTTGGTGTCGTTTCAGTAGTAGTAGGAGTCGTCGTGGTAGTTGAAGCAGATGTCGTTTCAGTAGTAGTAGTAGTCGTCGTGGTAGTAGGAGTCGTCGCGGTAGTTGTAGTAGGTGTCGTCGTTGTTGTTGTAGTTGGTATCGTTTCAGTAGTAGTAGGAGTCGTCGTTGTTGTTGTAGTTGGTGTCGTTTCGCTAGTAGTAGGAGCCGTGGTGGTAGTTGAAGTTGGTGTCGTGGTAGTAGTAGTAGGCATCGTCGTTGTTGTTGTAGTTGGTGTCGTTTCAGTAGTAGTAGTAGTTGTCATGGTAGTAGGAGTTGTCGTGGTAGTTGTAGTAGGCGCCGTCGTTGTTGTTGTAGTTGGTGTCGTTTCAGTAGTAGTAGGAGTCGTGGTGGTAGTTGAAGTTGATGTCGTGGTAGTAGTAGTAGGCGTCGTCGTTGTTGTTGTAGTTGGTGTCGTTTCAGTAGTAGTAGGAGTCGTCGTGGTAGTAGGAGTGGTCGTTGTTGTTGTAGTTGATGTCATTTCAGTAGTAGTAGGAGTCGTCGTGGTAGTTGAAGTAGATGTCGTTTCAGAGGTAGTAGTAGTCGTCGTGGTAGTAGGAGTAGTCGTGGTAGTTGTAGTAGGCGTCGTCGTTGTTGTTGTAGTTGGTGTCGTTTCAGTAGTAGTAGGAGTCGTGGTGGTAGTAGGAGTCGTCGTTGTTGTTGTAGTTGGTGTCGTTTCAGTAGTAGTAGGAGTAGTGGTGGTAGTAGGAGTCGTGGTGGTAGTAGGAGTCGTCGTTGTTGTTGTAGTTGGTGTCATTTCAGTAGTAGTAGGAGTCGTCGCGGTAGTTGTAGTAGGCGTCGTCGATGTTGTTGTAGTTGGTGTCGTTTCAGTAGTAGTAGAAATCGTCGTTGTCGTTGTTGTTGGTGTCGTTTCAGTAGTAGTAGGAGTCGTCGTGGTAGTAGGAGTCGTCGTTGTTGTTGTAGTTGATGTCATTTCAGTAGTAGTAGGAGTCGTCGTGGTGGTTGAAGTAGATGTCGTTTCAGTAGTAGTAGGAGTCGTCGTGGTAGTTGTAGTAGGCGTCGTCGTTGTTGTTGTAGTTGGTGTCGTTTCAGTAGTAGTAGGAGTCGTGGCGGTAGTAGGAGTCGTCGTTGTTGTTGTAGTTGGTGTCGTTTCAGTAGTAGTAGGAGTCGTGGTGGTAGTAGGAGTCGTCGCTGTTGTTGTAGTTGGTGTCATTTCAGTAGTAGTAGGAGTCGCCGTGGTAGTTGAAGTAGATGTCGTTTCAGTAATAGTATGAGTCGTCGTGGTAGTTGATGTGGTAGTAGGTGTCGTCGTGATGGTGTTAGTAGTTGTAGTAGCTAACGTAGTAGTAATAGAAATTGTGGATGTAGCAGCCGATGTTGTTGATATTGTGACGACAGTAGAAGCAGTTTTTGGAAAACATGTACAATGATGAAAACGCCTCTGTACCTTTAGTGGGTAAGGACAGTAACATATTGATATTGGCTGATGTGTCGGTTGTACACAATATGTGTGCTCATTGTCCGATTGATTGAAGACATGGCTCTTGTCGTACAGTCTTATACTATCACTCCACTGTTTAGAGGACAAAGGTCCGTTAAAAGCCTTTCCATAGGTTTGCACACCAGTTGGAGAAGATCTTCGTATGCCTTGCTGATCATTCATTCCCGATGGATTGTTGTTCGGTGATTGGTAAACTGTAGCATACGACCCTTGTTTGAGCAGCGCTGTGTTTATCTGCAGCCTTCCGTTTGTGTTGTAGTTTTGCGGTTGATAGACTCTAGCAAGCGAACCATGCTGCCCTTCGTTGTTGTCTGTTTGATAAACTCTAGCATGCGGTCGATCATTCAACAGAGCTGCATTTGTTTGTAGTATTCCGGATGGATTACTGTATTGATGTACTCTCACAATTGCTGGCCGATTAATTGGATATCCTGCGACTGCATCACTGTTTGGTGGATGAAAAGCGCGAGCAGCTGATTTTTCTGGCAGTACTGCCACATGCGTCGATTGAATTGCAGGATTGAGTTGTCGTTTCCTTCGAACGACATTTTGCACTCCAAACTGTGGTTGTATATCTTCCCGCTTAGCGTATTGCACATTCCCATTGATAGTCACTTGATTTAACAAAAGCTCACGATTTTCTTCACACTTTTCACACAACACGGGGTTGTTTTTAGAAGATTTATTAGCCAGAAAGAACGCAACTAGCAAGAGCGACGCACCAATATAGAAACGGAGCCGTTTTCTAGTTTTGCACAATTTTAAATACTTCATTAAATGCATGTTCAATCGGGAGAACACGCACCATGCGCGGGACAGCAGACAAACGAAAGGAGCAACTTTGCTATACATGATATATATTAATTTTCCACCTCGCCACAATGTTGCTGTATCAAATGAGACGTGTTAACAAAATAAGGAAGCACAATTCAAAACAACGAAATGTGACTGATGCTATTGAAACGATAGTATTTCTAGATGTTTTTTGCCGTCTGTTCGCTGCCGTTGGAACGAACAACAAATACATTATTTCGTTGTTATGCCGCAACCAGTAAGGAATGGTCTCTTAAAAGCAAATCTGTTAGGTGCGAAATAAATCTACAGTATTTATTTAAAACTCTGAATGCTAATGTATGTTATATCTCGGCATAATATTAAATCTACAAGCCAGGTTGATTGATTCCGTATCGACTTTTTACATCTCATAAAATTATAAGCTAAACATTAGGTTTATGGAAGTAACCGTGCCGTCCTGGTCATGGAACATGGTCCTGTGATAGGCTATCTTATGCAGCGGCTGTGACTAATGGTACGGTTGTCAACATAAAAAATCCCATGTTTTGACTCCGTATGTGAATTAATAATCCAATCAATTCGACGAGAACAGAATCTCCTTTTGTAACAGGGTTTGACCCAGACGTAGCCATGAATGGAGATTTGCTACAATAGCCACAACTGTTGTGTCGAAAAGTATTTAAAAAAAATAACAAAATTATCGTGAAATGATAAAGGTTAAATAAATCACATGACTTATTGTTTGATATTAACCCATATTACCCTAAAATTATAGTACAGCTATAATAAGAGTGTTTGGAATGAAATTTACAGATAAATTTATTGTTAGAATTCACATTCCGTAAAATTCGTTTATTTTTTAAGGTACTTTAGGCTTTAGACTAGTTTAAGCTTTTTAGATTATACAGATAGTTTCATACGGGGGGTTTTAGTCATTTTTGCGGTAGATGCAGTTGTCGTTATATCATTTGTTTTTTTAGTAGTTCCACCATGTTTACGAGTAGTAGTAGTTCCAGGTGTCGTTGCATCGTCTTTTTCAATAGTTCCATCATGTTTACGAGTAGTAGTAGTTCTAGGTGTCGTTGCGTCGTCTTTTTCAGTAGTTCCACCATGTTTACGAGTAGTTGTCGTTCCAGGTGTCGTTTCATCGTCTTTTTCAGTAGTTCCACCATGTTTACGAGTTGTGGTTGTTCCAGGTGTCGTTTCATCGTCTTTTTCAGTAGTTCCACCATGTTTACGAGTTGTAGTCGTCCCAGGTGTCGTTTCATCGTCTTTTTCAGTAGTTCCACCATGTTTACGAGTAGTAGTCGTTCCAGGTGTCGTTTCATCGTCTTTTTCAGTAGTTCCACCATGTTTACGAGTAGTTGTCGTTCCAGGTGTCGTTTCATCGTCTTTTTCAGTAGTTCCACCATGTTTACGAGTTGTAGTCGTCCCAGGTGTCGTTTCATCGTCTTTTTCAGTAGTTCCACCATGTTTACGAGTAGTAGTCGTTCCAGGTGTCGTTTCATCGTCTTTTTCAGTAGTTCCACCATGTTTACGAGTAGTTGTCGTTCCAGGCGTAGTTTCATCGTCTTTTTCAGTAGTTCCACCATGTTTACGAGTAGTAGTCGTTCCAGGTGTCGTTTCATCGTCTTTTTCAGTAGTTCCACCATGTTTACGAGTAGTTGTCGTTCCAGGTGTCGTAGTACTAAGTGTAGTAGAATCAGTTGTCGTGGTTGTTGTAACTGTAGTAGTTGGCGTGGTAGTAGGTGTTGTAGTTGTGGGTGTAGTAGTTGGCGTAGTAGTAGGAGCAGTCGTTGTGGTAGTAGGAGCAGTCGTTGTGGTAGTAGGAGCCGTCGAAGAAGTTGGAGTGTCTGTTGTTATCGAGATACTAGTAGTTGTTTGTGGAAAGCATGTTCTACAATGATAACAGAGCTTATTCTTTGCCCTCAGTGGATAAGGACAGTAACAATGTGCTCTAGGTTCATTTGTCCCATATTGAGAATAAGCGTCCTTAATATGTGCTTGATTGAAGAAATGATTCATGTTGTACATCGTTATGCTACTGCTGAGTTGAGAGAGAAAAGGCCAGTTGAAAGCCTTTCCATAGGTTTGCACACCAGTTGGAGAAGATGTTCGTATGCCTTGCTGATCATTCATTCCCGACGGATTGTTGTTCGGTGATTGGTAAACTGTAGCATACGACCCTTGTTTGAGCAGCGCTGTGTTTATCTGCAGCCTTCCGTTTGTGTTGTAGTTTTGCGGTTGATAGACTCTAGCAAGCGAACCATGCTGCCCTTCGTTGTTGTCTGTTTGATAAACTCTAGCATGCGGTCGATCATTCAACAGAGCTGCATTAGTTTGTAGTATTCCGGATGGATTACTGTATTGATGTACTCTCACAATTGCTGGCCGATTAATTGGATATCCTGCGACTGCATCACTGTTTGGTGGATGAAAAGCGCGAGCAGCTGATTTTTCTGGCAGTACTGCCACATGCGTCGATTGAATTGCAGGATTGAGTTGTCGTTTCCTTCGAACGACATTTTGCACTCCAAACTGTGGTTGTATATCTTCCCGCTTAGCGTATTGCACATTTCCATTGATAGTCACTTGATTTAACAAAAGCTCACGATTTTCTTCACACTTTTCACACAACACGGGGTTGTTTTTAGAAGATTTATTAGCCAGAAAGAACGCAACTAGCAAGAGCGACGCACCAATATAGAAACGGAGCCGTTTTCTAGTTTTGCACAGTTTTAAATACTTCATTAAATGCATGTTCAATCGGGAGAACACGCACCATGCGCGGGACAGATGACAAAAGAGAAAACTTGAACCAACCTTGCTGTGCTCGGTTTTATATTAATTTCCAGCTGCAGCAAATTATCGCTGTATCAATGGAGACGTGTTAATAAAATAAGGAAGCACAATGCAAAACAATCAAATGTGACTGAAATAATTTCAACGATGTCGCGTGTATGTTTTTGTATCATAATGAGTAAAGTAGTGCATTTTTTTAATGGCCATATGCTGTGACTCCAGACATTGTTTTGGTTTGCACTGGGTAGATAAGTGCGACCAGACTTAATAAACAGTTTTTCCTTACGTCGAGCGTGTGTTTAACTAGATTTCCTCACACATGTGAAATGAGGCTCGTGACCATGTGTGCACCGTACTGCATCTAATAATTTCTTTTAAGAATGAATCATCCTGTATATACAAACGTCTGTATGCGCTCAGGAAACCATAACGCCAGTACTTTTACTTTACTATTTACTATTTTATATCGGTTGTCCGTGAGTCAAGAAATTTTCGCTGTGACGAAATCTCATCCAATCGTATGGATTTTAGAACAATTTCCGTGTTACAGTGTTGCTAATGTTGCCGGGATGATAACAATGTTGTTCGAACAGCCTTCTACACGGAGATATCGTAAAGATGTTTGACAACTTCTCCTAGATTTGATTTGAAAGTTTTGCAAAAATATTTCCAAAATTTTGCTATCAATTAGGAGCCACCTCATGTCTGGTTTTCTCATAAGAGGACCCGTGCCAAATTCTATTCGGACCGTTCCTCCATGAGCTAGACCTACAATTCAGCTTCGAATCAGTAAAAATAAAAAAAAGATAGAAATGGTATTCCAAGACCCCGGAGGTTGTAATATCAAATGGAACAGGGAGTTGCAATCATTACGGTATGATTTGCTAGATATGTCAATAAAACAATCATATTCTTATCGACATCCTGTTGTAGAATACATAATTTGTAAATGTAAGCTAATTCGTAAAGTGTTGTCCTACTTAAATGAACAGGACATGTTTGGGATTTGTGCAATTGCAAAACACTGACGAATAAAACATCTGTGGATGTGCACAAGGCGTTGTGAAGTATATTAACGCTTAAAGATATACTATATGCAGTACACATACGAAAGATGTATGGGATGTCAGAGATGTCAAACCCGTGTATTGCGAACATGTTCGAATATATGGTTAAGTACAATATTTTTAAAACAACATGTAATATCAATAGCAAATAAAAAGGAAAGCAAACTTACCCTTAAGCTCAAGATATTAGAGTTTCCCTAGTTTCGGCTAAGACTTCAAAGAAATACCGCAGTCGATTGTATCATATTTCATCCGGTATCTTGCTATATTTTTTTCTCGTATTACTTCTTGCCGATTGCTGCAGTACTTTTAATACCATCGTTTACCAATTCCAACACTAACCCAGTACTCGACTGTAGTATTTATCGTTCAGAAGTTTTACATACAATCTTCCATAGGTTGACGAATATTATATGTACATGTATGTTTTCTCGTTCGGCAGCGAAGCAATCTATCAACAAATCGTTCGATTGAGAGGTGTGCTACGATCGGCAACAATGGGTGGCATCTATCTCGTTTAACACCAATCGGAACTGATTATTGAGACAAATCATAACAGCAAAAAGGTTGCTAATTTCTGGAGAATCTCTGTAGAACAAAGTAAGTTATGCTATTAAAATGGGTGTGTAAACATGGGTGGCTGTGTCTCGTTGATCACCCCCTTTCAAGCGTCTTAGTCCGATCGAAGACAGTGAAAAAGCAGTTGTAAAACCAAAGTTGCTTTAAAGCCATTTCCTTTTCTAATTATCAATTGGCTGTTGGGTATTTTACGGCTGGTCTACTTAACGGTTGGTTTGCGACATTCGCGCTTAGGTGATAGATTCACTTATTGCTTAATGAAGTAGGACTGTCGGCATTGTCGACGGATTTCGCTGCAACGCTAGCCTCAGGCAGACCGTTAACGTTCGACGGGACATATCCCGTGTCGGTACTAACCTGATGAGGCAATTGATGAATGTTCAGTTGCGAGTTTAAGTTCGTGTTACAGCCGGTGCTTTCGTTACTACCGGAGATCGACGTTGGTGGCGAAGCTGTTGCTAGCAGGCCCGTGTACAGATCATCGAACGAGTGCGCCTGGCTGCTGAGTGAAGAAGAGATGCCATCGAACACGGACACCGAGGAAGCGGGACTATCGGCCGTGGCCGGATACAGTATACCACCGGCCGTTGAGACGGGCGTCCCGTTTTGTTGTAACCGATGCTGTTGAAGATTCTTGCTGGATGGTGTACCTATCGGTGGCTGTTGTGGTCGTTGCAGTTCTTCGCCACCGATGCTAACGCCACCAGGATTGCCTTCTTCCACATCGTTCACAGCTGTGGTGCATACTGTTTCCGTTGTTGAACTATTAGCCGCAGACGGCACTTTCATGCTATTACTACTAGTTCCACCCGATGCAGCAAGCAAATAATTTAAACGTTCGAGCGATTCCAGATCCTGCTCGTCGGATTCCTGTTCGCCGATATTCGCTTTCGGTTGCTTATTGGCGAACACGTTATCTAAAAAACAAACGATGAAAACAGACGTGAATGACCTATCGGCCCATCTTCAGCAAAATATTTTTGCAAAACGTAAGATACCTCCAAATTCTCCCGGCTGTAGCTGCAAATCTTGCATCTGCTGCTGAAGTTGTCCTAGCTGATAATCGCGCAAAAAGTTTTTCGCGTCCAGCTCAAGCGAAGGTGCCAACAGATCAGCAGAGGTTGATGAGCTGCTACCGCCGGACACTCGGCTGTCCATGAAATCGGTCAATGTTACGCCGGTCCTGGAGCCGGAACCGCTGCCCGATCCCACCGAACCGGAACCGGGACTGAGATCAGAAAGGTGCAGCTGAGTGTCTGGGTGTTGCTGTTGTTGCTGCTGAAGATGCGCTTGGTGTGACTGTTGCATCAAGTGTTGCAACGACACGGTGCTAGACGCAACCGGCACACCCAACCCTCCTGCTCTGCCACCGGTTGGAGGTGACGGTGCCGGTATGGGCGTTATTTGAATGTCGTGCGTATAGTTTTGTGCCTGTTGTCGGCGCATCTTTGACTCATTGATGCTGTGTATGGTAACCTTGGCATAAGGAGAAGATTGTACCATATTAATATCACCCCTGTTGACGATGTGTACTAACTAAAGGATAAAAAAAATAAGCACTACACTTACCTCACTGTTGAGCCGTTGGCCCGGCTGTAAGTTTTGTAGGAAGGCAAGATCATCATAGCGTGTTCGACTACTCATACTCCCTGATGGCAGGCTTCCTAGACTGTTACCGTTAAAGAATGCGCTAGGTACTTCATCGTCGCAACAGTGTGTCGCCAAACTTCCGGACGGATCTGCACCGCCCAGATACGAAAGACCGTGTGATCGTTCCGAACCAATGGCACTAACATTGGATGTAGCTGCTTTCGACAGTCCCGGCGCACCGTTGACACTGCCGTGATAATATCCAGGCGGTCCCAACATTCCGCTTCCGCCGTACCTGCCGGGAGTTCCAGCGGGTGCTCCGTGGAGCATATCCTGTCCAGATAGGTTGTAATGATTGAACGACGAATAGTGAGACTCTCCTAGTCCGCCCACATTAGTGGTGCTGGGAGAAGATGAAGGCGCAATGAAGATATCCTGTCCGGTAGTTCCATTCATGTGCTGCCAACTTCGCCCTGGCGCTGATGGTAAACCACCACCGATAGCACCCTGTTGCTGTAGCGAGTTTTGCTTTTGCTTTTGAGCATTCTTCATCTCACTCCCGATGACGGATTTACATTTGCGTGGTCCCATACTGTCATCCAGCGCTGGTGGAGGATATTGCTGCAGGTAGGCCGGTATGCTACCGTTGCCGGGCATCATTGTACTGGGGCCAGACGATACGGCAGCAGTAACATGCGGTACCGTCCCCATCGGTTGTTGCATATTCCCAGACGGCGGCATAATTCCATTCTCCACCAGGTAGGCTGCGTTAAATGGGCGGAACCCTGTCACTTCCGGTGGAGCACCGCCAGATACCGCATGATGCAGTGCCGGATTGCGTATCGTAAACATTCCGTTGTCATTTTTGAAAATCTTTGCAGGCTGATCGTACCCAAGCGTCATCCGTGCGCCCTGTACGTCCGACATCATGGGTGCCCCGGGAGGATGCATTCCGACACCGCCCATACCCATCGGGCCGCTGTGGAACATGGGATTGCGTAGCGTTACAATGTTGCTTCCGTCCACTAGGTGATTGGCAGCCGATACCTCGGTACCGGAATTAATGGATGTACCGATCGAGGAAGGAACACGTTCATTTTGCTCCTGATCTTTACCTTTGTTTTTGCGCCGCTTGTTGCGCTTTTTACGATCGGTTCCATTTTCCAGGCAAGTTTGCTGCTGCTGCTCCTGGCCCCTCAATTTGCCCGTATTTACCATGATCACCGAGTCCTGCTGTCCGGGCATAGAAATTGGTGACATGGGATTTACGACAAACATGCCAGCGTTTGGTGAACCGGTGGCACCAAACGCACCGGGAAGCATGGCGGCCGAAGTATCGAGCGGTGGTGTGACCGGTTTCAGCGGTACGCTAAGCTTTCGGATTGATTCGCGCTTTAGCCGCAAAGCTTCCGCCTGAATGGCATCGAGGCGCGTTAGCGTAATTCCGGGTGGAAGATCCAGTCCTTCTGCACGAATACCACGTTTGAGTTGCTCCATAAGGCTGTTACGAGCGCCGGAAGTACTGCTGCTATATTCACTATCATTGCATGCTGGGGCTATACGTGCATTCGCTTGTCGTGCTTTGTTGCTGCTAGCTTCTTTGCCGGCGCATGATTTAGACGCGTTGTTACCTATATTCGTAGCCATCTGGTTAGCCATTTTCTCCTGCTGGGCCTGGGCTTGCACCTTCGCCTTTGTTGCTTTGGCCGCATTTTGTAACAGCTGCGTTTGGATAGTTGCTTGCGCTTGCTCGAGCTGGCGAATCATTTGCTTCCGCTGCCGATTCGATAAGCCGGGACTGTCTAGCAGGGCGCTGATTTTCTCAACCATTGCTTGTGCCGGTGTTTGCTTCTTTGGTCGCTGTTCCGCACCATCACCAATCGGTGTTCCAGCACTCTTGGCCGAACCTTCGACCTCATCCCGCTTTTGCTTCCCCGGGCCAGATCCACCGGGGGCTGTTGGCTTCGGTTCCATTTCTGGCTTGGCTGCTTTCTTCTGCGAAGATTTTTTCTCTTTCTCCGTACCACCTTTCGACACAGCAGCTGAGAAGGATCTGTTCGGTTTGTCCTGTTGCCCTTGCGGTTCAGTTGCTACGTTAGACGACACTTCCAGAATGGATTCTTTCGATTTCTTCTTTGAGTCCTTTACCGATAGGTTCGAGTTTGGCTGTTGGTGGACTGAACTTTGAGCAGTTTTTTCCTCCTGCAATGGAGACACTGATTCTACTGTCGGTATCTCTTCTTCCTCTTCAATCTCTGACTCGGAATCATCCATGTTGAGCAGCCGGAACGCGTTGTTATCGAACTCGGGATCGATGAACGTCTTGGGTACCTTCTTGCGTACGATCGCGTTGGCGCATGTTTCCACTGGAGTTGCAGTGGTCTCCACTGCAAACGCTGGTTGCTGAGATTGTGCTTTAACCTTGTCTTTACTGATTACATTTTCCCCTACTACGGGTTTATCGTCCTTAATTGGTTTCTGTGCTACCGCTGATGTGTCCTTTTTCTTTTTTTGTAACTCCTGCGATTGACTGCTCTTAGTTTGTGCGCCACTAGCGGGCATAGTCTGCTGCTGTTTCGATTGAGATTTTGGTTGCTGCTTAGAGCCTGTTGGAGCATTCCCGCTACCACTGGAGACAATGGAGTCTTTGCTTTGCTTCCGATTTAGAACCTTTGTCTGGGATGTGGACGATGATTTTTGCTTTCTTTTTGACGTCGGTTTCGCGTCTTCTTCGTCACTGTCTAGCAGATTTAGTCGCGCCACTATTTCATCAATCTCCTCAATCAGTTTATCCTTTTTGTGATCCTTTTTATTCTTGACCTTGCTTAACTCCACCGCCGGTATGCTTGCGGACGATGATGCTTTACCTTTGCTTCCCTGTTGATCACCGCTGGTGGGGATCGGTTTGGTTGCGGTTTCCCTTTTGATGGGTTGCTTATTCAACGGCGCCTTAATGTTGCCTTTGTTCGCGACACCGCTCGTTTTACCGGATGGTTGTGGTGGATTCTTTTGCATTTCGAGCAAATCTTTCTTCAAATTTTGAACTAACGAAAGCATCTCTGGATCACCCTTGCAGTTAGTCTGGAGATTATTAATTAACTCCTGCTCACGTATCAGATCGTCGATCGACAAGGTGTGCTGCTGTCGCTGCTGTTGGTGAAGGTTTTCTTTCGAAAACACCGGTGTAATACAAGAATCTTTGAATGGCGGCAAATGCGCATGTGGATCTTGGCGTTCTGGGTTGAAGCGATTCATGTTTTGCACCTTTGCTTCATCGATTGCAACAGGACCATTTTTGGTTTTTGCCCACAGTTCACCCGGTTTGTCATAAAAGTTATCCAGATCATCAGCGTTGAGCGGTTCCTTACTTAGCACCATCTTACCATTGACGAACGTGTACAATATTTGATCTTGATCGGGTGAATCACCCTTCGCCGTCACCGTTATCTGCGGCTGCGGATGGGGCAAGAAGGTTCGCTTGATTGTGACTAACTGTTGGGAAGTGGCATCATTGTAACCGACCGGTTGCTGGGGTTGTTGTTTAAACTGCTGCAAATGGTCATGTATCATTTGATCCTGCTGCTGTTGTAATTCGCCTAGCTGCTGCTGTCGTTTCTGCTTGTAATTGTTGATCGATTCGTGTAACTTTGCAAGCCTTGCCGCATGTACATTGTTGTGCGCTTTACCCGCAGCAGTGAGGGTCGATGGTGGTGGCGGAAGCATGGCACCCGGTGTCATCTTTCGCCCGCCGACCTGTACGTCCCGTGGTGCATTAATGGTTTGCTGGCCCGGTTTTTGCTGTGGCGCCGTGCAGCAAGATGGCGGAGTGGCGAATGCTTCCAGCTTGAATGGATATTCCGGAATTTCACTTCGTATACTGGTGACGAGCCTATTAATAGTGGCGTGCAGCTCGTTCTTCTGCTGCCGATATGTCTGTATCTTGAGCGGAAGCTCTTTCCGTTCCTTTTTGCTCAGTCCCGACTGGTCTTGAAGATGCTGCAGGGCTTTCTGCTCGTGTTTCTGACAGTCGTAAAACCGCTGACGCAAAACTTCCAGCTCTGCTATCAGTTTGAGACTCTCGTTCAGCTTTGCCTTCTTTATCGTATCCGAATCTTTACCGACCGCCGGCGACGCTGCCGTGGTTGATTTTTTGGTTGGTTGCGTGGTTGCTGAATTGGATGACTGCTTTTGTTCACTTTTTTCTGTCGACTGAATGCGACTTGATTTGCCCTTCGCTGGGGTGTTGCTGGCACCTTTAAACGTATCGTCTCCTTCGATAAATCGTAACAGATCATCAATTGATTGAAATCGATTTCCCTTGCCGGCCGTTGAAGGAGTAGTTGCAGATTTATCACCCTTTTTGTTTCCTTTGTCAGCAACAGTTTTACTGTTGCTGTTAGCAGATAATGCTGTGTTGTGTGGCACGCTTGCCTTACCGGCCGATCCTACCGGTGCAGTAGCGTTGTTACTGGTAACCTTCTTCACAGCAACCACATTAAGGCCCTTCGCTGCTGTCGTGCTGTTGTTAGATGTAGTTTTTTGCTCTTGCTTGTTCTGCAATTTCTTCCGCAACTTATCACGTGTTTCGTTTGTCCTTTGATTGTGGTTACATTCCTAAAAACAAAGTGCACCAAATTAAACATAAAAAAAGAAAATGCGTTAGAGTAATTGTCAGCTTGCGAAATAGGTATAGTTTGAAACTAACTAAACATACACTCTGCCCGAACAGGGTACAATAATAGCACACGCAGGATCCTTCGGTTTTATCTCCACCGGACGCACTGGCTGGCGCTGTTCCACGATGGCACGATTTTTTATGATCCTCTTTCGAGTGGGCTGTACTTGCGCTTGCTGTAGATCCTTGCGCTGTTGCACCAGCCACCGGTCTCGTTTTCGAACCCGTTCCTGCCTTTGCACCTGGAGCATGCGAAGGCATCCCGCAGGGACATGGTTTGCTGGTGCTGTGCGTTTGTGTCGCTGATGCTGCTGGGATGGGAATGGTTACCGTACGGTTTCCGTTGCCAGTTTGTGGTTGTGAGGCAGAAGGTGATTTCGGTTTCACGGATGCACCGTTTGCACTAGCCGTGGTACCTTCCTGCTTTGGGGTTGATTTTCCGGCCGTTGTACTGCTGACCAATGCCGGCAATTTACTTGCGGCCAGTTTTGCGAAAGCAGATAGTTTTGCTGGTGTTTGAAGCTCTGAATTTGACTTCGCAGCCGTTGCCTGTGCTGTATCTGGTCGCGGTTGCGAACAGATTGATGCGCTAGACGTATCTGTAGGGTTGTTTTCATTTAACAATGCTTTCGATGGAGAAATGGCAGTTACGGTAGCGGATGCTTTGGGTTGTTGCGTTACTAGCGCATTCGTAGCAGCTACACTACACTCCTTCTCACTGCTCGAAGATATCACATTTACTTCCTTCAAATTATCAATCTGATGCTGTTCTGTGCCGTTCGTTGCATCGGTAGCCTCTGTCACGCTCGTTCCCATATCGGATGTAGGGATAGATGTTTTCGTTGCCTCGCTTTCCACATTCAAATCGACTTTCGATGCTTCGTGGGCATCTTTCGGAGTGCATGAATCATCACGCTTTAATAGTTTGCATGCATTCACGCCGCCACCTTTCTCCAGCAACATATTTCGTTCCTTCAAGAGTGCTTTCAGCTCCATTTCCAGCATGCTACAAATAGAACCAAAAAAGTAATGAATTAAAAACGATTACACAAATGACGCTCGTGAAACGTACTTTGTGCGCTGGGTCAACGAGTCTCTGGCCAGTGGGTCGAACTGTTTCGACATCATTTCTGACTGGGATAGAAACTCCGTCACGCAACTATTACAAATACAGGTGCAACCTCTGCCCTCATTTGTATTCCCGTTGGCGCCCGTGGAGGTAACCATTGGTTCGATAAACGTTGAGGCGGCTGCAGCTGCAGCAGCCGCAGCGGCCGCAACCGACGCCGCTGAAGCGGTAGAAAACGAACAGGACGACGAGGACGACGATGAGGTTGAGCTCGACAGGCACGACGAGGACGAGGAGGACGAACCGGACGATGCAGACGTCGTAAGCGTCGCAGCGCTATGCGTTTCCAGCTTCTGCATTAAACTTTCCCGCATCCGGTTGGGCGAAACCGAGCGTTCGCGTTCCCGCTCGTAACATTCCACATCGAAGACGATGTCGTCGTCTTTCACCAGGAAAAACTTTGTAAAATACTGGTAGAACACATTGCGCGGTGGTGCCTGCGTGTCGAGCATGAACCATTCCGCCAAATCGGATGCGCGTGTCTTTGGCAGATTGAGCGTAGAGTTCTGCAGCGACCAAAACATATCGACGAACCGCAGCGGATGCATCTGATCGTCCATCTCCTCTTGCCAACGTTTGCTGCACAGCTTGCGCAGCGAATTGCGAGCCTTCGTGTTCCAGTTGCCCTTCATGATGCGCCGCGGTTCCTCGCTGACCGGTTTGTATGAATGTATCAGCAGCCGGGACAGGTGGATGGGATAGTTCATCGCGATTATGTTGATCGCCACGCGGCAAGCAATTGAGGAGCAGGGCGATGCCTGGAAGGTGCAAAAACGCGACGGTTCCAATGTGTTCCATCTGTACGGTACTCGTTCGGGAAGATGGTTGAATATGGCCCACGCAATGTGGTAAAGCTCGTCATCTTCACTCAACGATTGCATTAGCGGAAGGTAGGCGGCAGCATCCTGCTCAAGATTGTCCTTTTGATCGTCCAGTTTGGGGTCATCGCTTTGTCGGCGGGAGGCTGAATTTACGCATCCATTTTGCATTCCAACTTCACCATCGGTTAGTAACAGCGATGAGGACAAAAGTTGATGTACGTTTGCCACCGCATGATCGTCATCGCAGGCGGGTACTGTCTTGCCCTGACTTTCGAGCAACATTTCGATCATGTTCGCACACGTACACATGCCGTACCGTTCGTTGACTTCCTTCTTCGGCCGGTAAGGAAAAATTCCACCACCGATAATGCAAGACAGACAGGCACACACCCTAAAAGGAATCGAATTTAACGATTTACGCTACAATTATTGTGCACGGTAGGTAATATACTCACATGTTGTGCGTGTTCAATGGACGATCGCATCCGGGACACTTAACGACATCGGCTACGTTATTCAGACGCGTATTGACGCCTGGTATCCACTTCGTTTTCAGACAGTGCACCACGTACTCCCATGCCAGCTTCCTGTTTTTTAGCTCCATCCACTCCGCTATCGGTCGCTCGGGCTTTTCGAACAGTTCCGGCGACTTCGGCATGTAGCGTGCACCGCGTATGGACTGCAGAAGCGCATGCACCGTCTTCATGCGGTGACGCCGCTCGCAATCATCCGGCGAACGGTGGTACTCGTATAGCAGTGGCCACACATCGACCCACGTGAGCGCAATATCTGCCATTTCTTTGTCAAACTTTAAGAACCGCGCAACCAGCTCTTGGTACTCGCGTTCCGGTAGAGTACCGCGCATCTGTTTCATACAATCGGGTACTATGCTCTGCACCTCGTAGTAAAAGTAACGTTGGAAAATGCGTTGGTTGATCAACCACCAGGTGAGACCAAATTTGCCCAGATGACACTGCTCCAGGACGTTCAGCAAAGGGGTGACGGTTCGCGCGGACTGGCGCAGCTTCTTGTATCCGTTAACGATATAATTCAACACCTCGGTCGCGTTAAACTGGCGACTACCGTCTTCCGGGTTCTCGGTGACCAAGTCCTCGAGCCCGACGCAGTACACCTGCACGATCGACCGGAGCTGAAAGCAGAGCAGCTCGAAAAGCTGGTGCGGATCACGGGTGCTCAGAACGTTCGTTAGCATCACGAAGGCCATCTCGTTCGAGAGCGGCAAATTGGATGCGAGTGAAATCTGGATAATGTTATTCCTGCTAAAGCGCACATCCGTTAACCACTTCAGGGACGATTTGCTCATCAGCTCCATGTACTGATTAAACAGCGCGTTATCCTCGGACCTGTGGAGAAATGGACGTAATATGCGTTAGAGCGAATATAAGCGGATGCACCCACCACGGGATTAGCGTCACTTACTCCGGTATCAGATCGTAGTACTGCTTCATCAGTAACTGTAAGCGATCCCACAGTGAGTTGTACTGGCAATCCTCGGCGTACAGTTTCATCACCACTTCCCGCGACGCGTTGCACATTCGACAGCAGCAGTCGAGCGGAAATACATTCTCACTGTGCTGTGGCTTTTGCTGGTTGCCCACATCGCCTTTATGGCATTCGGACGAAACGGGTTGCGCCGTACAGACACAGTCACTTTCCGGACACGTCTCGTCCTGCTGTTGTTTTTCCATTTCACCATCGTCCACATCGACCACTCTCATCTGTGCCAGCAACTCCACATATTCCTTCCAGCTGCGGCCATAATGACAATCTCCCGTACAGGTTTCCTTCGCCATCGGAACACTGTCGACGGTAAGGGACGAACCGATGTTTCCGTCCTCGTTAGGAGTTGTTGCGGCGGTCACCGTACTGCCACTGTTACCACCACCCGTTTCCTGCAGCAAGATGGACATTTCGCGACGCACACACACACACTCCGTTCGTTTTTCCCGTATTAAAACGTCCTATTTTACTCTTCCGGTTGCACTGCACACCTCAATGTTGTTGCCCGGTGTAGAACAGCTAGGATGTGTTGTTTCGATACCCACCAACTGCTACCGCGTATAGCACACATACACGCACACACACACGCACTCGCACGCACAAACACACAGTTTTCACATCGGAAAAGAAGGTGCGCACCTATGCTTCAAGTCGCGTACAGTCCCAACGAAAACGATCTCCACTTTCCGTCCCTATTCCGGCAGAGCGATGGTTATTCAATCCTGCCGAAACCGGCGAGGCAAAGATGGGGAACAATCGCTTTTTAAAATAACACCGCTTGGTTGAATCTGACAATTGTAGCGTAAAGTTAGTTGATCCGAAATCACCATCAAACAACGTGTATTCAGAAGCAAGGTTGTTATGCGGGGCCAGGTCGCGAAATGCATCACCGTTTTGACATTTCACCACTTGGCATAAGGTGGCCTTGTTTACGTGCACGATACGCTGGGAGTGCAGGCATTTTGTATATAATTTCGCCGAACATTTTTGAAAACGTTGGTGTACATTGCAATCATACAGTTTATTTTGTTCGGTGGCAACGGCTTTGCAAGATCCGTGAGTAATGTTGGCCGTAAACGTAAAATCGACATGAAGCCATTACTGATGTCGGCAAACGTAGGGCTTTTGACAATACCTGGTTGCTTGGTGTTGAATGTATGGGGAAAATGTAAATCAGGATACGCATGGTTTGGTTCATCCTTGCGATCTAAATAAAGAGACGCAATCTGGTCAGATTTTAATCTCAAGTATTAAAAAATAATAATAGTTTCTAATGTGTTGTGAAAAGAATGGATTTTTAAAAATTTGCAATATGTATGTCTTGCATGCAAGTTATATTTGATGTACAACTCGGAATCTTGTTCCGACAAGTTCCATGATATTGCTGCAGCCTCGGTTACACGTACACAGAAAATGCCGGAATCGATCCGAGGTGAAGTTGAAACTTAATTTAAGGGCCTTTACCTTTAAGGGCGCTGTATTCAATTTGAAGGAGTTTGGACTCTATCCGTTTGGAGATTACATATGTTGCAAAGTTCTGCGTTGTAAAGTGATCCTTTCTATTCGTAATCATTGAACAGTAGAATGGAATTCCGACATGAACGATTGCATACATTTAGGCGTAGTTCATTCAATACATGTAACGGTGACGTTACATTATGTAACGAATGACGTAATACATTTACATATGTTGTATGTATTACAATTTAAATCTTTTTACGTTCCATCACTATACTGTAGTTTGTTTGGGTGAGAAATGTGAAATAAATATTCCAAGACTAGATTAACATTCGCGAAAATATGCTAAATTTTATAAACGATTTTGAACAAAACTTATCTTGTCGTGTAACTAGTTTCACTTGGCATTGGTATTAGGCTTTAGGCTTGGCTTTAGAAAAAATGCAAACAAAAAATCATTTGATTTTCCATTAAAGGAAGAATGGAAAATGAATCTATTTTGAGCCCGGTTTACCCATTGTGCCATCGTAAAGCAAAGGCACGAGCACCCTCGTGACTTCGGCAACAACCGCATTCGCGAGCGAAACGCGTTTTCGACTGGACGTGCGTGAGCAGTGCGTTTACAGTGAAGGTCGTACTAGCGGCCTATAATAACATCATCCCCAGGTGGGAACCCCCATCCAGTGTGAGCCTGTGTTATCCAGCTGGGCTCGATACCATCGTACAGGTACGGCTAGCAGTGGCAAAAAGTGTCCTTTCGTTGTGTCCATTTCGATTGTGCTGGCATTTAGCTCGTGGTGCAAATCGAGAGTGTGCTACCGTGGTGGTGAGATTTACGCCTAGATTACGCCACTCTACGAATCATCCCGATTACACTCGGCTGCACAGAGCGGGTATGCGTAAATGTGTGGTGGAATGTTTATTTGCCAAGTGTGTTAGCATTGCGTAGCGTGGTGAAGCCGAGTTTCTACGTGAGAATATTGTTCACCGACCACGGTCGAATCAAGATGCAACGGTTTGCGGTGGCGTAGCAAAAGTGAAGAGGTCATAGTGCAAAAGTATGTCACCCAGAGTGTGAAGTTAGGCCACTGGGCTAAAGCGTGAGAGCGTGAAGCGTGCCTTGGTTGATTTGACAAGTTGCAACCCGGAACAGATTGCCCGGGAACGCACACCAGCACGTGCGATCCACCCAGAAGTCGACAGGACAAATCTACCACAAACGAAGCCTTTGCTAGCGAGGTAAGATTATTCATCATTTGTCAAGAAATAGCTGCTACAGCGATCGAACGACGCTTATCATGGCGACTTCGGTTGTTTGCAGTTTGTGCTGAAGTGTTGTGGTGAAGCAAGTGTCAAGGGTAAAGCTTGGTTCGAGTATCGATAAGGCACACTGGAGCGATTGATGTAATTGATTTTCTTAGAGTTAATAACGTTTATTGGTTTATGAACAGAACGGATGATATTAGTTTCTCCTTCGAAATATTGTACGTAAAGCATTACTGCTATCGGTAACGGTATCGGTGTAACGTAACGCAAAGAACCTTAATTCTTCTCACGTGTTCTGTGCTGATTGAATATTAATGGTATTGACTTATGATTGATTCACGGTTAGAAACCCATTCTGACATATGTGTACGGTTTGGAACCCATTTCTGTAAAGTATGGCCAGTTAATCAGAAAAAGAAAACTGGAGTTATCGTAAACATTTTCGAATTCCTGATTAAAAACAACGGTTCACTTTCCCATTCTGATAAATTCCAGTTTCTGTGTTGAACGTTGGATTAGCGAACGAACTGATAAATGGTTTAAAAGATATGTGATAACCCTATGCACACCACAGACTGGCAAATTTTGGAGAATAAATATGAACTTGGTTTAAAATCCCAATGCGAGTGGTGCTAATGTTTAAAGCAAATGGTATCAAGTGAATAGGCAGTACAGTTTAAATGAGTTGCTTGAATAGTAGAACAGCCATTTTTCCAACGTAAAAAATTCATGACAATTTCTATTGGAAGGATGTCCATCAATGACGATTGGTTTGACCTTTACCTTCAACTAAAGGAGCGTATTTTTATCGGATGGAATATTGGTCAATTAGTTAATTCGTTTCGTTCTTCGAGTTCATTTACTTCATGGAAACGGCTATATTAGTATGTTCCGTGAGAATGTGTCGTTATTTATTTTCTTGTTTTGGCAAAAATACAATTCACTTTCAAAAGCTCGTTTTGGTTGGTTTGGTTAGACCGCCGGAAGAATCATTGCTCATAGGTAGTTTCAGATATTTGGCTCCCTGTTGCAAATGGATTTAGTGTATGGTTAGTGTGGAATGTTCTTTTCCATTGATGGAAGTGACAATTTAGCTGGGAAAGTAAATGTTGAATGGGAAATGAAATCTGTAAAAATGCCCACCAACTACTCACTATCAAAGAGCGATTGTCACATGGATTGCATACGTTTAGGCGTAAGGAATGTATCGATATGGCTTTGACTTTGAACAACAATTTTAAAGAGCTCTTTCTCTTTCCGCTTTGTACATTAAGCTAACGCATTTGTGTGAAAACCTACAAAATTTATTCTCCAGTGGTTTACGCTAGGGAAACCCTCACGAGCATAATAATCGAAATTTGGGTAGTTCTGGTATTTACACAGATGCTGTAAAGATCTACATAACATTAGAATCCTATACTTTTGGAAGCTTTTCATTATCATCGTTATTACCATCACCAGGACAGCTGTATCAATTTTCGCTGCAAAGAGGATTATGATTTGTTTAACAACTTTTGTCAAATAGATCCTTTCTATGTAGCTAGCACAAACCATTACTTGCCATTGAAAATGGAAATAATTCAGTTTCGTGTTTCGGCACTGTTGGCCTTTAATGCTTTGCTCGGAGGAAACTGTTGCAGCCAGTTACCACGTTAGCAATGGTCGTACGTGCATGAAAGCGTGGGATATATTTAATCTAACATCATCTGCCATCTTGTTGATGGTCAGGTTTTGTTGAGTGAAATCTCACGGGACAAGGTGTTGCGGTAGGTGATAAATGTTTCCCCATTTGTTTGTCTACCTGGAATAGAAGGATCATCATAATTGCTTTACCTTCATCTTGTTACATTTGAACTGATACATAATTTCAATCATGTTTAATATATAAACAGAAGTACTATGGTTAGTTGTTGCAGTATCTGTAGTTATTTTTATTGCATCTTAATTGATAAACTGTAACCATAAGTCACGCAAACCGTATTGTACTTCAACATTTTGACGAAAACATTTTTTAAATTTTTACAGCTTAATCTTAGTTGGAAATATAACAATGGGTTGTAAAACAGCAAAGTTTACTTTTATTTCACAGTGAAATTGTGTTTGTTAGATAAAAACCCTCCACGGACCATGTACAATTATAATCCCCTCCAAAGACATGATGCTTTCCGACAAGTAAAGCTGCTTTCGCTGAAAGAAATTTTACAGCATTGTGTTTGGGAATATTCATTCAGAAGAAAAGCAGAAAGAATGGAAGAAAGTTGCCTTGACGGTGACATTAAAATGTACCATGCTTCGGTTTTCAAGCGCACAGGATTTGAACGAAACATCGCCGCTGCATCCAGTAAGACAGGTTGACATAAAGTTTCGGTCGTATCAAAGCGAATAACGGTGACGAAGGCTCATAATTTGCGATTGTTCTTTTTGTGTCCGGAAATTGTGTTGTCCGTTTGAGTGACTTTTTTACCGGTGTATGAATAATGGAGGCTTAAAACTCATTTGAAGAGCGCTAGCAGCGTCGGTGGTAACCTGTTTGAACGACGCGTGAATAGGACGCCAAGGACGAAAGGAAAATCTGGGCGAGAGTTCATTAAATTGGTTCGAGAACCAGTTTTCGATTATTATTGTTCCCGTGCGTTGTCCCGATTCGTTATAAAATGCCCAAAGGTTCCATGTCTTTGCTATACCGATTTCAATCAAATGTTACGGTGGCAAGGTATTCGTGACATTTCACTGAAAAGAGTAGGGCTTTTTGGGTACAGTGCTCCGGACAATACTCTGAACCTCTGAATATTTACCCGACTGGGAAGTGAAAAAAAAAACACTCCACTCCCCAAGCATGAAACCGGGTATTAAAATATAAGTCAAGTTCACTGTGGGTTCCACGATGACATCATCTCTCTGATCCGATCTGATGCTGTCGATGCATTTTGCTGCCACTCCGCCGGTGAGACAAGTGGACAGGAGCGCGAATTATTACAGCATGGCGATCACACAAACACAAGCAAAACTAACCCCACCAGGGGGAAGGTCAGCAGCAGGTTGGGCGAACAGAGTCCGACGCTGACGGTTCGATGGAGTGTTCCCCGTCGAAGACGTAAACATGCGAAGGTTGTTGCGTATTATTACTGTGGCTGCGAAGAAGTGACCTTCCGGAAGTGAGGGATGGTTTTTTTTCCGCCGTTTCTCGTAAGATGACATAATGCAACACAACACCGCAAAAGTCTGCAAAACAATCGATTAAACCCGGAGAGAGAACACCGTATTGGAAGACACCCGGTACGAACGCAAGGTTGTATGCGTGTCCATTTGGCTCCACGGAGATTGGGGGGATGAAGAGGTGGTTCTACTGACATAAAACGGGCTGACATTGGTACGAAATATGAGTTTGATGGGGGCCTCTTTCGCAGTCACAAAACCGTAGTCAACTGTGGTGGTAGCGTCGCCATCTCGCGAGACTCGTCTTTGGAACGGTGGTCAAATTTAAACTGTTTACAGTTGCGGATGGTAGGGTTGAAAGGGGTGGCCCTCGGGGAACCTCGGGGAAAGCGCGTGTATCTAATTCGTTTTGTTTCATTTCGTGAATGTTTAATGTTGTTGATGGTACACAAGTTGAACCGTTCCTTGTGATGTTCTGCTGTTTAACCGAGCTGTCTTGCTTGGCAGCTTGTACGACTGAAGAGAATTTGCCTAAAAAAAACCACGCCCGGTATCGAAACGATCGGTAAAAATGTAAAGAATGTGAGAACCCATCAACAAATCGGTCGCATAGTGAAGGTTTTTGAAGTGCAAAAGTTCGACATCGACGACGACGGTGTAGAATGTGCAATGCTATGGTTAAGTTAGGTCCAAATTTGGTTGTATTGTGAAACCGCGCAGTAGGCGGTAGACCCGAACTTCGGCTGCTAACGAAGGTCAAACGAAGAAGTCATAAAATACTGAGATTGGAATGGGATCGGTTGAGGAAGTAACGTACGCTGTGATCTCATCGAACTTTTGTCTGATATGGAGCAAGTTGGTTAATAAAGAATGTCATGTGATTATACTCATACACCTCACAACCTTCCTTGTGGAGAAGTCGGTCCAGAAAACAAGTGTGAATTTAGGTGTTTTAGACAATGATTGCATTGAAATCCATTGAAGGTATATTGCAGGTGATTCATTTTATGGCATCAATACTTCCCTTGTAAGTGTCCCGATTTTAAAGCAACTGCATGCACACCTCAAGCGGGTTGTTCTAATGTGAATGGAGAAAAGTATTATCAGTGACAATGACGCCGTTGTTTAGTGACCGGATCGTTCAGGCTTGATCCAACGATCCAAGTAGAATGCATGCCCCCTCTAAGGAACACGAACCAAAACAAAAGTGAGAAGCCGTAGCGTGTCAAAATGGTTGAAATAGTTATTGATTTGTCTGGCTTGTATGTGCCATTCAACTTAGCGTACTCAGAATGAAGGGTTTCCTACTGTGCACCATTACCTGCTGTACCGAAAGTTCACGCGTTGGTTAAACTGTTGGCCACGATAAAGTTTATCAATACACATATCAACCACCCCAGTACAACCCTCATGCGCGAAAGCGTCCCTTCTGTAGCTTTCATTAGCGTTTTCAAATTACTTTCGGTCGGTCGATTTAGGTAATTGCTAGGAAAGTTTATGTTTTCCATTGGTCGACAAAATACTACGATCAATACAGGCAAAAAATGTCGTCAACAAGATGCTATGCAGCACCAGTGTGTATGTGTTCTTTCGCTCACTCTATCAGTATGTCTGTGGAAAATCGATTAGATTCCAGCCAGACAAGCCGCTTGGCGCCATCCAGACAGAGGAAAAACCGGGACAAGTATGGAGTAGAAAAAAACCACGGCAAACTGTCTGCCCGATGAGAGTTTTATAACGTTTTTTTTTTGTTTTTCCTCAAGACAAGATTAACTACCGCTTGCCGGAGGACGCAAAAGCACCGAAACAACAGCGACCGTGTGCCGCTAAACCCAAACTGAGTTGTGACAGGTGCCGGTAGAACAAGTGCTCCGTAGGAAGTGTTTGCTAAGCCTAATAATTGAGCGATACAGTTTTGTGGGCTTTGCGGTTGATGAAGAGCTTTATAAATGTTTTATGTTCTCAAGATGTGAGTAATTGTTTAGAGAGATATTCATTACACTCAGACGATCTGTCATGGTTTTGATGGACCGGAATAAAGTGTATTTGCTGTAAAATTGTTGCCAATCAATAAACGACCGATGAATGATACGAATGCAAAATCTAGAAACAGAAGAAATGCAAAGAATAAACAATTTGTGGCTCGTTTTGTATGCTATGCTATATGTATGCAAAAAACCAGTACTTGTGATGCCGATTGCATACATTTAGGCGCTTTATAGTGTTGTTGTTTTTAGTAATCAACCTTTAGTAATTTATAATTGAGATCAGCATCCGATTGTCACCCGGTCCTTAACAAACCTGTGAACATCATCGTGTCACCCGTTGTCCCAAAAATTGTAGCTCAATTAATCATGTACGATCCGCTGTTTGCGATGATTGAAAACCTTAGCATGGTGTGTCTCGAGCAATCACACAACACTTCCGTCACCTTCTAATAGCGCTAATTACGTTTGGTGTGTAGTTTTTTTTTTTAACTGTTTGCATCCAAATCTGCCATAACTCTTGGAAATGAGGTTTCGAACCATGGCGTAGAGGAATTCTGGTCATGGTTTATTTTTAGCGAGCACGATCAGCGCAACTGCAGCTCGCACATGGTGTTCGTACAGACCTTGTACAATGCTCGTACTGCGGATGGCTATCCGTTGAGTGCTTTGCCCTACGGGAGGTTTTTAGGTGGAATGGATGCTACATCGTTGTTCATTCTTCTGTTATTCTTCTGGCCCGATCGAAACAATTGATCGTAATGTGTCCGAATAGAGTATAAGAAATACATTACTTAGCATTACATCCAACCACCGAGCGCTTTCATCCGGAACGACGACGCTACACGTCCGTTCCGTTAAATTGTTTGAACTGTAAACCTCATAATGGACATGGGTTTTGTGGAACTTTTTAATAATACATCATGAAATATTCTTTGTCGTTCAATTGTTAACAAGTTTCTAATAAAGTTTTTATCGAAATTCAATAACATTGAACAAAAACCTCAGAAAATTGCAATGCTTTAAAATTCGCAGTCCATCTCGGTGCCCAGAAGGGTTAAGACTTCCGTGCACCGTAAACACATGTTTCTGCCATCCGACTTCTTCGTGCACGGTCAGCTTAAAATGTGTGTATAGACGGATCACCTCCGCCACGCAGCCGGATCCTCTGCGTGTTGCCCGTTTGTGAGTATGCGTATAGCATGCCGCCTCGGTGAAGTCATCCGTATCCGTGATGTTGTTTTCATTTCGCTGCGCGAACAGGCAAAATAATCGCTCGCGATATCATTCGCGCCCGCATACACTATGCCAACGTAGAATCGTATTGTCGTGCATCTCACCAACACCATGTCCAGCGGGTCAGTGGTGTTTGTCGTTCGGTGCGGTAGCAGTCGCGATCTCATCGTCGATCGTTGGTGCCGGTTGTCCGTCTAGCATCATCAGTTCTGTGCGTGCCAGTGCGGCCAGTGTGTGTGGTGAACGTTCACGTAGAAGGTGGTCACATTGCCGAACGCTGCAGCACATTCGAGGTTATCGCCAAAGCGGTACCAAAATCCGGGAACCAGGGAGTTAATTTTGGGTACAACGCATTGGCACTCTGTCGCGTTTTGCTTTAATCGAAACCGGATTGGTGGGTGGAACGTTGGTTTGGAGCGATAGAGCACGAATAAAACATAAAAATTTTGGAAACATATAGCGTGTCGCCGAAGATTGATGTGGTTTTTCGCTCTGCCTAAAGGTCGTTCTCGTTTTTGTGTGTGATAAAAATAAATTAAGTCCATGTTGGACGTGTGAAGTGCAAGAAAAAGCAATAGAATCAAGAATTTGGAGTGAAATTTTCTCGTGGAGTTTAAAAGGTGGAAGCGCTGGAGATATTAGACTGTGCCGAGTTCACAGAGCAGCAACAAAATGAGGTTTGTTTGATTGACTTTATGTATCATTTGAGACACTGCCAGAATTTTTAATAGTACACAGCGGTAAGAGAGTGACCTTAAGATATTCTGCTTCAATATTCAATCCAATAAACTGGACATCCTGAATGAGAATGAATGAATAGAAGTAAAAGAAAACGTTACTTTAGTTCACTAAACAATGGAAACAAATGTCGTAGGCATAACAATGTACGTTGAAACATATTTGGATCCGAGACCCTTTCAAAATTTCTTTTTCTTTGACGAATGTTTTGAGTAACTTCCAACTATTTTTCGAATGATAAACGAAATAGCTTAGTTCATCGCTTGCAATGAGCGCATCGGCGTGTGCTGGGAGGAGAAAAAGTTGTAAATTTAATTATCAACACGTTCTTCCAAGTGCCACATTCACATTATATGATGTCAGCCTGTACAACATCCTCAGCTTATACTAATGCTCACTCATCCCTCCACCGTTTTGTCTCTCTCCCATTGTGGTCCATCTAGTGACTCACTCGCCGACCAACATCAATCACCGGATTCACCTTCCAGCAGTGAGGTTGACAGCCTGCTACAGCAATCGGACGAAACCGAAACCACCATGACCGGCGCCAGCAAGGAATTAAGCCCGGAAAAGCAATCGGCACCGCCGGATGCGTCCGAGGTTGCAAAAACCAAGGACGATAGCATCATGTCGCTGCTGTACTCGTTCGCGAAGAAGGTGGTTACGGTCGGTATCATCTACTTCGTCGGCTACATGGGATGGTCGGTGGCGTGGCTCATCACACCCGTCATCCTCTCGGTGGCGCGCGAATCCTGGCGCAAAACGAACGACACACGGCGCAGCGTTGCGAAGGCATCGGCACTCGCGAACGATAAGGACGTCATCCTGGCCCGTCTGCATGATCTGCCGGCATGGGTAAGTGTGATCTCCGTGCGTCCCACCGGGGGGACGTGGTCGTAAAGTCGGTTCGCTATGTTCGTTCTGTTACGTGATTAGTTGGAGTGGAGCAACGCGGAACTGGTAAGGATAATTTTCCGCCACCGCCAGATAGTATTACACAATCACAAATGCCGGCTTGTGGTCTCCGCCCGGGTGGGACTATATTTTGCCGGCATTGTGACAGCTGGATAGGATGGCTGATGGTGCCGATCGTGATAAATTCAAACCGTTGGACGCGTGAAAAGAAAGCTTGACACGCGAGAAAGCGTGCGGTTGATGAGTTTGCTGGAATTAGCAGTAGAGGCAGGTGTTTGCATGAGCTTTCTGCTTGTTTCTATAGGCAGGTGGATGTGAATCACACATACGCCTGCTGTGATATTATGAATCAGTGATGCTTAATCCATCATTAAATAGGAATGTTTAAGAGGAATCGATAATGGGAAAAGATGCAAGAGACCTTTGGTGATAGTTTTGCTTTTTAAATAATGTAAAACCGTGGCTGGTTTTGGAGAAAATTAAAAAAGGAGTTAAACGCAGAAGTGAACTTATCTATCGAATCAATGATGAATTTGATAGATACGCCTAAATATATGCAATGTATCGATAAAAATTCACATCACTTCGAATTGTCTACTAGATTTTCTCGTTAATTTATTATACAACATTTTTGTACTTAATGCAGAAAACTGAATTCCATACGCAACTCCAGTCCACAGTGCTGTACAAACACGGGTTAGCAAATGGGTCATCATTTATTTTAGCGCCGGCCAGCTCATTAATAATAAAATGGCGCATTTCAGTGATGGCATCATCAACCTGCGGGCGAATAGAGCTAAACTGGTACAGAACCGTACCTAAAACATTCATGACTGTTGTATGAGCGAAAATGAACGCGTCTGGTTCTCGGGAAGGTGAAGATACATTCATTGTAAACCACTCTGTCCATGCTTGGGTGGGAGATAAGTGCATTTACAACTTTGTGCGTCAGATTTACCTATGCTACAACAAAAAGAAACTCAATTAAATACGCTTAATCATGCTTGCGTACAGTGAATAGTATCGTGATGTCGGAAGAGAATTAATAAGGCTGACTAGCAAAAGAATTTTGTTGGGGGAAATGATTACTTATCCTTAAAAACATATATTAATAATCCCCGATCCTCTTGTACTTGTACCAGAGTTTATTTTTAAACAAGCAAGATCATTACCAGGGTAAGTGCCCCCGCGAGTGTAAACGTTTTGTTTGACAACAATACCCATCGCACACGGTGCTTGCGACACTGAATCGTGCACTGTATGCTTCATTCTAGACGAAAGGTGGGAAAATACGATCAGGTTGAGGTGTGCCATCATCAGTAAAATGTGAGCCGGTATATGCGTGGGACAAACGCAAGGGATGGTTTATCTTTGCATCTTTAATGCCCGTAAACTTCTCGCTAGCTCGTGCTTGGCGGGCGAAAAGGTTATACCAGGTGATGTCTTAATTATCTAAAACCTAAAGAAGGTAAACAAACAAAGCTCTTCGGTGACGAACGCTCGAACGAAGGTTTTGAACGAGCGATTGGGACGGTTGGCTGCGATGGAAAACCTCGAAGCAAAGACTGTGCTTGCGGCACAACTACTCCGCTGTGTGTAATTTTGTCTCGCAAATAATGCAAGCCTTCATAATTCATTAGGTTTGTTCACTTTTTATAAAACACTGTTTAATATTTGCGGTGGCTAGTTTAACAGTCTACAGAGTTGCTTATTCATCAATGATTTACAGGGTTTTTGAGATGAAATCGTAAAGTTGGAACCGTTTTTGGATGTTTTTCGAGTTGATGTAGAGTCTTTCCATCTCTCTTGAACTTTTGCGATGTTAAATAAATTCTATAATAACTTTTTTTTTCAATGTCAATTTCCATGAAACAATTTTTCCGACATCAAAAATGTGTTGGTTGAGAGAGCTTTAGCCGGAAACCATTCTTTTTCTATTTGGACGCTAAAAGTGCTCCATGTTTTAAATCCAAATGTCTACCTCAAGACATTCTACACAACTCATAAATGGCTTCAAACTTATCGAAAACCTTGTGAATAGGCGTTGTAACCTATGTTATCTTCGTTGGATACCTATGAACATGATGATATGTTTTCTTGAAGCTTTTAAGACTAAGATTGGATATATCGACCTCCTAACAAAGTGACAATAGTTACAAAACAACTTAATAATTTTTATCTCTTTATCTTATATAACTCATATAAATATTTATCCATATCATTAATGTTGTCACGATACATTCATGTTGGTTCTTGAGATAGAAATTACCCAGAGCACCGAATATTAACCATTAACTTAAGCTTACTGTAAACGCACAAGGTGAGGACGATATTAGCAAACGATAATATTGCACCGACACGTACATTTGCACCAATTTTACTGCGGGCAAGCGATACGAGCGAACATCATATCACATAGCATTATCAAAGAGCTGTAAGCTGTGCTAAAAACATCAACGATCTCGAATTAATTTCACCTTCTCAGCAATTTTTTCCCATCCGCTATGGTGCTGTGAAGGATGCTGCTCCAATTATAACGTACCGACTGGTACCTACCGAAAGCACAGGAACCTCTTGATATGGGAAAATTACGCTTGCTGCTAACAGCATCATGTTTGGCTTGCTAAAGTACTTAACACTACACTAACGAATTTTGCGACAGAATAAAACATTGCAAAATACCCTTTGGCGTCTGAAACTAGGTCCAACATCATTAGCGTATGTGGCGGGTTGCTTCTACGCTGTACTCTTGCCACGGGACATGTCTGGCTGTGGGTGGTACGATGGTTTCGTTGTATGCAAAGTATGCTTAAATTTGGGCCTCTATTGCTTTCGTCCGCATTTTCCATCGAATAAGCTGCAGAGTGTACTTGGGCCCGGTACCCGGTACGGCAATCGAGTCGTTATCGATCAACAGCATGGGCGGGAAGGTGCACGGCGACGATTTTCCATGAAATGATGCCCACGTGCGATACTAAACGATCTGCCTGGGTTGTTTTGGGTGTAAAGAAGCACCGCTGTACAATCCCCTGGCACAACGTGGTGTGTTATTTCGATGGTTTTAAAACCGTGACTGGCGTTGGTGGCTAATGTACGCCACGCATGTACTTTGTCGAAGGTGACTGTTTGTTTTGCGGGTGCAAAAAGAAACCATGGACCGGCTCGCCTAACGCTGGTGGTAAACGTTTTCCACTCGACTGGTGCCGGTAAGTGGTGCTATCCTGTCTTCGTATGCTCGCCTTCGTTTGTGGACGCCGGGCGTTTTGGCTGGGGAACGGCGCGGACGACACAGTTGGCTCGCGCGTTTCATGATTCTAGCGCACGATTCACGCTGCACTTCAAACGATGATCAAAGGATGTTAGGGACGGTAAAGAAAATGCAATTGGGGAAGCTTTTTCCGGCAAGGTTACGTTTTCCATGTTTTTTTTTCCGTGCGGCAAGAGATATGTAAATGCAGTGGAATTTATCTTTCTGATTAGAATTCATCGAACACTGTTCATCTTTCTTTAGGCTAAACGAATTGACGCTTAAGGATAATGGAATCCATTAGCGGTGTATTTTAGCTGATTAAAGTAAGGGAATATTGAGCTTTTTTTAAAAAAGATATACCAAAAATACATGTGGGAATGTTCTTGAACATTTCAACGAGTTCTGTCCCAGAATAAGTAAATGGAAAAGTTCGCATACTTTCTCTGTAGATAAGAACCATATTATTGGAATTGTGCCTTCATGGTTCCATTAACAGGGAACTTCGGATTATTGAATAATTGAACGACAAATTGAACTTCAGTAAAATATTTTATTGCATGAAAAATCATCATAAATAAGAATAAAAATGTCTTTGATGAGAAAAAGAAAACTTTCTTTTATCACTTTTTCTTCTTCCTCCCCATTAGGTCTTCTTTCCGGACGTGGAGCGTTGCGAATGGCTCAACAAGGTAAATATTGACGCAAAGTTTCCGCTCGGTGGCTGAGTTCGCCCTAGCATCGATGACGAATGTAATTTAATTACTACTGCTTGTGATATGTTCTCCTTTGCGGCACAGATCCTGAAGCAAGTCTGGCCAAACGCAAACTTTTATGCGAAAAATCTCATCAAGGAATCGATTGAACCGAACATCCAACAAGCGATGGCAGCGTACAAGCTGAATGGATTCAAATTCGACCGCATGATCCTGGGCACGATTGTGAGTGGTTTTTCACTGTTGTTCTCCTGAGGGACTACAGGAGTTCTCAACGCACATAGTGCCCTGGGTTAATCGTATCGGTCTTGTTTGTTCCTTTCCAACAGCCTCCCCGGATCGGTGGCGTAAAGGTGTACGATAAGAATGTATCGCGCAATGAAATCATTATGGATCTGGATCTGTTCTATGCCGGCGATTGCGACATCAGCTTCGCGCTCAGTGGGCTGCGGGGTGGCATCAAGGACTTCCAGATACACGGCACGGTGCGCGTAATTATGAAGCCACTGATTTCCCAGATGCCCCTCATCGGTGGGCTGCAGATATTCTTCCTCAACAATCCGAACATCGACTTCAACCTGGTCGGGGTGGTCGATCTGCTCGATATGCCGGGGTTGAGTGACATTTTGCGTAAGATTATCGTCGAGCAGGTGGCCGCCATCATGGTGCTGCCGAACAAGCTGCCCATCGTGCTGAGCGACGGTGTGCCGGCGTTGTCGCTGAAGATGCCGGAACCGGAGGTAAGATTCGGGCGCGCAGGGTAATTAGTTGCTTACTTCTCCGACGGTAAGCTTTATGTTGTGTATTGGCCGGTGGATGAATCACGCAACTCACGTGGGGTGCGGTCGTTGTCACCAGTGGTGAAGTGATTTTAATACATCACTAGAATTTTGACCCTTGTGGACGAGGATAACAATGAATAATGGCTTGTAGTTTAGTACATTGAAAAAGTTGTATTGAGTTATCTCGAGAGTGGTCTGATGCTTTTATTTTGCAGTTTTATTTGATTTTTTAATAATTTATGTTCACTTTATAAAGGGTTTCTTAACGTTAAACAGTAATAACATTGATTTAAAGGACAAATATTTAATATTCAATACCTTTAATTGATTCCAGTTATTGAAATGTCCATAGAATCTCTCTATTTTGAAACTACTCAAAATTATGTAATAGTAAAACAGTTTAAAATGATAAGAGAAACCTGAAATACTGATGTCATGCCTTCAAATTTTATTGTGTCCTCATGTCATAACTTGAAACCTCAAAAATGCTAAAAGGATCGTTACTTTCATTTACCTTCTTCTCTATTGCTCTTGCGACCGGTATTCTTCAGGGCGTACTTAGAATTCACGTCGTCGAGGCTAAAGACCTGATGAAAAAGGACATCAGCGTGCTGGGCAAAGGGAAATCGGACCCGTACGCCATCATTTCCGTCGGCGCTCAACAATTCCGCACGCAAACCATCGACAACACGGTCAACCCGAAGTGGGACTACTGGTGTGAGGTAAGTGGACACATCGTGCGAACACCTTAGCGGAATGGTTCACCGCCGCAACAGCAGCAGCGTGCCGTACGTAATGTGCGTGCTTGGAGTTGTTTGATTGTAGCAAGGTTCGGCAAAGAGAATGGTAGCGATGAACGTGGGTTGGGTTTTTGGTACTGATGGACTGCGAGGATGTGAATGGCAAGCGGAGACGAAGGATACGTTTCGGTGGACTTTCCTACAAATCTTCGTTAAGTATAGACGACGTCGTCGCTATTCGTCGGTATCGTTTTCTGCCAGTGGATTTGCCGTACAGTACTTACGCCGTATGCGGTGCACAGTTATTTACGCTAAAATCAGCAGCAACGCTAAAATCAATGACGCGACAGGTGTCCATCGGGCGGACACTGGGTTGAAATTAGCCCTGGGACCGATTTGTCCACCAAACTTTGAGCGCAAATCCAATTAACACGCCAACCTGTTCCCACGTTTGGAGATCGTTTGTTTGGTTTTGCTGTACACTGCACGCATTGTGTTCTCTTGCTATCCGATGGCGTCCGTCCATCGGAGGATGTGTTCGTATTTGCATGAATCATTTTGTTAATGTTATCCAAAAACTTCAACTCATGTCCTTACCCCTTAGATGGACGCATTAAGCGTCCTCAAGTGGCTCAGTTAGTTGTGGAGTGCCGGTTTTGCATGATCAAGTGTTTTGTACGATGTATTTTCTACAAGTCACTCCTGTGACGAGCTAACAAATCGTTAATAAGATAATATTGTCATACCGATTGCATTACTTTGAGAGTGTTGTTTTGTGAACTGCAAATCCGCGATCATCCAGTACACAAAACAAAACGCCTAGAGTTATGCAATCCACAGGACAGAATACACCCCTTAATACACAGTTAGCAATTTGTTTGCTCCCTTTTAACAATGTTTCCAACAAGGTCCTTGATGGAACAGTAAACTAACAGGAACATAATAATTTTGAGCTGCGACATTGTACATACCTCAACATGGAAACCAGTTATAGATCTTAGAGCATATTTATTTAAACACTGTAGTTAGGAGATCGTTTGAGATCGGAGCACATCACTGCATTGGAGATCATCTTAAAGGAATGTGTCATCATTCTTTGCCATCTGCAAGTTGCCCAGTTTGCTGTGCATGAGTAGTGTAGCGCACAGTACTGTATTTAGCACAACAGCCACAGACCGTACGGATGCTCTGGGACTATGGCGTTAAATAGCTACAAGATTCATAATTAATGTTTGCAGCATTGTTTTACTTATGTACTATAACAGCTTCACAGTATATAACTTTCCTGTTGTTAGTGTTTTGTTTGTTTAATATTTTACCACGGCCATGCGGTGCGTGCGTGAGTATCCACGGCGTTGTACAAGCCCTGTGGCAGAGTTTTCACGACCTTACATGCTGCTTTATGTTGCTGCTATCATGCTTCGAGCAGGTTTTAAACCGGGGTATGGTAGCAATAACATTGGCTCGTGCTTATCGCGAACGACCGACCGACACACCGACAGGACAGGTGATGGACGGGTGTTGTTTTGTTTTCTTAGCTAGCGTAGCACTCTTCGTTTTGGGCATTTTTTTGTGACATTAGGGCACTTTGGGCATTGAGAGCGTTGAGTCACAGAAGAACAAAAAAAAAAGTTCTAAAGCCCAAAAATCCATGCCACTGCATGGGAGGTACCTTTCGGGAGGCATCCCTCGAGTATCGTTATGGACGTGATTTAAGCCACGCTGCACCTCCAAATGGTCAAAGCTCATTAATATTCAAAATGGAGGAATTCACAGGACCTATGCCTTGTTGGCTGAATCCGAATTTGAAGTTTGTAGGTGAGGTTCCATTTTTCTAAGATCTGCCATTCGCTATGCGTTTTGTTGTGTCCGAAATATCCCCCCCCGACCGAATCAGTCAGTGAGTGGTGCATCCTGCGTACGAACCAATAGCGAACTCCCCCGAAACACTATCCCACCGATACTTTGTACCTTTTGAATCGCTCATACCAAACCACTACGACCAACACCTTCCCCATACCTGCAGGCCTTTATCCACGCGGAAAGTGGTCAAACACTTCAGGTCGTGATCAACGATGAGGACGCCGGCGAAGATGAACTGTTGGGAAGGTGAGCCAATTCGTTATACGTTGTTAGTTTTCCTTCCCGGTTTACTATGATTTTCCCATGATTCTGGTGGTTTTGTTTAACATTGGTTGAAATGTTTCTTTAGTTAGCTCTTTTATTGATTACACCCTTCGTATTGGGGGGTTTTGGGTTATGGTTTTGGATTTGTTTTAAAATTTTGTTACGTTAAACCTTTCTTTTCTAACATCACATTAGTTCAATTCCATGTAACGGCTTGTTTTACACATCGTTCTAACGTTGAGTAATTTGAATGAGTTTCGTTCTATGTTGTGTGTATAATTATGATTGACTCGCATAATCCTTTAGTTTTTTTTCCTTATCAACTAATCCAACATAAGTAACCGATAATCCACTAACAAGTCGCAGTAAAGTTTAATTGCTTTCGTAATTAACATTCTCAATGTTTCCGTTAATCCCATCTATTAATGCGTTCCGTTCGATTCTGTTAGTGTTCCGAGTGCGTTTTAAGTACGATGGCATCCTAAGTAATGCGAATGCGCGCCTTGTCGATCGCCTTGCTTGCCATTACGCGTGTAGTAGTTCATGTTCGTGTTTTTACGTGATGTTGCTCCGTTACGCTAGCTGTCGTTTTTCCTGCTTGTCGGTACAGATGCAGACGTTGTGGTTGAAGATATGCACATGTTCGTTTGTTCGTGCCGCTGATTGATAGACTGCCATGATGCTTCGTTCTGCCTGTTTAGCAATAACTGTGCCATTGTGCAGGGGCAATCATTCCTCCAGTAGTCATCGAATTGTGTTCCGAAAGCATAGAATCATGAAGAGCATCTTCTCCGTACTCTGTCTACCAGTGGTGAAAGCGAAGTTTGGCGAGATATGGCTGCGAACTTTGGGATGGTTACTTAAGAGCGGCCAACAATTGCCCCAAACAAACTAATCAAAGTCTAATTTTCTAGGCTGAAGTCAATGCCATACTCAGGCAAGAGATTGAACTCAACCTGTGGGATTGGGATCCGGGTTTCCCCGGGGTACAGAACGACGATTTCCTTGGCAGGTGGTGATGATGTTACTTTACTGTAGTTTTGCTTCTGTTTTTCGTTTGGTTTTTACGTTTTTCTTACGTTTGTTCACGTTTCCCGTTTCGTTACCCTGTGTCTGTGCGCGAATTTCTTTTGTTTGTTTGTTCTCTGTACATGTTTTTTTTTTATTGCGCGTGGCCAGGATCATCCTTTTACATAGAACGTGTATGTGAGGCGTTTGTTGAGTGCTTGGTTTGACATACTGCCGCCGCGTGCCAATGGCCCTGCTGTCTCCATTAATCTAACGTTGTACAGGTGCGAAAAGTAGTGACGAGGCAAGAGACTTTTTTCCAAACAAACCGACAATCACAACCATCTCTAAAGCTTACCACTCGTGTGTACATACAGCTCTCGGGGACGTTTCATCATGAGTCTGTTAGCTTTAGCTTTCATCCACTGTCTTTACCATCTGCTGAGTGAGTGTATGATGCACCAATGTGGGATTTGACTGTAAATATCAATATGTGCACTACCGACCATATGTACGCACCTTGCTGATTAGGATGGTGCAAATATGGGCTGCAATATATGTGGCGCAGAAAATTTAAACACAAGCGAGTTCCACTACTTCAATTGTGCCTGTATTATAAATACACTGAAATGCTTACAATTTTACACATACACACCGAGCGCACACCTGATCTTCGTGTTGTAACAAATACTGGGCAGAAGGAATGGGTCGGCTGTTCTCTCTAGTCGACATACTGTTTTCGTCAATTATTAGCGGATACTAATCGAACGATCCTGTTCTTCCACTAACAGCACTAACGCAATAATGTTCTTTCTTTTCTCGTTCTTCTCTGTCTATTTTTTCCACCGATTTTTTTGCGCTTCTCGTTGCTCCTTTGTCCGTGCGTGTCGTGTCGTATGCGCATTGTGCGTCTTGCCGGATGCTACTGCAAATCGTGGTAAACCGTTTCCAACAAACGCGACCAATCGAATTCCATCAACTCGTACAAACAAACTAACCCACTGTCGACTGACAAATTAAAAAAAAAAATAAAACGCGTAACCGATCGCCCCATGCCTACCGATCCATTGTCCTGTGATCCTTTCGAACGTCCGGCCATCCGCCAACTCCCATCTAACTACATCCGATTTCCGCTTCGTAACCGACGCTAACCGACCATCATCAACGCAAAACGACCAACCGACAAACCGTGTTGACAGGCCTGTGTTGACGTTACGCATCAAACGTTGATTGGCATAAAGTTGTTCGACTGGGATCGTACCGGTGACCACGACCCACTAGGAAGGTTCGGAAAAGCAATTCAAACATTTTCGCAAGCAATACAATCATTATCTCCTATCGGCTATATCGCTACACATCAATCTGTATACAGCTCTATCTCTAACTCTTTGTATCTAATGTTACACCGAATGATTACCATCTTTTACTCTAGCGGGCCCACGCCTTGTTCATCTTTCGCTCGTTTCTTTGCTCCGTTTGTTGTACCATCTGCTTGGCTATCAGCTTGGCCTTCACCTTTTTCAAATTATGTCATCTTGTCCTCAGTGTTTAAATGTCTCTACAACTCATTTGCTAACATTTTGTTATCGATTCGAAAGGAATATTTTTCATGTCCATGTTTTCATGTTCATTTTTTGTTACATTTTATTGTTTTTCAGCAAACAATTTTTCCATTCCTTCTCAGTCATGCGGTTACTTAACTTACCTGTTTACCCATGTCGATTGCTAATCGAAAAGCTGTTTTTATCTATATTTTCCCAACTATTTTCCTCACAGCAATGTGCTTTTGTTGCATTTTGATGTGCTAATGGTTTGCGTTATTGCAAGAAGTTTGCTTGTGCTTTTTTTTTGGTCAACGGGCCAAGATAAACATTGTAGTGCTTGCATGAGTTAGGCACACATTAGTTGGTTTTTTGTTATTTGCTGGGTTGGTACTACACTCTTACACTTTCAACTTATTAATATCTCTGTCCGATCTAACAAACGTTTGACACACTTACTCATTAAACCTATCATGTACTATGTTTTGCATGATTATGGCTTAAGAGTTATATAACTGATTAGTAAAATTGTAAGCAGTAAATGATATGGAATTGTGCTTTTTCTCCAATTTGTTCGTCGCGATGGTCACAGAGCGACTGTGGAAATCAGCAGCGTTACCAAGAACGGTGAAATCGATACGGTGAGTATTCCAGGGCTGTCAAACTCAGCCTTGTTAGTAAATTACATCACATAGACTTAAGATCAAAAAGTTGTAACTTTTTCAGTTTTATAAAGTTAGACTATTTTTTTAGTTTTTTTTTGGAAAATCAAGTAATTTTAGTTGATGTCAATGTTTGAATTTGTTAGTATTTATTGTGTTGTAGTGATTCTAATGATGAGAAACATATTATTAATTTAAAAAATTAGCTTTGAATGAAGAATGAACTGATTGCCATAAGCTTATCACAGTTTACCTCAAATAAAATTAACTTGACTAATTAAATGTTTTTCACCTACAGTGGTTGACATTGGAACAGGCCAAGCATGGACTTGTGCATCTTCGCATGACATGGTTCAAATTGAGCTCCGACAAGGCCGATCTGAAGCAAGCTCTGGGAGAAACGCAGCACCTGCGAGTGACATCTATGAGCACAGCTCTACTTACTGTTTTCATTGATTCGGCTAAGAACTTACCGGTAAGCAAATTGTTAATTTTATCGAGGTCTTTATGGCGATACAATAACCTGTTCCTTTTTTGGTTTTGATTTCTCGCAGCAAGCGCGCCAACAATCACAACCAGACCCGTACCTGGTCCTGTCGGTCGGCAAAAAGAACGAACAGACCTCGGTACAGATGCGCACGGATGCGCCTGTTTGGGAGCAGGGCTTCACCTTCCTGGTGGGCAATCCCGACAACGATACGCTCCAGCTGAAGGTGATCGATCAGAAGACGGGCAACACGATCGGCATGCTCACGTACATCCTGAGCGCGCTGATGGAGAAGAAAAATCTCGAGATCATGTCGCAACCGTTCCAGTTGCAAAAGTCGGGCCCTGAATCGAAGATTGTTATGTCGCTGTCACTGCGCATATTGAAGCGTTACCGGGAGCAGGACGCGGTGGCCACCACTCCGGACAAGGCGCCCTCATCCGAGGCGGACAGTGTCTTATCACGTACGAGCTCCATCCGCACGGCAACATCGCACGGTTCGCAATCGGCTGGCGGTCTGCAACAGCAACAATCGACGACCGACTCAAATGCAGCGGAAGCGGCAGCCTTATCCCACCAGGGAAGCATCCGGAAGCAGGACTCGCGCAAATCCACCACATCGGCGATAATGGAACAGATGTCGATCCAGGAGGAACCGTTCGTGGTGTCGACTCTGAACACGGTCATGATGGCCACGCCACCCCGTAGTCCGAATCTCAGCGACGGTGGTACGGAGCTGCTGCGTCGCAGTCCGAGCACCACGTCCTCTGCCGGTTCCGCTGGACTGGGACGGATTCAGCTGACGGTGGCGTTCAATGTGCAGCGCCAGCGGTTGCTGGTGATCGTGCACAAGATAAACAATATTCCGCTCAAGGATCCCAGCAACATACCGGATCCGTACGTGAAGCTGTATCTGTTGCCGGGCCGCTCGAAGGAATCGAAACGCAAGACCAATGTGGTGAAGGATAACTGCGATCCCGTGTTCGACACCACGTTCGAGTACATCATCTCCAATGCGGAGCTGGTCAACTCGGAACTGGAGGTGACAGTGTGCACACAGAAGGGATTCTTCGGCAGCCCAGTGATCGGCATGGTAAGGATGCATAAGACAGGCGACCTTTGTTATGAGTAATAGTAATTTTTTTTTTCAATTTATTTTTAGCAAAAACTCTCTCTCAACGATCCGGACATTTCGAGTGGACCAGGCATCAAAGCTTGGTACGATCTGCTGCCGGAGTCGAAATTCGAGTAAATCCCGCCAATCTGGAGCACACAGACACCATTGCTTTCGATGAGCATTTTATTGTGATGCTGCTTAGCGGAACTGTTGATAGGGTTGATAGCGTGTTGTTGCACATTTGAGCATTTTAATCGAGCACACGAAACAAAACAAGAATCCAATTTATGAACAAGCTGACGGAAAGATATTTTGTAACAAAACAACGATCAAAGCGATGGCAGCTGAAGTCGAACGATGAAGCGCAGCTGTGTTGTGTTGATTTGTTTTGTGTTTGTTAAATGTTTTATATATATACACCATACTTTTACGGGGCAGAACATTATTTGCGCACAGATTTTTATTGGAGCACAGAATTGTAAAATGAGGCAGCAGCATGCAGTAAGCACCACGCAAACGTTTGATACAATACAATTCGCTCGTAGTTTACGAATATCTCCAGCAAGTTTAGCGTATTAAGGTGAAAGCAAATACAGCAGATCTTTTAACTGAATTATACCTGTACGATCGTGACGATAGCAAAGTATAAGCTAGAAGTCGTAGGAATGGGTTTTGAGAAACATTCGCATGCGTTTATGGTTGCGAAATGGCATGCGAAACTGTCTTTTTCATGCATTTAATCAACCACGATGAGGTAGCATGATGTTCGCTAAAACTTCAAGTTCTACTTCTCCCACCTTCATGTAAGAAAAAAAAAAACAACATCACAATCTTTTCAATCCCATTCGCTAGAAGTAGACATGCATAGTTGAAGTTATAGCATACCTCCTTCAAAACGGGATTCCATCTGCCATTAACCTCCCTCGGGGGGGCAGAATTTGCCGGGAAGACCGAACGAAAGTTGTCTCCAAAATGTGTCAATTATCCGCACCTCACTGCTTCTGCCAGAGGTGGTGCGTATCGTAGAGGAACGGTAGATACTGTTTGTCCAATAGCACTGACACAAGCCAGCGAATTGTTGCTAACTGCGAGATCTCCGGAAGGTGTTAGACCATCTGGTACTGAAAGCGGGCGGGACCGGGAGCGATGAATTGTTTGTGCTTTATCGTCAGACCGCAGCATGGTGAACGTGTCCGGTGTGTAAATATTACTTTGTCACGATACACAGCACACCTTAGCACTGCACATGCACATTACCAGCAGAATCAATACGCATCAAGCCGTACTTGATCGGAACACCGTTTGACGCACGATCGGCAAAAGGAGCGAAGAAGGAAGCCAGGGAAGATGAATACAATCCGTACAAATAGTTCTGTGTACACACATGGTAAAGCTAACATCTAAATCAATATAGATAATAATTTACTACAGAGCTTATAGATCTGTAGCGAGAGCTAAAAAAGCCTATGAAACCACGCCACTGTCACGATCATGCATTTGCCTAGCGAATATAAGCGTTGTGCACATCCAACATCTTTCTTCAGCTTTTGATATGCAATCATGCTTAAAAGAGAATGTTTTAAAAGTTCACTCAATCTTTGTACAATCACCCCATGTCCGTTCGAGTAGCGTTACAAAACGAGTGAGAAAGCAAGCCTTTTACAGCCGATATTCGACATCCCATCACTTGCACGTAACTTACATCGAAGCACGTTGCTTGCATTATGCAGAGAATTTTTTGAAACTTAGTAACAAAAATCATTCGAAATCACTCACCGGTTGAAGTGTTGAAAGAAGGGATAAGATTTAAAAATTTGTGCTGCTAGTAATTAAATATATAAAAGAAAAACATTATTAGTGCTAGAGGTTGTACGACGCTTTCTTGAAAAGATAATAAAGCCTTTGTCTAGTGTAACAAATCTCGCTTCATCGCATGCAGAAGACCAGCAGCAACATGTTTGATGGAACAATAAAGATTAAGTTGAATATTTTCCTTACATGGGGTTCAGTATGTTTTAATCGTTTTACACAATTTAGACAACAGGAATTTTGACCCCCAAAACATGGCTGCGTCTTAAAACTCTACGTCTTCAAACTGAACAAACTTGATGGAAAGGCTTGTTCGATGGTTACGTTTCTATTTCCGTACCTATCCCTTAAATGGTAGCAAAAATATTCAAATGCATCGATTTGTATTCATCGCGGCGGTTCCACGCCGAAACAAGGGACCGGAGTGGCCATCGTTATACGAGCGTTTGAAAAGCTGGAGCCTACAAACAGAAGGGGGTCATTGTGGGTACCATATTAGGGACTAAGGGGTCATCCATTCACTACGTAACGCCGTTAGGAAGGGAAATGGGTTACATAGCAGTGTGAGGGGAATCTTATTTAGGGGTGTCTCTGCCGCTCTATTGCGTTCTTGACAAAATGAACTCATTTACGGGTTTTTGCTACAAGTTCCAGGTCATTCAGTGATAAATCTGCCCGCGTTAATTGTAGCGATTCTTTTGTACTCAACCAATAAAGTGTGAAGTGTGTGAACAGTCATGGAACGGAGCTCGATGGTGGGTACAACGAGTTATGTGAAGAGTACAACGTGAGATGCTTTGTATTCTTCTGTTAAGATATTTAATTTATTTTCTCTCTTGGGAAGAAAAGCCAAAATGCCCAGAACAATCCTAGTGTAGGTCTCTCCTCAGCAGAAGTGACTGTAAAGATCGGCTGAAACTAAGAAGGAAGCTGATTTGATCCCTCCATCGGGAGCTCCGAATATGCGGTAAAATGGTAAAGAACTCGAACTCGAAAAAGGGATCTACTGCAAGTAAAATCTGGCAAAATGTAAATTAAATTTGGTGCTATTTGTAAAATTGACTAGATAACATATTTCGATTTGATTAATTGTTCCGAAAATTGTTGCGTTTCGTAATAAATGGATGATCCCTAAATTACAAAATTACTTATTTCAATAAGCAATTGAACATTTTGCAACAACTTAGTGAAATGTATTTCTTTTTAAATTAATTTAAATATAATAACTTGACTGCGAAGTTATGCTTCCGCATAAAATTCGGATGGAAACGATTTACAGTGTAGAAGCAGGCCTGTCGTTGGTGCTATGTTTACTAACACACTCGTACACAGCTGCTCAAAGGCATGGCCAAACAAAGAACCAGGCTGTTCGTTTCGAGCGTACAAAACAACAACCATGTGCTCGCAGGGAATGGAGACCCAAAAACTCACCCTTAACAGCGGGTTGGTTGCGAAGGGGATTGATTTATTTTGTAGCATAACTATGCTGCCAGCATAGCCGGGGGTTCGCGCGCTACGTTGCATGACATGCGCTTGCCCTACCGAAACGGGATGGCTTGGCGTGTTATCGATTTTTTGTGCACCCATCCAGCGCATCATGTTGGCGCTTTGTTTGTAAACATGCGAACCCCAAACGGGATCGACACATTTGCACGCCACGTGGGGACTGGCGGCCCGCTTTTTTTCTGGCGTTTCCATGGAGGTTAAAACCGTGCGGTTCAATATATAGTTTAGCGAGGTAAGGAAAGCGTTTTCTTTCCAACATTTTTATCCGGGCAAGCAAAATTCTACCGAACCAGCCTGTTCGCGTTTGCTTTGTTTTTGTTTACATGCGCTCGCGCGTTTTTGAGAATGTTTTACACACGCGTAGCGCAGCAAAATTGCCGATTTTATGCTGTTTGTGCGCATGCGTGCCCCACGTTTGTTTTATGTAAAAAGGGGTGGCATTTGTTTTGTGTGCGTTTCGCTCGTTTCCAGGGAGAATGAAAAGGAAGGACGCCATCGTCATCTTCTCCTCGTTTTAGTGCTCTAAGATACAGTTTCTCATTTTCTTTCAAAATTTAGCATATAAATCTAGATTCGTTCGTTCATGTTGAATGATTTGTATGAATGCGTGCGCGCCCGTGTGTGCGTAAGTATTTATTCAAGAGCTACCCTGTAGCATCATCATTTCTATCCCCTGATTAATGGAATTCGATGTTCCCTTTCTCTGTTGCACTTACCTGTAGCGCTCTCGCTCTCGATTTCATTTGCTCTCCTTCGCGTGTTGCTTTGCGTTGCCGTTCTGACCCTCTTCCATCGATTGCGGTATGCGAATAAGCACTAAATTGTAAACACGGTTTTTGCTCTCACTTTCTCTTTCTCTCTCTCGCTCTCGCTCGTTTGTGTGAACCGTGCGCTTTCGGTATCGCTAAGGGTGGATTGCACGCACACATCGAAACAGAACCATTTAGCGTTAGAACGTGAGTCTGTGTGCGTGTAAGGTGCGATTGGTTCACGATCATTCCCACACAGCAGCAGCAGTTGCGCGAATGTGCTGAGAATCTTCGAATTCAATTCAAAACAATCAAACAAGCAGCACGGACGCACCGCAAAGCGGTCGCAGCCGAAAGTGATAATATTGAGAGCAGTTCAGCAGACGAACAATTCTAAAAACATTCGTTATCGAAAGGGGAAACCCGTGTGCTAAAGTTTGTGTGCAAATTTGTGAACAAAAGTAAAGCCACATTGTTTTTATTAATCCTTGCTGGAAAGATTGGTTAAGTGAAAAAGTGGTGCGGCATGTTTTTTTTTCTTTTATTTGCATATCGATCGGACGAAAACTTCAAAAAATCACCCGTGTCAGTGGTTAAAATTGAATTGAAATACAAATAAAACTCTTTACGTTGCACTAAGTGCGAAAGCCAAACAAGCAAAAGGTAGCAGGGAGGAGGAGAGGAAGGAAAGGACAAGAACGAAAAGTTCCGGTGGAAAGTTTTATCCCTTTGCAAGTGAGTTGGACAGCTGATGTATGACAAGCTGGATCAGATACATTGTGTATAGCACAGTTTGAAAATCTATTATATAAGAGACAAAGAAAGCAAGGCCGAAACCAGTTGTTCTCGCTATAATTCGGTAAATGAGCTATTGGCAGTACCAAACTGTACTACAGCTGCAAATTTCAACTCATCTCACCAACAGCAAGAGCAGTTTCGATCGAACAGAATCGAAACATAGATGTAAACAGGTTAGCTGGAAAGGAAAGACGCAACAGGGTGGTGTGATGGTAATGTTGATAGGGGAAAGGAGATAAATTAAGCGAACTTGTGACAAGAAAGAGCGGGAAAGAGAAAGAGAGAGACCGTGCACGCATCCATCCCCCTTTCGTCTAGCTCTCCAATGCACGAGTCCGTGTGCGCTTGTGTGTGTCAGTAGGTAGCGTGAAGAAGAAGAAGCAGGGGGAAAAAAACAAAGAACCCATCGCAGCAAGCACTTGCCGCCGCCATATTGGTTGTTTGGGGGTTGAGTGTTGTGTGTGAGGGCGCAAAATCAAAACAAAGGAAAATCATCTGATCGGAGCGGAGCGGACGCAAAAGGCAAAACGAGTGCGCGCGTGCACTCATACACACGCACGCATTGCTTGTACGCGTCATCGTAGGCAGCGGTTTTTAGCGTTTTCGCTAGTGCTTGGCACACACTGTACTAGGACGTTTCACAGTGCGAAAAGAACGAAAACCGACCATTGGTTCCGGGCAGGTCGCTTGGTTTTTTATTTTGGTCAGGAAGTGTGGGATAAGTGGAGGGTCGATAAAACCCCACCACCATCAACCGTGGAGAAGAAAATGATATAATTCAGCATCGGTCGGCTGCGTTCCGCATCAATCGTCGTCAGTCGTTAGTTTTTCAGTGTGTCTTCTTTGTAAAGGGAAGCGAACTAATATAGCGGCTAGCGTCACAGGCCAACACACAGAAGGTGAGTAAACACATATGGTTGCAAAAATTTGCTGATGTAATTAGAGCTGTGTTTATTTTACATTTGCTGAGACTCACTGGTAAGTCAGTGTTTGTGTGTATTCTAACGTTTTCGGGTGTATTACACACGAAAAAGTGATATTTTGTATTGGCCAGCAGTAGTTTCGCCACTATTTTTTTTTTTTTGAATTCTTCATCAGAGTTGTGTCGTTATGAATTCGTGAAAGGTCTTGTTCGATAGTTGAGATTTGAGGCCTGGTATCTCGGGATCTTTATCTTTGTTTATTTTGCATCACCAAGACCTGGCCACGGAATCACATATCAAATAAATGTACTTACTATCCCAAATATATCGCCTGAATTTTGAATCAGCTGGGTGACTTCACTGCAAGATATCGAAAGTTAGAAGGGTCAGCTAGAGTAAGCTCATCCTCCCCCCTGGACGAGGAATTTTGGAATGAAAACGTGAGTCATCCGGTTGCCATAATCAATCCCCGCCGCGATGACTAAATAGTACTACCGAAGCCGACTGATTCGTGGGGTTGTGTTCGGTTGCTGGGAACGGAGGAAAAGCGGGCAGGGAACTTGTTATTAAACATATCCCCCCGCGTTATGCGTTGGGGATTCTGTAACCGTTCCCCCGTCTTAAGATCCCGGGGCTGTTCAGCTTGCTAGTGCTGTGTTGTTGCTCCATCTCGCTCGCTGAACTCCGGACTGGGGATGGCTCTCTCTCTACCGCGGCTGGTCTCTATAGTCTCACAAAAACCCACGCCATTGTACGGTACGAAGTTCTCGAATAATGCGAGTCTCCTCCAGCACAAATACTCCCAACCGGTACCGGACACGCGCAGATCCAACTGCTGGGTGTGTGTTGCAGTGTTGTTTGTTGACATTTTTCCGGCCGCACACACGGCCGCCACACTCGAAAATATTGATCGGTCTTTCAGGTTGCGCAATACCCGCAAGCGGAAGGATACGCACACGCACAGGATATCACTGGCGAGGTCCAACATACAATATGGCGTGAAGGTTTGTTTTGGATACAAGAGCGGGAGCTTAGCTGTATGTGTGTGTGTGTGTGCGTGCGTCTGTGGAATGGGAAGGACGAAATTGGGATGATTGTCTGCAAAGTGCGTCAGCTAAACTCCGGAGGGGTTGTTTAGAGCCGAATTGTAATGTCCTTGTACTGCGGCAGGTAGGACTTAAAGGGGGAAAGGTGGGAACTGAGGGAGGAAATCTTCGTTGTGAAGGGGGACAAATGTGTGGCAGTAGGTTGCGCTAACGCTGGTCCTCCCTTCGTTCTTAGCATCCTTGCGTTACACGTGTACGCTCGTTTCCATTCCCATCGCTTCCTGTTGCGCGATTCCCTATAACCGCGTCACAAGGGGATTGCAAAGGGGAATTCATAATATGAAGGGGTGTTGGCAGGATGTCCGCTTGTGTTGTAACTTGTGCTTTAGGAGGCACGTGTTTTGGTGTGTAAATTGTAGCCCTACCAAGTCCACAAACAATCATTGTAGCGAGTGCGCAAACTATGTTGCCAAACAAACTGTGGAAATGCTAATTGAATTGATGCGCTGAGGTTATTGGAATGATTTTTTCTTTTCGTTTTATATAATTCTGCAACTGTTTACTAGACGAGACCATACTCTACTCTACCGACAAACTATCGATTGGGACTCCATTTAACAACAGAAAAATAGTCAGCTCTACGTATGGGGTTTTATCGATCCACACAAATGGTTGTACTGTTTGATCTAATGGATCACCTGCAGGAACTTCAAAGTACGAAGTATGTTCGGGATGCTAATTTACTTCCATTACCAGATTTCCTCATGTAGAAATGCGATACTTACATAAGCTTAACACGACTCAGAAGGTCAGATCCAATCATAATCCTACCTTGCATATTCCAATCAGTGCCAGTGTTTCGTGGAATTTGCCACCGTGTGCCGCCCAATCGTCGCTCGGTTTATAGGAGATGAGACAAAAATCCTTCCACAGGATGATCAAGTTGTTCAAGTGAGGTTGCTGTTGGTAATAGCATCCTGCCAGGTTTGCCTGCCGGAGAGTGTTTTGTTGAATCGTTGAAACAACAAGCATTTGGCTATTTGGTTTTGTATTCCGGTGCGATTTACGTACCAGTCCATGCAGTGAACACAGGCAACGGCTTTCTAAAAACCAAAACAAACCCAGTGCGCCGACTCAGCAACTTTGTGCTGGAGGGGTTGTGGGGTTTCGTTTATCTTGGCAATGCCTGCAAGCTATGGGACATAAAAATGCACTTCACTGAATCGTTGAATAATTTCCATGCATTACCTTAAAATGTACCATTCGAGAAAATAATTTGTTACGTATGGAAATCTTAAGCTTCTTGGAGGGTGACGATGAACGGAATGACAGAAAAGAAAGCAAAACTTGCAGCTTATCTTATGACTCTTTAAATGTATAGAATGTTTGCTAACCAACCCAGCAAAAAAAGGGACTTTCGGTCATTTGCTGACATGTTTCGTAGCAGCAACAAACTTCTGCTAGACAATTGACATAAGCATCGAATCTTGGAGTTGGCGAATTCATGCCACCACCTTACGGGGTCTGGTGGAGTTCCATGCAAGATGAAGTAATAATAATCTCCGCCGTGTACGGAGCGTCAAAAACGTGGCATCGGAAACCGCGTGCATGTGCGGTTTGCTCGTCTTATCGGCGTTTATGCCAAACTCGAGCAAGAGAAAGAATTAAATCGTAAGCAGAAGAAACATGGGAAAGTTGAATGAAGTGGAATGAAAATTATGGGATTGCAGCACCGTTATCAGCACAGCCAGACGACGCCACGTTTGATAATCGGCATAATGTTGTGCGAAAAAGGACGCTAGAGTGAGTGTGAGCTTGTGCAAATATGCTGCTGATGATGCCGCGTATGACGATGACGGTGGGAAAGTAGGCAACCGCTGATAAGCATACTCGCGCACGCCTGGACTCTTGAACTCCAGCCGTGAGTGTGTGTTTGTCTATTTGCCCCAACGTTCTTGTTGGCAATGGTGGAAGAAAGTTTTGACGCGATTAAAACGTGCCCTGGATTGAGACGGGATTAGTAATGGAAGAGACTTACGGAACGCATGTAACGATTACGGTTGGGCACAAATTGACCCAAGATGAGACGATTGCAAGATCCAGGACTGTGATTGCAAGGCTGTGCTGGATTAAACACCGATGATAGGGACGGTAAAATGTGTCCAAACTGTGCATACATTGTAGCGAAACGCTGCAGGAAGCGTTTTGTGGACGATGCAGTTTATTGAAAAGCAAATACATTAAAATTAATGGATGAATACAGCTTAAGATTTGAATTGACTGTTGAACAGTGGTAGATAAAACAATTGCACTTGAATTACATTAGTTCTGGCTCTTCCAAATAAGATAGGCTGTGCGTTACGGTTGATTGAATTTCAATCTTGTTCTAAAGTTAGAAATTTGTGATTTATTAAAGCTTGCATTAATTCTGGAATGTTGAAAGAATGCAAGAAGTTGAAAGACCTCGCTGCGCTACCTGTAATTCCTGTACTTTTGAAACCTTTTCACAGTTTTTGTATATCAAATTTCCATATCAAATCCATTATATTCCAGCCCTATAGCAAGTGGCAACCAAATGCTACAATATGCTAGACATGTAAAGATGCCTGAGGGATGTAACATCCATCAGTGAAAGTACCAATAATAGAACCACCTTTACAGCCACTTAAAAACGGAAGAAAGCTCATTCAACCCCTTCCAGGATGGTGGTGGTCTGTCAAGTTAAAGAAGGGTGCCAAGGCGGCCGACCTGTTAGAAAACCTTTTCTAGCGGTAACGCGATCGATTGTTTGCCTGTCGAAGGACTAGAATGTAGTTTGCCAAGGGGTAAAATAACCCTTTGAGAAAAGCCTTTCTTTTTGGTCAGGTCAAAGGGAAGAAACTCTAAAAAAAACGAGGTTAATTTCCATCCGCATTGTTCTGGGGTGCGCTTCGGGAACATCCTGGGGATTTTGGAATACATTCCCGTACTGGCTGTATTATGAGGGGAACAGCTTTTGTTTCCTTTTGGTTTGGCGGGGCAATTACAGAGCACTGGTGTATTCGCGCTATATGACCGTAAATCGCAAGAACCGATGTAGGGCAATTCCGCTAGTCTCGTGAATGTGTCTTGAATATTATATAATGAATTCAGGTCCTTCCCTACGTAGCAGCTTCTAATCTAACAGGTTTCCCTTCTGTACGATCGTGGTGGTAGAAAACACCCCTTCAAAGGTTTTGTGTACAGGAATCCTTCGTGAAGTGAAGAGTATTCTTCATCACGGTCTAATGCACGCCTTACTCCCCTTTTTAAGACACCGTCCCGAACTATTCGCGACGAATGGTGCAAATTTGTTACAGGATCGCTGTACATTCGGTGTGGAATCGTCCCCTTGTGAAACATTATGGCTTGAACACAGAAAACAAAGGAATCCTGTGGCCGACATTTTCTTAAGGGATGGATAACCGGAGCCAGTTCAGAAGGCTCAGAAGGGATGAATTTACAAAGAAATGTCAAATTTTGTGTGTACGCTTTGTACAGTAAAGTGGCTTGGGGTGGTTTTCAATACACCCTAACCCTTGAAGGTTCAAACGTACATTCGCTTTCATGCATTTTTCACGATAGGCAATTCCTTTCTCGAGCATCAATTCGAATTTTCCACTATAATAACATCCGATCAATCCGAGGGTTGCCGAAGACGGTTCACCCCTGTTGGAGGCTTTGCGCTAGCTTTTCGCAAAGTTCTTTCATCCATTCACCCCTCGGGGTGTTTATTCTTTGCACTCTGGCGCGCGTGTTCGATCCCTCCATTTTCTTTTGACGCACGAGCGATATTCGTGTGCGAAAGGACAACGAACTCTGGAGCGCATCATGCGTCTGCGGATGGTATCTTGATTTTCGCTCACGGTTAAGACGATTTTCGGTGCATTTGCTTCCACACGTGTATCACTTATAATAGGGAAAATGGAAAATCATCGAGGGGTTAGGAATAAATTCGTTTGGTAGGTGATTTATGTACCGTACCGTGAATAGCTATGTAATAAAATAGGTTAGGCACACCTTGTACTTGCACTGTTATTTATCACCTAGAACTCGTCGTAAAAATTACGACATTAAACTATATATAATAATAAAATATCGATCGTAATATAATGAAATGAGATTGGGGAACGCTATCTTAATAAACTTTTGGAAGATTATTTTTCAATTATTTCTATTATCATTTAATTAAAAAAATGCTTTACAAAAACGCTAAAGAAATAAAATTGAACGAATCAATAAAAAAAATGCGAAAGAACGCAAAGCAACGTTTTTTATTGAATTATTTTTATACATGCTTAAGTCATCACGATTCGAGCGATCATTCGCTTGTGAAATAGGACGCCCAGTATGCTTTAGGTAGACAGTATGGAGACATGTGAGCCAAACGTTGTGTCTATAGCGAAACAAAAGAAAAAAAAAGAAGTTATTTATGTATTTGTACGCTAATGAAACCTTGAACTATCGTTGGAGTAATGATTTTTTTTATTTTGTTTGCAATAAGATTCAACTTATATAGTTAATAGTGCGTTAGCTAAGCATAATTGATAGCAAATGGTTATGGTAATAAAACTTAACCATTGCTTTGCTTCATCATTTCGAAATGTTGAGCCGATCCAAACGACCAACAACAGCAATATACCTTAGACATGTGGGATCCTATTACGAAACCACGTGAGCAACCCGATAATGGTCAAGTGCATGTAAAACGGCCACAGTCGTCGATGTTATTGACCCAGTTTACACTGGACCGGCATACAGAAAGTTCTTAATGTTCTTGGTCTGTTTGTACCATTGCACCACAACGAACGTTCTGCCCTCTTTCAGTAGCGTGGGTTTAAAATTTCGCAAACTAATCAGGTGATTTGCTACTGATTGTACAGCCTTACGGCACTAATACTCTACATCCAAAACCGCACCAAGTGTCGTTCGTGTCATTGTCCGAATGTCCGCTACGGTTGTCCAGGGAGGTGAATCGATTTCCGTCGCAAAATGCTACCAAACGAAAGCGACGTTTCGGGCGCCAACAACAGATGGCGCTGATGGGATGCTTCACTGAACCTTTTTTTTGTTTGTTGATGAAGAAATCTGTTCACGAAATGCGCACGATCCGTTTCTTCCTTCTCGTGTCTGTCTGTGTGTATGTGTTGTGTATATCCTTGTGTTGTGATATTCGTGTTGTTACACCATTTTGCGGAAGGAAAGATAAAAAATCGGCCGTGGAGTGGTGGGTCGTTCATTCATAAAACGCGCAACGCACGCCTACGCGAGTCGAGCTACGGGAAAGGGCGCCATCAGCGTGCGTCACGACCGATAACCGTCACAACAACGACCGCTTCACTGGAGGGATGAAAAATCAATATATACACAAGCAAGCGTGAAAGGCGCGATGGGGCAGGATAGACCGGATGGAGAAGGATTGCTTGCAAGGAAAAGGTGTCCTTATGCTTGTCATCATGTGTAGGCGGAAATGGCTCGTGTTCGTGTGCCGAGACGATTCTACATCCTGCACAAACTCGGCAGCTTTGTACAGGGTGCGTTTTATTAATGCTGAGGTAATGGAATGTGGGCAGCATCTATTATGGGTGTGGAACATAATACGGTGAAGCTAGAAATTGATAGGACGCTTTTGCATAAGTCTACTTACTCTGGCAATGGTAATCAGACGTGTTTATCAATCGTTTACGTCTATTTGAATTTATAGACTTTAATGCGTATCCAGCGACTAACTTTGAAATTCGATTGAGTGTGTCAGGGATATTGTTAAACTTGTCTATAATAAATGAAACATCAACAACGTTGTAGTTAAAAGCCCTGATGTGTTAGAACTATACTTGAATTAACACTAGAGGAAGAGCTGGATAATGGAATAATTTTGTTGTTGTGGAGTTCGTACTATAAAATAGATATTTAAAAGTTAATTGCATCGCACAATGGTAGTATTATCTAACCCCAAAAGTTAATGTGATTTAAATGAAGCGTACCGGCCAAAATGGCTGGTCCCGATAGTGTTCTAGTGGTAAGGATCAAACCTATTTTCCAAATAACATTCCGATCAATCAATCGTACCAGGTTTGTTCTGTTTGTTTCGTATCCTCCGATTGCGTAGGTTTGGACGATGAAAGCACCTGGTGCCCCCGCCATTTGTTAGATCACAATCAACGAGAATTGCGTGATTATTTTCCATCAACTCACGCGGGCTGCGATGCGTAATACGTTTCGATAACAAAACCGCCCGAGAAGTGGCAGCGTGTGGGTGTGTCTTAGGAACGGTAGACGAATCTGTAGTCCGTCGAGGTGAATTTCACCTTTTGCGCTTATTATGCGATTCGGAAACGAATTATGTTACGCACTATACGTTTCCGTCTTGCGATCGGTGAAGGTCGCCGTCGGGTGCGCTATTTTTAGTAATGGAATAGAAAAGTTTCGTGCTATTTGGCATGTAAGTTTGCAGTGTGACGAAATGAAGCTTTACTACTACTTTAGCGCTGAATTGCGTACACGGAAAAATGTTTCTTGCATGTAAACACCGCAGGAGTGTCGCGCCGGATGGCTTCTGTTTACGCATAGGCATATTAAAAAAAGTTGTTATTTTGAATGTTTTTGTGTGAACGAGTTTCGTTATAATAAGAACATATCGATGGTGAGGAATAAGGGTAGCATGGGATAGGAATGGCGTCAGGAAAGATTAATTTTGTCCTACTGCTTGATCATAACAACTTCAAATGGTTCTGCGTCATCAAAAAAACATGCCTGTTTATGTTTTGTAATTGATCATTTTTTACCTAATTCAAACTAGTTTTTGATTTTTTGTTCTTTTGTTAGGTTTGACTCGTTTTACCACCAAGGAACTTATTTTAGACTAGAAGTATCCGTTCTGGACAATATATACGTTATTACATAATAGTTTTCCACCCCAAAGCATTAACCCACTGTGGCGCTACGGTAATATTTAAATGTGTTTACCGATACTGATCAAAGCCGTTTATTGACTCGCGGTTATCTTTCTTCCGGTGTCGTAAAACATTAACTGAAGCATACGATCGGCAACGTTCGATGCGGCGTGTGTGCAGATTTATGATGTTAAAAAAGGCACGGGGCAAGTGTCGTAAATAGTAGTACGTGTTGTTCGATACCGTTCGGAAACTTGATGCGGATTTTGATGTCTGGGCACGTTACAAAGACAGCAAATCGTGCCTGTTCTTATAAGTATGGGGAAAAGTATGAAACAGACAGTAAGGGGTCAAGAAATTGGATTTCACTCACCTTCCGTGTTTTGTTTTATGAAGCTGTGGTTGGATTTATTTATTGAGGACTCTCCAGCTAGGGGACGTGCTCCAGTTTGGATGTACTTTTATTGCAATCGATAAAATTCCACCTCCACCGCCGATGATATCGCGTACGAGAACCGAACGAAAAATAAAACACAACATAACCACTACTACCAGCCGCTCTAGAAGTCCAACTTTACTTTCGTTCCGTTTTCTTCTGCCTGTGCCTTTCATTTGCATAGTTGGAGAGCATTCCTTTCCAATTGGCTTCGTTTCAGTGTGCGGCATGGTACTCACGCCTGGACGCCTTAAACTTACGGCCCCAGTCACTCGTTCAATTGAAAGTTTCGCGTCCAGCGAGAACCTGTTTACTTTTACCAGGTCCGGTTGTGTTGCGAGCCGTAGACGTTATATGGTGTTTTTGTTTTGATGCGTCGACCGCGTCACGCCACATTCTACCAAGCCTCCAAGAATTGCTTGTTTTTTTTTGTTACCATTTAACGCCACTCACTCGCCATGTTTCAATTGGTAGCTGTTCCCTTCCCCGCCACAGTGACTACCCCCGTGCTGGGACGACAACTCGATTCGCTCTGAACACTCTAGACACTTTAAAAACAAACCGTACGCGATGTGTGTCCGCCGACGTCGTCCACCATTGGCTACAGCCGCTGACGAGGGCTGACGAGAGATAAAAACCGGCAAACACACATTCACATACAGACGTGTGGATTGTATCGAAATACGGATCAAAACAAGTGTCTCCCGCAATTTGCAAACGAGAAAAACAACGCAGCATTTTTCGTGTTTGCTTGGCGGAGCGACATTTTTGAAGGGAGGCGATTAGATAGGGCGAAGGTTCGGAGGGGTACAACGGTGACGTCAGCGTCCCGCCTGGTGCCGATACAAACACAACCATACCATATGGGGGGAGGGACAGCCGGTAGAAAAAGATAATGGATATGATCTTTCCATCGGAAATGAGCCTCCCTTATGCCGATCGTGGATTTTTAGATGGGTTTTCCCCCGCGGAAGTAAGTGTGTGAATCAGAGTTGTTTGTGTTGAATGGTAGGAATTTAATAGGGCAACACGGGGGCCAATAATATTTTTAAACGTTCCGAAGCAATAATAATATATTCTTGTATGCTTGGGTGTAGGGTGGGTGACGAACGGCAGAAAGGGGGTGTTGTTTACCAAGTTCGGTTTCTTATTGTAATCTGAGCATTCCCATTATTTTCTACTCACCTGGAGTAGAGGTTGGTTGGGAAAACTTGATTCTAGAACACAAATAGGTTTGTTATTGATGTTTACAATTTTTTGTCTTTCATGTTCTGTTGATTTGGAAAGATTAAAAAAAATCAAAATTAGTGGAGTGGCTTTTTTAAATTAAAAGCAAATAATCCTTTTTCGCATTGAGACATTTTTTAGTACAAGTTAGTACAGAGGGTTTACTGTGAGTTGATTTCTTTAGCACTGTTGAAGCACTTACACTTACACTTAAAAATTTATAAAATGTTAGTTTTCTCTCCAACTGACTCAATTTGGTTGGTTTAGGAACAATTCAAAGATTGTATTTCGCATTAAGTATTCATTAGATCACGTGTTCCAATGGGATTGTAGGAAGTTGTAAGCTATTATTATTTGCATTCCTTACTCAGGTAGCAAGAACCGAGTCGTTAGACGAATAACATGTAGGTTAAAAGCTGTCATCCGCTCTGGACGGATCGGTTATGATGAAATAGAAAGCAGATATTGGCTATTATCAATCGTAAATGTCTAATACGATAGCCAAACCGTTGCTGTAATGGAGGGAGAAATAACAAAGGGCAATGAAAAAAAAATGGCAAAAATTGCGAAATGATGACGAACTTAATGGATTTGTTTACAGAAATCAAGTTTCGCGTGCGCGCGAGCCTTACTACAAAACAAGTCATCTACAGCAGAAGCTTGTGGTGGTGGTGCTGGTGATGGTGTATTATCATGATAATGCGTGTATATAAGAGAATTTCGAGCAATCTCCATGAGAATGTTTGTGTGTGTGTGTTGCAGGCAGTACGGTTGGAAAATTATCATTATATTAGCATCCTATCACACGGCATATTTCGCATACACGGTTGTGAATGTGTGGTTCGGTTCGTTTTCGCCGCCTCGTCCAACACCAATACTTTATTGCCCAACAGTGCCGGTCATAGGTGTTGTGCAAAGTTAAATGTTGAATGAATAAGTAATGATGAGGCACGAAACCGTACGGTTGTGTACGAAAGCAACAACAACGACAACAACAAAAAAAACCGACACACGATCGGTGCGTTTCCAACACAGAACGGACGCAAAACAAATAAGAACCTGATCCGATCGTGAGATGGTCTGTACGAGGGAGAGGATCAAACCACGATCGGTGCGAGAGCCATGATCTCCATTCCCTTTTGAGTGTCCCGTACGAGCGATCGCAACTCGTTCGTGTTTGAATGGACCGTCGTAGCAGTGTGCGAGTGGAGCTGTTGTTGTTGTCGATCGTGCAAAGCAAGGTGGCGACGAGGAGGATGCTTTTGATCGATGGAGACGCACGGTGCCGGACGCAAAGCCATTCCCCGTGCTTCTTTGCTCTCCTTCGCTCGCGCGCCCCTCCGGAGGCCCGCGGAGCAGTATGAAAAACCTGTTCGCTACAGCAGGTGAATGCGTGTTTGTGTTCGCGGTCGCACCGCTTACGAGAGAGACACAGCCCACAACCACACAAGTTCAGTCAGTCACTCGGTCTGTCGGCCAGTCGGCAGTGAGAGTCAGTTCGTTATTGACGGTGATAAACAAAAGTCGCAACCACGTTTTCTTCCGCACTCTCTCGATCAAGCGCTTTCAGCGACTGTGGCTGATGCTTGCACAGAAGTGATTGTTGAATTTTCATTGCAAAACAAAGTGTCAGTGTTTGGTATGGGAATTCGCCCCTGTGAGTAGCTCATAATCCAATTTGCTCGTGCAGTCCACCGCCGAAGTTCCGTTCCGTGCGGGGCGGTGAAAATTTTTATATTAATTCAATCAAACCAAAATACATTCCGGTGGCGGTTGTGTGTTGGTAGGCGGTCGTTTGGTTGTGTTGTGTCGCCGTAAGGGTGGTGTGGTGGTGTTGCGTGTTGATTATTCGTTAGTCGGAATCGATACAAAACGTGGACGGACACGTGCGCGTAACCACTTCTTGTGCGATGATGTTCACCGTGCCTGCGGCCGGTCGGCTAACAATTTGCTAAGCTACCAGTAAATTTGCCAACGTAGACAGACCCACACAGATGCGCGCACATTGTGTGTACCGAGTGGTAGCTTGCGCGTCAAGGAATGAGTTTGATGAGTCGCTGCGAAAGTGAACCACACACGCGTTTTGTGTCACAAAGAGAGGTGTTTGTTGTGACTTCAGGATCAGTTCAGTAGCTTAATCGTGCACGCACACACCACTCCATGGTGGCGTTTATTTGGTCGTATACTTGTCGATACATGTGTCGTGCGGTTGGATGAGGTGCTAGGAGTTGATTGTGGTGTAGGAAAATCTTTGCTCCATTTCGGTGATCGATAATTTCAGTAGCACGCGGGGTTGTTTCTTTACGGAACCAAGATGGCAGCCTTCTGGTTGTGAAGATGGGAATATATTTGAGGAGGAATTTTTCCTGACCATCGTCTCATATTGATCGTTATTGAAGAATGTTTTGTCTGCTAGTGAATTAAGATAATTTAATTGTTTTATTGAAATTTATAGTATATTTTTTTGTATTTTCTTTGACTTCAGTAACCGGCAGGGTGTATTGAACTACAAACTTTTTGAAGAAATTTGTACCCAACTAAAGCGCTACACACAAACAGCAAATTTGGATGAAATCCCCTTGCAAATTGCAATAACTTTGAACGTAAGCATCGAAAAGTGATTAAGTGCAAACACACAAAACCACGGGCGCCGGTTTTCGGTCGTTTTATCTTATCAACCATTTCACGGCCGTTCAGTTCCTGTGCGTTTTTTGGCAGCATTGTGTGACTGTGTGCACGTGTGCGTGCTTGAGCGTGTGTGTGAGTGTGTGTGAGATCGTTTCCAAAAAGTGAACGTAGTAATTTAGCGGTCGGCAGCATTGGGGCTGTTTTTGTTCCTCATACTGTTGCGATAGAGCGGCAAAAGGAACGCGTCTCGTGATCGGAACACAAGCGAGAATTGTTCCTGAGCACGAGCAGAAGTAGCATATGATATGTGAACATGCGAAAAACGGGTTCGAATACAGTGCCAGCTAAGAGACATCGATCGGTTGTGGAAGTGTTAGATTGTTTGGTGTCTTCGTGTGGAAACGATACGTGAAGGAAGTTTAAGGAAGGAGCACCCAAAACCGACCCCGGAAGTAAGTTTGCGTTTTGGTTTTAGTTTGATGGTATTTATGAATGGGAAAGCAATTAGAACTGTCATATAAATTACGGTGATTAACAATTCATGGTAGGTTAATTGAGATGATTGTCTAGTGATAATAGGCTTGATAATAAGATCGACGGCTTTCTGCTAGTAGCACCGATCTTCACACGACACGATCAGTATCACATTTTGTCCAAACCATTCTCAAATTTGTAGGATTAAATCCTCAACTTTTGATAATAAAATGAACATAATAAATTCTTTTGATAAGAAAAACAAAAAGAAAATGGGTTGGACGATGCAAAAATTCCAGAAATTGCAAAGAAATTTCTGTTCTCCTTTGACTCGGATTGAATTTTGAAGATTTCAACCTGAAGTGTCTTTGAAATGATCCAGTTTTTACTGAACCTAGAAATTCATTCATTCGTTTATTCATTTATTCTTTGCTTCCTTCAGCAGCAACATCTGGCAAAAGTGCCAAGCACTTTACTATCTGGGATGTAGGAACAATATCAAGAACACGGAGAAAATCCTTCCATAAAGATGTGAAACGATCGAGGAACCGTGCGCTTTTTTCTAGTTTTCTGTGACTGTTGTGTTTGTTAATTGCCATTATTATGTTGCCATCATCATCCTTCGTCCACCACAGCGCCCAGCTGAGCCGCAAAAGGCAAATGAGCGTGTGAAAATATTCCGCATGATCAGTTAAACAGCCCAGACAGCCCGTGTGCTTTGTTTTGGTTCCAACGAGACGAGCTGAGAGATGCGATGCCCGGGACCCGACGGGCGATGGGAGGGGACGGAAAGAGATAAGCTCGGATCGCTCTATACGCCACACGGCCGAAAGTGTTTGCCAAGATTAACGATGGCCGATGGTTATTTTTTGTTGGGCTGTTTCTTTTTTTCTCACTTTGCTGTTGTATTTTTATTTCGTAAACAAACTGCCACACATTCGCGGGGCACTGTTTTCGGGGTACTATGTTTGGCCGCGGTAGGTCTCTGGCCGGTACGCATACTAGCGGAACTTCGTGATCCACATACACACAGACCCACGTCAGGGTGGTGTTTGTTGGTCGACGTGGACCACCTTACTGGTCTGGCGTTGCTGGTGCGGCTGCTTGGTTTGTTCGCGCTGTGTGTTAATAAACTTTGACAAGGTCGATTTGATTTTACCACGTTAGAGGGACGCGAGGTGGTGCGGTTCGAAGACTTGCTGTTAGTTGACTTGAACCCTTGGACGAGCATGTTTTATCGTACTGCGGTGCGGCACTAATTTTTGAGAGAATTGTCCGGCCTTTTCTGCCGCGCAAACCGTGGGGGTGGTGTTGTCTTTTCTTGTCAATTCTAATTTAAGTGAAATCACCACTACAATATGGCGCCTGGTTGATGAGATCTCGCAGCCGGGAGTCGCGTGACGGTGGTGTTGTGTTGTATGTGCTTTACGACGAGCTCATTTTTTTTCTCGATACTTACACTCAACCATTTCGGCGTGCGTGTTCGCTCAGCTGATGCTGGTTGTAAAGTTGTTCATATTTATTTTGTTTCTTTGATGTCTTCCCAACTTCTTTCCGATCGTGTGGAACGTGTGCTGAGCGATTAGAGCCAGATTGTTGAACCCTTTGCCCGTTTGCATCGATATGAAGGTTTGTGGAATGTGGAGGTCGATCGCGAGCGGGTTTTGTGTTCGCGTTCGTCATAAATATTTCAGCGCAAGCTAAAAATAGCCACACAAGAATATCGAAACCGAAAACCAGAAATAAAGAAGGCGAAACAAAATGCCGAAAATAAATGGACGATTTATCTCTCGCTACCTGTGCCAGCAGCAGCAGCAGCAGGGTAGCTTTCCGGATAGTGCTTTGGGTGGTTTCTGGGGTTTCAAGTTCTTGCGCGAGTTCTTGCTTAGAACGAACAACCTTCCGAATAATAATGCGCCCGTGGTTTTGGTTTTGGGTGTTCGATGTTTATGATCGACATTCGAATGCTCATGGTCACTCACAGCTGTTAGCATCCTCGCAGTTTCGAGGCACCTCGAGCGATTGGAAAAACTTGGGAAATCTGAATGTCCAAAGCTACGCTTGTACCGAAACCAAACCGCTCAATGCGGCGGGGGTGACTGATCGTCCATGAACGACCTTTACTTGGGAGCATTCTAGAACATGTCGGCACTCAGGGTGCGTGTGCTCAATCGCACACTTTCGCCTGTCGATAACCGCACGAAAAATGGGTTTAAAACAGCACGCCCGCTGATAAGCCAACGTGTTTGTTCACGATTTCATGTGCTTCCGAAATGTGGCGGAAGCTTTTTGTGTGTGATGAACGCCCACACTCGATTGTATCGTAACAGATTAGGGGTGATAAGATTGTGAAGCACATAATGGCGCATGCAATAAAAGTAAGAAGTAAAGTAACAGGCTTAAATCGTCCATTCCACAACAAACGCGTTTGACCATGCCTTTGCCGAAGCTGTTGCACCATCCATCGCGCAATGTCAACAACCAACTCGTCATCGTCCGTCACGAGTGGAAGGCTCATTGGAGGAGGGATTACTTGTGGAGAAGAGATCACTAACACAGCTCCAGTATTGGTGTTTTTTGCCAAATAAACATCCTTCTAGTTATCGGTTTAGCAAAAAATATGTGAATCGTTCCCTCATCCTTCATGTTAATTGTTTTGAATGTGAAGTATTATTTTATAATTCCTCCATTCCTCTTATAAAGCTTGACAAATCATGCTTTTTCTTGAAGAAAAATGTACCTTTATAAACTAAAAATAAAGACAAAGAACAAAACAATAGCGGAAAATGAGAGTGATACGCACTCGTGGCTGTGTGTGTTATCGCGGGAATTGTTTTCGCTCGCCGATTACCCTTAACTAATCTCGTACAATCAAAAACAAGCCCCTGACGCGGATTTTTTTTCCTCCGTTTGACCCACTTCAGACTGAACGTTTTTATTTTGATGCCAGACACAACCCGAAAGTCTGCCGCCGTGGTGTGCGCGAATGTTCGCAATCAGTGATGAGTTTCATATTTATAGAGAAGGATTGAGCAGAACGATCGTTACATGTTGACGTAAAAGAAACCAGTTGCGAGGGAAGCAAAATGGTCGGATGGACGTACATGTGTTGAACTCGAGATTCATTTGGTTACAAAGTTTCGAAAGAAATCTGATCCTCACAATCATATATATTATGAAACTTTGTTAAAACTGTGGAAATTTGCTTCATTTTTAAAGAATCTAATTTTGCTTATTCGAAACTTACCCATATTTGTTGAAACAAACCCATTTTCTTCATGTTTTCATGCACAGAACAGCACCCGGCTGTTGGAACGAAAACAAGTTCTCTCTTCCGGTTGCAAATGTAATGATCGTCCAACCGCGTTTGATCGAAACAAAAAAAAACACAGAAACCAAAACAAATGACGCTAATCGAGTGGGGTGACGGCTGGAAAAAGGCCAAATCTTTCCAGTGCGGATTGAAATCGAAAACGAAGGCCCTCCAAGTTCACCAACATCCATCACTACGATTCGAGGTAGCTTCAAGCATCAAGCACACTCACACAAGTTATGGCAACGCGTGGCTACACGTGCGCACTTCTCTCCCTCTCTCTCTCACCAGCCACCTTCGCCGTTGCCCGCGTTGGGGGTTTGGGGAAAAACCTTGAACTTAACCGGCCATGATGCCTTGGATGGAGCATTGAAACAGATGGATGGAGCAGAATCATGTGTTACGAAGCCAAACGGAACGAAAATTGTTTCGGACGAAGAAGCGAAAGAATTATTTGAAGCAATTACGCTTTCTCACGTTTGTGCTTCACTCTTCTGTTTTTGGTCGTTTTATTGTGCTGAAAACCCTAATATTAACACCTCATTTGTGTGCTTTAACTGTTTTGATAAAGTGTTTAAATATTACGATGAATATTTCGGTTTGAAAGATTCTAAAATTACTTGACGAAAACTAGCTGAAAATAGATGAAAATCAGAAACCAATTGAGTGATTATCAACAATCATTAAAAAAGAAACATTAACAGATCTAACATTTCTGGCTTATATGAGGGATATTTATCTTTATCCCTATCCGATGTTGAAGCTTTGTTGAGAGTTTCCACGCACATCTGATTTTAAAACGAGTTTGAAGAAACGAGCCGTAGTCTTAAGTGGGAATGACAATTCTGCTGTGAGTGTCTGTTTTTCTGTGTTGGTAAGAAGGCAAACCTCCACTACTGTACTGACTACTGACCGGGTTATTGGTATAGAAAGTATTAGAATCAGGAAATAGTAGCAATGGTGGCACAAATAACGTACAATTTATTACTTAGTAATTCAACACCACTTCAAAAGAGCGGTGCGAATGTAGATGGACGGAGGAGCATTCTGTTTAGAAAATGGTGGAATGGCAGTGATCTTTAAAATTGCAACAACCACCAGCAAAGCAGGCGACGACGAGCGACAGACGCCAATGAGATGGCAAAATGATGGTGCCGGGCTCACACATTGCCAGACGGCAGTCGGCAGAAAATGACGTGAAAATCTATGTGTTTACATCGCGCAAAGGCGCAAGCTTTGGAGCGGGACAAAAAAGGTGGAAAAGCGGGGAAAATAATGGTCATCGAAAACTAACCAAAACACAACCGCGCATACCATGTCTGTGATGATATTCGTGGCCACACGGACATGATTGGCGAGCGTGAAGATTATTTTTAGGATTCCGTAAGTGGGACACACACGTTTAGGGGAAGGCATTTGTTTTTAATTTTCCCTCCTGCAAATGTCGTCATGCCGTGGTTTTCCGCGCCTGGGAAGAAAGCAGAAACTAGCTAGCGAAATGATTTTGCAAAGTTTTGCTCGAGCAGAAACGAAACAAATCAACTGAGAAATTAACTTTTATTGCAGGTTGTTTTGCTGCTTTCATGATTGCTTTGTTGTGGCTGCTGGGCATTAGATTGGTATTGCTATTCTTAGGAAATTTGGCCATTATTAGCTTAACTTCAAAGTAACGCCGGAGAAAAACTCTATTTGCGGAAGTACAGAAATATCGCATTCTCTGCTCGGATGGCGACTAGCTGCTACCTTGTCGATACACGATCCGGTCGAACACTCGGTTATGTCAGCTGACGCGTGTTAAACTTTCGTTTTCGGATTTGTATTTTTAGAGCTACCGAAAGTGGAAGTGATATGTCTTGTTTTGCATATGTGTGATACTGAGCTGTCTACACACGATCGGTGCATTCCGAAGAAGAAGGGAACATTTTCCATAACGGAAGCATATGTGTAAATTTATGTGATTCTCTTTGTGATACTCCAGACTCGAAGTTCTTTATGTCTTTTGTTTCTGATTTGTAATATTCTGGGTATTTACTCGTACCAGGCCATGCTTTGTCCAGAACAAGAAATGAAAAATTATCTCCAACTTTACGCTTGAAGACTGACTTGATTTTAACAATTGTACGTTTTCTCCTTTTGTTTCAGATAGAGAACAACAGTTGTTCACCAAAGTGAGACGCAGCCTACGGGCAACATCCAACAAACCGAGCGTTGTTGGGTTGGTTTGCGCAGGAGCTGGATGATGAGTAGCTTCGGCGGCTTGCAGAGTGGAGGCGGCCTTAACTACACCGGCATCGACTGTGTTGACGCAGGAAGCCTTTCGATCGTAAAGCAGGAACCCACGGTACACACGCTTACTACCGCAGACGGTGGAACGAACGCCGGCGGCCACAACCACCATTTCCAACAGACAACTTTCATGATGGATGCACTGAGCAGCAACCCGATGTTGACGACGGCCTCGATGCCGATACCGTCCCGCAACACCAGCCACCAGCGCATGATGCAGTCGGATCTAGATTTTGCAAACGAAATGGACCAGTTCCGCAGTTCCGGTCAGCTGCTGCACGATGTGGGTGCGATGACGACCGGCGGTAATAATGCCGGAGGCTTCCAGCCGGGCAGTCTTCCGACACAGCTGGACGGTATGTTTGGCATCCCGAGCGGGTGGGAAAATATGATCCTGACCGCGGAAGGCATCGATATTGGGCCGATGAATGTGCAGATGATGGATACGTGGAACAACATAATTTCTCCTTCTTCGACGGTGTCGTCGGTAACGCCACTGGATGATGGAGGCATTCAGCAGGTGATGGTCGGAGACACGACTTCGATAGTGATGGGAGGTGGCGGAGTTGGTCTTGGAACTGGGCAGCAGCTAATGGAAGAGTTCGAGGTGTATCCGCTGGAGGATTTCAACGATGGGCTGTTGTGCAACGATTTGAACACGATCGACGGTCTGTTTCACGATGATATAACATTGCTCAGTCAGCCGCTTAGCCAGCAGTCGCCGAATCTGAGCGGTGACAGCGCCATCATTCTGTCGCCAAGTCTGCCGCAGCAGATACTGGGCCGTTCGTCGACCCAAAGCCTTTCGTCCGGAGGAATAACCATCTTGGCGAACGAGAATACGGTTGGCAGCGTCGGTAGTAACAGCGTTTCTTCGGGCTTTGGACCTGCTACCGGCGGTATGCAGCTGCTCACTAACGACCCGATGGTGGCGGCAGGCTACATCAACACGAACAGCAACAACAGCTTACTGTACGATGAGCAGACGCGCATCTCGTCCTCACCGTTCGAGCTGTACACCAAACAGGAACCGGGCAGTGCGGTACAGTCCCCACTGGCTTTTTCGCCCAGCAGCCACGGTTCCAGCCCGTCCATTTCCGAGGGTGGCCATCTGATGGTGCCGCAATCGTCGTCCGTCGGTTCGAGTGCGAAGAATTTGCTCCAGCATCAGTTGCAAAGCTCGTTCAACAACAACAACACACTGTACAATGGCGGCTCCAGTACGATCAGTGCCGGAAAGTTGATAAAGAGTGGTGGTGCCACATCTCCGGGTAATAACAACAACGAATCTGCCAAGAATCAGAACATTGGTGGCAGTAACTCAGGGCTGGACGGTGCAATTCAACAGCAGCAGCAACAACAGATGCCATTGCGCGCTTCCCGGCGAGGTTTCAACTTTAGCCGTAACAGCGGTAATGTCGGCCAGGTGCAGCATAATCCCAAGTATTCCACCCTGCAGCAGCTACTGATGAGCAACACCTCGGATCGGTTGAGCAGTGGTGGTAATCTTGTGCTGGGCCAATCGGTTCCCGCTGGTAGTAGCTCGTCCGGATTGCTGTCGGCTGCGGCGCTCAGCCCAGGAGCAGGCAGTTACTCGGGTCGTCGACTGCTGCAGGCTCAGCTGCAGGCGGGAACGACTGCAGCCGTATCGGTCGGCTCAAATGCCGGCACTTCCGGCACGTCCATGTCGCGCCTTTCCTCGTCCGCGCCGACACACATTTCCGGATTCGAACAGATTTGGCAACGGCGCGAACCACGTCCCCATCTACTGTCAACTGGCAGCTTGGCTGAAGCTGGATCAACCTCTTCGCTTAGTACTGGCAGTATCCTTAGCCCGGAGGCACCAGATTTCTCACACGACGAAGGATACTCTGACGACAGTGATCACTATGAGGACTATTCAAGCGGTGAAGGTATGTGTGCTTGCTTTTGGTGTAAGATCCATCAGCCTGACGTTATTCTTTCGCACTCGTCCTTTGCAGATTCCGACAGTGAGGACACGGGCAAGGTGTCGTCGAGTGCCAGCAGCAAAGCGAAGCGCTACTTCTGGCAGTACAATGTGCAGGCAAAGGGCCCCAAAGGGCAGCGGTTGGTCATCAAGACGCAGGTGGAGGACCCGCATGTGCTGAACGCGGTCACCGATCCAGTGTTCAGCCCGCACTGCTCCGTGCGTGGCATCAAGGTGAGTGGAAAGCGTGCGATTGCGCACTCCGCCGCAATTGCTTCAATATTTGCCCGAGCGTGCCGCTGCAATCGTTGCATTCTAGTGTGTGGTTTGCATTGCAAGTTAGCTTTGCGCCTTGTTGAGTGAAATTGTCTAAACTAAGTAGAACGATAAACAACCGCCAAAATGCTCAAAAACAAACAAAAGTGAACTAACCTGTTTGGATTCTCTTTTCTTCTTCTCTTTTTCTTTCCCTACCAAACACGAAACGCTTTCTTACACTCATACCCCACGACATTGGTGGCGATGATGCGCACACATCGGTACACACGGGATCGGGTCGATCGGTTTTTTTGGTTAATGTTTTTCAAGAATCTTCGTTTACAGCACAGCGGCAAGGCGCGAAAGGGCGACGGCAACGATCTGACACCGAACCCCCGTAAGCTGCACAACATTGGCAAGGAGCTGGACAAGCTCGGCCGTGTCATCAACGATATGAAGCCGGTCAGTGAGCTACCGTTTAATGCCCGGCCAAAGACGCGGAAGGAGAAGAACAAGCTGGCATCGCGGGCCTGCCGGTTGAAGAAGAAGGCCCAGCACGAGGCAAACAAGATCAAGCTGTACGGGCTGGAGACGGAACACAGTGCGTATTATCCGGTGTTGTCTGCTTGGCAACAGCGGTACCATTTGGTTTCGTTTGAGTTCGGTTTGATGTTAATGGATGTGAACACTTTGTGTGTGCGTTTTTCCTTTTGTATTTGTTCTTCAGAGCGTCTCATGAATGGAATATTCCACCTGAAACAGATTCTAGTGTCCAAGTGCAGCAATGCGGTAACGACGGGCGAGAATGCAGAAGAGTACAAACAGCAACTGGACACACTGGTGCAAACGTCATCCAGTAAGTATAAGCCGAATGGCTTCCACTAAATGGTCGATATAGTAACTGCTATTAATGATGTTCGTTCATTTTGCGCTTGCAGAGATCAAAATTGCTGGCAATTCGACTGAGTTCGTCAACAAAATGCTCGAGAACGTGCGGGCGGGCAACAACATCAGCATCGATACGGTGTTGGAACATTTCTAGACCGACGCACGGGCCAGTGTTCCGTGCAGTGGTTGAATATCGAAAGTGCAACAAAAACGGTGTGAACGAGATATGTCGAAAGGTGGGAACGGTGCGGTGGTACACCGTGCCGATGGTGAATCAATGAGACTGTAAGATAAAAAAAGAAAGCAACCAATTACCTTCGTTTTTGTTTAAAACTACATACTTTTTTAAAAACACGGCTCCGGGCTCTGAAGCCTTGAGCAAAATAATGCATAAAGCTGCAAAGCGATGCACATAGTGCGTCGAGGAACAGGTGATATTTGTCACAGAGATACAGAGATTGTGTAAGTTGCGCTCACTCCGAGTAACAGGGCGGTGAACGAAGAATTAGTACCACGTAAGGGACGAAATTTTGCAAAGTGAGAATATGGCAGATATGACATAGTGGGAGCAAATAATACACAGCATATGATTTGGTCATTATATGATATTCGAGAGCAACTTGTAGCGCGTAAGCACATTTGTTTCTTTACATATACCAATACGTACGTATATTACTGTAAGCAACCGTTAAGGATAATGGTATGTGTGTTTTCTTCTTATGTTTGGAGACAATTCGTTACATGTCGGGAACAGTTAGATATGTTGATTTTATTCACTTGATTGTTAAAGAATCAACATTTTTGGCGCTGATCTGGGAGAGTATAGCGTGAACAAAATGCGCAGCAGCTTTGCAAGTTTAACTATATCAAATCACTTTTTTTATTTCGGTAAAGACCGACATGCATAAAAAGTTTACTTCCCACAAACCGTTTGAAAGTTGTGAAAGTCCACCAAACGCAGACGCAAACGCTAGATCAACGCCTTATTCGGCAACTGGTACGGTAGTGGATCGAACGAAAAACTATGTTTTGTTATCAATTTTTAACTATTTACAACGACACACGAGCACCAAAACTTCACTTTTTAAACGCAAACTCTGATCGAATCAGCTTCACAAAACAAAGAAAGGAAAACAAAAAACCCCATGTGTAAGGAAGGAAACGATTGGTAACCGGTATAACCAACTATCATTAACAAAAATAAAAAAAAAACCATACGGACTGAAAGAAGTGGCGCGTCAAACGCGACCATACGCTAATCATACTTTTGTGCCACAACCATCCATCCAGCGACCAAATGTGAATGACAAACATAAAGAAAAAACAAACAAACAAATCCCCGAAACCCAACCAAGTAAAGAATGGAATGAAGCTCAGGAACAAAATACGTATGAAACGATGGAGAGGGACAGTTAGAGACAGTTATGTTTTTTTTTTAATAATTCGTTGTTTTCTTTTGTCTACCAAGCATTCTCCAAATGTAGGATACACAAGTTGAGTAAGAGATAAGCTTTTCAATAACATAAAGTGAGAAAAGAATCGTGTCCCCGCCCTTGTGTGTTACAAACAAACACACACACACACACACACATACAAACAAAACTATACACTCTAATACATCTACTCCTGAAGAATGAAATACCTTGAAAGCATGAATCGATAACCATTGATTATGATAACGTATGTACCTAATTACCCTGGTGTAAAAAAAAAAAACACACAAACACACAAAACAAAACATAATATATGTATACATATATATACTCTTTTTACATTTTCTCAATGATTGTGTACGAATGAATCCTTGTAGGATCGGTTAAGTGAGCGCAAAAGAAAAGGTGAATAGAGGATAGTGATAGCAGCCGTAAACGTTCAAAATGGAACGAAAGCAGTGTGTGCATGTACGCGTGTGTGTTGCGTAAGTGTAGGGTGAGGAAGAAACAACCCTTAGTTCTGTAAGTGCTTAGTGCTAACTAATTATTTTTCTACCCCATTTTATCATATTCGATATACTACTATTACTACTACTACTGCTACAACTACTCAGAAATGTTCATCTCTTCGCGAGTTCGTGTGTGCATTGCGATGTTCGAATTCGCGTCGTTACTTTTTCCATCTTTATCCTTGTCATAATAGTAGTTGTTTAAGCAAATATTTTCTAAAAAAACCAATTTTTTAGCAGCGTTTGGGTTGTGAGAATTGAAGGGCAGAAGAAGGTTTGTTAGGAGCGAGAAACAGCAATCAGGAATGTGTAACATGTTCGAAGTTCGAAATGCTTGAAAAATACAGTGAATGATCATTTACGACCTTCCAAATACTCCAGTTCCCTTTTTGCGTAACGTTTTTTGCAGTGGGACATCAAAAGCGAGGCTTCAAACATAGAAAGGAAAAAGTGTAAGCGATATAAATAGAGAAAGAGAGAGAGAGCTTAGAGTTGTGTACCTTTAGCAGCGTCAGTACTGTTGAATACTGTTCTGGTTAACTTAGGTACTAGCACCCTGGGAAGAATTCATACCCGCCTGGATGGAGCGAAAACCCTGGGTGCTAGGGATATCGAAAGGAGAATCGGGCACGCCTTGGCACTGAAGAATGCTGTTGATTTTGTGTATTTTCTGCGGCCGGTTTTGTTATATTTTAACAACACCAAACAAACGTGTTTTTGGGTTTATCTTTGTTACCTACCTATAATGCCATTCTACACGATTATCCGATTGGCTGAGGTTGTCGAAGATGAATTGTGATAATAATTTTTGGTTTCCCGCTAAATTGTCTTGTGTCTACACCAAACTGCTATTGCAAGCTGCCATACTGCATTTATTTGAAATTCCAGCAAAGGCCGTAGCGTGTTGTTTGGCAATGTTGTGTTGTGGTAAATGATCTTTTGTTGTTGATGTTGGATTTGACCGGTGGATGAAGCAAAGTACGGAATGCACTTTAGAATGCGGAATTGTGCTGCCGTTGGACGTTGGGTGGTCGAGCGGTACCCGTTTCGCCCGACAGCAAACATAAGCAGCGCGAACTACACAAAACTGCAAACAATCTGTGATTTTCTTTAATATTATGAGTGTTTAGTGAGTGTTAGTGTCATCCTCTATTTCGGTACGGTACGTTTTGTTTGGGTTTTTGTTTTCATCCCTTTTTGTTTTGTTTCGTATGTTAGTTATGTTTTGATTTTGTTAGCTCTGATCAGTACCATTTTCATTCCCAGTCAGGTGTGGTGCTTTTTGATTGAATGAGTTACAAATATTCCAGTTAATAGTTTGGTTTATTGGTATAGAAAAGAATGGACAAGGACGTCGAACAGTACAGTCAGTAGTATGTGCGCTCAGGGTTGGTTACGAATACAAAAAAATATAATAGTTTACCACAGCTTACCGTAAAAATAGTTAGATTTGATTTATTCGATTACTTACCTCTATTTGTCCTCCTGAATCAATGATTTACAGAACAGCAGAAAAATTTACACCAGTAGGGGTACCGGGGTTTATAATATATAATTTTTTTTACATTTAGTCCTCTAACGTACGAAGATCATAAAGCAAGTGTTAAAACTGTATGGGATTAAATTGATTTGTTTCTTCTATGCATAGAATGGGATAATTTCAATCAGCTGCGCCAAGTAAATGGTGGGCTGAATATAACTGATTATAAAATTATGTTTAAGACCAGTTTGTTACGCTGATACAAAAATAAGATACAAAATTGAAAAGAACAACAAAAAAAAATCACACACATTTCTGAATAATCTATTACATCTTTCGATTCTTGAAGTTTTCCCTTTGTCATAAGCTTGTCAAACTATTGCTATCATACGATTTGTGTTGTTTTTACTTAAACCTTTTTATGCTTAAATTACAATTAGGTGTTTGAAGAAAAAAATGAAGCAAAAAAAAAAGAATGAAGAGAGTTGGAGAAATACAAAAATCAAATGTTCCTATCCCTACGTCTAATAATCTAAGCAAAGGTACCGTGCGCGTACATCGATCGTAACTACTTTTAACGTTAATGAGACGACACTCACATGGCAAACAAGTTTTCTTCATCGTTTAGTAAGATTCAAAAACTGTACCGGTCCTTGAGACCCAAGCCTGGGCGATGATTTATCCCTGTGACTTTACGATTTATCTACAACCAACCAGCGTAGGGCCGGCAAAGTCTTGTTGAGATTCAGAAACCCAGATTTATGTTACTGTGCATTATCAGCTATACCATGCGGAACCGGCCGTAAAACATGTATCCAGCATAATTAAACGGCATATTAAAGCGTAGCTATAGTAGTAGGTATAGTTCCACAACTAACCGGTCGAAACAATAGAAACCCATTTGCAACCACAGCAGGAATCGCGTGTGGATCGAAACAAATTGTACAAACTATCTTCACAAAACAGTGTGTCAATGGAATAGGGAAGACAAACTACAAATAAAACCCCACACCCACGGCGGCAGAAATGGAGTGTAGAGAGCGAATTTTTAAAGGTACCTGGTTGCAGTTTGTTGCAAAAAGAATAAAAGTGGCAGTAGCGTGCAGGATAACGCAATGTTAGATTGCATGTCCTTGCGAGCGAACTATGTAGATGTAAAAATGAAACGCGTTTCTCAACCCACAACTTTACATGCTTGCAGACACATACGGACACATCGACCAGGTGGACGACACTGGTCGATTCTACTACCTCAGCACAATGAAGTAAACAAATACCATGTAACACTCACACAAAATGGTTCTATTCGGTTCGGTGTGCATGTACAGGCATGTGGAAAGCGAAACTTTATGCCACACCGATCCGTTCAACGAAGCCTTTCATCAACCGGTCAACCCGGTTTTGTGTAGGGAGTGTGTGTGGGATGCCGAAGGCAGCACATTAGAATGTAGTAATACATACATGTGATTGATACTATGAGATTGCCATATACACGCGTGTGAAGCAAATCGTTTGGAAAAACGTACCTTGTGAAACCGAAATGAAACAAAAGCACATCGCGCAACACAACCAGAGCGTACTCATTCTACAAGAAACCAATCTTAAACTCAACTGTAACGGAAGGTGTTTTAAACACCCGCGAACTCTTTTTCCAAGCTAAATCTTCATGTTGGTAAGAGATGCTAACAAAAAAAAACATGATGGAGGTTGAAAATAAGGAAACATAACAAAAGTGAATGGAAATGAAATGCATACAGAGCAATGGAAAAATGACACAAACTCAAAATTGGAGCTTTTCTTTGCCAAACGTAATGGTGTATATTTTTGTACTCGTTTATGTCTATTTAAAACAAGAACAGTCTTTGAAATAGAGTTGGCAACAATGAGGCAAGCTCCCACTTACATATACACTGTCAACACGCGCCTTGAAAGACACACATAATCAACGATGGTGGTAAAGCTCTGCATAACCCAGAAGGTAGAGTCGGGACAGGACTGGTGAGTTTTGTGTTTTGTTTCGAAACAATATTGGCAGAGCAACAGTTCAATCCACGCATTGGAGTGGAGTGGTGTTTTTGGTTGAATTATGTTTCTGTATTTTTTTACACGAACCGACGACAAAATAGGTTTCGATGCAGGTATGCAACGGTGAGAATTAGGGATGTAAGTACCAGACGAACATGTAAGAAGGAACGATGGTAATAGCTGTGCTTACATTGGATTAAACACAATAAAACTTTCATCTGAGATACTGTAATGGATAATAAAGGAACTAAAAGTGTATGTACAAATAAATCATTCTGTGTTTGTTTTTATTACTTTGCGAGAAACTTTAGCTTACGGGGTAAATGCAACGAAAAGTTAATTTGTGCGCCGATGCGTATGAAAACTGTTCAACAGAAAGGCAATTCGACGTAGCAACCCTCTGTGTAAAGGCGTAAATCGCTAGAAGGATATTCCGCGCATCAAAATACCCTTTCCTGCTGGAGTTGAGAACGAAATAAATGACAAAAAAAATAAATCGAGAGTAATATTTTATGGCAAACCAAAACCAACTCTAGTCAAATATCCTTGTTTTAAATTATAGTGTTATAAAATATGCTTCGTAACTTTGAGGATTGAGGAGAAACGAGAATTAAAAAAACATGGTAACATGATTGGTATAAGTTTCCATTATAGTAGACTAAATGTCCATATTATTATAGCGTGCAATTTATGTCCTGGCAGTCTGTTAATGATTATATCATTGAAACGGTTGTTGTCTCAATGATTCCCAAAATGATAAACGTTTATAGTGTTAAATTAAAAAAAATAAAATGAAATTTATTAATGCGAACGAAACCAATATTAAATTTTCTAAACAATAAGAAGCAACAATTAAATCTTAATAAAGGTAAAGTTGTTTTTTTGGATCGGATTATGATAAAAAAGCTGAAATTGTAGGAAGGATATTCGCTTCTCGAAACTATCCTTTATTGTGGCAGTTGAGGACAATAAAACCCAACATAACATGATGCTCATTTATGGTAAAAATACCTCTAATCACGCCATAAAATTATATTAGCTTTTAAAACGCTCGCACTTTTTATGATTATAGCATTTTTAGCAATAATATTATTTCCATTATAGGATTATTTTCATTATAGTAAACTAAACGTCCTTGTTTTTATGGCACACATTTGAAAAGGCTCATATTCATTCTGGTTACAAAAATATCCTGGTTGTGTCCTTGGAAAGGCTGGTGTTGAAACGATTCACAAAATAATGAAAACTACACATGGAAAATTACCCGTGTTCTTCAGCATGGCTGTTGTTGCATTGATTCCCAAAATGATGAAAGTAAATTTATATTATTTTTCCGTTAGCATTATCAAAACTATGTTTTCATCTACTTTTTTCCAAATTAACGTTGAGCTTTTCTGTACAATAATTGCAAATTTGTTAATCTTATCCTGTTTTCTGCGTTAATATACTACACCAAACGCAGCGCCAAACCGTTTATGCAAACATACAATCGAACTAAGCGAATTTAGTGAATTGAACACCCTTGCAAGTAATGGCTTTTCCATCCTAGTACTACAACTTAATTGGTTGGTAAGCGGCGGTGAACGCCAGTTGCTGAAATCGCTCACATTGTCCCTCCATAGCAATTAATTAGTTTTATGGAGCTGATCCGCAATGATCCGCAACATTACGCGCCCGAAGATGAAGTTGTAGACGCTTATGGGCACTAACGCTTTTCCCTGATTGGATAGCATGTCTGGTGCGTACGAGTCATATGTACGAGGAAGGTGAGGGGAGGGGAGGGACACACCAGAAAGTGTGTGAGTGTATGTGTGCGCAAACGAAGGTGACAACCAAGGAAAAGGTTCAAACGGTTCACCGAACATTAATCAATTATCTTCCAAACAGTGGACCATTATGCTGTCGACTAGACAGAGGCAAAAACAAAAAAGCGACTCAAGGATCCGTTCTTGTCATATCCGAGGAGTGAAATAAACAGCAAAAGAAACAAAAAACTTATCGACCGATGGAAACTGGAAAATCGAACCCACATAGCGATATTTGTTTTAGCAGCACTATGTGGATAGTATCATCAGTAGATTTAGTAGCATCATTTTGGTCCAGTTTTACGGTTCTTTTCTTTAGTTGTATCTGCTGCAGGCTTCCACGATGGATAATTAGAAAGCACTCCGAGCACAACGAAAATGCTAAGTGGAGAACCGAAGCAGGTGTAAAATGATCCAATTGTGTAGTAGCAAATACCGTCTTTGAAGGGAACATAAGTGCGAATTCAAAAAATATCCTGAGATTGTCTTCTAAATGATGAAAGGTACAAAAAAATTTCATAGTAAATCTTGTTATCTTGTTTAAGAACACGTCCTAAATGAACTTATTGTTGAAAAGGATGTGTTACTACTTTTTTAGTTAAGTTAGACACCTTACTTGTTACGAGATTAAACTAATATTGTCTTAGTGACAATTAAATACTTGGCAGTTTAAACTCTGTAAAATCTAGTGTTTTCATTAAAGATCCTCTCCTTAGTCACTATCTAATGGGTTATTTTTGAAGATCTTTTCCAGTTATAATATTGTTAAATAATCTGTGAAATACTTTTTCTGTAGAACTTTCACAGCCTTTGTCTTACATATCCTCGCCTTTAAGATGACAATTTTTACTTCTAACTTTTAAAGATCATAAGTACGATCACATCAAATATCCGTGGCTGCAACCAGTGCCTGCTTACAGCTCTGAGAAACAATATTTTTGGTCTAATTTATGAAACCCACTTACCATTACTTTTCACCACCGTCCGGAGATTGTGTGACTTCGGACATCTTTACTGCCTTTCATATCCGCATCGTTGGCGCTGGTTTTACTCTTTTCCAAGGTTTCTGCCCACCGACCAGCAGCGTTACCTGGTTGGTTGTATGCCTGAGGACCGTCTGGTTCCGTCCCTTTGCCGAGAGGAAGTAGCGAACGCTACCGTGCACGTTTCGACTCGAAGCTTCCGAGTTCCTTTCGTACCGTCACACCGATCGCACAGCTGGTTCGCTTCTGGGCTTCCGGGTCGGGAAAAGTAGATTCGAAACAGTTTCTACACTCCACTCGGTGCACTTTCATCTTCGTTTCTTATCCGCGGCACAGTGAGAAACGGTAAGTTTTGGTTCCGTACTCCACCAGCATGGCTTAAGTTTTCGCGGCCAAAGTGTAAACCGCGACCGTCTTCGTTCTCGGTGTGCCAAACAATCGTGCAATATTTGAAAACTCGTGTTTTTTTCATAGTCAAGTCAAAAACGGCTAAAGCATTTTCTCGGTTGAAGGAAATGGTAAGCATTTGGGAAGTGCCGAGTAGGGCTGCCGTGGAAAACATTGGAAAAGGTAACATGGAACTGTGGGGAGTGAAAGAGACCATGGATAAGCTCCCTTTAAAGGGTGCCGGACAATATCAGCACTCAGGGAAGGCGGGCAGCGCAAGTGCACACAATCCACAGAAACAGAAAATGCACCAAACCCCAACGACGGAAGGTGGCAAAATCCTCGGCAATGCAAAATATGGTGTCGGATTTTAATGGATTTGTTTGTTCTGGGGCGGAAATGAAAATTGCTATTCCGGTTGGCGTCCCCGGGGCGAGCACGCTGGCGCACTTAAAACCTCGAACGCCCTATAAAACTGGGTGACGAGTCTTTCGGTCAGGTGCTCGCCAGCGTATACCGTATGCAAGGTGTGCATTAGTCGACGCCTGCAGCTGGACGTGACGGTGCATAAGCTGGGGCGGAAGATCCGCTAGAAAAATCGCAACGACAACGTACAAAACGTGTGCAGTGCTGGAAAAATAAAGGAAAACATAAATCTGTACCGGGTAGAAAGACCGTGGGAGGAAAAAAAGAAGCAACTCGAATGCTGGTCAAACACAATCGGACAGTTGAAAGCTCAACACTGTTTGGATTGGGTGCACGAAGGGATGGACACACACGGCCAGGAAGCGTGTGCCCCTTATCTGCCGAGATACCGATCGTGCCCGCGTGTGATCATCAACCGATAAGAATTGAGTGTGGTACGTGTGGAAGGAAGGAGAGAAAATACACAATACTCCTTCCCTTCCCAAAAAAAAAAAATAACAGTAGATTAGAGTGAATTCGGAAACGGAACAGCAGACGGACTTAATTAACCAAATGGCTTCGGGAGAGCACTGGCCGAGGAGAAGCCCCTCCACAAACGGATCGTTTGGCGTAGTGGTATTGGAATTTTTCGCGCCCTTCTGTACGATACGACAAATGGAGTGCAAATTTGCACCGTGCCCCACCAAGCGCCATCGATGGTCAGCTGGCAAAAACTCAACGGAAGCTCTATTTACACTGATTGAAAATGTGTGTGAGGGTGAGCTTTTTCTGTCTTGCTTCTTTTGTTTGTTCACTACGTTGTGACCAGAAAGGTCAAGGCTCTACACTGTTCCATATAGAGCTTTGAAGAAAAGCTAAATGGATGCACATGGTGTATGGTGTTTTTTGGTTTGAAATTTTTAATACTTGTTCACTCTCAGAAAGTAATTTCATATTTATGGTAGGTTTTAGTGCAATGTGGTTGGCCGAAATATTCATGATTCTCACGAGCAATGCTTTGTTGAGCGATACCGTTGCATGGTTTGGTGATTATTGATTTATTGACGTGTTGATGTAGGTATTAAATTCTCAATTATTATTATTTTTACTTAGTCATTAATTTGTTATATTTTGAATTGTTCACCTATTTTTTTTGCTTGCGTATTTATTGATTTAATGATTTATATATTTATTTATTTAGATAAGATTTATAGGAAACCATTAACGATTGATTTAGCAATTTAGCAAAAATGTACATATTATAAATAAATGATTTTATTTTAAACCTGTGTTTTTAGTCGTTTGTTAACACATTGTTTTGTTATTCTTTTTTTTCTCGATCCGTTGAATTTAGTTCCCAGAAAGAACATGCGTCTCCACCATACCGTTATTAAACAAACCACCATTTTAAATCCATTTCTAGCAAATAATAGAAAAAAAGCCAAAAAAGAATCATTTTTTCAACTTTTGATGCAGCAAATAGTTGAGTAGATCACGAGATCAGTTCAATAACTCGATTAGAGTGATCTTAGCTGATTTAAACCCACGGTCTGAGGGGGCTGTCTTTGTGAAGAATAGATCGGTTTGAAGATGAACAAAAGCTATGAAAAAATTTCCGTTGCTACTTTGATCAGAAATGTCATAGTGAATACAATCAGAATTAGAAACTCACGAAACTACCAGAATAGGTCTCGAAATCGTTGGAAGCTGATGTGGAAGAAGATAAAAAAAACAGCAACTCCTATTTAATCTTCAACTTTTTTTTGCACTCTTCATGCATCTCGTTTCAGTGAACGTTCACGTGAACTGAGTGCTGAGGATAAACGTAAACATTTTGCTACTGTAATCAATCGATCTCGTGTGCGGACAATCCGATTCCCCGCACAGAATGCCCATCCCTTTCGCTTTTAAGCAAACACATCCTTCGGGGGTGTACCATACGGGCAGATTAGACATTCGGATCCGTATCCGTAGTGCTGTCTGTTGACAGATTATTCAAAAGGCGGTAATGGTAGTTCAACCGACCCAACGGAACTAGGCAACGAGCGTACTTTGTTTGATGGTGAACGTTCAAAAAGGTTCGTCCGGGCACTTTTTGCAGGAGATCCGTCGCATCAAGCAGCTCGCATCAAGAGCTCGAGTGGTGATTGTACTTTGTAGCATTTTTATTTTGAACACTTTTGTTTCTTTTTACTGTGCATGGTACTGGTGTGTCCGGTTAGTGTTTTTTCGTCTTTTACACGCCCATCTGCATGTCGCTTGTTGATGAACGACCACTGCAGGGTAGATCTGTCACCTGGCAGAAATAAAAAGGATGGTCACCGTTCACCTTCGATTGCAGCACTGCCACAGCTTAAGTTTCCTTACCCATCCGCTAAGCAGCAATTGAGCTATTTGAACAGATTTTATTGGCACTAAATTGCGGTTAAGTAGAGGAGAAATGTTTTTGTTTCTGGCTTTATATATGGTCCAACATTAGAGTTTTATTTCGTGTGTTCGTGTGCGGTCCGCAACCAAAGCAGAAGCAACTTCACTTATTACGGTCAATAAATTAAAGCTGCTCTGTTCGTCCCACTTTGGCAACGTAAGTTTATGATCGTTCGACTGTAACGAACGTACGGGAGGTGGAACTAATTTTGCATTGCAAATAAATTCACACATTGTGATCGTTTGGTAAACATATTTTCCTAAAACAAAAAACAAACCAGCGAAAGGTCGATGGTTGAAGCGCCAAGATGGAACCGGATTGTAAAGTTCTCACACTTTCCGTACCGTACGGCACACGGTACGGCTGGGCCGTTCTTTGCTGCGGAACGGTAAATGTGTCCATCGGGAAAAATAATATGTTTGTTTATAGCGGGCGGAGAAAGGATGGGGAGAAAAGCATATTTTCCCCACCATATATGCACCACATGGCTTGTGGAGGGTTTTTTTTTTATTATTCTTCCTTTCTGTGCTGCTTCTTTGTCTACCGCTTGTATGGCTAATGTTGTTCATTGAGCATAACTTGGTGCGGATGCTTTACTGCAACGGTGGGAGCTACAAAAGCTAGTATGGCAGGTTCGCTTAGGTAGCACATAAAGAAAGGAGCACTTAAGCTCGGCTAACTTGAACACGGGTTTTAATGTGATAGCTTTAATATCACATTCCGTTTGAGGCGAGGAGGACACTAGGTCTGGGCGTTTGTTTTTCACGCTTCGCCGGTTGACAAATTATGGGTGGGGAAAATAGATTTATGACTAGCCCGGGTTAAGTCGACTGCACCGGCAATTGCACTAGAAGTGGGACAGGTTCTCTGGCGAACCACCGGCAGATATTTATTATCGATGAAACCATTCCGCCGTGGGATGGCTACTACAATTATGAAATTGTGGTTCTCCTGTGTACAAATTACTGGCAGATTTTTAATACAATATGAATATGAAAGCAGGATATATGGGCGGACCGTTGGTGTAGCTGTGCCGGTCTTCACACGACAGGGACGGACCAAAATCCCATGCGGACCACTCTTCTCTGTACGCAGGACTGACTATCCAGTTACGGGCAAATAAAGTCAAAGAATACTATAAATTGCAGGCCTAGACCTCTTGAGCTTGTTGTGTCGATAAAGGAAGGAAGTAATTTACTACGAAGGCTGGCTGAGATTCGATCCACGATCTTCCGTGTATCAGACCTAATATTGGGGACCTGTAGTGACGTCGGTTCCACATAGCAGAACCGGTCTAAAATACCATCCGGACAAATGGTCCGTTCAGGTAGTTATGCAGAAGCATATACCACGTATAGCAATAAGGAATTTGTAAGAAAAAAAGTCACATAAAATACCATTTGTTTGTACATTTCTTTATTATATAATTTAATTATTTACAATCCAAAATGGATCCAAAACCCACGAATAAAAATCATCCTTGCTCGGCTGAAATAAGCTCATCATAACAAATTCCCCACCATATTCACGGTGAACGTAAATGTATCCGTTGAAACTACGATATTAAAAGCTGACAAAAGAAACATTCCATACTGCAGAATTTACTACGCTCCCATTGAAGATTAAAGAACAGAAATAATTAATGATATTGTTAACACGCTTACCGGAATACATTTTACCGTCAGTTATGCGGACGGCGCTTCACCGGATTACGCGGCTGAAGCTTATCCCATGGCCGTCCACGCGTCGGTTGTAATGTTATTTACATTTGCCCATTTCGTCCATTCCCACGCATTAATCCATCGATTGTGTCAATCGTTAATTTACTAATGCACGGTTCCGACTGCCGGGTTTTAAAAAAAGTAATCCCGCGCACCACGGGGCGCGTCGTGTGTGAAGAGATGCGTATATCGTTCTGGGTGAGGATGGTGCAGGCGATGGACAGCATAAAATAACGGCTAACGACAGAATGTAATTTCAGCTTCTTAAAGCCTTTTTCAATTCCAATCCGTTGTAAATTGGCAAAGGGTGCGTGGAAAGGAGAAGGAAATTACCGTGGGAGCAAACGAACTGTACGGAAAAGCTTCCGAATAAAAATTCGAGTGGAACGGTGAAAGCAAACGGAACGCTCGGTTCCATTACAACGCCTTACGGGCGGTGCAGACGATGATCATCATTATCCTGGCGCGTACGGGTGTATTTTTCCAATCAGTTTCGCTTGGAATGCGGGTGTGTTTGAGAGAGAGAGAGAAAGAGAGAAAGAGAGAGATAGTGTGTTTTTATCCTGCTTCGCTTATTTGTGTTGCATTTCCACCGTTTGCTTGCACTTCCGGCTGCCGGCCAGCGGACAAAGCTAACTGGCTTGTAATTGAGTTCCAGCTTCAACCGCAACGGTCTAACACGCCCGACTTTCCGACGAGCCGCGCAGTAGTGCCAGAGTAGTCGTTCGTTTTAGTGCTTTGCGGTTCTGAAATCTGATTCACGATTGTAAAGTTTTCGTACCTTTCATTCGACCACTTTTTCGGGCTATTTTAACTTCCGTCTACTTTTTTATGGTGTTTTATTTTTGGGAATGGTCGAACGAAAGAAGAGACCATTGTTACGGGACCCCAGCACACCAACGGCACTGACTCACCCGTATTCAAACACGCTGCGATGGTCGGTGCACTAGGCGGCAACCGGCAGGTTGGCAGATTGAATGGATAGAGTTGCCCGGGGCCAATCAACAGCCGGCCATCAACGGTTGAACACAATCACGGTGTTGGATGAGGGAAGCGTAAGTTGGATGGTTTACGAAGTTGTTTACACGTTGCCTGCAGGTATGAGCCTCCGAGTTTACATTAACGCGATGAGCTGCTCGTTGGAATGGTTCTTTTTTTAATGAAACAGAATGTACGGGATGGCCGCAACGAGGCAAGTGTGTTGTACAGGGATGCATTATAATATTTTAGTATGGCGTTTATCAATATGTATCAAGTTCAGGTAAATGTTAGGTTTTGTTATGTTATGTTATGTTATGGGATAATGACTGCTCTTTAAATGCCTTGCGTTAATATTCCAATTCGTTTAGTTCAGAGAGGGATAGAGTAGAATTATTCTTTTAAAACATATCAATGTAATATTTGCCACTTCTCACTAATAATAAAAAAATAATTATCTACTAAAGAATATATTTCAACTGTAAGGTGAGCTTTTCGCTTAAAGCAAACCATTAAATAACAATAAATTCTACAGATCAAAGTGCTGCTAATATATAGCTTAGTACAATGATGAATTCTACGAAAAGGGAACAGAGTTATGTGTAGTGTACACAATAAACATCACAATTGTACCTCAATTATTAATTTACGCTAGCTGAAAGTGTTTTCTGTTCATTGTCCGAAGATGAGTGGAAATGTCTGCTCTGTGTAGGAATAAGCCCTCCATTTTTTTTTGTTGCGTTCTGGATAACATTCAACAAAAATGTTGAATTGTCATGTTGCACTTGATGCTTTGGTTTCTTTTGCTTCCCAATCGTTGACTATCACGCCGTGGCCACTACATGACGCACGGTTGACTGCAAGACTAGGGAATGCTGCAAAGTGACAAAGCTTGGATTGTCTAGTATTCAACCATTTTCTCATTGCTACAAGTACACATGGTCTTCTTGGAAGGATTGCGGCATTAGGTTTAAGTGAGATTTTCACTGCAGCTTCTAAAAAAATTAGGAAAAAAGTATTACAGTTCGCACGAGCTGTTGCTTCTGACAACTTGAGAGTGGTTTTGTTGTGACTTGCGAATAGTGAGGTGATGACGCTTAATGAAAAACTGTGTCAGTGCGAACTGTTTCAGCACTTACATAGTTAATGTGGTACTAGGGCACTTGGTACTTGGAATTTCAGTTAATTGAAGGAACTAATGAATCGTTTTGCAACTTCTTCACATAAACTCTAGAAGAATTTAAACTATTTGGTAATAAGTGTGGATAGTAGTTTACAATCAGGGTTAAGTGGAAATAAAACATTATAAGCGAGGAAGTCAATCACGAACGGATAACCTTAATCCCGATGAACTTTTGGAAGGGTCAAACAAAACGAGAAAGCATTAATAAAGCATAGGTAATACTGTAATTTAAGGTAAATGAATTAAGAGAGTAAATGAGTACCAAATCAAAGAAAATGCTGTAAAACAGACTCACTGCGCAAATTTGTTCATTTTATTGAGAATTTTTGCCTGTTGCATTGAATATAAACTTAAGCCCTGTAGAAACAGTCCTGCCGTGAAGAGACACATTTTGGTGTAAGCAGATTGGACATTCGTGGAAAAATAGTCCTTTTCAAAGCAAAAGCGCAGATATGCCGCGCACTTAGTATGTGCCAACCCAGTACGAGGGACGACTTTACAATTTAATCACGTACCATCGTTGTTGGAGCGAAGTGTTTAAATGGTACTTTTTTATGGTGCAGCTTCGTCGACTGCAGAATGCTGGTGGACGAAGTGGTATGGCTTGAAAGCCATTAAAACAAAAGTGCATAGAGACGAAAAAAAATCTCCCCACTGACACACACACGGTCTTACCACGTAACTAGTCTACGAAACATCCAAACTATGGTGGTTCCTATCTGTTTCCATTCAGCTACTGGTACTGGAGTCCTCGGGAGGTGGTATCTTTTTCCGCGACGCGGCATGTGTAGAGTGCTTGCAGAGCTTTCCAGCTGCCAACTCTCTTATTTAAAAGACAACAGTCGTTTCGCAGCTGAAAGTTGTTTGAAACTGCTGTTCTTTTTTTGTTGTTAGTTCCACCGATTGGTCATACATCTCAGCCCCCGGAGCAAAGTTTTTCCCTTTTTTCCACACACACACAGCATGGGGCGAAGGTGCGAATGAGTTTTTCGTGCAAATTTTTATGTCCCGTACGTGGAGCGAAACTATCCGGTCACGTTTAGGTGTCCGTTCTGGTGTAAAGGTACACGTGTAGCACTTAAAGATTAAAGAAAGGAAATTTAAAATAGCACCACTTTGCTTGATGCAGAAAACGTGCATCGGCATTGGTTGTGGTTGGCGTTCTCGGGGGGGAAACTTTCCCATCGGTCAAACCGTGTCGAGATTCGCCGTGTGTGACATTCCCCTATCGATACATCGGGGTGGATCGGATCAAAGCAAGCAGTCACTAATTATTTATAGACTCGCGTTGGGGTGTGGACCGTGTGTTTAATAAATTCTAACGGACGTGCTCCTTGGCACTGGAATGGGGATGTTCCCTTTGTTCGTAGCCTGCAGTGGTCGGGCTTCAACATGGTCGGTATAAATATGTCATACACAGATGGTGATGGAGTTCCGCTTAATGGTCAACGGGGCTATGGAAGAGCGATGTTATGGTGGCAACTCGCTACTGGTTCATTGATTGCCGTGAAATGTGATCTATTCTAATTTATTCGATGGTCGGTGTAATGAAACAGCCAATGTATTGGCTAGCGAGAGCATCCGTTCTGAGAAGGAAAGCAATATCGTTACTCTGGGCAACGCTGGGAAATTTTTATATTATTGATCAATGTGTATAAATAGTTTGGAACAATGGTTGTATACTATCACAGTATAATAAATTGATGATTGAAAACATTGTTTTGGTAATGGAAATATACGATGACAAGATAGTAATAATCGATACTTTGGAAAGTAAAGTAAGACAATAGTAAGAAGGGAAGAATTTGTACGAAGAAGTAAGGATATTTGTAGCAAAAAGAAAACAAAAACGTTAAGACTTAACATTGCTGATGTAATAAGCATGAGAATTACATAGATACAGTGATCGAAACGATAAATAGTCCTTAACACGATGTAATTAGTGCACGACCAAAACAATGTTATAGCACTTTTATAAACGATCTAAAAAGTAAAATCATTGTATAGGTGTAATTCGTCATTTAATTATACTTAAATTCATTACAGCTGCTGTTTTGAAATATTTTTATATATTGAGTTGCTTGACAATTGTTTGTGCTCGAAAGTACTGCTCGCAGTCCATTAATTTCCATTCTCTCAGCCCATTAATATGCTTCGAAATCTAATTCTAGCACACCCGTCAATATTTAGGCAAGCTTAATCCAATCGTTTTCAATGTTGCGCGTTATGTTGCAAACACGCACGCAAAGAGTGTGGTGTTACAAAGCAAGTAGCCATTGTGTGGCAGCCGTTGAGCACGTTTTCCCAAAATGCAGCCCGAAGTCACGGTACTGCACGTACGCCACCATTACCACGAATGCACCCGCCTCCGCCAACCGAACGGTTTGTCATTTTATGACATAAATTAGCAGCAAATTGTCGGTGGAAAAATGGTCCGACTGCAAATGGGCAAACACGTGAATGTGGGCGCGACCGCGGTGCCCGAACACGATGGACACGTTGGAGGTTGAAAATTATTGCACCGGACAAAATTGATCACCATCGTACGTGTTATTTTCACCGCAAATGATTTGTGTCAGATGCGTTGCACACGTGTGTACCATCACGTGAGACGAATTCACGTTCGGGTTTGAAGTAAAGCATCAGCTCATACGCCCGAGGATGGGAATGGTGCTGCAAAAAATGACATTTTTGCAAAGGCAAGAAAAAAAAATAACAGGAGTTGCCAAACGAGTGCAAGCTTTAATTTTAGTACTCAGTGTACTTTCGTGCCGTTGGTTGGAGGGGGTGGGCAAAAATAAAACAAATAAACACTCCCACCGGCCAGCCAGCGTATGTGCGGTCATCTATCAACGAAAAACAATAACCACTGCATTAGTGGCCATTAGTTGCACCTTTCCATGGCCCTGGTACTGCCACGGGCTGCAATAGTTGCCGCACGGATGCATATGTTTTCACATGCCGGCGCTGCAAGTGCAAACGAGTGTGCCGAATGGCCTGTGCTGATCTTTGGCTCACGCCCATTCCCAATCGTCCGGCGGTGTGTTGGTTTTGTGGTCCGAACCTGTGGCAACCTGAGGGCGATCCGGGGCAACTGTTGCTTTGTTCGGTGACCCGCGACCGGTACGGCCATACACTACTGGACGGACGGATGCAATTCGCCGTGGTAGCCATTTTTAGCCGAACGCAGATTGGGTGAGAGTTTGCACAGAATTGCTTTTTACTGTCATGCCGTAACAGTGCTGGGTGTTGAGTTGAGTGTTGGCATCTTATTCACGTTTCATGTTTATTCTAGAGTCAACTTTGAGATCCAAATTGTAACTACTTTCTTATTTGTTATTCTGCCCTAACCTTGCTTAGACTTAGAAGTCTCCAGTCGGGCTGTCAGGCAGTACATATCATTAAAATGACACCGTACGATCCAGCCTGTAAAAACTGTTTAGTACAACACTGCCATTACAAAGTGCCATTCAAATGGGTATCTGAATATCTGTGCTGATACTGAAAGTATGACATATTTGCTGCAACATTGATGATGGAAAAAATCAAATGTAGAAATGCAACAGATAAAATGTTCTCAAATTCTTAAGAAAACTAGAGTGATTTGTTTACATCCTACATTACACACTAAAAATTATCACAACATGAAGATTATCCGTGTTATCCAGTTATCCGGTGACTGTAGAGATCCGTTGGGCATCGGCGTTCCACTGTACGTAGAGTTTTCGTCATATGTTTAGAATACTAGTGCATGTATACTTTTATGGCATGCAGTGTACTGAACCTGAGCGATCCAGGCCCGTTGATGTTGAATTCAACCTGCATAAGTAGCGACTTCCTGGCTTCCGGGCATGCTTTTTGCTTCCGAGTGCGTACCCCAGTAGGTTACTGTTTTATTCCAGTTCAGAAGGTATACCATGCCCGCTGACGGCGTTGGGAAATAGCTGTGTGGGGCAAAAGAAAAAAAAACAACTCGTACACCATCCTACTAACCTCCTCTGGGGGCACGTTTCGGTGCCACCGTAAATCAGAATCGAAACAGGCTGACTCGTTGGACAAAAACGCACTAAATGCCCGGTAACTCCTGGTGCTTACGAAGCACGACAAAACCAATACTTTACGCTGCTGCGAAATCGCATCACCGGTTAGAAGGAAACCTGCCATTGCGACGTCTCACACCACGGTCCCACCAGAAGCGATGGAATGTGAGCAAACATGTTCAGCGAGTTTTATACCGCGATCACTGTAGCTGCACCACCACCAGCGGGTTTCCGTCCCTTTGCGTGGAGTTGGGGCTGTGCTGTTGCCAGGTGAACCCGGACCGCGCTACACAATTGACCGAATCATGGTTAAACAACGGTCGGTCAGCTGTTCACCGCAGGGCATTGGGAAGTAAAGTCGAATGGGGTGTGGTTTTAAATGGCAACCGAAACTGTTGTACCAAACATTGGCACCTTTCGGGTGCAATGGCAGGAAAATGTGCTCCACGAGCATGGTGCACTTATGATGCACGATCGCATCGCGATGCACTTGAATATGTGGGAAAAGAAACAAGTAGTTTGGAGGGAGTGACATGTTGCAAAACAAAATGTATGACTTCCACAGAGACCAATACTATCGTCACCTTGGTCGATGGTGGACTCCAACACGAACAGAGATGGCAAGAATTGGAGCACAAGAAGTGGGTGAAAAGTTAGTAACGATACTGTTACTGCCCTACTCAATCGAAGGTTTTTTGGTGGATACGAATTCCCTTCAACACTTCCCAGGAATGTCCAGAAAAATCAGCTTAGAGCGCGCAGTGATGGCGTGAGCGTTGGATGGATTCATACTCCCGATAATATTGGAGCGTCCAAAGATGCTGGTGAAGGTGAAAATGTTATGGCAACTGGATGGACACCAAGCAAAGGACAGACAAAAAAATGGACACAGCACGAAAAGCGATACCATTAACGCCTGCGAAACTGCACACAGGACGGTGTGCGTTATAGCCGGACGGCACCGTCTCCTTTATTCGTTTTTATATTATTGGGTGCGGATTTGGCCGTGGTGAGGTGGAATATATATAGGTATTCCACCGAGATCGTACATTTTGCCGACCGTTTGCCGGCCACGTCGCACGTTTATGTAACGGTCGGAACGGTTCGCCCGGATTGGTTCAGATAACCGGCGGCATTCGGCACGGAACCGGGCGGGAAACGGTGCAAATTAGGTGATAAACTGATGAAGGTCTATTAGGGGTTGAGTGTGTGTCGTTTCTAAGCGTGGGGCCGTATCGTGTGCACCGTACTGTCGATATTGAGGATGGGTAAGCAAAGAAAAATTGCTGACTCAATTAAAGACCGATTTTGAAGACGTACGGTACGTGGTATTGGACCGTTGCCGTTTGTTTTTTGGACGGGTGATCATGGATGCGTGTTTGTGACAGTTAATGCTTTTGGTAAGTGGGAAAAATGGCAGTTCGATGAAAGGGCGCAAGAAAAGCTTTCCGAAACATTACTGTTTGCCTGAGTAAGTTGAAAGTTATTTGTTTAATTTTTAAAAGCAATTATTATTTTATTCGTTGTAGTTCATTGTGAAATAAAAAAAAAACTTATCCAGACTCCTAAATGAATTTTCTTACACAAAACGATAGGTTCATATATTTTCATTAAGCTCTCCAAAAATGACCCAGAACAGCTGTCGACCAGTATGTAATAAATGTATATCCGTAGACCTACTACGGAGCTATGCTTTCGAGCAACTTCACATCATTATCGATTATCTCGGAGTAAGTCATAAAGTTCGTCGATTCCAATATATCTTCCCTTCGGAATCGATTCAATGAAGTGGCATCGGTATGTTATTAGCGTTTTGCGATCTACCATAGGCTTCCTCTACACTGTGATTTAGGTTAGACGGTTGACCGAACAAAGGGTGGGTTGCGTCAGGGTCATAGTACCGCTCTGTATTATGTTTACCGGAGAAAAAAAGGTAATTGGATTAGAAGTTAGAAATAGGACCATTTAATCGGTCATGAGTAATTAATAAGGTATTTATGGCCACGATAGGCGACTAGGCGAATGTTGATTGCGTAGAAGCAAGCACCTAGTGTTATTGATAGATTGATGCTTCATAAATATTCTTTTTTTCGAATTTTCGAAGAATACTCGTTGATTGTACCGCAAAGTTTTAAAACTCTGGTCGATGTGATGAAATATTTCGATCAATGTTTTATAGTGCTAATTACATTTCTTGCACACTGCTACACCCCGCAACGGTGCATTGCTTTATGATGGTCAGCATACGACGGTATGATGCGACTCGTTTTCGTACTTCCACCGTGCCACGATTCATGGAATCCAGCCGGAAAAAAGCAACACACCACCGTTTTGACCTGGAAGGAACCGCCCGGTAGGAAAGATGATAAATTATCCTCCCAGCCGGAGGTACAGAACTATCATCAATTTATTTATTGATTATATCTTCCTCTTGGGGAAATTGATTGAGTGCTATCCGGTCGTTGCGGAGTATGTGTCGGTTGTGTGACTAGATACGGACCGTAGGGCTTGTGGAACCGAAAAACCGGGAGGACCGAACGAGCGATCGTCACACAAGTGTTGAGCTGATAAGTGGTGCAGTGCATTCGGAATGGTATTACCGGAAATCCAGCCAGAATCTCATGCCATTAGCTGGCGGAGCGAGCTTGGCGTGGCCATTGGCACATGGCAAACCGAACGGGGTATGGGGTAATTTTGGAGAATTTATGATGGGCAATTTTACAGCAGAGCATAGAATCGATTCTAGCGTACGGCATGTCTTTGGTGTAATGAAAAAAGGGCACTCTCTTGGTGTCCCGGGTTGTCATCTGTGCTGCGGATTTTCGTACCCAATACATCGAAAGGCTTGCCGAATGTGATGGGAATATTTGCAGCTTGGGTAAATTGATGCACATTTATACGAGTGCATTCAAAGAATATGCGCTGGAAAGGAGTTCGATTGGAAGGAATTTTCTCCTTTGAATTTGGTAGATTTTGTGTAGTTTTTAAGCAATGTTTTTGAATAAATGAATAGTGTATTGGGAATGTACGTAATACCTGCGACGATAAATAAAGCTGAAGTATATTGGTAACGGAAGCACACTTTACTGTTTTTTTAAATTTGTTACAGAGTGTTTAATTAGAACTTCATTTATTTGTAAATAATTTAAGGTTTGAGATAACATAAAATAAAATAAAAAGATAATGAAAAAATAAAATAGAATTAAAATACATGCAAATGTATGTTAAATAAATGAGCACAAATGTCATGAGCTATCAAACAAACAATCAAACCTTCTGAACCTAGTTCAACGCGTGTGTTTGCACAGCTTACATTACGGTTCATTTGGCATTTGCATTTAATTTATCGATGTTTAACAAGCGATTGGAAAGTGGAAATGGTAAATCGATACGACACAAGGGCTTAAAACGAGCTCTTGGAAAAAATGCACACAAAAACCATGTGGTCAAAAACACAAAAAATCTCCAAAATCAGTCACTCGTCCAAATAGAGCACATGCTCTCGTTAAACTCATCAAAAAACCCCCCATCAAAAAAAAAAAAAAACCTTACCAGTTGCCGCACTACCGTACCCACAAACTTGTGGCAGCGTAAATCGGTCAAACGACTAAGGACCTCCACTCTAGGACTTATTGCAATGGCGGCATAAAAGGTCAACCCGAACACTGTGCTTGTGTGGCGTTTTTTTGTGAAGACAAAAGCGCGCCTTTATTGCATTTGGCCAGAAAAAGGGACAGAACAAAACAAAAAAGTACGATTGCACACAATAATATGCAGTCAATTCGCATCATAACGCTTGACAGTGCGTAACGATTGTCAAGTAGGGCTAGCAGGGCGCAAGTGAAAATAAATTTGAGTACGCTTTCGAACGAACTGCCGCCTCATGTTCAATCGCCTGCGAATGCATTCAATTATCTGTAGCACACTTTATTGACGTGGGATAAAGTGCCGGACCGGAAATTGGGCTCAAGTTCCCAGTGAAGGGGTGAATTGTTGTTGCCTTTCGTAGAATGTAGAATGTGCGTGTAAAATATCATACTGATCATCATAATCACTACTCAATAGTGTGGAACAAATGTATGAAAGTATCGAATAATAATTACAAATTTAATAATTAGCAACAGTAATTTAATAAAAAAAACTTCTTAGTGCTTCGAAAGAAAAATTCATCATCAATGTTTCTCTTTCATTGGAACTGTCTACATTTTGTCGTAAGTGAAAGTTTGATTTACTGATTGTGATGCAATGAAGTAGTGTAATTTAGTTTAATTCATTTTTTTAATCAGATTTACCTCAAATGAACTTCGCACTCGAAATTCGAATCTTTGCTGCAAAACATTCCTAACCGATGATCAATAGACATAGCATTTGTCGCATAGTATACCAACCATAAAACATCTGCGGAGAATTTTCCCTCGTATCGTCATTCGTATCATGGTTGTCGCATACGATGAAATTCCAGTTCACTAAACTTTTCATTATACGTTTCGTTCGATGCTACTGATGTTTCTGATGTTAGTGGCAGACCGATGTTAGCCTAGTCAATCCACCTTTTCCACCTTCAGTAGCTTCAATCTCAGCCTTATGTTTTAACAACGTGCATGCACCGAATGAGCGACGAGCTTCGGACGATAGTGATGGATTGAATCATGTTAGCAATGCTTTTACAAACCTCTAACCAGCATCTGATACCGCGATAGTCACTTCAAACGATGCTTCACATAAGAGAGCTTTTTGCTGGTAGGTTTTCAATTATTTCCAATAAAAGATTTACCATGCCACTGTCGAGTGGGTCAAATTCATGCACGTAGCTAGGAATTGATTAAGGATTAGTACGATACGGATGTACCCGTGCCCTTTGCATTGGTGAAAAAACAGAATTAAAAAGATTAGGAATATCCGGAGCGGATGAAAGTTCTCGCTCGATCATTGTTTGGAGGCTTGTTTTATGCTTTTCACTTCGATCTGATATTAGTGATTCGTGCCATTGCATTGCTATAAAATGTGTTGTAATGCAGCGATTTACAAAACACCAGGCGTCTCCATTGGAACAATTTGGAATTCGCTTATGTGTAATCAATTTTCTTATTTAATACACATTTTGGTGTGGTATTTTACAAGAAGAAAAACATTTAATCTTGTCATACATTGTGCTTTATATTACTTTTACGCCCATTTTTAATCCTTGATTGCAAGTCATAGTAGATTAATCGTGCAACACCAGGCGCCTCCATCGAAACGCCTATCCGATCTACTTACTTCGATCAGGGCAACAAATTTGCGTGAATTTATGGCGCCACACGGGGTAGCTTTTGAGGGCTTATTGTGAAGTTTCTGGTCCTGAAACATGTGCCACGGTAGATCTCCGTTTGACATTAATGAGCATTTCGAGCGGCACAATCGACATCGATGGCAGATGGGTTCGAACATTCGAGGCATGTCATACAAATGGCTCTACGTACGATATTCACCTCTTCGATGCATATGCATAACTGATGCAGACAAGACAAACGCTTAGGGTTTTGGTAGGATCTTTCCCAATTGCAAACACACAGACACACAAGCTTACACACATTCGGAATGTGTTCCGGTTCCTAGTGTCATATCGTAGTGCTATTGATTCGGATCGTCCGGTCGTCCCAAAACGGAGCAACGACAAATGCGCACCATCGGCGACCCTGCAGCGTATCGAACCGTCGGTTCCTTGGGGGGAATGATAGAACTTTTCAAATTGAATTTATGGCCCATGATCAAATTGTGAGCCTGTCCCCATGTGCTACGGTCGGTGCTCGGTACGTTCAGTCGCTTCCGCTGTGTCCACCGAAAAGCAGCGTCTTTGCGAGCCCTTTCAGGACAGTTCTGCACGGCTAAACAAGTGAGACAAATTAACACTTTGGCCTCGGTGCACTGTCAATGCATGCCCGGGTGTGTCGAGTTGGGAACGGGGTTACGAAACGATAACCCATTTTGCGCCTAGTGTTCCAATTTAACCGTCGGAAAGCGTTCGCTATTCGCCTATCGAGAGGATAAGTTCCCTGCTACGTGGATATTATCGTCAATCCTTAGTCTGTCCGGTTTCAGTAAACTATGCATTTGTCGGATTAATAAAATAGAACAGTTGTAATACCCGATTCTTTGTTCGCTAACGGATGGGTTGCATTAAATCCACCCATGTTGGGAACGGTCGCAAATCCCTTTTGCCCGTACCCAGGCTGATGGGGTTTACGGTGACCGGTAAACCACATCCCGGCTCTGAAGGGACACACCTAATGAGTGGGACGGTTTGCTTTGCCGGACCCGGCTGGTGATCATTACAAATTTGGAACACTAATTGAAAAGTTGTCAGTCGGCAAGACCTCCCTGCGCTAAGCCTCTTTTGGCATATGGATGTCAGATTATAGGGTGTCGGATGGTGTTGCAGCTGGTACCATTCCGAGCCGTGCACAACCATATGCGTTACATTTTCCAGGCTTACATCACCGGGCGGAAGGAGACGCATACGAAATGACGTGTGTCACAGCCCTGGCCAACTATTTTCGGACATTTGCTACAATTGAGGCTTATTTGCTGAACCTGATGGAATAATGGAAAGGGATGGAATCAATGTAAAAATGGGATTATGCAAAAAATGCATCCACCAGCATCCAAATACTGCAGCGCCATCAACAGCCGACACACAGACACACAATGGAATCGCTCAAGAATGATTGGAAGGCAGCAAACGTTCGAACGAAGCGAGAACATTTGCACAGTGACATTTATTACCATCGATGCTTTTTCGCCATTATTTGAACGTTTGAAGAGGACGTTTTTCATTGACGCCTGTTTTTTTTTGGGCACATCCGATTTTACCGTCTGTAGATGGGTTCCTTCCGATGGGAAGCTCCATCGACCATGGTCGACCATCAGCTGGCTGGGACCGGTGGCTCTTTCCAATTGGAAATCGAATTTCATCGCTCGAATGTAACGTGATTGGTGCAATTTTGCAAATGTCCTCACTTTCTCTGACTGCTCTAGTATGAAGTGGTGGCCATTTTTTAGGGAGCGGCTTTGGGTAGTTCCATTTTGAGTGCGGAATTGCTTGTGTAAAATATTCGGACGGTGGAAAACGCACAACTGCAAGTTGATCGTTTTGAAACGTGGCATTTCGAAACACAAATTGAAGCAAATTGTGTATGAAGTGTTCAGTTTGAACAGATGAAGAGGGAATGCAGTAGAAAGTAAAAAGGTAAATAATATGTTTCTAACCAAGCGGTGGTTTATTATGATGATATATTAAAACTAAACCGCTTATACCCTTAGTACTGTTTAGCGAACTGTGCACAGTTTAAGAGTAACGATTGTTTGAATGAAAGATGTCGATTTATTATGTTTTTAATTGATTCTCGAACACGTTGAACAAATCTTTCTCCATTTCACGATTATCTTTATCACTCATCCCGCTGGAATTGGTTTTCTCATCCACCATCCCCGGCGGTACTTGTACTTCTCTAGTTGTTTTGATTTAATTGTTGATCGTGATAAAAGTCGATTGACAAGCAGCAAGAAATCTATAAACACCAACACTGTGTACGGTATCGGTTGTTCATCACAAGCTTTGTTCTGTGACCCTGGCTACGCTTAGTAGACTATCGTTGTTTCTGCTTCTAATCCTGGTGCCCATATATTACGATTCAGCCATCAGCCGTGAGCAATTAACTCGCTACTGCCAGCACGTTCCTTTACACTCACTCGCACCACGATGAAGCTGAAATCTCTTTTATTGCACCTTTGGTAGGATTACTGCTTCGGCACCTTGCCCACCTATCCGAGCGGTTGCGTTGAGTGTACGAGTGAAAATGTCTGCCCTCCTTTTTCCCATTCACATTGGCATTTACCTTCCAGCGCGAACGGTAGCTTCCCCAGCGAGGGGGAAAAAAGATTTATTGCCCGTGTTACGTGCAACTAGCTGGGGAGCAAATTAATCACGATCGCATTTCACAAGCGCCGCAATAAACGTCATTGAGATCCTTGCGCTCGTGGAGTTCGCATTATTGCTGCTCTCTTGCTTGGTGCTCTTGCTTTATGCACGCTGCATTCCACTCTATTTGTGCAATTTGGTCGCTGCCAGCCAACCAACGGTGGGAGCAGCTGCGTCGAGCTACAGTTGCCCACCGAGCGATACCAATGCTGACAATAACGTCAAACCTCACGATGGACAGCGGCGGCAAATTACAATAAATTAATCATCATCCGTCAGACGTCAGTGTCGGCTGGACGGTCATGGATGAGATTATGATTTACCAAGAACAAAGTGCACGGTCCCAACGTTGGGTTCGGTTTCGAACGGGTTGGTTAGAATTCGTCATTTCACCATCACCGGAAAAGATGTGACGTGATGCAAATGATGTTTGTCGGAAGCCGTGCGGTTGCTTTCGGTTGGAATTTACGAGAAGGATTGTGCATTTGGTGGAACGTTTGGTCACAAAGACTTATATTCAATTTAGGAACATACTATTGGGTATGAATCTGTACAAACATTGCAATGAGTACCACAATAGAGGATCTAATTAAATACTTTTAATCTTTATAATCTTATCGAACATTGGAAACTGATTGTCTAACAGAGTTCTGTTTGGGTTTCTGTTTTGAGACGTGAACAGTACTATCATTGGGAAGTTCATTGAAATTTGAGTGTTCATTTATTTTTTTTCTTATGCAATAGTACAAGACATACTTAATAAATAAATTATTCAGGCAGCTTCAACACGACCAAGCGAGCTGCAAACATGATAGCAATGTAAGCCTATTTACTAATACATGAAGTTTCCAAACCCATTCGAACCTTCCCGCATGTCAAACACGTGTTAATTTAGCAGATTACTGAGCATTTGTTGCTCCCAGCTACTCGCCGTCAGTTTGCCACCGGGCTGCCACTGTTTGTGTGCCGCGTTGAGTGCCGAGATTGAGCGGAAATGTTCAACCAGCTTGAACGATTGGTCTCCAGACACTTCCCTGTTTTCCGCACCTTTTCTTGTCCCTTTTGCTTTGCAGTGAATAAATTCAATTTGACACACGAATTATGATGTCATCGGAGTCGCAACGGTGACAGGGGTACGTCTTGGTGTCATTCGTGGGCGGAACCAAGTTTACTTCGTTACCTTTCCGGCGGCTCATCCGGATTGTGGCAGGAACCTGCACAACCGTACAGCCGGCATCAAATCTTGCAAAACGAGCAAACGAGTAAAATGGCCACTCGTTCTAATAGTGCCGCACGGAGTAATCACGCTTGTGATAATGTTGACGATGATGAGACTGGTGACGGCAGCAGGAAAGTACAATGATAGCCACCGATAATGACGATACTTCCGTTCGCACCTCAGTGCTATCAATCAAACGGTGAGCAGGGAATTAGTGTGGTATACTAATACGCTTCCTACCCCGTACCGAGGGTTTCCCTTCTTCCCTGGGGTTCGGATGGCAAAACGGATACGAGAGCGGCTGGTAAGTGGATTGTGATGGCGATAAATCTTATTCTGCACGAAACAGCGTACCGAAGCTCCCAAATGGAACGCAGAACGGCATAGAAATCGTAGCCGAGCATCGAACATTAGTGGTGTCCATTGAATTCATATACATCAATTATGAAGCTATCAGCGTCAGACTGTGCTCTTAGTTGTTGATATCGCTTTAGAGAAGGCTTAGGATTATGCTCATGAGTCGGTGTGACAAGGCGCCGTGTGCAAGAGATGCGATTTGTGATCGTTTTGTGTAGGTGATATGTAATTTCGAGAAAATGATTGCTGTAAGAGATTGCCCATTGTGGTGCCCCGCTGAGCAGTCGTCCTGTACGGAAAATGCTAATGGAAAGTGCTTTCCATAAATTAGATAGCTGTCATGCGGGAATGTTTTATTTATTTTTGTAGAATATTGCTATAAAACTATAAAGATTCGATTGCGAATGACTAAATTTTGACAAATGGATACTTTAAGCCAACTACAAGCTGAGAACAAGCCGAATGACCAAATAATATAGATGGTGTGGAAAAGAGAGAAATGGATGAATAAACTTTGAATTGGTTCCCGAATTAAGAAATACTTGAATAATACAATAACGAAACATAAAAGTGAACCAAACAAATTAAGGTGTGCCAAACAGTAACACTGAAAGAAGTAAAGTTACGGAGGTGGTGGTTGTAGCAAAAGCATTTCTTCTTTACAGCAATTTATTGTACGGTGCAGCACTAATAGGAAAACCATCAAACAAGCTGCAACGACCATTTGACTGGCAGTTCCAGTACCATCCAGTGCATATGATTGATGGCGCCCACCTGTACACCCTGGCCGGAATGCAATTTATTTTTAATCACTTACCTTTTCTGAAAGACGATCAAGTTGGTTGCAGAAACTCGAATAGAAAACTTTCCGTCGGTAAAGAAAATCCACCTTTCCGCTGGTGCAGTGGACAAGGTAATCCCCCTTACACTACACTAGAGGCGTTTTCTTCAATAGACTAACTTTCATAAAGATATAGTTGATTACTGTGCTGGGTTATATTGTTGCGAGTAAGAGTGATAACTTATGCTTAAAATGAGGATGTAATTAAAATCGATTCAAAGCTAAGCAACAATACAGTGTACAATGTATTTGTGTTGGCTTTTTCATAAAAAGATTAATTAGATTAAATTTAATTAAGGAGTTCAAGTGGTATCGTTACAAAATAATGTCACAAAATAAGCATTCAAATCAGCTACTAAATCAACATAAACTTCATAGACCTCTATAGAACTCTCGGTCAGTTTATTAATCTTTTACATGATTAAAAGTTACTTAAAAAATTACCACAACCAAGATGCTTCCTTAGACATAATCAACATCCAGCATACGTTCATTATGTACCCTTCATTATCATACCATTATGTGGACGCAATTGTGTGTTTGTACAGGAAATAATACAACAGCTTGTGTGGTACTCCACATGCTCGTTCCTCTCGTGTTATTGGAGTGTTTTTTGTTGCTCGGTTGCTTAAATTAAGTGCCACTGGAGCTTCTTTTTGCTACATTGGCCAACCCGGTACAGGTTCTCAAGCAGCTTAGTTACGCATCGTACCCAAGTATCCGCTCATCGTAGCGATCCACAGGAAGTCGGAAGTCATTTTGCCAGCCTTAGGTGTGGTTTCTTATTTCGCTCATATAACCCTCTTTAATGGGTTCTCCTCCGGTGTGCTTGAGCAGTTGGTTGCATCTGTACGGTGCAGGCAGTAGATTAAATGTACGACACAAACAGTGGTTATGCGTATGGTACCGTGCAGTTTGCGGTAAAGTGTGTTGAATGCAGTTTTATGATGATGAAAATTATCGTTCATCCTGGTGCCTCGGGTGTGGGATTTCACTCTGCGCGTTAGGAGTGCTTTGCAGTGTGCCGGACCTCCCGGGTGTAACAGTTGTAGCTAGCGAATGGTAACATCTTGTGCAGAGAAGATTGTTTTCTTTTTAATTAAACAAGCACAATGGCCGTAAAAAAGGGGTGCAGTTAGAAGGCGATTTTTTTTCTATACGAGGTACGGGTAGCAGAAGGCCAAGTGGACAATAAAAGTTCACACGGGTTGATCATTACGATGAAAAATCATATGTAAAGCAGACTTAAATGCCTTAAAGAGAAGAGGAAATTGTTATAATAACTTTACAGGACTCGTACTCTTTCAATAAAAACCGTTTAGCATTAATCGTTGAAACGATAATCTAATCGAAAGAAAAACTTATTCAACAATATGGTTGGGGCCACTTTGATTCCACCCTATTTATGATCTTTAGACGACCATATTGAAGTAAAATGAATGCACTATGAGATGGAGCATAAAACATGGTTTCCACTTAACGCACCACAGTAAACTTCGCCAAGCATTCACCAGAGCTACGGGACGAAATGTTTATGTGCGCTTATCCAACGTTGCAACGGAGGCTGTCGAGAGCCGTGAAGGACCTGTTAGGATGTTGCTGTTTATGGACCGGTTAGATCTCTTTGTTAAATTTTCCTATTTGCATATGCGGTTACGGACGTTCGCGTTGAAAGCTCCAGTCGGATGTAGTGATTTTGTTGTTGTTGACGTTCCCCATGTCCAAGCCTGTAGTTGAATACAAGCACGACCTAACCCAAACCTTCAAAACGGTCCGTTCTGTAATCCCGGGAGATGCTCAAGGTTCTTTATAATTTATCATTACTTCCCTAGGGTTAGTCTGTGTCGGGGTCATGTGATCACGTGGGGGAAGAAAAAGCTAGCCCTTTTTTATCCTTCCACACTCTTTTCATATGTGCATTAGACACGTATGAGAGGTTTGCCGTTAGAAAGAGGCACTCAAAGCTACTCCAGGCATGAAGTGTACGGCTGTGATGGACGAAGTGGTCTATTTTGTAAATATGCATCCAAGGCAGTGGAACCATCGTGAATGTTTTCACATGCAGATGATCCATCTTCATCGAATTTTTCCATAGCGACAGCGGATTGTTTCACAGGTATCCAGTCCTCTGGATGTGTTTCTTTTTTTGTGTGTCTCCTATTTGAAACCAGACCAGTGATGACCACTCGCCATCCGTTGCTGCTGGTGAAATGTATGCAGAATATTAAAAAGAAGGGTAGTGATAATTTAAAACAACGCTTGGCATGCACCGAGCACCCGCCCTATCTTGTCCACCGCTCTGTGCCTGCACCGATGAACTGGAATACACTTTTCAAATTGAACGCTCGCACACATAAATTTTATGCAAAATCATACAAGAAACGGTTGCGGAACAGGCTGCTGTTGGTGTCGCCATTGATTCGGTTCCCTTTTGCGGACACCTTTCTAAAGTTGCCGTTCGATAGCGTACCGCACATGCAGTGTTATGCAAAATGCCAACCAAACGCATTTGTTGCACACATCTCGCGGCATTCTGGGTGTGGGCATGAAGCATTGTAGCATGTTTTTTCTTCTTTAGCATCATTCATACACTTTCCACTTGCCCTGTGGAGTGTGGGTGAGAACTGTTTTTTTTTAATTTCTGCCTTCATTTATGCTTTAGTTTCATAATTTTTTTCACTTTACTAGGTCCTTTTGTCCTTTTTTTTCGATTTGTTAGCCTTTCTCTCGTCGAAGGTAGGTAATAAATCTCTGCGCATGAGTTTCTAAATCTAGCTCGCGATCTTGGTACAATTGATTGGTTTAGTAGCTTTAAAGCCAGTGTTTTATGCAGGGCTTCATAAAGACATGAAAGACTGGGCGAAGAGTTCTAATAGGTAATTCCAAAAAGATTTCATTTAATTAAAAATGAATGAATTTATATTAACACAACTGTATAACTGCAACACTAGCATAAAAAATCCAAAGTAATAAAAGTATTCATAATTCTTATCACCTAAACTCGCAGAATTTTCTTTCAGCCACAAAAATCAGCTTTAGCAATCGGGGCTGCCATATCGCCCCATCATACTTTTCGCGTAATGGAGCCTTAAGGGTGTTTTCTGTTACTTTCCAATGTTTCCAAGTGTGTGATTTTCTAGAAGCAAAAGCGCAAAAACACCTGCAACACACCGCTTTCGAGCGCGGACCCATTAAAGCGATCGTACACGGCGTCAGGTGCTGCACTATCGATGTGCCCCGCAGCGTCGAAGCACCGATAATGCAAAAGCGAACGAGTGGGGAAAATGAAACGGCGCAACAAAAACTTCACAACGCACCCGGCAAATCCCGGCGGATCATAAATGTGCATCGTACAGGCATCGTTTCCGGAAACCCGTGGTACGACGGAGTGTCACAGTACGTGCAGTGCTACAAAGTTTCAAAATGATCCACTTTACCCTAAATCCTACTCAATGGAAATGGAACGAACACTGGGTCGGGTTGGACGCCCTCGGAAGGGTGTGCCCGATGGGAGCAGCATGAAAAGACGCCAACCGTTCATTCCGTGCACCACGGCCGAGGCCCATTGTGTGCGTCGGAGGGAAATTTATCTTCACCACCACCGTCAGGACAATGCAAAGCCAAATCGACTGCCGCGCGCGGATGGCTACAGGCGACGTCGATGCGAACGATGACGACTTCCGATGGGTTTTGCCGTGCAAAGATGCATTTCGCGAATCGGTTCGCTGTGACTGCGTCGTACACCTCTGGCATGTTTGGGTTTTGTGCCACATTAAGTAGAAATCGGCTCAAAGGAGTGCTGTTTTTGTGCCGATTGTTGCACCTTCACTATTAGGAGGTGCGCATTGCCGTTCGATAGACTGATGTTTGGTTACTAATTTATCGATTTTTTGTTGGTTCTGGTGGTTCACTCCATCCACAACCGTTCACTAGCATTTCGAGCGGAAAGCTAATCGTGTGTTGGCTGTGAAGAGTGCTGTCTGAGTGCTTTGTATTGTCCGTTGCAGTGCGAAACTCAGTTGAAAGTAGTAGTTCATCGAATGTTTGTGATTTATTTGGTGGCTTAGTTTCCACCACATTATTCGTTTGTTCGATTGCTTACCTTAGATTTATTGATAATTTCTATAATGTAGTTAATTGAAAAATAAATTCAAACATGTGACGTGCTGTTTTGCATTCAACTGGTGTAAAAAATAGTAAATGTTATTAGCAGTAGTTAACATCAACCTCGGATGTGATAAATGAACGTTAATGCCACATCATTAACAACGACGAGGGTGACATTATCGTTTGTTATGGTAATATCAACAGGTGTAAAACCGCAACCCAACAAATCAAAACCCATTCCATGTCGGTTGATGCATGTACGAAGTCCATGCAACACTTTAGCAATAGATAGCAATATTTTCTATCAATCTAGTCTCTATCTCTCTATCTAGAGTCTATCTCTACCAATCTGAGTTTATACGGACAATACTGCAAAATACTGCACATTTTACTACTAAATTTTTTTAAATATACAAAGAGTTCTTCACATGGTTCCAGATTCCCACTTTGAATCTCTGAAGCCGAACATGTTTTGATTTCAATTTTTGGTGGTAAAAAATACGGAACCCCTAAAAAAAGCATACCCATCGAACGGAAACCTATGGAACAAAACATAATTTTGTGTCCATTTGACCGGAAAACGTACAGTGTATCGCAGCAACTGAACTAGGAATCAGCAACATAAAACAAACTCACCAAACAGTGGCACTAAGTAAGACAATCGATTGATAGATGGAATAGTCATGCTTCGGTTGGGATTTTTCAACTCCAGCGACCTGGATGCTAGATGGTGTTGGTTGTGTCCCGAACCGGACACGAAAGAAAGTTGTTTGAAATTTGAAAACATCGTAAAAAACAGAAGCAACACAGTATCTTCACACGGGTCTTGTGGTGCTGGGATTGTGGTTTATGGGTACGGGATAAACGATGCCGAGTGAAGGCCACAGCCACCAAGCTGGAACCATCCGCACTGGGGTTGATAATGATAGCATCTTTTCTCCGCGCTTATGTCCGGGATTTTGTTCTGATGTTTGTGCTTCGAGTTACATCCTGCGGGAGGTTCTTTTGTTTTTACTCGACGCTGTATGGGACGCTCGGTTCGGTGGAAAGTGGTTGAAAAAGTATTCCATTTACAGGGTTTTTGTTTCGAATGGTTCGCATTCGTAAATAAAGTATAGTTCGCTGTAAGTTACTTTGCGGAAGCAGACTTGCACTTCCTAATTAGGTTTTTGGGAAAGATACTGCTGTGTGACTTAAGTGATTTCAAGTAATCTGTGAAAGCTTAACTTTCTTTGTTGTTTTTCGCAGAAATGAATGAATTTTGAGCTGGTGACAGCGAATTTCATAATGTTGTATTTTTAATATTGTAAGTAGTATAAGAAATGTTTAGCTATCTGTACAGCTTCTTCCATTTTTAATTGTGGATTAGTTTATGCAACTTCGCAGAATTCCTTATTGTTGAATACCAGCCTTTTCCCCTTTCAAGCCATTCATGTTCCGTTTTCAAGACGAAGAATCGTTCCGTTCAACATTTTTTTTTCATTTTTATCGACTCATTCAACAATACTTCCCAGCCCAGCGAGCAACTACAACCGGAACTGCAGCAACAACAAGGTGATCATTGCAGTATAAAGATTCAATGAATGTTCTTGGCTAGCTTTCTGGCCGCTTTTTTGTTCAGTTGACATTTTTTTTTTGCCCTGTTCCGGTTCGCAAATACTTTGCACAACAAACAATTTCCCATCTCAGCTATGCAATGGCTTGGGCAGTACAGGAAACTGGAAAAGCGCAAGACAGAAGGGAAACATGATAAAACTTTTTAATTGAAATTTGTAAATCTTACGCCCTGGGGTGAATATTCGATTAGTTTCGGGTTGCCGGTTGCATTGTTGCATTGTGTTATACCGGTTTGCCGATGGCCACCTAGTGCCATGTCAATAAAATGCACCAGTTCAATGGAATGTACACCAGTTCGAACATGGACCGGTTCGTGGTGGTATCGAGCGGGAATAGAGAGGATGTTAAACGGGAAGAAAGAAAGTTAGAAATAGTTTTCCATTAGCCAATTGTCATTTAAGAAAGGAAACAAACCTCGAATGTCTTGGAAAATGTTTCTCCGCTTTGGTTAAGAACGTGTGAACGACGATAATTTAAATTGCATTCAATGGTTCATTCCAAGCGTTAAAGGTATAACGGTTCAGTATCAGCATAGTGGAAGCAATGTAAATCAAGCTAATGATGTGAACTAATGCATTCAAATTGAAACATTCATCGGGTCTTTCCCAGAGTGTCAATTTGAATCTTTATTAGATTCATGTAAAGGTTCAAGTGAAGCTGGACGATTAGGTCATAACCACGCTGACTAAATGTTTCGTTGATCGTTGGCTGTCGTCGTGTTGCCGGCTAGTCTCTAAACGTGTCTTGAAAAGGTGCCCTGAATGATGCAATTGATGCGATGGTTGTGGTCAGCGATTGTATACGGTGGGTCTATTGAAAGAGTGGACGCTACGTCCGACATTGGCAATGAGGTGTCAATAGTGTGAAGAGCATTGAGATGATTGTATCATGCCGAGGGCAATTTGGGTAATTTGGTGGCACATGCTTTCAAGTATCAAGTGGTCGTTGATTAGAGAAGCACTAGTATCACTGTTGTATCAATCATGGAAAGTGTATTCAGACTGTCTTTAGCCATTCTTTCATTCATTAACACTTGTATAGTCAGTGCTGTGTATTGAGGAACGGTGACCGTATAAGCTAAGTTTTTATTCTATTATAGTTTTATTATTTATTATAGTCGACCTTTCGCAAGACAGCACCGGTATCAAACCCTATCCACAGTTTGCTGATCTAACTATCCAGCAATGTTGAATACAAGCCAAGTGACTGTAGTGCAATAAGAAGATATTAGTAGAAGTAGTAGAATTTGATGTTGAAATACCAATAACGATGAGGAATGAAAAAAGTATATTAAGGGTGCAGCACTTGAAAATGAGAGATTTCTCTGTTGATTATCTATAATATAAAAAATAAGTATATAAAATTCGGCAAAGAATTTGAAACAAAACTCAGCCTTGCAATTTCTCTAATTAAACTAAACTACAGTGCACATACATTCTATAACCTAATTGCTTTGGGGATTATTACAGTCCGCTGATCTAATTAATCAAAACATACTGAATATCTGGGGAAACTGTTTGTGGTGCACTTAGAAAACAGCTTACATACACAACCCATGTGTGTAACGTTCAGATGACACTCCAGCCAGGCATCAATAGATTCTCCGCGCAAACTTGTGCGGAACCATTTTCAAATTCAAATCAAAGTTGGTCCTTTAAAAGATGCGTTGCTGACTTTCTTACATCCAGTTCAACAGCTGACATATGCTCGTTTTCCGTTCGCTTTGTATGTGCCGGCAGGCTACCGGGGGAATTCGACCTGGAAGCGGACAACCAAACGATTCCAAGCATTCCGATCATCATTTTCCATCCAACTTTAGCCTTCTGTCATCGTTTTTAAGCATCTTCCGTTTCCTTCGTACGCTGCTTCTTTTGTACGGTCACTTGAAGGGAAGGAAAACTTTCCCAGTTTTTGGCCAGTCGCATCGCCAGGGCTAGACGCAGGATACGGTCGGTTTGCACACTTCTCGAAATGAAAAAGACGATCATCGAAACGGTGGAAATGAACGAATTCAACTGGGAGATAATATTTATGGCATTCCTTCGCAAACCGACTGAACCGTTGCCGACTTTCTTGCAGACGGGCGATGCAACTTGGTCGGGCGAGGAAACCCGATGGGAAATAGCATTGGGCTTCAAAGCAACGAGCCAACGAGCCAACGGAAACGATGCTCGAATGCACATACAAGATGGAATTTCTGCAAGCACAACGATCATGTGCCATTTCACACGGACACACACCCATATTGTGGGAAACGTAGGGCAGAGGTAACGACTGGAAATGAACATTTTTCGGTTGACTCCGTTCAGCAATTTCATGACACGATTGGGTTCTGTTGAGTTATTTTGCTACACTTTTCCAAAGTTGTTATTTTTTCTTACGGCGTCTTTGATTTTTCCCCGTGTCGCTGTGTTTGTATGGCTTGTTGATTGATGCACAACATACTGCCGGCGTGTGGAGCATATGCATGCGAAGTTCGATGGAGATTTCCGTGTGTTTTGATGTATGTATCTTTCCTGTTTGTTTACTGGTTGTATATTTACAGATGTCTTTGGAGGTTGTTTTTGATAAATCATAAGGTAATCAAACGGAAAATTCTCATTTTTATGCAGTTAGTCGTACAAAAAAAAAACTTATAAAGCTCTCCTAACGAGTCTAGTTTTTTTTATTTTTCGAGGAAAACAAATATTGACAGTTTGATAATTGTTACAGGTATTTAAAAAATAAACCTTTAACTGCTGCTTGGATCTTCTTTATTGAATGTTCGAGATATTTCCTAAGATATCTAAGTATTCTGGTGCATTCGACTAACTATGAAACATTGCACGTTCCATAATGCTTTGCATTATACATCAATTTGCATATTCAAACTTTGATTTCGAGATTTTCGAGTAATTACAACCTGTGTTTCCATTTGGTATTCTATTTGCTAAGTAAAGACTCATTAGGTTTACATATTTTCTCGCCACATGTCCCTAAAAAACTACTCTTTTGGGATGTGCAATTCACTGAATGAGTTTTACAAATTTATCCATCAAATTGAAAGCATCAAACAGGGCAATGTTTCAATGTATACACATATAACATTGATATGATGATTTTTGCATGTTGTAAATCATACCACCTGAGTGGTACTGCATCATTAATGATGAAGTGCTTTAATTACCACGATTTTGTACCGCTTGCAATCAACAAAAACCACTTTATAATTATGCTACACGTCAGTCCAATTGGAAAATGATACCAAACATGACCTGTCTCAACTAGGAAATTAGTTAAAAGTGTGTGAAAAAAGCTTTGTTCTAGTTGATTATAGTTATGTACGTATGCAAACATATGCGCGCGCTTGCGGTGGTTGGTTTGTTGATTAAAATTAAATTGAAATAAAATCACTTACCGCAACGCGGAAAGCGTCCCAAAACCATCGTGGCTCATCGTCTGTAAAATAAAATAAAAATACTCACGAGGTCTAATGTTTTGCTTCCCACAGGTTTGCTTGCACAACAATTGGCTGGTTTTGGATGCCATCAGGCATGGATATAGCAATTTAAACCGTATTTGTGGCCACGGCTACCGAGTATGCAAATCATGGTGTATGAAATGCAATACTTTTTATTATTGCCTTTCTGAAAAACAGCAAACTGTTCCATCCGTGCGCACAAATTAGCAAATCATTTTCAAATACGTTCAAATAATCTATTGACTGTTGGGTAGAGAAGTGGTATTTTTCGATCTGACGCTGGCAAAGGTTTCTATGGAATCAGAGTTTTCCTGATTATTACGAAACTATTCTTTTATCAGCTGTAATTTGATAAACGATAAATTAGCTTTTTGTTACCAACAGTGTCTTAATGTATTGTATAATAGCGATTTCATTAGCAAGAATGGTGCATCTCAAAATAAAATTCTTGTCTAGACAAACGCCCTAAACAAACAGCACCAGGTCGTGTAAGCAAGATGACATCTAATTATGCGCGTGTTAATTGCGTAAGTGTTGAAGACAACATTGCCATTACGAGGGTTGCTTTACCTCCACCGTGTTTCCCCATCTAACGCATGCGAAAGAACGATACTAATAGAACAAGAGGTTTTATTTCCATGATTGGTCACAAAAGTCAACAAGCCGTAAGTGATACGAAACCAGAATGTTTGTACCGGGAAACGATATCCATAAATAAATAGTACTTTGGCAATTTCGGCTATCACCGTTGTTCCGTGTTTGTCCGAAAAAAAAGGTCAACACTATGAGAAGAAAGCCAAACCGTTCCAACATATGTTCGCTTCTGGCCTTTAGTGGATCGCCATTTTGATGGCCACTTTCATAATGGGCTTTCGTTTCGTACGACGGGGAGAGCAAAATAAAATCACCCAATACGAGCCGCATTTTACTACTCCGTTCCTTCGCTGTAGGTGAATAGTGTCCTGCCGTCGGGTGCAGAAACCGGGACATAGCCATCGACATCTTGCCGCCATGTCGAAGCAAATGGTAACATTTGCCTCACATACATCGGGCTTATCTGAGACATTTCTGCTTTCTTGAACCTCCGTTTCGTTCGGAATCTTCTTATTCCCCTTTTAGCAGAACTTCCATCGACTTCGGGCAGTACCGGTTGAAAGAAAACTTTCGAGTGAGTTGACGTGGATATAAAAGGAAATTGAAAGATATTGCGAACGGAAATGCGCTATTACACCGATATTTTTCCCCCGACCGAACTTTCGATAGTTGAACCCCGGGTATGGCGGTCGCAATGGATCGGTACCGATGGCCCGAAGGCCATCACGACCATGATACGGTTGACGACCTGGCTGTAATCTTGGCATTTGTTGCCGCATTCCTACCGCCACCAGGCTGCTGTGTTGCAATCGAATTTCCGGTGTCCAACAGCACGACTCGTTCGTACATGCCGATGTAGAGAGTGCTTAGGAGAGTTAGTTGAAGTGGTTGAAGTAGAGGAAATGAGAGCTTAAACAAACTTCTCGACGTTGCAAATCTTTTGAGAGGAAGGAAGCCCGTCCTCTTCTAGTGGACGCCACTTCCGTACGTGTATTATGCCGGTGGGGATGGAACGCAGGTCAAGGTTGTGTCTAAAATATTAAACAAATCGATTAGAAAGTTTGCTTTTCCATAATATAGTTGGAAGCTTGCTTGATAAAATTTTCTCTGCATGCTATGAAGTGAAGGTTTTGATTCGTAGTAGAATTTGTATATCAATATACATCGTGTTTATGTTGTTTAGTCAGGCAACTGTATTTGAGTCTGAAGTAGGACAGTCTCCAACCTGGAACTACAATTTCGTATATGAGCTTCTCGTGAAGCACTACGTTTTAGCTAATATATCCGCCGGATATAGCCAATATTTTATTACAAATGAAATATAATTGTCTTCAGAAAAAAAGGGCGATGAATAGAAACTTAGTTACTTTAAAGTGCAACAGAAACTGAAGATCGAAGGGATTAGTGATCGCATCGTTCTGCCAAGAGGTCAATTCAAAGGATAAAATAGCTAAGGCTACCTTAAAATTCAAGCAAAAATTTCTAAACGTACATTCACAAACGTACAAACGTACAAGGGTACATTTATTAATAAATATTTTCGTTAGAATTCCTTGTCTTTATATTGCCCCTTAGCCCTCTTGAGTACATTACAAGTGTATTGATGCCATGAGTAATCATTTGATCTACTTAGCCTACTTGGTAATATAAATGCAACCAATCATCTCTTCTACGTGTGCAAGTACCGTCCCTAGCGTAAACCCGTACACCATGGGCATTTGCCTGGAAAAAGGAAACCCGGGATGTAGTCAAAACGTGCGTAGGTAACAACAGCACCAAACACCACCATACACGATTTATAATTCCCTGCGGAAAAGCGACGATAAATGCATGCGAATCTACCCGCACAAAAATAATTCCTTTCACGTTCTGCATTTGACAGGATCGTATACGAGGCTCGCCGACGGCACATTCATCGGGATGGGTTAAAAGAAGAGGGTAAAACATCGGAACACCACACTTGATCGCAATGTTTCGGGATGACAAATTGCACAGGAACCGGTAGCGTGTTTTTACCCCCTCGCCAAGGTTTGTGTGGAAATGAGGCAAAGGTGTGTTCGCGGTGCGTAATGCGAATCCCACCGGTACGTGGCAGTGACCAGACCGATAACGGGCTCCGCATTTACCGCGCTATGGATGGAGGGTTAGGGTATTATGGGTGTGTAAGGCCGGTGGATCCACGACCAGCGAGTGTTACCAATCCATCAGGCGGTGATGAGAATTTGTTTATTATTTTAATCTCCGTTTTAACCCGGTATCGCTGGGCAAATCCCAACGGTGGACAATTCTGCTGTTTTCTTTCTTTTTTTTGCTGCATTGTCCACAGCACGAAAATGAAATAAAAAATGAACTCTACGTAAGCGAAACAGAATTTCGAAATATAAGAGACACAATTGTCCATCACTCACATTTATTCGTTTCAATCTATTTTGCGTCGCGCCGAGGGACAGCGTTGGGAACGTCAACGAATCAGTCATATCATCTGTCAATCACTTCGAGCACGAAAAGGGCAATGTTTTTTCTACAATTTGTAATTTGTGTTGATATACAAATGAGTGTGTAAAGTTGAATAATGGCAGTAAAAAACAAAAAAAAAAAACTCCTATCAGGCACTAACCTTGGCTAACAATTGTTGCAGTATTTTAAAATTGTATTGAAATGCATGGCGTAACCGAAACAATACACACCATTTTTCGTAGATGAAACCACGAAACCATCATTCAACCTCGTCACAAAACCGCACTAGACCGACGGTGGATCGAAGTGAAAGAATGCGGGATATCGGTAATAAACGAACATGCTGTTCCAATCGTAGTTTATTACCCATGGTTAGATTTCTCGTGAATGTGTTCGCATGTAGCACGCCTATTTACATACAATTTACACCGCGCTGTTGTTATGTTAATCAAACACCTAAGTCATTACAGTAATGTATACACACGCGATCTACAGTCAACAATAAAAGGCAGAATTAGAGCGGCTTGCTGGCAATGTTACCCAACCTGCCTGCTTATCCTCCTGCCCCAGGTCGTCCTGTTTTTCCACCATTAGCGATGGGATGATACACATCATCCTGTGCCGAAGCGTAATGATGAGCGGGAGCCTTAAAATCAACATCGCGCTTCAGCTTCAGTTAATCGAAGTCTGCCACTCGGAGCGCTGTTCAGCTGTTTATGAACGCTGCGGAGGGGTACTTCTAGGCAACGGCTGAGGAAATGTTAAACACAGCATGGAACCACATCGTGAGCGTTGTGCGTACGTGGATCGATAATGTTTATCATCTGGATGGGTTTATTAAGTGTTCACTGAGGCACGGTTTGGATTGGATGCTACGGAAAATGGGAATATGAAGTGGTAACTTGCTAATTGAAAGGCATGGTTTTTGGAAAAAATGACATCATGAATAAGTTACCCAACGTGTCAACTCAAGGATTATAATTTTTCCCTCGACTTCAAACTCATACATGAGTCATTTAATGGGAGTTGTTCGTCGCCCAAAAGAGTTATAACTCGTTCGTGACTTAAATATCGATTAGCAAATTATGTAGCTATTGGATTATTGCAACTCATACTACACCTGAACTCATACTCACACACTGAACTCCCTGAGCTGTAGGGTATATTTATATAAATGCCTAATGTAATTCGGCATTATAACAATTTGTTACTAATAATAAAAAGATTGTAAATAATGTTGCACTTTCGTATAATTATTACATTAAACACAAACTGCCATGAATTTGATTAAACACATATAAAAAATATCATTCTTACGCCTGTTTGTACAGCAACGAAACGTAATTGTTCAACTTCACGTTATTCTAAAGCTTATCCCATAAGCGCTGTATGATACACACTCGTACGTTACAGAACAGAAACCCAATGGAATAATACACCAGTCGTTCAAGGGCTTTCCCTAAGTAAAGCAATCCATTCCGGCCGGAGCCTTTCTTACAGCCGCCATGTCGGAGGCAGCTAGCAATTGCTTTTTCGTTGTGCTCAAAACCTGTTGCAACTGCACGCTCGGGATGCCATACGGGACGGAGCACAATCTGGGTAACTTTTGGCCCGATTTCCAAATCCAAACCTACACCGAGAGGTTGAAATGTAGTGAAAGTTTTGCACCATTTAATTTGTAATCAAATTATGAAATTACTGCAGAACGGGTTGGGTGGGTCGGGTGGGTTGCGCGTATTGCAAAAGGGCATTCCGTGCCGTGAATATTCATCCCGGTTCGTACGAGTTGAGCGTATTATTCTAATAAATCTTTTCTATCCTGTTGGCTCCATGAGCGTTTGATAAATGGTTTTTTGGAGAAATTGGGTGCTTTACGCTGATCAACAACAGTACATGAGACTTCTTTACAAAAGTAAAAATTTACTGCTTGGATTATGTCATTCCGGTACTTGACATTCCCGGTGGCTCATTAATTTAATCGAGCACCGTTTATCGCGAATCATCCATACCTGGATTATCCATTATCGTACCTTACTTACTCTTACGCGAAATGATTGATCTCCATAATTGATATTAATATTTAATCGATGGATACCGTGAGTCGGCTATCCTACCCGGCGGTATTTTCAATCACAGCTAATGTCTGTTGATAAGGGTGATGAGCGTTGATATGCAACGTGTACCCTCCCGGCTCTCAATGGTACAGTGAATTAATTTAATAAATTAACAACTCGACCATCGTTCATACCGTGGTTGGTGATTGGGTCACATAATGAGCCTATTTGTAATTGGGTGGCGTAAGAAAAAGGTACATTGCGGGACGAAACTAAGATAACGACAAAAGTCCTTGCGGCGTTTCTGCATGGATTTACCGGGCACTCCGCCCTCCCCTTTTGGTGATTTCTTCCGGCTAGTGAACTGTGATGGGTGACACTTAAATTAATTAAATTGTTCTTCCGCCGGCAAGTTGTCCACATAAGAGATGTAACATGCGCTCCGTCTCTGACTGTGCATTCGTGGTGGAGGTAAAGGGACCAGTGGGAGCACTTCATCCTAATCGGCCCAGCAGCTTTCCTCCGGTGACCGTTGACTTTTGTAAAAGAAAGTAGTGCACAATTCCTCCCCGAAAGCACCAACCCACCAAGGTGGTACCCCAGGAAGCGCAGTGTTTCTAGTGACATTGGACGACTATTTATGTGTCATGCCGTCGGACCACTCGACCGTAAGCTCCGAAGCACATACCCTTCACAGGATGGCCGGCTCGTAAGAAAGTGTCCCGTGCGTAGTTTCAACTCTTCTTTCTCGGACTGGCTGGCTAGAGCAGCATTTGAATATTTATGAGTTGGTTGGTATGACTTCTCGCAGCGTAGCTAACACCACACCAACGGCTGTGGTAGGAAAGAATTCGTTATTTCGTACCGAAAGCATCCCCAACCACCCCGACCCAATACGTCCAGGGCATCTTCACGGGATGGCAACCATCTCGATCTTGTGTACCAAAATTAAATTATCTTTGCATCTTTCACCGGCCCGAAAACAACGCCGTGTGCCGTGTGACGTGTGCGCTGGCGGGTAAGTTTGTTTTTAAGTTCCGGTTTGCCAGTATACGGTCGCCCCGGTACCCCGGAAGACAGTTGAAGTGTCTTCCCGGCGCTGCAGCTAATAAACTAATTTTCAAGTTTTTCAATGAACCCATCGCCAACATCGTCAACTTGCACGGGGCGATAGAGTTTTGTGGAAGGCGCCCGTATCCGTACCTTTGGCACTATCGTTCCCCGACCCATTTGCAGAAGTGGGTTTACGTCTGGTGGTTGATTTTTCACAGATAACTTTGGCGCCTTCACGCTCGTTGAAGGGTTGTACAGTTGGTTGCGTTGGACGCAGACGACCACCGATGCCAGCGTTATCTTTCTTCAGTACAGGCTAACCGCAACCGGTGCAAGTGGAGTTCACGGTATCCTCTCGACCTTTTGCACCCTTGAAGGTTGCAAAAAGGTTGAAAGTTGTGTCTAGTGGCCGTTCGCTTTCTTGACGACGTTGTTGATCAATTTTTCCACAGGTGAAGAAGTTTTCGCACCTTCAACAGGTTTCCAGTGCCGTGGTGAGCGGATTGTGTCCGGAAGAACGGAAATTACAACGACCGTTCGAGGGAGCAAGCGAAGAAAGATGTTTTGTTTCACTCAAAGTTGGTCTTGGTATCAGATAATTTACTGTGTTTGGGGGCCAAAAGGGAAAACATCGGTGGTTATTTCTTTTGTTTTGTACTCAGTTATATCTCGTTTGTTATCACAACTAAGCGTTAAACAAGGCGAAAGGTGTCGGTGGTTACTTACTATAAAGAAAACTAATGTACTGTGAATTTTTAAAACAATACAATAAATGATTTTATCAAAGTTTGTTAATACTTCCATTAGTTATTGATACTACTTGTTGTAGGATGATGATATGTCACTATCAGTGTTATATTATTTTCGAATAATTTGTAGCAAAAGTGTTCCTAACTAAAACATACGCATTGAATGCTGTCACATGATCCCATTGATGAAATGTACAATTGCGCCTAAAGGTATGCAATAATGAAAAAGTTTCAAGAAGGTTCGTTTAGGTATCATTGTAGCTAGCAGTTAGTTAAAGCAGTAGAATAAGTTAAATGAATAAGGATCTTGTACACTTTACACTATCTAGTCTCTCCTACGACCGATACGTGAACGTGAAAACGAAACGGTTGCTGTTGAGTAGTTCTCCTCAATACTACTTATCATTCGAGCCACGACAGGAAATACGTGTGAGTGGAGTTTCAGGGACACGATTACGCGTTGGAAGACAATGAAAAACCTAGGATTAGGCGAACAAGAAGGATGGGTTCCATCCTACACGATAGCACGTGGTTGATTATTGGTTACGCTTGAACAAACACGCCAAAACCACGAAGTATCGATTGTATCAACTCGCGTAAGGATTTGCTTTGGTTTTGCCACAGCTTTCAAACAGGTGGTTCTTTGTGCTGAAAGGTGCTTAACCGTGGTTATGGGATGTAAAAATAAGAAAATAAGAAATCTTTTATCAGAGCAACTACTTGGGAGCGAAAGAAACGATGAAGCGAGAAGGATAATGCCCGTCCATTTTTTTTGTTCGTCCCAATCAACATGAGCTCCTTGCTAGCTTGTTACGTCACAAGGCGTAAAGTTTTCCTGTTCTTTCTACATTTGCTAAACATTTATACTCAAAATGCATTTCTGGTGCACATAAGTCATTGTTTCACATCCAATGCACCAGAACACGGGTGTATGTGTGGATGAGAAAAAATTTGCTTGAAGAGAGTACAACCATACACACATTAAAAGTCACATAAATGCGCTCGGACTCCCGGGGAGTAGCGTGCGGGAACATACAAGAAAAGTTTTTAATTATCCTTTCCATCGGAGATATTTATAGCCGTTGCATCGTGCATGGCGCGGTTCGCTTGAGTGGCTCCGGACAGTTTGTTCGTTCGCTTTGCTTTCTCTGCGCTTTTTATCATTGCAAAAACGCCAAGAAAACGGTGGTTTCTTATGAAAAGTTTTCGGCAGTTGTTGTACACCTGAAAGAAATGTGCGATTTTTTTTTTGGGTAGTAATGATAAAGTTGTGCCATAGTTCATGGCAAAGCATCTCCTCTGTCGAATGAGCCACACACTGGAAAGTCCCGACAAGTGGATAACACAGCTAGTGCTAACGCTTCATCGGGTGTAGTTTTCCGCCGAAAACTAGCTTCACATCGTGAGTGCAGTTCCTTTTAAGCTCACCGAAAACTATCCTTCATCAAAGCCACATCTTATACAGCATTCATGAAATGTTGGCCAACTTGCCAACATTTTTTGTTTGCTGCTGTTGCTGCTCAGCTTCGTATCATGATAACGTGACCGGGAGTGTTGTTTGGTGGGGATGTTCTTCTTGCAAACAAAACGGGTGGACGCAAAAAAAATATGCTAACGTGCGGTTGCTTCTTTCTGTCGGTGGTCCGATTCCTGCAATCCACTTTTCCTGTCCGACGACCAACCGAACGGACGTTTATTGACCGCGCGGCACGATGATTTATGACAGCGAAATTTATGCCGCGGGATTTCGCTGCGTAACCAGCGCCCGGTCCTGGTTCCTAGGACGGCATTGGCTTGGCTGGAGGTCAGCGGATGCGAAGGTGTCGAGCAGGCGAATGTGTTCGATAACAACCCACATGACAAGCGAGCGCAAGCGTCCGCTCAGTTGTGTGCCGTTGCGTTTCACCATTTCCATTTTTATGTCGATACGGTATCCTACGGGCCGGATATGCTGCCTGGATAGACTTTCATCTGCGCGTTTTTTTTTTTATTACTATTTTTGACATTCCGCAACGAACCGCAGAACAGTTCATATCATTCAGTACGGTGGAAGGTTGGTTGTTTCTCTTTTTTTTCGGTTGCTGTCTGTGTTCATCTATTTTCTACACACAGCATCAACCATGGAAACTAGATTTATTTCCTAGGCCGCTGAAAGCTTCCAGCATCAACACCTCCAGGCTTCGGCGTTGAGAGGAAGGGCGGGAATTTTTAAAACCTACGCATCGGGAAGCCCACAACTCATGGAGCCCAGCATGGAAAACATCATACAAAGCCCTTCCATATGGGGTTTTGCAAGACGGGCGGGAATGTTCTGGGCGGCTGTTTATTCGTGTAAGGTTAGCACTTTGCACATTTTTCCATAAATCATGTTCGATACACATAACCCATGAAACAAAGCGCCGATAGGCTGGTCGGCAAAAAAAAGTTCGAATCTTTGCATTTTTTTTATTACAGTCAATGTCAATAGATTGTATAGATTACATCGTACGTGAAATCACGGAACCATATTGCTAGGGGAGTATTCTTTTTTATTGAAAAATAATGCTAACCAAGTACCAACAGCACGGTATCAGTACTTTTCATCACGCTCTTCGTGTCAATCAATTTAAATCACTTCTAGGCCGCTTCATTTATGCTCCGAGTTAAGTTGAAGTGATGTGAAGAGGGATGGTTATATTAAAATAAGTGTGTAACAACGGTTAGTCTGGTGAACGGAACCATGAAATCGTTTTAATTTAAGTGATTTTTATTCTTTTAAAGACTTCCTCTATTGCAACAACGCTGATTTGAGGTGTCTATAGTGATTTAAGGAGATCGGTTTTAGAATATTTTACGGATATATTTATGCGGTACTCGCTTACTTATCCGGGGCAGTAACGCTTCGTTGCCAGCTTCCACTGGTTTAACGAGATAAGTTAACACAAGTTAACTAACCGTCATCAATTCAAAATGATTGAATGTGATCTTCTTTAACTTCCGACTATTGCAACTGAACAAGTTGAGTATTTTGAAACTAATGATTGAGTTTGAGCGGAGTTGTCTAATGTCAATAACACAAAACGTGCTAAGTTCTCGAAGATCTAATCTTTTCGAGATCATTTTCGAGATCTGTCGCTGGTAATCTTCCATTCTATAAATTCTTTCTGATAAATTCTATGACCGAAAATCGGTACTATTGCGACCTTAATATTACAAAATTGTAACGAATATGTGGAGAGTACCTCCAGTCATGGTGTGTTTTTATTAAACTAAAAATTCAACGATCAAAAATGCGACGTAAGCATAAAATTTTTAGTTCAAAACTAGTTGGTACTACATCTTTAAATGCAAAGCTTAAAATGCGCATCACCGCAGCAATTGAGCGGAAAGAAAACTAATCTTCCCGCTCGCTTGCAGCAAATCACATTACGATGAATGAGTGCGCCTAAGCATAAGCTGATTACTGACCCAAGCGCAATCCTTCCGCAAAGCAGCACCTTCCAGTTCCGGCCGGTGGGCTTGTGTCGCAAAAGCCGGATGTGTTTTCGATTTTCGGTGCCGTTCAACCGTACAATCACTGATTTATTTGACATCGTCACACCCACGTCGGCAGTCCCGTGCACCCCGATGCACATAATTCATGACCGCTGAGTTCGTTTCGCTGCCTACCACGGGCCAGCTTGCATCAATCTTCGTGGCCCGAGTGTACGAGCTTACGCGACGGGTTAGCGTGTGGTTACGGCCACTAATCATACTTAGCATGACGCAGCCGCTGATCACGGTCGAAGACAAAAGAGATTGTATGTGTCCGGTGCCGTTTGGAAGGAAACGAATGAGAAAAGTGTTTCCCACACCCAGGAAAACTATTGTGATGCTGATTATCAGGCAGGTTATGATCTGTGTGGGTGTGTGCGTGTGTGAATGTGGCAACGTTTGCATTAGGTGCTTATTGTGAGCTTACGCGGCAAGTCGCAATGGAAAGCCTGCTGTGAAAGTACTTTTTAACCGCTTCAAATTATCATTATCTCCCACGCGGGAATGGAACGTGGTTTTTGCATAATCTAATGTGTGTCCTCTAACAACAGCCCAAACCCATGTGACAACGAGCGGCAGCCTTTACACCACCCCTAGAACGGGCCATTGTTAGCTCGATTGTCAGTCGTGCTGACCGTTCGCAGGCGAATGCATGTAGGATGTATTCCAGCCGTGTTGTGCCGCAGTGTGTCACTAAAATTGTCAGCAAATGTAGTACGATCCCATCCGCATTTCGCACGCTCTCTTAGTCCCTTATCGAAAGGGGGTTAAAAAAAGAAAGGATAAAACAATTAAATTAGTTGGTCATTTGAGTCCTTTTTTGTACGGCTCCTGTTCGTTTTAATTGAATTAAAATGACACATAAATAATGGCTATCCGTTGCCTTCCATCCATTCACGATGGGTGCTCGGTTTTTGTGCCGCGGCTATGACGGGTGCGACGACATGCTGCGAAAAAGTGGTTGCGAATAAATGAGCTCACATGCATGAATAGTGCAGTAAAAAGCGTACGCCACCACTTATCATGGTCGTTTCATCACGCTGCTGGCCAGGGCGAGAGTTTGCCAGGGGTTTTTTACGTACAGCTGCAAAGCATTCGCATGAAAGTGGTCTCGTTTTAGCGGGTTTAGCGTTTATCCCGCTGGTAATGTATGAAACACTGTATGATTGATGAATTAGTATGGGAGTAGTAGCTGCAGGGTTTTGCATTTTTTTGTTTAATGATTTTGTTAGAGCATTGACGGTTCTACAAATAGTACAATAATTTGAATAAGAATGCATTAAAAATTAATGGAATTCAAACATTAAATTTAAATGATCCAGAAAAATGGACTGTCTCGATGATGTTACATCAAATGATGAAATCAAACTACTAATTATGATCCAAAACAAACGTTGTAATTGATCACGATTACAAGTGAAATTAATTAACATATACGAAACTAATTACAAAATCAAATGACAGTTTCTGACATCGATTCTAACTCTGATCAATTGCAATGAAAAAACGGATAGTTAGTATTGAGGGATTAAGGGCATTTGCCGCTTCATACAAAACTGGCTCCCATTTCCCACCGAATCAATTCTGCAGCGGTGAACGTGAAAACCAGCGGTAAACATACATTATTTTCCTTCCTTTCCCGTAGATTTTCCATTTGTTGGGAAAATTTCACCCGTGGCATAATGAACCAATACATCCGTATCGAATGATTTCAACCGAATTCATTGTCAACATTAAATATGCACACTTTCACCAGGGAAAGCTTGAATTTAATTCGTACCCATTTCGATTGCAATAATGTTCGCTTGCTTTTACCACTCGTACCACATTTCAAACTGCCCATCCAGGGGGTGCAATGTTAAGTTGTGAGTGTTTTTGAACGCTGCTGCAATAAACACACGGCGTACCGAAACCACACAAGCTCAGTAGTGCGTTTCATTGGCTGTGTACCGGTCCTGACTGTTAATTTATGCACACACAACCTGGTCTGATCCAATGGTCGATCAGAGTGAGTTCGAAAATTGTAACGTATTTTGGGATCGAGTTGAAAATATGTTTCCCTAGGTTGTTTGCGAGACAGTAATGAAACCGAAGTTAAATTGTTCACGTGTGAACGGTGGCCGTTGGTAGGAAAAGTAATGTGCTGCCTGCGGAAACTTTACACTATCAGCACGGTTAATCCCGTGACCGCTGAGGGTTAAACGAAATAACTTTCGACCTACGCACATACCACAACAATGGGGGTGTTTTTGACGGGTTTTAGATGTAATACAACACAACTTTCCTGTTAGTGTGTTAGCTTCTAGGTAGCTAGTTATACACTGTAATATATATTGACTCTGCTTTCTGATAAGCTAAATACAATTGAAATTAGAAATTTAATTTTAGAACAGGATTGAAACTTTGCAACGTTACGTGTTCACTACTATTTTGAGAATTATGTATATTTGTTAGTTATGTAGAAAAAGAGAGAGAGAATGTAATCAACATTTTCAAGTTCTTTGCTCGTTTTTGGCAGATTTCAACTTTGGCAGATATCTACTAGTCTTACTGATTAAACTTCTTGTCTAATTCAAAACCCATTAGGGGAAATATCAACAACTTCTTCTTTAACGACACAACAACCTCGAGAGGCCTTGGCCTGCAGCTAGCATTTGTAGCTTTCTTTGGCTTTTTTATTACTTGCAAATAGATAGTCAGTCCTGTGTGCATGGTTCAGATGAGATTTTGGACCAGATGGTGCCAAATCGTGTAAAGAACAGCGCCGTTACCAAATATACCACCGCGGCGGCAGCATAGTTTTTTTGTATTTTTAGTTTCAAATATTATATTATATATTCCATCGCTAATGATAACCAAGTTCATACTTCAATCATTTTTTTATGTCTATCAAAATCGCTATGGCTGCTGCTGGATCCACGATTGAATGGAAAGCAATTAAGAACTGTGTTTTTGTTGTTTTTTTTTTCAACCGATCAAACTTTACGAGTGTACTCCTTTCATAATATTCTTTCACCACTAACAGCGGCCTGGCTCCCAATCCGCACAATTTTATCCGAGCGTTCAAAGCGCTCGGAAAACCAACAACCCCCCTACCAAAGTTGTTCCCGTTGTCGATCGCTCGGATCGTCTCCTGCTCGCTTAAAGTAGATGAGCTTATAAATTATGTATTTTACATCGGCTACATGAATGCTGGCAACGGAGAAAAATATGCTTTCTCTGCATGTAATTTGTCTTCTTCTCGAGACCCGATACCGTCCATTCCGTTCGTTTGCTTTGCATCGTTACCGGGTGGCCCTCAGATGGCGTGTCGCCATCCTAAACCTTCCTTCGACGGTGGCCTGTTGTACGTAAGGGTCAAAGGGAATGTTGGTACCCAGCAGTCTCAATGTGCGGACAACGGAAATGGTTTGGGCACATTTGGCCTTGTCTATCGTCATCGCTAGCTTGCTCGGTGTACAGTCTTATTCTAGCTGAGCCGAAAAATTTCTCATAAAATGTGGCAATCACTCGAAGTTTAGGTATGTTCGTTTGAGATGGATATTTTTTCCTCTAACTCAATCATACAAGTATACAACATATTCAACCATAGTGGCATCTTTTCAACGTGCAATTCGTTGCGTAGTAGATAAATGGCAAAAATATCTGAAACTTAAATAAAAGATACTTTATATTGGTTTTCCCCCACAGAGTGACAAATGAAAACAGAACAAAAAACAAGAGTATCAGGGAAAGTTACTCGATTCGATAGCTATCTGAAATGAATATAAATGTTCCAATCAACTTGCCACTATCCGTGGGACCTCTTGAGACCGTGAGCATGGAAGCAATGCCATGAAAGAACCCAATCGAATACATCCCTGCACACGGTAGCTGAGAAGGGTCGTACGAATAATATGTCCCAGAATCGGCCACTTCCTTCAGGACCGCATAGGAAACGTACGTCACGAAGGGATACATTTTCCACCCTTTTCTCAGCAAAGAATGTTGAGCTTTAATCGTTTATATAATTTACCACGCAACCGGGATAATCCCATCGAAATCCCTGACACATGTTGGACATGCAGTTCGGGCAGTTTAAAATGCTGTACACCAACTTCTTGGGTTCGGACAGCAGCACATACCATCGTTTGCGTTCCTCGCTGCACGTCGAGCGGTACCGTTTGTCTGCCGGACAAATGGCCACCTTCTTTCAGCCAATTTTAACCGACGAATGTCTCGTACCATATGCGCCCGTTGGCTCCGGGGAATTTCGTTAAAGACCATCCCTATTCCGGCACGATACACTGTACGGTGGGAACCCCGCCAGGACCTTCTGCGCTGCTGCGTGCAATAGCGTGCAACAGTGTGGTTGGATCGTGCCATCATTTATTTCTCTCGGACAATTCATGAGCTAGTTTTAGAGATAATAAATGGATCGGAGTGTTGTCTGCGTGCAGTGTGGATGAAAAATATTTGACTGACATGAAGAAATACGAGATACATCTTCGGGTAGTGATAGTCACATGGGAATGCATACTGAAGCTATAATGTTATACTCGTGTGAGCGTGAGCTTGCTTAATTGGAAACATGAAGCAATATGAAGGACAATTAGCGTAGAACAAAATTAAGCTTTCTCCTCCACGCATGCTTGAGCATGCATCGCACTTATGTCACGTGTGGATGAAGTTGGGAAATTTAAAAAAAATATCAACTTCTTCATAAAAGTTAAAATATGCCAAAGCCATAAATATGTACATATATGTAACACTTTTTATCCAATTGATATTTGCATAGCAGTATATCGTTACGATTCTTCGCAACATGCGACATACATATGAAAGATTGTTTTCTCTGCACGCGAAACCGGTGCTTTACAAAACAAAAACCCACAGGATGCGCATGTAAGCAGTGCTCAATCACTTCCTAACCCATTTATATAACAGTACCAGCACGAGCACGAGCCACTCGCATGCTTGCCCTGGCCGCCGAAACCAAAACATTTGCTCGAGAAAGAATTCCCATCAGCAAAACACACTTGCATTACCCCCTTTGCCGGTTCCATGGCCTGAAGCAACCGGAACGGTCCTTTCGACTCGCTATCACCAACTGCAATTTTGTTGGGTGTGCATTCTTCTACGTACGGTATGGATTCCCCAGCCGTCAGACCCATTGAATGCAGCAAGAAGCGAAACAGCATGCGGAATCGTATGAGATTTGGCGTAATATTACATTCACTTAAGTGCATTAGATGTACTTAAGACTTTATGCCACTTATCGCATTGCTTCCACAGTGGATGATGGCAAAAAGAGTGTGCAGTAGCATGCAGAAAGAATGGATCAATCGTGTACAGCAAGGGTTTTGTTGAGAAAACGTTTGAGTGAGACCGTTTTCCAATCGCTTCCCATCTCTGGCAAGGGGTATATTGTTAGTGGTGTTAGAAAACTTTTACTGATGAAAAGTATATGCCAAAAGTACAATGAGCTTACCTCGACGTATTCAGCAGGGTTTAAGCAAGACCTAAACAGGAATAACATGGAGCAAAATTCAAGCTTCTTGAAAATTACATTTCAAATTTCAGTGCAGGATTCCTAAACTTTTAAACTATATAAAACTTAATAGCTGAACGATTTAGATCGTTCCGAGACCATTGTGGTCTGGTGGCTGTTAGTATTGTTATGATGAACCAATCGAGAAAATGGCGCTTTTACACATGATTGCAACGATTGCTGGAAAGTAAGCATAGTAATAAGTATGATGATGGCAATCGATTTAAGTATATTGCACAGTGAAAAGCATTTCACATCGATGAAAAGCTTCACAATGCTTTTTCCCCTTCGTGCATTGCATGGCATGCCATGAAATGAATAATATATCTTTTCTATAAGCTCATCAGTGTTTGTCATTCTGTTGAGCTTTTTCCAATAAGCGATTGACATCATTTTCAGGAGATGCAATACTTTTCTTCACAAGACAATGGTTTGATTGCACATTGTCACCATTCCAAACTATTAGCAATGAAATATCAAGAGGTTGTGTCTTTAATTCCTTGCCTTGATGTGTTTTTGTCATGTGGATTGCATGCCTCTAGGCGTATTTATCATGGAAGTTGGTAAAGCACAAATTGCTTGACAACATAATCTTGCTTTAACCGTGCGATAAGATTGTGCAACGTAGCAATTCTGAGAATGATTTCACCCGACTGTTGAAAATGAATAGAGCGAATGGAATATGTCCTTCCGTAAGCCGATCATAGCCTATCGTCGTTGATTGCATTCCTGATCCTGCTGACGCACAGCCAGTACTGCTTTAAAGAATGACAGGCTGTGTGATTGCTTCGTTCCCGACACATTGAGGCATCCATCTTACAACGACAATCACTGTATGCGTTGCGAAATGCGTATCATAAGCGCAACCGGCCGATAGCTCGATAGCTGTGGGCGAGAACGGATAGCCAGAACCAGTTGCTTCTTCATGCGGTGCATTCAGTCCTGCATCACATGCACGTCACCATCGCAAGAGATCAGACTTATGGCAAGCGATACAGGAAGCATCGAGTATGCCTCTGCAACAACGCCGAGCGTTCGCCCGAAAGCACTTAATTTACAAGCTGACATGATGAATGGCCATTATGGCAAATATTTTCACCAAACATGCATTTTCTTGCCAAGCGAACGAAGCGGGAAAACATTTCCACCCCGTTGGGTTCCTTGCCGTGCGTTTTAATCCCTTGCTGGCGCGTCTGTCTGGTTGGCTTTGGCCGGGGGGTGGGATGATATAACACCATGATTTCTTGGTGTAAAAATGGTGTTCCCTTTTTTCTTTCGCTTGGTTTAGGTAGGATAGGAAGGATCACTGGATGCAAAAGCTCACGTTCAAACCAGCGCGTAATATGTTGTTGGAGGTGGTTGCTGGGTGAGGCAAAACGTGTCCCGGGGGTCGATAATGATTTTCCGACGTGCTCGATTGGCCACAGATGACGTAGCTTCTTGCGCTACCAACTTCCGTTCCAGTGGGCTTCATTTTTCCGCTCACAAACACATTCCACGGCAGGGAGTGCCGAGAGGCTGGTGCGGGCAGCGTTTACACTGCACGTGCACTTTCAAGGAAACGCTGCAGCTGCAGTGGTAATGGTGGTCCAGTTTAAACAGAGCATTCCGAGTGACTGGCAAATGGGGTTGGGGTGAGATCGATTGCAGCCGGGTGGGAACGAGATTTGGAAGCCAATTTCGTTGGTTTCCTCTACTCTACTCAGCCGGGTGCCGATTTCAATCACAGCCGATTTCACCGCCGTAAATTTCCCACACACATGTAGCGAATGTGCAATTTAAATGTTGGTTCGAGGTTTGGTGCCCTGCAGCCAATTGAATCATCTGCAAATTGATGGATTGATGTGTTACAATCTGGTGAATGGATAGCGCTACCTAACCAAGCGTGGGAATCATGTTGGTATCAAGTCATGTTTTGGAAATACGAATGTATTGAAAAAAGATTTTCGTTAAATAAACTAAAAGGCTTTTGATTTTCTATACCATAAGTGAATACAATATTGCATCGATTTACACTACTAGCACTAGTGTTCTATCTGTCCACCGACTATCTGTCACCTTTATCTTTTCCGGTCGGTTTTTCCAGGCCTTTGGAAACCATTTTCGCGAAATGTTTTATAGTACAACAGTCAGCAAAACGGGCATTGTGTGCGTTTGTTTGTGTGATAAGCAAACTTTTGCCACGACAAACTGGGAATGCTCAATGCACTGTTGCTTCGGTTCCGGTGTCTGGTAGCCGGGTGTTTGCTTTTCCGGTTCCGTTTCCGGCGCAGGGTCACACGATCGGCTTAATCACGATTGCAGAATCGTTTCACCGACACGTACCGTAATCGCATTTGACGCTTCCGTCGCTGGTTTCTGTTCAAAGTTTGCACCGGCGGGCAATATTCTTAGATGATGCCAGCTTCGTGATGCCGCAGTGCCGATTTTCTTCGCTTACCACTTGCCTATTGCAAACTTTGTTTCAAGCGTGGAGGCGTGAATTCCTCACCGCTTACAGTAATGTTAATAGTTGGAGGATTGAGAGATTGTTTCGAGGTAACTATATTTTAACAAAGTATCGTTTCTATATGCGCGCTATTATAGTACTTTGCACTAGAAAGCTGTAATTTAGCTCGTGGCTGTTTTTAGCTAAAAATCTCAGGCTATCTTTCGAAAAATAAACATTAAATTGTGCCAAATCCAATCTTTTCTAACTGTAAAAAGAAAAACAAAACTCTCGTGAATGTTTGTTTGCGTTTTCGTCCAACAATTTTGTACATTTCGCAGAACTAAATCCATACAATGCGTTTCTGTATCGATGACAAAATAAATCCGATCAGCTCGTACCTGCGCTTCAAAATCCGGATGCGTATCGTTCCCACCGTCAATAGTAAACAAGCCGTTTTCAACATTGGCATATTGTCTGTTTACCCGCAAGGTAGCAACCTCGCGCTTCACCAAACGGGGATGAATTTATTTCTGGGAAAGATTTTACAAACCGTTTCGCGTCCATAACAGCCTTACTTTTGTATTTTGTTTGGCAATCATTCAACATGCATGGCGCACGGTGCGTTTCGAGATTAAAACAATGATCGATGTCCCCGGTTTCGTGCGACAGTTGCTCATCGGTGAATCGGAGTGATGTTTTTTCCCCCTTTTTGTCTGTGTCTCATAATTTGAATGGAGCTTTCGATGGTATCGGTTCGAGGCAGGAATGAAAAAAGGTATACACAATTCATACGATTCAAACCGATTGATCGATTGCAATGTGTGCAATGTGGGTGAGAGTAAAATAACACTCATCAGCGTAAAATGTGTGCGTGTGTTTGGTGCCTTATAAAAATCATTGTTTATTTAGGAAGATAAAGTATGACTTTACTACAACTGTTGAGTATCCTTCCAGCAGTAATCAAACATAAACAATAAGTAGTTTAGCTATTTGGTTATCGAATTTTCGAGCCGTTATGATGATAAAAAATCGTGTTAGTCAAAAAAATCAACAGTTTCAATACCGAAATCTCTTTTCCTCTCTCTCTCTCCCTCTTTCTCTCTCTCTTTTTCTTTCTCTCTTATGTCAGTGATTGTTAATTCCGGTGTAAAGAATCAACTAGTATTCCGTTCAGAATCGATTTAAATTCCCTTTAATTTAAAATATATTTCAACATTTGAATTGCAAATTGTATGTTTCTGATTAATTTAATTGTGAAGTGTAAATTTCAGAAAAAGTGTTCCACGTGTCATGAGGAAATCGTTGATTTTTATCCAGAGATTCAGGACGATTTTTATCCATGGATCCAGGGACGGTCCGGGATTTCGATAGAATTGCTGCTCTAACTTATGTTTGTTTTCATATTGATTTGGAGCTTATTTGTTTTTTACGTTTAAAAATAAATTTATAAGTTTTTGCTTTAAAAATGTGCATACATTTATGAGTATAGAAACACACATTAAAGGACACAAACGTTGTTATGTGTATCGAACCACATAATGTTACCCCCTTTTTATGCGAGCAACCACACTCGCTCTGGCACGATTGCGTGCTACTGCAAATGCAAACCCAAAACAAGTAAAATTGATGCCTGGTTGAGGTCCGAAATCAATCAACTGTTTTCATTAAACATTTGACCAACGAGCAGTTGCATTCGTTCAGCTCGCAAAGCACACTAAATTATCGGTTGAACGAACGGTTCGTACCATTCGGGCAGCCGTCCTCACCGACAGAGTAAAGCGGTTTTGAATAGAACCGCGAATCTAAATTCGAAATGACGGTCCTATGGCAATGGCTTGCGTTGGGCTATTGTTTATGGCCAAAGCCTGCCAATGGCTTTGGAAAATAGGAAATTAAATTCGTCAGCTGCGATTGTTCGAATAATGCACTAGCAACTTGCGTTTGGTTGCTTTTGTGAGTGCAAAAACATGACGGTTTACAATTTTCAATAAGGTATTCGAATGTATTACATCGATCCTTTTATTTGTTGACGAATTGAGTAGAGATTTTGATGCGCGTGTTACTACTTTCTGCAGTGTTTGAAATTGAACTCTTCTGGTTGGTAAATGTATGTTTAGAGTATTTTTATCTAACGATATTCAACCATTGTTGAGGAAAGATTTTTCAAAGAATCGGAAATTTTGTTGTTCATTCATTTAATACGATTTCCTCACAACACACAGCATGCAAAGCAATCCACTGTGCAGTTGTTCCATAAAAATCAACCTCTTACGTGAGGAATTTCATGTCGAGGTTCTCCCTTTGTATATCCCGAGGTACTTCCAAATCTTCCAGATAATGGAGTTGCATTCCTTGGAGATTCCCTTTCGCCTTGAGATAAAAAGATGGTGTTCTCGCTTGGGATTACAACTTACCTTCCAGCTTACATTTGCTCCTGTACTTGCATCGCCGCAGTTGCCCCACAGACAGATGGGACGATATTTTGCGAATGTTTTTACCTCGTGTTCTAGCTGCTGTGTCTGTTTGGTTCATGCCTTTGAAAGCTTCTCTGCAAGTGCCATTAGTGACGAAGGATGTCTCGAATACACTTGCCCTGCCGGAACCTCTCTCCGGCTCCGCAGCTCCCTCGCACAGTAAGGTGCGACGCGTTTGACGTAGAACACTGTGACACGAGCACACTTAAGCGCCGAAAGAAACGAAACTCGTTCAAGATGCCGAAAGTAAAAACGTTCGCCCGGGTAACGTGAGATCGTTTCGAGTGCAACAACCAGCACCGTGCCGTGCGTTGCGAATGCAAATTGCAGATGCCCGGAAGTGCATCATTGCGTTCGGAGATGAAAGATGGATCTTACAATCGTTTCTGTTGTTGTGGCATCGTTCTGCCGGTGTGATAAGCAAGAAAACCCCTTTCCAAGAACCATCCGCTGCCGGTGCTTACAACAAAACGGGATGCATCCACTTAGACGATCCACGATGCACTTAGCTGCATGCACCTACCCAACACCCGCATACAATTGGTCCCAAACTGTGGGAAGCTTTATCTAGCCGGGGGCACCGTTCGTCACTAACGAAAATGCAAATAAGTTTAAATAAAAACGCTACCCGCTGGTTGGTGACTTGTTTCGCGTGCAATGAAAGATTGTTGTCGCGTCAGTAATCTGCAATAACGTCAAACTTAATATGCGGAATTTAGCATTATTCGCATAGCAAAGTGGATGTATTACCATATACCACAAATGAAAAAAAAGGTGGACGATGAACCGAGGTGAAATTTTATTCGATTCATGGTGGAAAAGATTTAAATGAAACAAAAAGTAGAAAAATAACAATAAGTTTTATGTATACCTTGCTTGTTATTGATGGTAGCGATGTACATAAGCAATAAATGAGAAATATGCAGAACGTTAAAGCAATAAAATAAATCAATTTTGTTCTTATGTTTTCAGTTGAGCTGTAACTACCCTGTATTGTGCTGTTTGATCATCGTTCCACTAAGATAGCAAAATTTGACTCAAGGATTTACGTTCGCCCGTTTTAAGCTCTCCATCTTGTCTGGTGCACATTATTCACTGCTAACGTACGCATTCGATTAAAAGGAACTGCTGTAATCTCAGTAATCTCTCCATGGTTGTATTGCTGCGTTTGTGTTACTGTGTAGGTGTTTCTGGTGATCACGAACCTTCAACCGAGACCACTCGTTGCTATCGCTGCTGTTCCGTTTCTATCGCTTGTTGCATAAATCACAATCCTATCTGCGAGCTGCAAACGAACGTACACATGCGTGCTAACTGCCTGCTGTATCCTTAAGCCTACGAAATTGGACTCACCACACACACTCGTTTTCATCGAAACAGAGAGATGGTTATGACGGCATTAGAATTGATGTCTCCTTCGGCGTTGTTGATCGTATGTTGGGCTGGACGTTTCACTTCACCTACAATAGGGGAGGTTGCTTCAATCAGGCATAAATTTGTCTTAACCATTTTGTTCGCCTTCGAACGATGCGGTAGAAGAATGTTCTTTGTTCGGTCCCACATCATGAGTCGACGCATCGTATTGAGTGTTATTGGCTTTGTGTGGGCTACGAGATCGTTTGAATGAGTAATGCTAAATCAGTAAATCAGTAAGGTTCATCCTTTCTGTTTATAGTGGCATTATTACGGACCGCTAAAGATGTTACATTGTTGAACAACAGTTTCAGTGCAGTGCAACGAAAATAATTTCACCCACCTAATCCAAGCGCTGCGTTCAAAACCGGCGACAAATCTAAAGTACACATAATTTAGCTTGATTGCTAAGCGTAAAATGCCAAACTAGATGAACGAAATTGATAGTAGCAAAAAAATACAAATTCAATACGCAACAGACAAACTCGATGTAATTGGCATTGCTTTGAGAGTGCACAACATTTTTTCCCCAGCCACTGATGTGTACACGAGAAAGTTACAGATTTACATCGCTTTTTCGGATGTGGCAAAAGAGAAATGATGCACAAAAAATACGCTCACCAAAACCCAACTCTTTAAAACGATGATTACAAATCGGTTGGAAATGGAAAATCGAAGTACAACCCTCGTCGTCGTACAACAAAGTAAAAGAAAACCAAGAAATAAGCAATCTTTTGGAAACGATTGCAAACGGGAGACAGTTTAAATAAGGAACATAAATTGGTGGTTGCGGTAGGAAGTACAGTACTTTGAAAAGATGTCGAGGGAGTATTTGTTTGCCGAAAGATTTAAGATAAAATTTCAATGCTGTTCATGGAGATATTGGTATGAAGCAATGCAATACGTTTATGGTTTGCTTGTTTTCTAACTTCCTACAGATTTCTGTTTATATGTCAGCCAATTTCAAGGATTTTTTGAAAACTTATATTATACGGTTCGAACAATTGAAGAAGTAAATTTATTCTCAACAAACAAAAGGCTGTGTGAGTAAAACTAAGTCACGTAAAACAACTAATATTACTAAGTCACGTAAGCAATTAAATTGTTAATACAAATAAGATATACCAAATATCATCATTTTTTAGTTTATTCCTCAAACTCACCGTCAAAGATCACCTAAACAACCGTTCTCACAGTTAATATCTGGAGCACAGAGCGTCTTACTGGAGATATCTGTATGAGACATATCAAACTTTACTTAAGTTATTGAAGTGTAGCTTCAGGTACTCATTTCTTCATTCATATGACATCAAAATAAAGTTAACTATTTGACTCCGGAATGCTTTGTGCCATGAACAGACCAAAGTATTTCTACAGATTTTGTAACTTGTTCCCACTCCCCGTTTAAATTGAATCCCATTTTAAAATTCAAGGAAAAATCACGACAACTGACTACTTAAAAGAACACAGTGGGTTCATAGACATTGTTCCTCGGTCTATTATCATACCCATTTGGCAAGAAATAAAGCAACAGTAGCTTTAACTTTAAGCTTTCCCACCTTTACAACAGGTAACGGAAAACGCTGTAACTCATGCAGACCAATCTTGTCAGAAACAGAAATCTCCAGCTCCGTCCAGCTCTCCCGCTGGGTCCTTCAGTGCCAGCTGTCGGTTGACCGCATTACCGTTCCCGTGGTCTGTTGTGATTTGTAAATTTCAATTTTTCCACACATGAGATACGGATGGTGAAAGCGTACACGGCAGTACAAATGTAAACGTAGCCACACCGGGCTTGCGGGAAACGCTGACCACCAGCCAGGGTTCCGAATGTCTGTCTGGCTCTTGCTCATCCCCGTGTTTTGTATTTATGTGCGAAGAGGACACGCCAGACCAGAACTTCCAACGTAATAACGCTGAACCGGGACCATGGGCAGATCGTTGCGCTGGATAACCGCAGAAAGAATGCAAAACGTTGCATTTTATGACGTTTCCGGTGCTGGTGTCCACCGGTTACGCTCATTCCGCTTTGGCAGAGTAATATCCTACATCGGCGTCTTCCGTTTCGCATTGCAAAGAACAGGAAGCACTGACGGACGGACGGACTCCCAAGAAGAACACCACCACTCAGTCCCGTGTGCTTTGGTTTAGTATGTCAGATATTTATACGGGTTCGTGCAGGAGATATGCAAATATCGGTTTACGGTCACAGACATTCGGTTACCTCCGAACAAACGAGCTTCATAACCGACCTCCAGCGGGCGTCGTGGGTGTGAGCATGCATGTATGCATGCCACACCAGGTCCGCCCGGTTATGATTCCACGCAAGACATCGGTTCCGTGGTTCGTCAACAGATTGTGCCTTGTAAGCCTTGTCGTCCTGCTGCTCGTTTACTGCTCGAATCTCGAATGATGCCGGGCTAGATCAGTTCATAAAATCACACATCGCCTGTCTGGCTCCGTCACTCATGGTGGGAACCATTTCTGAAAGACTCCCATTTCAGTGTGTGAATGGTCCAGAGAGCAAACGAGTCTGGAAAAAGACACCAGTGAAAGGAAGTGGTGAAAATTAAAGTTTCACAAAATTTGCACTCCAATTCTGACGCCGGGTATGCTCACCTACGAAATATGTGGTGTGGGATGGGCTTTTTCGGTTCAAATCTCTAGTCCATTTCCTCGTTCTATATCGGGACAGCATTTCACGAACCTTACATAGTTGCGGAGACCACCGACGATGGGATGTGGACAAGCGTTTTTACCGAATATCACCAATCTCTATTGTCTTCGTAACATACGCTTAGACAGATACTCATTTCACTTGACACGTGCAGTTGGGCTGATAAAGCCAACTCATCATGGGGCCGAACATAATCCATGCTAGTGGGGCGCAGATGGGAAATTGGGCTAACACCCAATGCTATAATGTTTTGATAGCACGTATAAACGTATCATAATTCACATCATCAAGATAAACCATGCGTCTTGCATTTCTCGGGGAATTTGGATGTTTAACATCAATTATCAATCTAATTCAATTATCTAACTCAATCTTCTGTGGATCCAATTATATTGAAAAAATCACATAACTTTTTTGTAACTTTATAGACATACAATTTTAGAACATTTAATTTAAATTTTAAATTGAGGAAATAGTTATAATATCTACCTCTGGCACATGCATTCGTTATGGAGAAGATATAGAAGAAAAAATATTTTTCAACCAACACAAAATGCTAGTCCAAGCGTTTATTTCATAATTTGAGACAGTGTTCTCGTGGTCACGAAATATATCACCACCACCATCTCATAACAGACTCGCAGACCAAAACTTTGCAGCACAGCTCGTTTCGGAAACTTTTTTCCACACCAGACGCATAATGCATCTTAATGAGTTGTGCAAACGCGTCAAGATGCGACGGCAGCCCGGACGATGCTGCTGCGCTATCGGCAAACGGCCTAACGCCTAACGAAACGCCGGCCAGCACTAGCACGATGCACGCAGAAGATGATGCCCCAGCCGTCCCTTTTTGCTAAATTAGAAATTTTAATCTGGTCACATATGTGCATTAACACTTCATCTTCATCACGGGCGGGTTTGGGGTTTGAGCCACGCCACAAGCATCATTATCACCATCGTTCGTTCGTTGTCGTCAGCTGCTGCTGCTGCTGCTGGTAGTGTTATCCGGGATGTCTTCGGGCATTGCCGGAGCATCGTTTCGACGACGGGCAGGACACACACGCGGCCGACGTGATCATCGCGTCACGTTGTTAAAATGACGCTGCGCACAAAATAACGCAGTTGCATAATTATAAACTTTTCTTAGAAACATCATCGGTGCACGAAGAAAGGAACGCGTTGCGGCAGTTTGAAGCACTGTACTGCAGTGTACTGCTTTTGCTATTGGAGATGCTCATAATTTGCAACATGATTGCATGCAACGCAACGCAAGACAATGACAGAGAGCAAATTAAAAGAAATCTCGCTCGTATGGGTGGATTATGAGCGGGTGATGGCCAGGATAGCCAAGATGCAATTTCCATTTTCCGAGCGATGCTCGACTTTTCCTTTGTCTGGTACGCGTGACGGTGTAATGAAGCTTGCTTTGTGTTCTGTGAAACGAAACATAATTTTGAACTATTTTTTAATTGGCCCCTTTTTCCAGCCAGCGCGGCACAATTAGTGAACGCGTAGTTCATGCTCATTTTCTCGTTCGCCGTCACAAAAGCAGTTATTATCGTTGTATTTTTTTCCACAAACCTCCGGTCACCCCCGTCACCAGGATTTCGCCCTGAGGCAGGTTTAGGCATCGTTGTTAATTAAATAAAAAATGAAGCTGTTTTCCTGTACATTGCACTCGACGCGGAATGATGACAGCCGAGTTCCGCCTGACAGTGCGATGTTGCGATGATGCGGCTGCTGTGGAAGAATTTTCCTGCACCATCCACCGAACCCTCAAGTCAAAGAGGATGAATCTGTTGAGCGTCATTTACATTCGCCTGCACATTTATTCTGCACAGTTGTACTAAACGGTACGAAGCGCATCCTCTCAGGACACACTCCGCAAGAGGAACACTCGAATATAACTTCACAATGAAATGTATAAATGAACTCACATTCTCTCCCTCGTCCACACACATACACACTTATAAACCATTACCAAAGCAAAATACAAAAAGGAAAAAAGGAAAAGTTCTTTTTTCGTTTTAATGCAACAACAAACGCACTCTGCGTGAAATATGAAGCAACCCTCAGCGGAAATGAATTCACCAGAAAACTCTCGACCGAACTTTCGAGCGAACTTTCTAAGTGCTGCCCTCTGGTGAATTTTTGCGGCGCAAAGGAGTAACGGCGACATGAAGACATTAAAAACGGAACAGGCAGAAGAAGACGGCAACAAAATGCTGAAGTGAAATAAAATTTGCATCATCCAACGAACCCTGACCATCGTAGCCCACAGGCACCACCGACGTCACCATCGACGGCAAAACAATGGATGATCTTCAACCGTACACCGACCGAAAGCGCACGCAACACGACGTGAGAAAGAAAAGAGGAAAATGGTAAGAATGGACCAAAATTCCGGTTCCGTTTCCATTTTGTCGCTTCGAAAAATCCCACTCCATCGTACTATTTATCGGTGCGGTGCATTCTCTTTCCATTCCAGTGGAGCCTGCGGATGGAACATTAACAACTTGAGGAAAAAAGAACTCACTCACTATAAAGTTGTTGCACTAGCGGGCATCTGGGAGCGGCAAAGACGTGCCTCTCGGTGGTGCATCGGTACCGGCGTGAAGTTCCTTTTGCACAAATTCAAATAGCATACAACTGCACAAGAGTGGAAAAAAAACTTTCCGAAAACGATAATACAGTTAACTAGCGTGGGTGCGTTTTCACGCGCATTGCTCTATCTATCCCTCGGAGCCTTATTATCATGGAGCAGGAACTCGGTTCGAAGAAGTTTCATTTCCGTGCCCGGAATGTAGAAATTAAAGTTTCACTAGCCGGCGTATCGTACGTATCGGGAGGGAAGCGAAGATCCCACTCGGGTATTACAAAACAGAGACCAACAAAAAAAACACCAAACAGAAATGATTACATACATCTAACAGTACGATATCAACATTGAAAAGAGCACACTGAGACAGCAGGCAAACCCATTACCACCGATATGGTAGGGAATATGGCGTTTGCACAACAATTACGCTGGGTGATGGTGATTAAAGCGGGCTGTAAGGATTTGGAATGGTAAGCGAACCAACCCCCCTGCAAACCCCATTTGGCGTTTAGACAATAGATGTCGAACCCATTCCTCCCTTTTTTTTATTATGTTTTGCCCACCATCTCGCGCTCAGTATTTTTCACCCCCAACGGGATCGCTGCATAAATGAGCAAGGTCTTGCCTCGATTGCAGCAAGAAAATTGCCACACTTTTGTAATTTGAATCGCGTGGTCCAACACCACCGTGGCGTCCAATGGCGTACTAGTGGCACACTGGCCGACGAGCAACAAACACACGAACCTCACAAAAGGAAGCAAAACAAAATCAACTAGATGGGAAATCCCAACAGTTCGAGGCCTGGGGGTTGGGGCAGCACTCGTGTAGCGTGGGTTTTGCAAGTTTACAGATTTTATGAGAACATAGTTACAGCGAGCCGTCGCCCAATTACGGCAGCTCGTAATACGATTTAAATAGCCATAGCCTTTGTATATTAAGCTCGCAAATGAATGTCGGGTTTTGTTGGTAGCTCACGGTAACTTTGTCTGCATGGAGATTGTCTGGCTGCATGCTTCATTGCCTTAACTAATCATAATTCTTGTACTATCATTGCAATTGTACCAAAAAGATAATTAAAAAGATGATATAAAGATATGATGTATTCCATTGTTGCTCTATTCCTTTAGAGGTTCCTGTAGTTCTGTACAGAGTTATCAAAGGATTTTTAAAGCTTTTTTGTTGAATTTAAAATACTGCTTTCCACGGGTTTCTATCAGATTTATCACTTTGACTAACACTTTTACATGGATTTTCATGAATCCAATATTTCAACAAGGTTATGTTTATTATTTTATTTTTATCATTTTCTCACTATCTCACTATTCGAGCAACTTTCTGCAAGACTTTCAGCACTTGTTGTTGAGAATTCTCGTATTTTACCTAGAGATATTACGAGTTTTTTTTTTATAATAGGTTGTATACGTTGTACAAGCTTTCTTCGAGCATAAAATGTAACAGTAAATTTACGCAAAAACACTAGAAACCATCAACAACTTTTGCTCGCGCGGATCGTCACATTGTGCGTCGTCACTTTCGTAAACTATCGCCGCAAATCCTACCCCATTGCAACACCATGCAACCATTTTTCTCACTTGCCACACGTACGCTAGGGTAAAACTTTTCCCCAAAACGGCTACTTGTGCACGAGGTGCAGATTGGCAGGGTGGTTGCATTGTTCTGCTTTCCGTCCAATAGCGCACGGCTGCTGTTTGGTGGAAAGTTCGTTTGATTTACAATCTCTTTATGTTTATACAAATTTTATGCGAAGTGCGCAATAAATCTTCGGTCCGCCTGCCGCCAGCTTGCGGAATGTCCCTCCCTCCTATCACCCTACGGACGCGAACCGGCATCGGAACCGTTACATACGAGCACGGATGCCTGGCTGGTTCTTGACTCTCACGCGTTCACACATGCCCTCCATTCATCGTCAGCGTCACACAATAGTGCATAAGCAACGTGCGGGTTCGGACGTGTCGTGTCCGGGGCCGAGGATCTTGGCCCGATCCTAGGAGGATGTGAATAGAAAAAGATGGAACGTAAGCTCATACGCTCATCATATTGGGAGCATCGAGTAGCACAAGAAAGCGACCCTACTCTGCGCCATCAACCGTCCCCTCACGCTCTTTTCGTTTGCTGCTTCACAGTAAAATGGTTGGATGTAAATTTTATAATCCAAACAGTATGTCTCGAAATGTAAGCCATTTCTATGTCGCTTGGAATAGTGTGGAGACTTCACAAAACGTGGAAGTCCGATAAAATGTGGAAGTACTTCCAACTTAAATTTTATTCGTACACATAGTAACTAAATCCAACATTAATTTCGTTAAATTCTGACTCAAAACTGGGCTGCTATAAACAAAACCTTTTTATAGCACGCACCGTATAGTATCTCAGCATAGTATCTGTGTGCATGAGGGAACTTCCTGGGCACGGTTCTACTTCTGGTCTGCTACAAACGCTCTCAAACGGACATTCAACGCATCCACAAATCTTTGTCCAAACAGCCGACGGTTACCGGTGTGGAAACTTTTCTAGCACGGCCAAATCGCGAAACGGCCTTCGCACAGTCCGATTGTTTGTCTTCCGTTTCCCATAAAACGTACCCCGTACGTGCGTTCGTTTGTGCGAAACCCTAACAAGATACCGCTCCTTGGGCTCAACATTCTTTGAATGCTTTTCCAGTGCAGGAAATGAAGGTAAGCATCGGCTCGAGAGCATTCGCATACGGAAGGGCTTCTTTGTGGACCAAGAAGAGTTGCTTCAGCACATCGCACAGGTCGTGTCCAATCGGCCGGAAAAGGCAATGACGCATGCACTACCGTACGGTGACGCTTATCCGGCCACCACATCCAAACTATGAATAGCCATTCCCTTAAACAACGGCCATGATCGTGTACGCAAGGCAGGAGGAAAAAAAAGCTCACTGCCTACTGCCGCTACTCTTTCAAGGGTGGAAAGTCTCCGTACCGATCGTGCTGAATGCCTCCGTCAGCATTGCCAATGATTAACAACCGCAGCATCGACAGCAATCGGGTTTCCTTTCGGTTGCGTGCATGTGTGGGTTTGTTGTGTTGTTTGCTTGTGGCCACATTGTAGCAAAGTAATTATTGAGCCCATATTTTAGCCCCCACTACACCCACCGCTTTCCTCCCCACGCAACACGCACACACGTGTAGAAAGAAGACAAAGAAGTAGCAAGGTTCTCCCCGTAGTAGCACAATTAACGACCATTGTGTCGTCCGGACGAGTTGGCTCCCGCCGGAACTATTCAATGCACAGTACGGTCCCTAACACTGGCCCTTCTCGGATGGAACCATATTTTGTGGCCCAATGGCAGCGATGATGCTGGGGCTTTTAGCGAAAATTGGCAAAACAGTCGATGATGGGCCGAGGGACAACAGCCCGATAGGGGGTTCTATCTGTTTTCCGAAAAAGGTGCCACCCGCTCCGCATTAATTTACGAGCACTTTTATGAGACCGTCTCCGGTATGTAGCGATCGTGCGGGCGGTACTAATTGTGCCAATATGTGTTGTTTGGCGTTATTGCACTGATGTATGCACTCGCATTTGTCATCGAAGCGTTTGGATGTAATTTATCGTCCTGGTTGTCTTTGTGGGCTAGGAAGTTTGATTGGAGTGCTAGTTATAGGGGAGAAATTATCTGATAATGAATTTAAAACACTTTATTGCAGCAGTGAGTAAGATTTCGGAAAGAATATTAAGCCATTAACACACATCAACAACGAACAACCAAAGCGTATTGAGACTTTCTTCAATTTACATCCTAGTAGGTCAATTTTTAGCCTAAAATAATTTAAATAATGACAACAAATCTTCACAAAAACAAAACGTAATTGCATTAACGAGCTTGTAAAGCATCGAAAAGCATTTTTAAGATAGTTGTACGAACTTTTTACTAACAATGATGTTAAATTATGTTACAACTATGGGACTTGAGTTTACAGTGACGTAAATTTAAGCGATTTCTGAAGAAACGCTCAGCGTAATGTACATTTAACAAGAACACGGCTTGATAGCTTCTAATGTTCAACTCTACCTTTTCTCCACTATCAAGTGAAGCATCTCTAAAAATAACCAATGCATGCTTGCCGTTCTTGTTGATTCCTATGCACACCCACATATGGCAGAATGTCTCATGTATAGGTTAAACATCAGCCATTTTTCCTTCCCGTACTCCACCGGGCGCAGTCAATTTGATCTATCTTCATCATTTTCTAACATTTATTTTAAGCAAATTTATTATACAGCACAACGCCACACATCATCCTGGCTGGCTGGACTGGGAATTATATTCACAAGCTATGCCAACCAGCAACAATCAACCCGTCCAGCTTCCACCGGCCCACATACCATGCCGTTGATGAGGTACGATCGTGGTAGAATAATTTCCTGCCTAACCAGTGTGCGTACTGGTCGTCTGTTTCACGGTGTGTTTTGGACACACTGGCGTTGGCTAGTATGGGCGAGGTCTTAACTTTTTCCAGCAGCTCGCCCAAGCCATCAGGGTCGGATATCCTCCGAACCCGTTTAAAGTCAAGATACATTTTAATTAACATGCAAACAAGATCATATTACGGTATGGCACACAGTGACGGACGTTAGATTCGGGCCGGGTCAAGTTGGACACGGTCCGACACATCGTCGGAAGGACTGATGATGGAATTATGAGCGAATCTAGCACAGCATCGACCGTACCAGAAACATCCTTCTTCCTACCACTAGCGACCGACATCCAACAAGCAACAGTCGTACAACAACTGCCCTGCAGCCGTACACGTCACAGTGCGAAGAAGAAATACAGGTCTGTCCCATCTGCCAAGAAAAGTCACCTCCGGCAACAGTGAGAAAGAATAATTGCGTAGCCTCAAACAATTAACTCAATTTATATTTCAATTTTTTACCCCTTGTATTCTGTCGGGATTGTCATAATTTCCCATCCGCCGGGAGTTTCCATCGGGGAGAGTGGCGTGGCAGGAGTGGCGACGATTTGACATGCCTTCAACTTTCGGTGGACAAGGCTGACAGTTGCTTTAACACGTTCGCCAACGCTTGCCAGTTTTACTCTCGGCTGTTCTCCCCAGCCCTCTCACCATTCCCATCCTTTCCTCTCCAACAGGGGTTTGTCATTTTTCGCTCTCTTTTCCGCATGAAACTGGCCACCCAGCAGTACGGATTGAGTTATGGAGTCAAGAAGAAAAATGCGTTCACTGCACTCGCTTTTCCTGTTGATGCAGGGAAATGTGCAGATTTTAAAACATTATTTTTTTTTACTGCCGTTGCGCCCAACATCATTGCCACCTTTGGAAACCGGCTGATTTTATTAATTCACACACATTAACCTGCCCCGAGGTGGATGAGGATGTGCAACGGAATGGCGCAACCCAAGAGGATGCCACTTTTAACCCCATTTCCCATTAAGATCTGGCCGGATCGAGCCGTTGACGTCAATTATACCGTTCCCGGTGGAGGTAAATGAATTAAATTTTGCATAATTTATTTCTCCCCTATCCGGGGTGCCCGGTTTGCGTACCCGGGCGCACAGGTACGCCCTGACACGGTCACGTTCGTTTCCCGCATGGCGTTTGGGATAGGATGGCAAAAAAAACCCCAGAACCAACGCAAAACTTTATCTCATATCGCTGCGCTAGCTGCATGCGATGGTTGTGACTGATCTGATCGGTAGTAAAGCAACCGGAAACGAGCCGATTTATCGATTGCTGCAAATGGACAAGCGGTTAACAGCTATGCGAGCGTGAACGGTGATGCTGGAGAACCCTACCCGTCGCGTTCGGCTATTGACGATTCATTGTGGTGAATTAGTTTTGCCCTGTACCGATGAAGATTAATGTAGCGGAAAACATAGCGGCAGGAAATGGATTGAGTTTTTCGATGCAATTTCCGGAAAAGCCGGTCGGTCGGTGAATTTACACAACTCTCAAGAGATTTGCACACGTTTAACGCACGATGGAATGCATGAGGCCATAGACACTTTTTTTCTCATGTGCCTTATGTTAAATATTTACATTATAATATCGGTACCCCACACATGTATAATAACATCTCTGAATTGCAGATGAATTCCCGTTTTGTGTTGGTTTTAATTAGTGTACTAATTGGTGTAATTCTATGAGAGACTTTTATGTTAATGACTGATTTTAAATTATAATAACAAATACCACATTGCTAACAAATCACAAATGCTTAGTGATGTCTCATTGATAAAAATTTCCAAAATTCAGTGTTTGCTTGGATAAAAATAAAATTCAAATATAACTACTAGCAGGTACTAGGCGCCTCCTCGGGCCTATCAAAAGGCCTATTGTTCAAAGAGACTATAGGGCAACGTTATTTAACTATTTAGAAAAAATATTAAGTTCTTCACCATTTCATATTTTTAATGTTGTAATATCGTACAGTTCTTTTTCGTACATTTTATTACCGAAAGTTTTGAAATATTTTTATGTATTTAATTTAAAATGATTTTTCCTCGGCCGTTTCTGTTTCGATTTACTATGTCATCAAAACGGAACATCAAAAGAGCAAGTCACAACGATTCCCCCTAGTGAGTAAAGTTGCATCTTCTTCCGTAGTTTATTGCATCGTTCGAAATAACATTTTACCTCTTCACTACCGTGGCCGTAAACTTGTTTATCTATTCTGCTCCGTGTCTGTTCAGTTGTCCTACACGTGTACTAACCATTCTAACCAGATGTAGATGAAAACACACAACATACATAAACAGTCGTACAACTTTTACATCGCCGACAGGACGTGCCACACCTTGGACAACCGACATCTGCAAAACCGGCCAGTACCAGCGGTGCATATCACGGTGCATCGTACATCATCATCCCAATGGAGCGCGGGTTTACAAACCGAACCTGCCTGCAAACGATCGTTACATCTGTACATGTCATCTGCGGTGCCGGAGACAAGCAGTTTTGCGATAGTTTTCCTCCCATCGCCACCCGTAACCCACCGTGTCCCGGGCAAAATTAATGGCAATCAAATGCGCACAAAGGTGGAAACTTTTGTCCCTGCCCGTGTTTTGCAACCCGATCGGCTCGAACAATACCGGACAAGTACATGCAGCAAAAGTACACTGGAACGGAAAGAAACGCACTAACCGGCCGTTAAAGTTTTCGAACACCGCACGTAAACCAGCTGCACGTTGCACCGTTTTCGCACATCCTCAGGCTAACAATGATGAATCTGGTCGACGAAATGCGGTGCATCGAAATGCGGTCACGGTCCGGGCACAAGTACAGCACGGTAAAGACACAAAAAGCCCCCGCCAAGCTGGAACAAATAAACAAACGGCGGCCGGACCCGGCAAGCCTGAAGAAAAAATGACAAACTTTTATTATTTATTGTTTAATAAACGCCATTTTGTCGAGGCATTGAAAAGTGCCCGGAGGCCTTCGAAACGGGATATTGGTGGTGGGAAATAAAAACCCCGTTGTACGCTCCGGAACACTACTGGCACAACTGGTAGCGTGCTGCGGATTTGCACATGATGGAAATAGTTCGTTAGTTTTATGTTGTTTATGTTGTTTCTTTCGCCATTTTCTTCCCATTACACCCCCCTCCCCCCATTCGCGTTCACCAGACCCACGCCCCAGGGGAGAGGCCGAGAGTTTCAACCGTCAAATTTTGCTCCACAACAATCTGGTCCGCTTGTTGCCAAGATGAGGTTTCGCTGTGCTTTCGCTGCACCGTTGCACGTTGCCCTGCAGGCCAATACAGCGGCCGAACTGAATGTTTGTCGCCGAATGGTTTGTGTGTGAGTGGGGGTTTTTGTTTGTGTCCCGCAAGCCAGCTTCAACAATTTGACTCTCGCTTGTACTCCCTTCAGACCAGCGGCAGCAGCATCGTTCTAATTGTTATTGTTACTGTTATTATAACAGTTGTTAGTTTGTTTGCACGCGAGCTCAGCCTTCCGGAGCGCTGAGGTTGTGTTTGTTAAATCGAGCCGGTGTGCTTGGGTGTCGCGCTCGTGTATGATCGGTGGCGTTCTGTTTTTTTTTTTTAAATTTCGAACCTCATTTTGTGCACTCTTTCTCACCCTGTAGCAGGAGTTAAATGACAAAAAATGAAAATTGCAAGAACAGTGACAATTTTTGCTGGTAGTGGCTTGCGGAGACTGCATCATGTCTCGCCCACCAGCAACACCATCAGCAGGTCTCACAGAAGGTGGGATGAAAAACAAACTGAATGAAAATCATGCAGAGCTGTAGCATTTGTATGTGAGTGTATGCCTGTATGGGTATGGCAACCCAGTGGCAGTTGAACAAAGTTGCAACAGCCATCGAAAAAATATGATTTTGCTTCATTTTTTCTCACCCTATTACCACCCATCCCCACACCATCGCCCTTTATTCCAATTGTTCTGCATTTTGCTTTGTCGGTTCAACTTATTGTTGCGCTGCGGAGTTCTGTGTTTTTGTCGCCATTTTCTCCTAAACTCCCCAGCTGGATCGTGGAAAACTTTAACGGTTCGGTAATGAAAAATAAACATCCACCATCAGTGCAATGACACAACGGAGCTCTGCCGATGGAGCTTCCCGAAAACCGTCGCCATTTGCCATTACAGTCGCACAGACCGAAAAAACGAAATCCGAACCGAACGAAGCGTGGAAAAATTAGAGGTTTTAAATGGAGCTAACAACCGACCGCTTTTTCTGTTCTGGCACCCTCCAAGGGTACTTCGCTTTTTGGAAACTACTCTCAACCCGACCAGCGTTCGTTCACATTCGGTTTCGAGTTCTGGTTTCTGTTGCGTCCCGGGTGCTTTATTACTGCAATTAAGCATCGGGACGGTGCCGTGCACGTGGTGGATTGAGGATTTTCCCTCACTAGCACTGCGACAAAGCAAAAGAGAACGCAAAGTTCCTGGATGCTTCGCTAATGCCGTCGCTTTGAAGCCGTTTCAGCGATGTTTCTGTCGCGTTGTAAGCGCATCGTTTTAATGGACACGGATTTGTTACCACATAAGAACCGAACTGGTTCTGGAAAACACGGCACTGTAGCCTGTTTTTTTGGTTTTTGGTTTTTTGTTTTACGAGGAGATTGTTTATTTCTTAATTGTTGTTATAAAGTAAATCGGACGCTGATTAAGAGATGTGGCTGTGTGGCTTTGAATGGGAAAAAGAAACACATTTGGCGAAAACCACTGGGCGCCTCCATTATCGCTATTCGAGCAGTCCCATTCTTTTCCCAGTTCCCAGCAGGAACCAATCTTTAAGTTGTGGATTGAATAATCTTCACGATTTGAAGTAGGCTGAAAGCATATTTATCAAAATTGAAAGCAATATTATTAAAAAGTTCATTAATTAAATAATCAATCTTATGATTTGCACGAAACCCTCAAATGATGATGTCCATTTCTATTTTGGTGCGGATTTGTAAATCATTGCAACAGTATCTCGCAATTAAGGACACTTTTTCCAGCGACTAACGACGTAGTTTCTTAACGATTCGAGTACTTTTCGTATTTTACTCGATAAGGAGCCAAAAACCTATCTTCCTTCACTTACATCAAGTGCCACTGAGTAAAAGAAAAAAAGGAATTAGAAATCTACCACTCCGTTACGTAACGTGTAGCAAAGCAAAGAAGCAAAGATGTAAGAAGTAAAAACGCATTATAATGCAAATAATGATCCAAAATACTACACCATCCTTCCGAGTAGCTTGAGTAGCGTCTCGCTATCAGTTTCGCCTTGTAGACGGAATATGAGGAATGTTCTTCAAAGTGCCCGATTGGCTGCTACTATATTAGCAAATTCTTGGCGGTTCGTGGCATAAAAATCTGACCATCATTAAGAATGCTGATGGATGCTCGTTACTGGGTTAAGCGAAAAGTTACCATCAACGATACTGAAAGAAGGAAATGTATATTAAAATAGAAGTTAACTCAACACTTTTGGACCTAATTTGTAAGAATTGGACTTAATTATGTAGGTTTTAATTTACTCTAGCCACACAATTTAATTATGTACCTATAAATTATAACGATTTATAGAAGCTATTCGAAACACCCACCGGAAACCATCACCGAAAGATTATAACATCCATCGAGCGCGAAAAGTTCGCCAAAATCCCCGACAGAGATTGATGAGCGTCTTGTGAGATGCTGCGGCCATGCACCGAGACGCATCCCGTGCATCGTCCACTCACGAAATGGTTCTTTACATCGAACAGGATGAGGAAGTTGGTATTTTAAAATGATAATGGTGCTGCGAACATACAACAGCAAAGAAGAAAAAAACACGTTGCTCAAACCCCAACTATGCATTAATGTCAAACACCGCGGAATTGGATGCACTATTCAAGGTACTATCTCAAGAGCGATGGTGCAACTACGTCCCACCGCATCGGACGGGCTTTTGATGGAATCTTGGGAAAGTTCGGCACTGGAGAATGTTGATACCGGAACCTCAAAACCCATGGCAAAACCCAAAAGCCCTCGCTGGGTATTCATATCAACAAATGAACAGCACGAAAGATGGCATCCAGCCGGCTGCTCCACCGGGAACGGTAGCGATGTTGATATAATGAGTCAACGCCAGAATGCACCATGTGCACCGACCTCACAACACGGATCCACAGACCGCAGCAAATGCAATTTGTGCCAAGCGCCCGCACGCTCGGCGGGCCAAACCAAACCCAAGCTTACCAGGCCATGACGAAGCATCGAGCGAAGCAGCTCGCTGGCAGGAATTTCCATCCTGGCCAGCCGGAAACTCACGCCAGCTGGCCAGCTCGGGGAGCAGCTTGTTGGGCGCATTGCAAAACTTTCAGCTGCAAAACATCGTGTTATCATCGTGTGCGCCAAATTTAGCTGCGCCAAACTTTCCGCAACCATCCACACAGTTCCTCGGTTCGAGGTGACCGATGACGAGCGTTCGAGGTCGGGAAGCCCACGGAAAAGTGTCAGAATATTCATCATTTATGGCTTCACTCCGGCCACAGCTCCCGCTTCTTGCCGTCGTCGTGCGATCATTACGTTTCTTAGCGACGTGCGTTGTTGCACTCCTTGAAGCAATGTCCCATGATACCGGTTTGGTTGGTGCCCTCCAGCTGCACGTCTCCTAATGATGTCCCGCAGCGATGTACAGAGGCCAACGGTGGGAATGTGCGATGCTTTCAAAACTTGACATACGCTGGAATTTAGTATTTTGACAGCGATGGAATGTATGCACACATGTGTACCATCATCACGGTGATGAGAGTTTTGCTGGCTGTTGGTAAACCTTTATCCAAAGGTATGCAAATAACTACACCTAAGTTTGAATTTTGATGTCTGTTAGCAACATGTCGCATAACAAAAACCTACGTGTTTGAGACAATTTTAACAATAAGACACGTGAATTGAATGTTCTGCTAGTTTAGTGGTTTCTTCACGTAGGAACAATGATGTGAATTATTTCTTCTACATATGTACCTTTTTATCTATTTCTTCTGGATAAATGGTATTGTCAAAGAAATTGATTTGGTCCCAAAATCTGAAATTGATTGTACTAATCAATATAAACAATTAATGGGTTTGATTACCAAATTTTTACAATTAATACACAATATTCTTAATTAATATTTACTTCCAGGTGTCTTTTCTTATCGTAATAATTGCAAAAAAGATCGAATAACTAAGGTTAAAAACTCCCAACGAATCCAAAGTCTGAAACTACGAAATCGAACTATGTTACCATTTTCATGTATTTTAGAAAGCTTCTCTTTCTCATTCTCAATTTTCACAGTAAATAAATAGATAATGTAGAGTTCACATAATTGTATATTATATTGTTCTCCATTCACCATGCATGACAAGTTCTCCAAACTTCCATGGCAACTTGATACCAATAACTAACACTTGGAAGTCTTGTTCATGAAGTAGCACTACGATACTTGCTCGCAAAATGAAATATGTTTTTGAATGTCAGCGAAGCTCTACGCAAGCAAATATGTTAAAACGCTTCAAATGGTTTCGAAAAAAAAAAAGTTTATATGGTAACAATGACCAATATCACAACCAACAGAACGAACAAACAGGAACGGAACGAACGAACAAAAAAAAAGGTCTTCGAAAAGCACAAACACAATCCGAAACACAAACATAGCCTCATGCGCGAACCATGGGTAAGCCACAAAAACAACAAAAAATACCAACACATCCTCCACCGAACCATCCCGTCGAACCACACCAAAGGTACGACCACACCAGCGCAACGACAAGAATGTCACCGGTGTAAAGTGTAGCACTCGACTGGAGCATAAAATTATGGTTCAATTTTATTAATTCAAGGAATGTGTGATGAGTTATGGGGCTTGAAATTAATTAATTTTATCACATCTTCCTTACCCATGCAGGGTGAAAGGACATTTTTTGTTCTTATTTATGTTTTAATTCACCAGTAAATTCCTTGTTGCTCTTTAGTGCGTACTTGACACTGAGATGAGGCCATATACAGGGTTTCCGAGAACAATTCAAACTAGAATGTGTTGATGTTAAACAGGAATTCTTCACACTTTTTGCTACTTTTGGATGCTAGAAGTAAATTTGGTTCAAGTATTTTCGAGAAAGTTTTGAATTGAATTAATATTCTGCTCTTTTCTGCTAAAAGTTTCACAAAGTGAGAAAGCTTCAAATATTCTTCAGCAAATTTTAACTTGAGTTTGTTTACTTTGCTACTTGAACTCGCAAACCCTGCAATTGCACTGTAGCAGTATAAAACATGGGCAGGAATGTTCTTTCGGATCAGCTTATGTTCATGATATTTCATGGAATCCGTCATTAACATCGTTCAGATTTATTCCAAGCGATTTCCTACCGATACAAAGTCTTCAATCGCATTCGATCGGTTAGCAAAGGCAGTCATCAATTTATTAACCGAATTCTTGGCTGCAAACATAATATTGAACTTGATTCAGTCTCCTGGACTTTATTTGTAGCATTATATAAACATTTCCCACAAATCTATTGCAACCACACACAACACACACATCTTCATCGTTAAGGGCGGCACAAATTGGATTTTCCTTTCACCGAAGTATCACTCAAAGTCAACGTAAGGTATATTGATGCTCGTTAAGCGCGTGCAGATATCCAATCGTGTTCCATTAGTACCGGCAGTTAATTATAACTTTCCCACTACCAATCTGCCGGATCGTGGCCGACCATCGAGTTTGTCTCCTTACTCTTGCGCTAATTCCCACATCCACATCACAATACGGCTCAAGTCTGCGACCGGTAGTCAGGATGATTGTCACGTTGCTTTCCGTGTATCACTCACCGGTGGTTTGCTCCCTATTACCTATCGACACACGGCGTCTTATTCTTGTGCCGTCTTGCGGGCACAACTTTCCCATCCAAGAGCTACATTTTCCGGTGACACCGTTAGCACAGCGATGCGTATACGTGTCTGCTGTATTTACAAACTTGAGCTAAGGCTAAATCGGTCAAACACCAGGCGCCTCCACCGGAACCACAGTGTGACTTCACACTGGATTGCAAACACAGCGGTGGTTGTCTATGTTACCGTAGGAGATAACATAATACCCAAGCTGCACATAACTCGCATAAGTCTCATAAACACTGGAGTTTAGTTTTGTGATGAAACTAATTTTAAATTGTCATTTTCCTGTCAGGTTTGACTTTGGCTTCATCGTTAATCTTTTGTTAATCATTCCCCTTTAAAGTTTGATTCCAGCTGGAAATATATGTATTAACATTATTTTCGATTTTTCGATGTTTTATTTAATTATAATAAGAAAGAGTGTTTGTGGTTTGAAAATTTTTAACTGCTATAATAATATATTTAAAATATTTGTTTCTCCTTGTTAATGATGATCTGTATTATAAACAGATCACAGTGAGCTGTGAATTTTCTTACTAATTTAATGTTAAACTCGACCTTAAAGCATCATTCGTTCAAGTGCATTGAAGAAACATTTCGTTCAAAACTGTAGCGTCGGTGCAAAAACAATGCAAAATCTGCTCTTCGTTACCAGCCAAATCGTTTCCTCGAATCGTTAGTGCAACTTACGCCCAACCCTACCACACCCAAACAGCAAGAAAAGCGGATGAAAATTTAATTTTAATATGATTATAATTTTCTTCATCGTTTTCCATCCATTTTCCCACCACCCACCAAACCGAGGGCAACGGAGCAACGACGAGCGTCATGGGTTGCATAAAGTGTATCAAAGCCGTAGAAAATGGCGCCGTTCGTTGCTCGTGCGTTCGCATACGAACGAAGTTATGCCTTTCGGACGGCTTTCCATAGATTGGCAGCCGTCCCGTAGATACGTACGGAGCTGGAGCTAAATTATATGTGAGTTGTTTTGCCACGGTGAAGTTTTGAATTTCTTTACGCCAGTTATGTCACATGTTTGCTGTTAGTAGGATGCCAACTGAACGTACAACGGAGCGAGCGAGGAAGATCGTCCTAGCACATTGCCGGTGGCGAAACGATCTCACATGGATGCGTCTGTCGGATGCGGATGCGGACACGTTGCAACACCGGGCAACACAGAGACAAACTTTGCCAACTTTACTTATCGACTGTTCTCGCGTGAGAAGACACATTGCTTGCATTTTCCGGCCGTACTACGCCATTTGGAGCCACCAACGGTTTATGGTGTGAGATCTGTGGCAGTGACGATGATTTCCGTTCAATGAAACAACATGAGGCATACGAGGCAAATGTAACATTGTTTAAAAATAAATCCCTCCGTAAAAAGTTGTTTGCCTTCGAGCTTTCTTGCTTCATTACATTATTGCATCACCGACATTGTTAGCCTAACAATACCGTGGGAATAATTCTTTTAAAATTAACGCTCATCAAAACGAGGTTCACAAAATTGTTAAATTTGTATTTCTTGATAATTGTATTGGAAGAAAGTGTTCTTGATGGCGATATTCTCAGTATTACATTTTATTTCGCTTTATTTGATATTTATTCTTCTTTGATGGCACTAAAACGCGAGGAAATCCCGTCAGTCATTCCTAGATATCCTTGCCATAACAGACAATAAATCATAACTAAGATGGAACCGGGTGAACCATACTTCGTTAGATAAGAATACGCAATGACGAATCTTAAGAAGTCGTGGTATCTAAGGAATAAAAATAACTGTAATAAATAAAAATAAAAGTAACTGAATATTGCTTTCAATTTTAAAAGGTTACACATTCAGGGTAATTAAAAATTGTTCCGTTACTATACAACTTACTGGAGATCATTGCGTTCAAACTATCCCGCGCGATCGTCATATGTATGACCACCAACACTCCTAAAAACATAAAACATACTTTGGATCCGCTTTACACACCATCCAAAGAAAAAAAAGTAACTCATTCACACATACACAAGCAACACATGATACTAACGAACTTAAATGCGAATGAATGTTACCGGTGCAATTACCCCCGATGATGCTAATAGGATTATTTCGGAAAGGAAGACCGATAGAACGCACTACCTGACAGACAAGTGTTAAGTGCGACTTTGGCCCGCTGTACTACATGTGTACGTGTGCGTATTTTCCGTAACTGTTACCCCGTTTTGGGGTGTGCATTCCTGGCCCAAAGATGGAACTGCATCAGCATCGCCACCGATTACCGATTTGCTCCCGTGGTGGTTGGCATTGTGTACGATCGGGTGCACAAATTTGCAAAACGCACGTGACAAACGATGCTGCGCGATATACACTTTTTGCAGTGAGGGTACGTGTGTCGCATTAAGTTGTTACATGAGGGTATGTGAGCTGGGCAATTGAATAATATCCCCATCTCACACCCCTCCTCCCTCCCTCCGTTAATGACAGTGTCCTTTTTCGTGTGAACCGTTGCCAACGTTGTGACTGCAGCGTGACGCATTCATCATAATTTCACTGCTGAACGCACGCAGTTTTAAATAACGTTTGATCAAATTACGGCGAATCATTTGCAGCTGACGCAAATCATTCTCTTTTTGTGGCGTTGCACTGCCGTTATTTTTAATGAAAAAAAAGAATCTATGGTAAATAATTAAATATCAGTTTGGTTTCGTGCTTGCATACAGGAGAGATTGTTTGCAACCCGTGCAGCAACATAGACGTAATTATAGCGAAATTATAATCTGTCATTAATCTGAGTACATAAACATTGATTTCAAATGCTAGCATAAATATTATCAATCCTATTTTCAACGTTACAACATGATAACTCCAAGCTGAATCTTGAATCATTTTCACCATCAACTCCACTACAGCGCTAAAGATGTATTTATTCAACCGCATCCAAACTTCTGGAAAGCGTTTTCACTATCCTGGACAAAGTGTTGAAGTTGCGGTGTTCTCACCTAAGGATTTTAACTTTTCACACACTATTAGTGGGTAAAAGTTTCGACGTATCCACGTCCACGTCCTGTACCGTTCACCTAAGCGAACAGTCAACCTGTCAACGGGTTTGGACTGGATTCGCTTTTAAAAACTTTAATGTCTAAGTACGGTATTTGTGCAACAGGACAAGTTTGGTGCCAAAGTAACTTTCGAAGAAAACTCGTCGGTGGATTCGTGGATCGTCGCATCTTCCCATCTTTCCCGTGACAGCTACAGATACGCCAAACCATTCAGCGAAGTGTAGCAATGTTTGTCGTTTTGTTTGGATACTTACGTTTGTTTGTTTTTAGCGCCACGTTTTGAAGGTTTTACCGCAGGCTTAGAGTTTCTAGAGGAGATTGGATAAACGGTTTCAAATTCAAGTAAAGAACCAAAAATAAAAAAAACTATCAATTAAGACAAAATAATGAGGTACTTGTCAAACAACTATTATAGAATTTTTAGCGTTCTAGAGTATATTTAATTTAGTGATCTCATCAAAAAAGAATTAAATTCCAATTAATCACATCAACAAACACAAACACAAAACTAACAGGAGCTAATTTGCTTGCAATTCTAATAAAGTTCGAATGAATATCCTATGTCTAACTATTCATTAAGTAAGAGCAATTTCTGCTTACCGATCACTTCGGACCATTACCAATCCATGGAATGGAGTAGCTCATTAGAGTTGGATGTAATGGTACTATAGTTATTTTATTCGGACAGATAGGCGGAACAGTAACGGATATAATGGTCGGCGCATTAGACCACCGTTCCAATAGAATAACTGCCATGGAGCTTAGGACTTCCAACGTGCTTGACTCACCGCTAGTTTCAAATCCCTTAATTGTGCTCTTTCTGTGCCTTACAACCGTCTTTTAATGTAGAAAGTTCGAGTTGCGAAAGTTTAAGAAGTATTCACTCATATTGCACTTATCCATCGCTTTGGTTGCTCCAAGTAAATCTGCCTCACACCATAACTTCCTCCGGATATTCCATTTCTTCATTTTTCTGATTATTTAATACAGTCCTAGACAGTCCTAGACTCAATCATGTGTACGATCATATGTTCGATAAAAACAAAGGGTCTGATTAGAAGACCCTCAATTTAAGATCAATAAAGGGAATAAAAAGAGATGAAATCATGAAATTGTACTAATTTCAATCATAAAATAAGTCACGAAGAATATCTCAATAATGTTTAATGGCACAAATAGTATGCTACAGTGCTGCACAACGCAATTGAAACAATATAAATCTTGTGCCAATATTCGCATTCTTCATACCAACCTCATTTGCCGTGAACTGTTACCCAACTCCTAGAAAATATCAACACAATCAACATGCCATCAGTGGAAGATGATAGAAAATTAAGCACGATAATAGCTCCCGTTCGCTGCGAACAGTCGACCGAGCAGACGAAAAAAACGCTTTTAATACTTTTTAATTACCGAACCATAACTCAGTACCAAACGTAAAACAAAAACACAAAAGCAACTTGAGCAAAAGTTAAGTCCGGACAGTGCACACAACAACAACAAAAAAACAACTACGCGCTGTATCTTCAGATTGATACAGTTCCCGGGACAGGGTTTCGGTTTCGTTCGTTCCTGTTGCCATCATCACCATCCGACGTTTACTCATAACACACGCTTTCTTACCGTGCGTCCTTGCCCAGTGCTCCCGGGCCCTGTGCTGGTGCTGTTTTCACTCGACTCCGATTAGTGTCCGGTGCATGGATTCATCTTCCCAGTGCTCACTCGTGCCTTGCCTTCCTACCTTGCAAAACCAAACAAATAAAAAATACAAAACCTGCTGACCATGCTTACGATGCGCTACTGCTGCTAGTTTGCCACTGTTTTGCCCTCAATCCGGTCACTAGATTGTTATGTTTTGTCGCACAAACCGTACTTCGGTTTACAGACGAGACCGGTCACGGGCTGCTGGCGGTGGCTTGCCGGGAGGGACACGTTTTTCATTTACCATCGGACATCGGAACCGGGTTGGTTTTGATTTTGTGCAAGCATCCATCCTTCTAGCGCCTGCATTACACAAACGCTGATGCTGGGCATCATAGGCACGCGCGGTTCGAGCTGCAAGTCTGCTTTTCCGTTCGCCAAATTCAGCTCATTTGAAGCCGTTCTGTTTTATCTTCCCATTTGCACCGTAGCGCCGTGGGATGTTTGATTGCATGTGAGCTTGTTTTGCTGCCGTTGTTTAATGCTTCGGGTCGGGTTTCTTTTTTTTCTGTTGCTTTGTTCTCATTCTTGCTCTCTTTGTTACCCAAGTTTTTCCGGCTACTTTGAAACTTTCGTCACATCTAGTGCTTCTTCGTGTTGTGAAAGTTTCCAGTTTTGTGCATTTTTTTTTTGTTGTTCGCCCCCAAAATTCCAACACCAGTAAAAATGTTACCATTTGCTGTCACTTCCTTCTGGGTTCGAGTTTGGTGTTTCTTTTCCATGTATTTTTTGTTTACGGCTCCGTGTGTCCGTTACGTTCATGCTACATTTCCATCCAGCAAACATGAGTGCACAGTGAGGATGAGCCGCAATAAGCCAACCGAGCGCAAAAGGGAAGAAAGCTCGACGAGCATGCATTTGTGACATGCATCTCGGACACTCGGACACTACACACTCGGCCAGTGAAGCTGCCAACGTGACAACAGATTTCCAACCCGTCGGCAGCTAGCGAAGCATTTTTGCTTCCGTGCTATGAATTTTCCTCCGGGGCGGTCAAATCTGACCGGTGGAAAATGCACAAGAAGCGGTTTTTTGTTGTTGTTCCGCTCCCACTCATTTTTGTTTGTTATCAATATCTTCTCTATCGCAATGTGTCACAAGGCACCAGCCCACCCAACAGAAGCCTAAATGCTTGCTGCACCAGCCGTGGCGCTTTTCTTTTCGGTGCAATATTGTTTGAAGCCCAGTTGGATGTTCGCTTTTGTTTCTACTTCCAGCGACGGGACCGGTTTAGTGTTTAATTATAAATCTTGAGGATTTGTTAATTCTCCAATTTGATCACGTTTTCAATTATTTCTCACTTAGGTGCAAGGCTTTATTTTCTTTTTTGCTCTATTTATTGCACTTGTCCTTTGCAGGATGGCGCAGCGCTTAAAATAGTACGAAAATAAAGAAACACACTACCTCACATTGACTCTCCGGAGCGGAATGTGTGGAAGGTTCAGGGCGAGATTAGCAAGTTTGGTAGACACGAATTCATTCCACGTACGGATTTGGAAGGAAAATTAGCACAAAGCGAGAAAAGGTACAGAGCACGATGGATGAGTTCATTTGAATATTTGCCCGTTTCGTAACCGTGCCCCGTTGGGTAGTCCAACCGATAGACATTGGGCAATACAAGACACACCATTAGGAGCCATCTGGATACGTGCCTTGCGATGGTTTCGATTTTAAAAGTCGTGTACTCCAACCGTTTGCGTCTCTATTCGGGTCAACTTCGATCGTTTTACGAAGTTGGGTAGGTTAGACAGTGGTAATAATCCGTCGAAACAATAAAAATCTATATTCAAACACAAATTTACTCACTGAGAACCTTAGATTTTCAATACTAACAATCATCTCCAAAGTTAAATACAAGTTAGAGACCAAAAAACTACAGCGAAACATGGAATTTATGTGTTGTCATATTTTACATCTCTGTTTTAAATAAGATTTTTGCCTTCTCCCAACCAACATTCACTCCCTATTAATTGATTTCTATTTCGCCTGTTTAATGTAATGTCCGCTTTGGTTTTTGCTTTTGACCCTCGAAAAAACAAATTTGCTACAAACAGAATAGATAATTAATATTTATTGTGCCACACCATACCGAAGGCGGTAATGGTCCCGAAGGGCAGCAGTGTTTTTTTTGCGCTGATTTCCCGCACATCGGTACCGTACAACGTACCGAGAGACGAAATCTGTTAATCTCGACCAATCTCGACCAGCAACAGCAAACTGTCCAGCGTTGGCAAAATCTTCCTACGGCCACTTGGAAACGGAAGTGGAAAGATGGACGCTGCAATAAAAACACTTACACTTGGGGGGGACTTTTCCTCTTGGGGAGGGAGGGGAGGAAACCTTTAAAAACGGATACACGCAATATTTAGCATCGCGCCTAAAACCCTTTTACGGGCAGGGGATGGAGTTAGTTAATCAGCATTTTACACTCGCCGCGGTCTTTTCGCTCCTTTCCCAGCGAAGATCTTCAGGTACGTACGAAGGACGATGGACGGCATAAAACTTTGTGACCTATCCGAAATGAGTGGAAAAGGCAGAATCCTTTTCGCTCTAAATGTTTATTGATTTTGGTTAACGCATCCAACCCAACTGACCCGCAGTGACGATCATTCGCTGCATGCAAATGTGCCTTCTTGTACAACGGGGTTTTTTTTTTTTTTTGGTGTAGTTGTTTCTGTTTCAATCGTTTATTGTGGCTTTTTCGCTTCCGAATCGATTCACCAAAGGTTTCTGGCTGCGGAGGCCTCATGTTTCAATAATGGTTTTCTCTTTGGGCGAAAATGTGCCATTCGGGCCATTTGCATATTCTCTCACTTTCTGTAACACCGCGTTGTTTGTCTGTGCGATCCACTCGGCCATGGTTTGGCATTATGCGTTTGTGGAATAAAATTTAATCGTTTTCAATTAAATTAAGCAGAGTTTGCATGTTTTTGAAAGTACTTACTTCAATTTATTATGTTTCAAAAAATTTGACCAATTTTTACTTGACCAATACTTAGTGTATGCAGCTAAAATCATATTTCTTTAAAAGCTTATTATGAATTTTCGCTTATTACTAATTGTTCGTCCTCTTAATCCATGTTCTTTCCCATTTTCCTATTCACGCTCTTTGTTTTTAGTCTGGAACTGATGAATATACAGACGACCTCCGCGAATTCTCAGCAATTTAACGTGTAGGTGTTGACAACGTTATATTTTTAGGCCTCAAAAAGTGATGCCCAGGGATCCCAAATTTAGCCCAATGAGGCCTTAAAAGGAACTTAATCGTTTTTTTTTTAATCAGTGACCCCAACCACACCTTGATGCGCCTCAGTGACAACAATTGTAATAGTGAAAATTATTGGATTATGTACCTACGCAAATGGAAATGGTGAGTTACATATTCAAAAGTGAGAAAGAATCAAGAATATGAAAGAGTTTTAAGAAGACTTTTTTGCCGTAAACTTATACCACCATCACTATAAAAAATATACCCGGTTTTAGATCCTTCTCATTTTGATTGTTTCCCTCCTAACTGACCAATAAACACGGGAGCAGTTATTCATAACTTTCGTGCTGCGTTTGAATTCTTCGCTTAAACTTTACCTCAAGAAGCCGTCTAGAACAATCGAAAGCACGGACGGACGGCCTAGACGCACACACAGAGGAGGTTAAGAGCGTTATGCAACTGGAGCCTAGAAAAGCAGTGTAAAAAAAACGTCACGGTTATCGGAAAGCAAAATCCTGCCACGCAAGCACAAACCCAAGTTCTGGCTACGAAACAGCTGTCGTTGAATTTCCTTCGGAACAACCTATTCTTCGGTTGTTTATCAAAAAATGCCAACCGGCCGCCGGACTTTCGCTAAGTCGAATAATTGGTATTAGCGGCCATAAATCTAGCTTTCCGAGCGGCTTATCCGGCGATGAAGCAAAATCATAGACCTTTCGCCGAAACCAAGTGTCAACTCTGTCGCCTGGCAGCAACCTTTTACCATGGTTCCAACCCCAGCCGTGGGGAAGAATGCCGAAACAAGTGGGAAGCAATGTGAATGAGTAGGAGAAAACAGGCGACCTAGAACAAAAGATCGACCAAAGTGGTGGGATAATTTATTTTATCTGCTCGAAAGTCCTTGAATCCTTCCGCCACAGTTTCCACCGTAGTGGTGCCCATCTTTCTCGTTGGGCACGGAATGAAATCATAACGTAATCTACACCATCTCGGGTGTGGTTGTTGTTGTAGTTGTTGGAATGGTGGAGGGGGTGGATAGCGTGGGGCCAGAAGATCTATCCCACGGAAATGGGCGCAACAATATCCACATTGTCTTACCCCGTTTGACCATTTTTATTTCACTCAAGTCGCAAACATTTTACGTCCATTTTTGCCAACTCCTCCCATTACAAAGGACATTCGCAAAGGACGTTGTGTTGCAGTGTCTTTCGGTTTTTTTTTCGCGCTGGTTTCGCTTTTATTCGCGAGCCTACAAAAATTAGATTAATGACAAAAGTTTGTTTTTTTTTTACTGTTGTCTACTTTGCATTTCCACCAATTTTTTCAATCTATTTTGGTTCGTATCATGATTACGGTTTACGTCCATCTTCGTCAAATGGTAGCGAAGTCTTGCGAAGTGGATAAACCTTCAACTTTATCTGTTGAGGGTCATTTGTTTCGATTATGATGGGTACTGAGCTGTGAAACCTACAAATAATCCCATAATCTCGCATCTGACCATTAGAAGTCTATGGAAGAACCCAGACCAAAATATAGCAATTTTAATGTTTCTAATGTCTAGATGCACGTCATGAGAATGACACCGGACGACCCGTCCAGTCCAAAAAGTTATTTTAGGTCGTCCGCATGGACAGAGGAGGCGTGGTAGTCCCAAATTGAGAAGGAGTGATGGTGTTGGGTCGAAATAAAATTGTGGATTGTCAGACGAAACGCTCGACCGTGAGAGGTTTAGAGGACTCCAGCAGCAGGCCAAGACCACGAAGCAGTTGTAGCGCCGGATAAGTAAGTATGTCTATATGATTTATTGGTGTTAATGGGATGTTTTGATTTTTTCATAGTATTGCTAAGTTCGTTAAATTACACATATAACTTATTTTGCATCTTTCGGGTTTGTTAATAAACATTAGGAGGATATTACCTCCTATCTCCAACTGCTAAATATTGGTATCTCCAACTGCTAAATATTCCTGCTGAGGTCAATAGCAAATATTTGCAACAATGTAACAGATTTATGGCTAATTTAACCTTACACATTCAAAATACAATGAAATAACTGCCAGGCCAGGTATTGTTGAATTGGTTACAGTTTTAACTTTACATAAAACATATAAATTTCTATTACCCTTCAAGGTTAGTGCAAAATTAACCGAAAGACATATAACTCGATTCTCCTCCACACCTTTATGCGCATTAATTAATCACACAATCGTGACATTTCACCAAAGAACTTTTATTCGATCCGCCCAATAGCGACAAAGGCTATAAAGTAAGAAGAAAATGTCTTATAAAATCCCAACCACAAACCACTTTGCCTTCGTCAATGGAACCGACATCAAGCTTCGAATTATCAAATAATGATAAAAACAAACAAACACCCATTTCAAGAAAGGAAAAAACAAAAGAGCATTCTGAAGGATAATATGAAACGAACCCTACGCTAAAACGCATAGGCGTAGCATCATTTTACTGCGGGAGCAGGAAAATCGGGTTAAAAAACGACACAGACGACCAGGAAACGAAACTTAACGAAAAATAACCCTCAATCCTAATGGAGATAGGTTGACAGCACGCGATCGTTTACTGTGTTCTAGTAGACGTAACGGCCCTTTTTTTGGAGGACAATTCCATACTTTTGCTACAACACTGGATAAGGTGGTGGGTTTGAGCGAAAAGATATCCTCCCTCTCATTCAAACGTAGCTTGAAATTAATCGTCTAAAAGCAAAACTTTCCTAAAACACGTGAGCGTTAATGGAACTTGTTCCCGGGTTTGTTTTACATCGTTTCGCACGGTAACGAACTGTTCCCGCCGTAAAATGCAATACTTTAAATGTTTGTTGCGTCACAAAGACGAAGCGGTTGAATGGTACACGCACGAGCGTGCCTGAACTGCGAGCGAAAGGGCACGTGGTGGTAACGATGTCAACATAATTTACCTTGCCCCAGTCCCAAAGGATCACATCCTGTGTCAAACCACAGACGAACGGGGCGCAATGAAGCATTTTGTTTGTGCCAATGCATAAGCATACTTCAAGTCACGCTGGAGAGTGATTTGATTTGGTGGGAAAACTTCTCACCTCGTTCTCCGAACCGTCGGACTCGGGTCCGGTTCGGTTTCTTTCGGGGCTTAATGGTGAGACGACCTTAAATTTCTCTCTCGCACAAAATGAATCGTCTCACTTCAAGGTGGGGAAATTTTCATCGATGAGCACATGCATTTCCCCTAGTGGGAAAAGTCGGATGAGATAGGGGAAAACATTTATATTGACATCTGTTCACTCACTATCTCACAAATCCTTCTCACACTAGTTTGAATGAAACCCCCCATTGGGGTTTGAAATTGGGGAAGAAAATCATTTAAGGGGGAATGGCGTGAATTGCGAATTTATTACTGCATACAATCATTACAATTCTACAAAGTATCGATAAGATTGAAACGAAGAGTTCTTCTTTTCTCGGGGTAGATGTAAACTTATGTGCACAACCCTGTAGTAGGAAAAATCATTCACAAATTATTTATTATAAATATCTAATAAAAGAAAACTTTGAAATTGTCTTAACATTTTCAAGCTATAAAACCAGCAGACACCTACAATTTCCCTAGTATGTACCATTCACCCTCGTAAACGAGAGTATGCCCATTACTCGGTAAACGTTTCCCGAATTGATCAGAAAACCCCAAACACGCACGCATGTCCGTAAAAGTATAAGTTTAAAAAGATTGTAATGCACTTTGTTGTCCTTTCTTGCATCTGCACGCATCAGTTCAGTTGTCGATTTCTTCGATCGTGGCTTCCTGCTCCTTGAAGACATCAGGTGCCATATCCGAATCGGCATTTTCCTGAATCAATCGATATTCTTCCGCTAGCTTTAAACATTCCTGCGCACATTCGATAGCCTTTGCCCGCGTTTCGTCGTTCAGCTGTGTCACACCGTACAGCATCTGTAGCAGATCCGTGTCGAACAACTTCGAGGCCAGCTGTTTGCTTGTCTTGATAATGTTCCGAATGATCACGATGCCCCGATGCTGCACACCAGGGCTCGGATTAGCAACCAACGTGTGAAACACGTTCAACCAGGCCGATGGTTCAAACATCTTCTCGCAGCAACGCTCCGAAACGGCAGTGAGATAGGCAAGAGCACCCGACACCGCCAGGGCAGTGTCCTCATCCTCTTCTTCGCAGAGCAGCGCGAGCATCTTTACTCGATCGTTTTGCTTTTCGAACAGCTCTACCGCATCCGGTGATTGCACCATGTTGCACATAACCTGGGTCGCGGCACGACGCAGCATCAAATGATCCTCTCCCATGTACGATTCGATCTTCACTATGCCCTGCTCCTTCATGATACGCTGCCGGGTGGATTCGTTCATCGCAGCCAGATTGCACAGCGCCATCAAAGCTTCAAAGTTTTCCAACGAAGTGTAATCGGGATGGAGTTGGTTCATCAACGGACGAATCACTTCCAGATTGCGCTGGCCCGGGAAGGCAACTTCCGGATTGATGGTGATTCCAATGCGCGACAGTGCCTGAGCAGCGTGCCGCTTACCGTTGGGCGTTCCGTTTAGTGAAAGTGGAAGCAGCACCTTCGCACCGCCCTGCTGTACCACCTTGCCACGTGTTTCCTGTTCGCTGCACAGCGCGTTAAAGACACGGGCAATCATTTCTTTCGAATTATCGCTTTCCGTTTTGCAAAGTGCAACCAAACCGGAGGTAACGCCCTCGTTTGCCAGTACGATAACACGAGCGCTCACAAAGTCCGGATCGTCTAGTTCGTGCTCTTCAGGGATGTGATGTTTGGCGAACTTAGCCAGCTCGATCAACTCCGGTACCATCTCCTGCTTGTCGTATGCATTCACCAGATTCACCAGCGTCGTAACTACACCGTACAGTGCGGACTGGTCACCGGTTTTCGCTAGCTCAATCAAACCCTGAATAGCGGCACGATCTTCCACCAGCTTTTCCTTCACCTCCGCATCGAGCGTTAGGTACGCGAGACCTTCAGCGGCAAACTTGCGGATGTCCTTGTCCTTGCCCGGTTTCACCAAAAACCGACGACATGCTTCCGCCAGCTTCTTCGTCGATCCGTCGGCAAATGGACGAATTGATGCGTCCAAACCACCCGAACTGCCAATCTTGCACAGACCTACCAAGGCACGGACGCGAATCTCCTCGTTCTTCGAGCTGTACAACTTCTTCAAGATTTCTGCTCCCGACTGCACCAAACCCTTTGCTTTGTCCTTCTTTGAGGCAGCAGCAATCAAACACTCGCAGGCCACCTGATAATTTTAACAAAGAAACAACGTGATTAATATAACATTATTTACAATTACTCCTTAGTTCGAAACTTACTTTCTGTTCCAGCAAATTATCGGACTGAGCCATGATGAGAATCATCTGAAGAACACCTTCACGCGAAACGATCGTGTTGCCAACATCCAGCGGTCCGAGCAACAAAGAGGTGATAGCAACCGTAACACGCACCTTCGACTCGTGATCGGGCGTAAGCAGCTTATCCTTCACGAAATCGGCAATCTGCTCCGTGAACCGCTCACGGGCCTGATCGTAGTACATGTTTTCGTAGATGCGCGACAAGCATACGGTGGCGATCGTGCGCGACGATGGCGTAATGTACATCGCACTTTCGTACTTGTACTCTTCCAGCTCGGAGCACACCTCCATCAGCCGCATCAATCCTTTAAGTTCGACCAACCGTTCCGCCCAGTTTAGCGTCTTCCAGTGAACGTTACGAATCAGCAGCTCCATTATAGAATCTCGAGCCATTCCCGTGATCGTGCGATCAGTAACTGAGTACAGTAGGCAAGTGAGCAGCGTTTCGATGATTTGCTGATTTTCCTTTACCAGCGCATCGTTCGGTTTGGAATCTTCCTTGTTTTCCAAGCCCGAAATTGAGTTCAGCACGGTTTGCATGCAGTGCTGGGAAGCTGCAACGCGCTCCTCTACGTTGCAGTCAAGAATTTGCAGAAACCATGGAATTCCGAGCTCGTTAATGACCTGCTTCGTACGTTCTGCACTCTTCAGGCACACACCATCAATCGCTCGAATCGCATTCGTGATGATTTCGTTGTTTTTTTCCACCTTCAGCAACTTGCCGATGCGTGTGACCAAACCTTCCTTCATCATTACTTCCACACCGGCTTGCTCGCGCCCTAGCACAACGATATTACCCATCGCCTGCTCACGCTTGTCCTTTGGTGCTGCGATATCGAAAGCAATTTCGAACATTTTCGTCACCTTGTTCGATGTCTGGGCTCGTTCCCTAGCGCGCTCCTGCACGATTGCATGCAACCGTTCCAGATGGGGTTTGATCGTTCTATTATTCGGATCATGGGTATGAATCGTCCGCAAGTCTTTGTACGCTTCTTCAAACCGCTCCAAAGCTTCGAACGCTTGAAACCGGCGAAACAATGCTTTCGGATCGTTGGGACAGATTTCCAGCGAGCGGGTGCAATCCTTGTGAGCGTTTTCATACTGCTCCAATTTCAAGTATGCAGCCGCACGGTTTTTGTAGAATACCGACAAATCCTTATGCTTCTCACCAGCATGGACCGCTTTCGTGTACCACTTGATCGCTGCCTCCCAGCAATCTTCCTTAAATTCCGCATTACCACGTTCCTTGAAGGCAGTTGCCTCATCCACTTCCGTCGTAACGTTTTCCTCCGTTGCAACCATATTGGCTAAGTATGCGTTATTTCACTGTAGGCTTCCAATCTTTCACGTTCACTACTTGCTCGATCACTTTCTTCTCTATGAATCACTTACAATAGCAGGTTCGGTTGCGCTTTTATTAAGTTCTTGCCAGAGTTCTAGAGTGTTCTCCAACTTTCTACGCGGCACAACCAGGCAACGTGCAATCCGGCATAGGAAAATTCTCAAACGTCGCTGGTTAGGAAAAGGAAATTGAAAATTTTCTATTTATAAATCGTTTTACATTGCCTCAGCTAACCAGCTCCCACTGCCGACTGCCGATTTCTGCTGCACAATACTAACCAACTAACCTAGTTACGATTTTCGGACTTCGTATGACCCAACCTCTGGACACTCCTATTCCTGCTTGAATAGCATTTAATACAACATTATATTTAGGACGAATTAAAACTGTTTGGCACAATACTGCAGGATAATTCGATAAAGAAAAAACAGATGTTTTTTGTCGGCAAACCAACACAAACACAAGCAATTCCTGTGAGAAAATGTCAACAAACTGCTGTCATTGCTCTGCTGTCAAAAATGTTGTGAAAAATATTGCTCGAATATAATTTTATTTTACTCCATTTAAAATAAATGAAACTGCCTTGTTATCAACTTTAAATCAAATAATAAACAAAAATATTTAATAAAAATAATATTTGGTCAATTTACAAATGTAATTAATTTCATTTTACGTTACCCGTCACATTTCTATGACCGATAGGGCGTCATTAGTGCGGTGCGATCTATCTAAACAAACCACATGCGTTTCAATTCCAAAATAAAGGAGCAGAGCTACCAAATAAGTTTGTGAAAATGTCCCGGCGTCCTGAACACATCGCTCCACCGGAGATTGTAAGTGAGAAAGTAAATTTATATCTATCCAATGTACTTCATATCTCATTCATTCCATTGCAGTTCTACAACGAGGATGAAGCGAAAAAGTATACAAACAACACACGCATAATTGATATCCAGGTACAGATGTGTGAACGTGCCATCGAACTTTTGGCACTGGATCCGGACGATGATTCTCCGCAGCTAATTCTGGATATCGGTTGCGGTTCTGGACTGTCCGGTAGTGTACTCGAGGATCAGGGCCATTTTTGGATCGGGGTCGACATATCAAACCACATGCTGGACGTCGCACTTGATCGTGAAGTCGAAGGTGATCTGTTGCTCGGTGACATGGGCCAAGGAATGCCTTTTAAGGCCGGTACATTTGATGGTGCCGTATCGATTTCGGCTCTACAATGGCTCTGTAATGCGGACAAAAAATCACACGTGCCACCGAAACGGTTGTATCAGTTTTTCAGCACCCTGTTTTCGTGTTTGGTAAGTTGTAACGGCGTTCTTTGGAGTTTTCCTTATATTATAGCACTTTTTGTTTGCTTAATTGTAGACTCGCAATGCTAGGGCGGTGTTTCAGTTTTATCCTGAAAATGCAGATCAGATTGAGCTGGTGACTTCGCAAGCCATGAAAGCCGGCTTCTATGGTGGTATTGTAGTGGATTATCCCAACTCTACGAAGGCAAAGAAATACTTTCTAGTGCTGATGACAGGTGGTGTTGCTAAGCTTCCCGTGGCTCTCGGTACTGAAGAAAGTACGGCACAGATTGGATACAGTCGGAAGCAAGCGGAATACGCGAAGAAAGCTCGGGGAAAACCACTGAAAAAGTCCCGCGAATGGATATTGGCCAAGAAGGAACGCCGAAGGGAGCACGGTGAAGAAACGCGCAGAGATTCAAGATTCACGGCAAGGAAACGAAGTGGACGGTTTTGAAATATAAATCATCATCTTCATAAACTCATCAAAGAAACTTAGCCGACGTGTTGACTTTCGACTCTCGTTGCACAGGAGCCTTCTGTATATTGTTATTGTTCTAAAATATGTACAGATAAATAATACGATGACTCCAGTTTAACACAAACTGTATACCCTTTGGCCTTTTCAAGGCTCATCTTTCGTTACCGGTTTGGGAGTATCGTAGGTACCCTCTTGGAACACTATCACACAGTACACTATGCAAAAAAATAACAGCGGATATATGATGTACTCATGCTGCAAGCGGGTTTTGAAAATCTCTTCCCTCTCAGCCTTTTTCCTAAACCGCTCCTCCGCCTTTATCTTTTGGTCGAACCTCGACCCGTAATGGCTACGGGCCCACTCGTCGAAGTCGTAGATCGGTGTTCGACCCGTTGCCGTCGGAGCATGAGCCCGACTCATGCGTTTCTTATAGAACCGAGTCTGAGCATCGTCCTCAGTGTGCTCTGCTGCCTCAGTCGCTTCGCTCGCAAACTGTCGGCCGGCCGTATGTAGAATACCCTTGTCGTACAGTTTCCTCAACCGATAGTTCCCTAGGATCTCGTACGCTGCCGTGATGTCCCGGAATTTTTCGGCCGCTATTTCGCTGCCCTTGTTTTTGTCCGGATGGTACAGTTTGGACAGCTTATAGTACGCCTGCTTAATATCGTTCTGGGTCGCATTCGCTGTCACGCCTAGCGAATCGTAGTGACTTCTGCGGAACGCCGCGGAACAGCTGATCCATCGTTTCGCTGAACCGAAATATCTCAGCAGAATTGCTCGACCGACCCAACCGTTTAGCGGATGACGAGAAGGAAACATTCTAGGAAATGCATCTACTGCTGTTAACCATTTTCTATTCATTTATCTACACTACAGACCGGACCGAGACCCTTTGCGCAACTTTCAAAACACACCAAAACAGTAAATTTCCCAAAGTTATGTCATGTTTATGTAATTTGACAGCTGCTTGACAGCTGTGTTTTAAACATCGCATAAACATCGCGCGGAGGACCGCCAAACATCCGAGCACGTGGTTTAGCATGCCGTTACATTCAAATAGCGGCCGAAAAGTTAATATGTTTAAAAGTAGGTCACAACATGAAGAAAGTATGAATCTTGCTAGGATGGAAATTTTTAAATTTATATTCAGGAGTTTTAAGGGTTCAATTCATATTTTTGACACCATCTCGCCTTTCAATTGCATCGAGGCGAAGATAACCTTTTCCTTCTAAAATTAATTTTCACAATGTCTGGTCAGAAGTCAGAAAGAAGGAAAACTTGTTTTACAAACTGAAGTTAAATATATGATTAACTGGTAATAAAAATAGAAATTCACTCATAATAACACCTCTGTTGCACAACGTACCGCAGCGTGACCTTGCCTTATCACGCATGTCATTAGTGTTTATCGGTTTTAGAGCCAATTTTAGAAAACCCGTAACAAAAACCCTTAGATAACAAACTGTGATTCACAATTGAAAATAGTACTACACAGCGTACAGCGTTTAAGATAAAAAAACAAAGACAAATGTTTTATCAATTAAAGTTTATCGCAGAATGTTTTTATCGATTTTCAACCAATTACTACACATCGGTTGGTTCTCAAGGTCAATTTTTCCTTTCAATCCGAGAATATTTCTGGTCCATGTTTTGCGTGCAGTTAATGGGTCAATGGTAATATAATTAACAATATTTATTAACTACGCTCAGCTTGTGCAAACCACGGACTAGCTGGACTAATCTTATGTTTGTCCAAATATTTACCCCGCAAGTATTTAACACCCCGCATGTAGGTGACGAAGCGAAACAATAAAACTTTAATAATTAGCATCACACTTGGCAACGGATGAGCACCAATCCCCTCTTTTATCCGCAAAGCCACATCCTTTCTCTTTGCAAACGTACCGTCAAACACTCCCAAAAGAAGATCGTCTTGACCTTCGGCGCAATCAAATTACTGTTTCGATTGCATCGCTTGGGCAATGGTTTCTTGGCTTGGCTACGAATCGAGTACGGTATGATCTTCAAATTGGCCGAGATGAAGTATGCAAGCGTACGAGCAAGTTGAAAGTAAACAGCGAATTCAAGTTTTTCAATCCAAAGTGCTCACCTTCAGCTTTGCTGTGAGGCGAATAAATCTCACATTGATTTACAGCTCCGATTGCGTTTAAAAAATAACACTCCGGGTGCATATTGTTATATATCTCAAACCGGAAAGACACGGTTTTCGAAACACCGTTGAAAAATGCTAATGAAGGAATTTGGATATCAACGAGGAAGACATTCTTTATCTACGAATGTAGTTCTACGACGCTAACGGTTGTGATACGAAACGGAACCGTTAACCGGTTGATGCATCTTCCTACACTCTACCAAGGTTAGTCTTTAGTAGAGCGACCTCCCACCTAGCACGGGCATCTTCAAGGAAGGATAAACAAACAAGGAAGCAAGCAAGATCAAGATAAGCGCACGCATTCGTGGAGCCACGCGTTGAACTTTAGGCATGTCTCATTCGGGTGTTTGCATTGAGCGATCGTAGGTCAACGCGTGGTGGAGCCCTTGCCGGCTGACGGGTCGCAAGGTAGGGCAGTTTTGCCGGTCGACCACCACGGTAAGAAGGTACGCGTACCGATACGCTGGAGAGAGAGAGCAAAAAATCAATATCTCCCCGATTGCCTCGGGGAGCATATACTCCTTTGCCGCACGTTGGACACGCAGCTCGAGGACGGCAGCGAGTGTTTAAATTGACCCTCGTGCGGTGGCGCTTGAAGCTGGATGGAAAATGAACGTTGGGGAAAGAAGAAAGAACCATGAAAAGAAGCTCCCAGCGGGTGATCAAATATTCATGCTGCGTACGGATGCGGACAGGCGGGAGATGTCTCGATTGTGTGGCGTTCAATCGTTTAAAATTAAGTGTCATTACTGTGCACTCCACTCCACGAGGTGTCTCTGCACGCACCGTGGAGTGGAATTTGACCAGTTTCGCTTTGGCACGAGATTGCATGGGAGTTTCGAGAACACACGAACGAGTTCCAGTGTCTGTTTTAGAAAAAAAATAACCGCCCCGGTGCACCAATTTGGCATGCCTCAATTATTTTCAAACCATCTACCTTTGACGCGTCCGAGGAGGTCGTTTGCTGATGTTGGGTACGGCACATTACGGAACTTCTTGGTCCACTCCGTTGCAACATAAAGGTAAACCACCTGTTGATCATTGAGATCTCCACGCGAGCGAAAGACAGAAAAGGAGTAGGGGGGAGGACGCTTTAGCTTATTCGTTAGTTAAAAGCTTCCGCAAGAACGTGATTTGCGCAGGAGTGGTGAGCAAAATACGTATCTTCGTGTCAAGGTCGCGATACTCGATTCGCGCACTTCCCTTTGTTTTCTTCTGCGCGCTTCCACTATTCGTCATCGTAAACATCGATCGAGTTCCCGAGTGATTATTAACCTTTTTCCCTCTCTCTCTCTTTCTTTCTTCACGTTTTATCACACACACGCACACACACACACACACACACACAGTGACTGGTAGTATCTCGGAGTCGCTTTGTTTTTGAGGAAAGGTTTTTGCGATAAAAAAAAACACGATCCCGATTAGTTGCTGTCCCTTCACACGATACGCAATACGCACATTCTGATATCAAAGACTCGCCGTATCTGTATCGGTAACTCGTCGCATACACTGCCACCACACATCCGCTAGGTGGTCGACAGAAAGAAAAAAGGAGTAACGACACCGCGTACCAGCACACCAACAAAGAACAGCACACGGACACGCAGCAAAACGAGAACGAGCGCAGTGCGCGAGTGAGTGCGAGCGCGGCCGGAGGAAGCTTCGGGCGAGAAGCGAAAGTCCATGCGGGGACGGTCGCAACGACGCGACGGTAAGTACGCCGTTTGCGCGGTCAGGGCAAGTCAGTTTGGCTCGGCAGTTCGGTTGAAGAGAACGTGGTTCTGAGAGCGGCCCCGGATCGTCGGAGACGCGATCGTTGATGCTGCGCAGAGAAACAATAAACAAGCGCGAAAGGCCGTGCGTGCATCGTTTGTTTTTGCGTACGTCGCGTTCTGTTGTGCTTCCGTACGCGGAATTGCGCGATGTTTTGAGTACGTTTAATGTGCGGTGCATCTGTTTACGTCTCGGCGGGTCACCTCTCCGTCAGCTGGAGAGTACGCAATTGCTGAAAAGGTTACAAGAAGGGTGTTTTAGCGGTTTCTCTTGCTGCTTTAGTTCATCGCGGAAATCCTCGCCATACATTGCGCACAACTTCGCGCTGCTGTGGCACATCCGAGGGTGAATCATATCGAGGGAAAATAAAGTGTATCATGTAAATAGTAAACCGTTATCGTTTGATTGTGTGTGTGTGTCACTGGTAGTGAGGAAAGCCAGCAAAGAAGCCCCGCGAGAGAAATCTCCCCGTAAAGCTGAACGAATAACTTCGCGATCGAAGCAACCTTCTCTTGGCACGCTGAAAAAGGAACGGGCGAGTGCAGTGCAGTGTGTCGCACTTGTGAGTGCGCTGCCACAAACTAAATTGTCAAGTGCAGCAAGCGCAAATCGCCAACGTTCGCTGGGCATCGGCGCGTACCATGCGAAATCACTAGTTCGATACCGTGTGAAGGGGCGGATTAATGAAATTATAAGTGCGTGTACTTCAAAATTATCAGTGTCGACCTTCCCGACCGTGCGGGGGATTTTGAGTTGAAAGTACAAAAACAAAGGCCAAACAAACAAAACCGAAAAGAGCGAACAAAAAAAACAGAACGACGAATCAAACTGATATCGTATCGCGAAACAAAAGCCACATGACTTGCAGCCGATCCGATCCGGAAGCTCGGTTTCAATTGTGCAGTTTCGGTACGGAGTTGCACACCCTGATCGGCGATTAACCTAATTTCTGCTCAATCATCCAATAACTGGCAGGTGTTTTTTTGTTGTTGTTGTTGTTTGTGATAAGACCAGACCAGAGACCCTAAGGAAAGGTAACATCGAATCTTTGATATCTAATCTAATCGTTCGCCCGTGTATTTCGCACCCATTTTCCGAGCTCCGTTCTCATGTGGGTTCGCCCTATTTCTCCGGTTTTGCTATTCTGCAGTTCCTACCGCACTTTGCGCAAGTGGTCGAAGCGTGGTGGAGCGGACGACAACGGGGATCGATCTGGGTCCGGCCGCATATCTAGTCGGCTTATCGCGAACCGTGTGCTGTGAATATAGCCGTCACAGGCAGCATCGCGCTTATGCTGAGCACGTACTCACGGGTGTCGCTGGTTAAAAAAAAAAAAGTGCTAGACATCTTCCGCATCAGCGAAGGCGATCGGTCCCCGCAGTTGGCGAAGGTTCGAAGACGCGACGATGCGTTCGTTCGGTGCTTTGTTCTACACCCTAACGGTGGTTGTGGCGGTGCTGGGGTTCGATGTTGCCGCATCGTACCGGCTGGGCGTCGGAAGGGCGGACTGTACTGGACCTCCGGTTGAGATCGGATTTGTAAGTGTGGCACAGCACAGGTGCCTCGTAAAACGTGTGCGCGCCTGCTGCATGAATGATTCATTTCCGTGTGTGCTTATTTGGTTGCGTTTTTTGTTCTCCCCCTTCTAGATGGGGTACGGTGAGTTTTCCCAGCGGGGGCAAGGCATTCATCTGCGCCAGTATGCACGTGCGTTCATCTTCGAGGATGATGACCAGGCCCGGGTCGTGTTCGTCAGTGCGGATGCCGGCATGATGGGGCACGCGGTCAAGCGTGACGTGCTGAACCTGTTGAAGGCGCGGTACGGTGCGATGTACCGATTCGAAAACGTGGTGTTGAGCGGGTCGCACAGCCACAGCGTACCGTCCGGCTTCCTGATGTCGTACCTGTACGATATCGCTTCGCTGGGCTTTGTGCCGCAGAACTTTGACGCGCTGGTGGAAGGCATTACGCTCGCGATTGTACGCGCCCATGAGGGCATGCGGGCGGGTCGCGTGTTCCTGTCGGAGACCTCCGTTAGCGAGGCGAATATTAATCGCAGCCCGAGCGCGTACGAGAACAATCCCCGGTGGGAGCGGGACCAGTATCGGGACTACACCGACAAGCGGTTGGTCCAGCTGCGGTTGGTCGATGAGGCGGGCCATCTGTTCGGTGCCATCAACTGGTTCGCCGTCCATCCGACGTCGATGAACAAGACGAACCGGTACGTTTCGAGTGACAACGTGGGGTACGCTTCGGTGCTGCTGGAGCTCGACCGGAACGGAGTGCGGGTGCCGGGCCGGGGCGAGTTCGTGGGGTCGTTCGCGTCGACTAATCTTGGAGATGCGTCACCCAACATTATGGGACCAAAGTGTGAGAAGACCGGATTGCCGTGCGATATGTTGACGTCCTCCTGTCCGACCGGAGCAGGGGCTTGTATTGCGTCTGGCCCCGGCAAGGATATGTTCGAGAGTACGAAGATCATCGGTACGCGACTTTACGATGCAGCGATTGTAAGTATTGACCTTTCGGCAGACATTGTGACTCATCTCTAACCCTACTTGTTGTCTCAATTCCACAGAAACTCCTCAAAGCAAATGGTGGTCGGGAAGTGAAGGGTCCGATCAAGTTTGCCCATCAGTTTATCGACATGACTGAGATGAAGGTCCCGTACGTAAACCCAACCACGGGCGAGTCAGAGACGGTCCACGGGTGCTATCCGGCGATGGGATACAGCTTTGGTGCTGGTACAACCGATGGTCCAGGGGCGTTCGATTTCCGACAAGCCACCCTGACCGATTCGACCTTCTGGAACACGGCCCGGGACATCCTGGCCGAGCCTACGCCGGAGGACAAAAAATGTCAAGCCCCAAAGCCCATCCTAATTGCCAGCGGGCGGGCCAAGTTTTCCTACGAGGTGCAACCAAAGATTGTCCCCACGCAGATACTGCTGGTTGGAGATCTTGCCATTGCAGCGGTGCCGGCCGAATTTACGACCATGTCCGGGCGGAGACTGCGGGCGGCCGTACGGGAAGCTGCGCTAGAGGCGGCCAACCAGGAGATCACGGTCGTTGTGGCGGGCCTGTCCAACATGTACACCAGCTATGTGGCGACACCGGAAGAGTACGCTATCCAGCGTTATGAAGGTGCCTCCACACTGTACGGGCCGCACACACTCACCATCTATCTGGAGCAGTTCCGCAAGCTGATGCGTTCGCTTGCCCACGGTGAAACAGTCGCGCCCGGCCCAATGCCACCGTTCGAGGATGACAAACAGATCACGCTGTCGACGGGCGTTGTGTTCGACGGACATCCGTTCGGCTGGTACTTTGGAGATTGTAAGGTGCAGCCCAAAGAATCACCCTACCATCGGGGTGATGTAGTGCGGGTTATGTTTATAGCGGGCAATCCACGCAACAATCTAATGCACGAAAGGTCGTACTTTACCGTGGAACGGCTGAAGCCCGAGTATGAGGAAACCAACAGCGTGGAGCACCATCGCAGCCGCGACGAGTGGGAAGTGATTGCGACCGATGCGAACTGGGAAACGAAGTTCAAGTGGCACCGTCGTTCGACACTGTTTGCGTACAGCGACATCGAGCTGGAGTGGGAAATAGCGGATCAGATCGAACCGGGTACGTACCGGATACAGCATTTCGGTTACTGGCGATACATTCTGGGAGGCATTTACCCGTACAACGGCACGTCAAGGAATTTTATCGTGGAATGAGTCGGTCGTGAAAGAAGATTTCTAAGGTGCCAAATCTAGACAGTAGCAAAATCCTTCCTGCAATTCACTGCACCTGGTAGACAGGTGCAGTGTGCTCAACAGAGGTAGTATTAGTTGAAAGTATACTTTACATTTTGGGGTTTTTTTCGGGGTAGAATACAATGTGTGTGACATCAATCGCAAGCACAAACTTTAAGGTTTAATCGTACTATGATATTCATACCAAAAAAGAGCATGATTTCGTATAACGCCATTCTTTGTAAAAGGAAACAAAACAATAACTTGCTTATTTGCATATTCAACGCTTTGATAATGTGATCATCAACCGACAAGAGTGAGCGTTAACTTTTATACCTTAGTTAGTGTAATAATGAAATAAAACGTGCTGTGTACTATAAGATATAAAGCGTCAATAAAGTGTGCTGAAAAGCGTAATTTGTTGTCTATAATTTTTGTATAATAAACTGAAAATATTCGGAAACTCATTGAACGCATGTAAATTGGACTGTTTGATTTTGCGCTACAACTGTCCCACGCGTTGCGTTGCTCGAAACGAGCTGCTCAACGCGCACTGCTCGACACTTTGAGAGAAATTCGAAAATTCTTCACGAACGTCAGTTAGGATGGCCTCGAGAGTTCCACCCGTGTGCAGCCCTTGTCATCGCTAACTCAAAACAAAAGTGCAAAAGGAAAAACAAAGCACATTCACGGTCAAAGTTTGGTCGTTTTCGGTTCCCCAGCGCGCGTCTCATCCTTTTTGCATCGGATTTGTTGCTGGTGTTGTTCAACCAGCGCCATCTTTCACTGCGCTAGCACAAAATGTATCAGCCGTATCTACAGCAAGCCGTCCAATCGCTCCAGGGGCTTAGCTCGGATGAGCTGAGGGATCTGCTGGCGGACGACGAGAAGCTGGACGAACGGGTTAACGAAGCGGTAGGACGACGTGGGTGTGACTCATCTTCGCCACTTGATAACTATCTCATCCTATCGCACCACAGGTTCAATCACTAGAATCCTCAAAGGATTTGATTATTGCCGAAAACCGAAGCCTCGCAGAGAAAAACTTGAACTTTGAACCAAAGATGGTCGAGCAGCGATCGCGGGTGCAGGAACTGGCCGATGAGTGCCGTGCGCTGGGTGAATCCGTGAAGGAAAAGTCGACCCAACTGTGTAAGTGGGAATTTTCTCAACCAACAGTAAGCAACCAACTAATAAATTAATGTCTATACTTCAGCTACAAAATCCGAATCAAACAATGCTGAGACAGTGCTGGCACTGTTGCAAGCGGCCGCAGCAGAAACCGAAGAGGAATCGGAAAGCATTGTAAAACGGCTGCTCGATAGCGAACTACCAGTGGATGCTTACTTAGAGCAGTTTATGAACAGCCGCAAACTGATGCACAGTCGAAAGCTGAAGGCGGAGAAGATGACCGAGCTGCTGCGTAGCAACAGACACACTACTCAACGGTTTGATGCAGGGTATGGTCCGGCCTCGATGCCCTACCCATCGTCAAACAATTCCGTGCCCGGTGGTTTCTACGTCCCACCGGGAATGACAACCTCAAGCACCACTGCTGTGCCCTATCCGGTGGGGCCTCCGTCGATGCCGATGCCAACCGTCATGTTCCGACCTCCACAATTCTAGAGGAAAGCTTTTTCGTATGCCTTTACCATTACTGTCTCTGTACTGATGTGTGAAGTTGAATCCCTTGGCTCGACCGGATGAGGAACTTTGCAAAAGGTTGGAGGGGGTGAGCCATTGAACAAACGCTTTATTGATTGTTCTAAACGCTCAACGAAGATTAGGGCCATATAAGCTTCTACAGATAGGTTGCCACTATGACACTATGAATGAAGAGTTTAATTTGTTAAGTTAAAACGATAACGGTGCAAAGTGATCGATTTGCGACGAGAGTTTGTGCCTGCTGAAAACGGGCTGAAGCGTGTGCAGAAAGTAAATATATCAGCGAAACGTTACGACAAAGAGTGTAAACATTCAAATATTGCATTATTCATTCATTTCTTTATCCTCGTTTCTATGAGTTTTATAAAAACTTTGAAAGAAATATCGGAATGAAAATTCGGTCCCCCGAAGCTACAACCCTGACTTCAACTGTCAACGGTAAATGTCAAACGCACCTCGAATGGATTGTAAACAAACACACGTTGCCGACTCGCAACGATTGGTAAAATCCGTGTTCCGTTGTAAAAACGCGTGAAAATGAGTTCGAAAAGAGGTGATACACGTCGTACGCGAGCTCAAAAGCATCAAAACTCATACGCATTTAAGAACAATCTGCACGATAAGCACACACCGCTAATAAAGCTCATCACCAACCTAAACGTGTGCGAAGTTTGTGAACACTGCAAGAGCATCATCGACTGGAAGATCAAATACCGCAAGTACAAACCGCTAACACAGCCCAAATCGTGCAGTAAATGTGGAGAACGGAAAGTGAAGCGTGCCTACCATGTAATCTGTCGCGAGTGTGCCCTTGCGAGCCGTTGCTGCGCAAAATGTCTAAAGTCGGCGGACGAAGCCAGTATCATTCCGCCGGAACCGACGGAACAGGAACAGGTGAAACTGAAGGCAGAGATGGATCAGCTGATAAAGTCGCTCTCCGAACGAAAACGGCGAACGTTCCTACGGTACATGAACCGTGGCCAGAAGAAAAAGCAAAAGGGTGCCGGTGCGGAAGAGTACGATTCGGATGAGGACGAAAACGAGGGCCGAAAGAAAAAGTCGATCGACGAGATGCCTCGTACGAGGGAAGAATTGCTACAGAAAATCGAACAGCTTAAGCTGGCTTCCGGAAAGGATGACGGGAACGAAGACGATGAAGACGGTTTCAGCAGCGACGATGAAGATTACGAAGACTTCAGCGATGAGGATTATTCCAAATGTTCCGACACAAAATAAATACACCTTTTGCAATGGAAAGTGTTTTTTTGTAAGAAAAATATGCTTTATTTATCACGTTAAACAATATAAAGCAGTGATGGAAGATGTATGGTATTGGTCCTTAAAAATACAGGTATATAAAAGCACACCGATTAGTTTGTGGAACATCCTTATCCCCAGTTTTGTAGATAGTTTGGCTTCCGTCAGCTCTGGAATGCTGATCGCTTTTGCACAGACTATTTGCTATCACATCGAAGTACAACATTAAGCATAAGCTTTGCAAGTACGGCCAACCGAATCGCGATCGTGTTAGTCTATCGACAGGGATTTCATCATGCGATCGGTCGATTCCTCAATGATGGCTGCATCCGGATTACGTTGACGTTCTTCGGCGAGGAAGTAGGGTCTCTGCTTTTCGAACTCCTTCAAATGGTCCTGATGTAGTTCATCGATTGACTTCAAATCGCCGCCCAGATCGGACGGTAATCCACTTTTCGGTATCCATTCTTCGTAGAACGGTTGCATGTTTTCGTTCGATGTGTGCAGATAGAGCTGAAAGAACAGATACATAAAAGTATTAAATTATGATGTCAAAATAGTCCTGGGTTCGTCCTTACCATGTTTAAGATTTCCGCATGAATAAACGGTTTGATGATGTAGAGAATTTTGTCAAAGAAGGAAACCACATTCATCACGTGTATCGCTTTCAATTTGGCCGGTAAACCATCCTGAAGGTAGTTGAAGAACTTTCGCACCGAGCTGATGTTGATGCGGGTAAGATGCATCAAGCCAACGTTTTTCATGTCAAACAGGAAAATGATTCCCGGCCGTGGTCCCTGATTGTAGAGACAGGAGTCGATGGTCATGAAGTACGTCTTGATCGCTTCGTCAAAGTGATAGTTGGAGGAACGTGAATTTTTCAAACGATGAAACACCACCGAATATCCGCTGGGCGTCGTTGGAAGCGGAAAATAATCTCTGCAAGAAAGATGCACTTTGGTTGAATAATATGTCTCCTAGGCTCGAGAGACGTCCAACAAATACGTACTGATTTTGTAGACATTGCTGAATAGCCGCACTCTGTGGATCTCGATTGTTAAACAGCTCCGGCCCGTTCTTTCGTGCTTCGTAGTAAATTTTTAACACTTTTCGCGTTTCATCGATATTCTTATCGCACGCATCCAAGAAGCAGGCCAACTGTTTGTCAGTGATCGTTGCTGGTACACCTTCGACCGGTGGATGGCGCAACGCTTTCAAATCCTCCCGGGACAGACCTTCCCGCTCCAGTGCCTCCACCAAGTCGAAGCCCAAATCGTGCTCCATTATGGTAGTTGGTGGTAATAAAGCTGCAAGTGGGCGGTCTATTATCTACGATGAGGGAAAATGTGTTGCAAAGAAAAATAATAAATCAATTTATAGCTTGGCGATTGCAGGCCACACAAGATGCCTTGTTAAGGGACAATCCTTGGAGTCCTCGGAGTTATAGAACTAAGGCTTTCTAATTGCTAATAATTGGTTGCGAAGGACGCCACTGGCGAATAGATTGTTTGGCAATAGACATTTTCTTTACACTCCGAATCCTATGAACATTACAGCCCATTCATAAAACGCGGTCAGCGGAACGCAAGTATCGGGTGGCAGACTGGCGATTAAAAATAATGACGATTTATTGATCATCCGCGTACATCTACACCGTCCAAGGGCTGAGTTTACGCAGCAGAACGAAGCCTTGTAGCTGGAAAAAGTTGTGCAATAAAGCAACCATAAACTATATCCATGTCCATGATCGATTAGCATAGTCGTCGGTGTTTAGTGTCTCGCTAGATCGCAACTTTAGCCGCTTGCGCAGCAGAACCCGCCATGTTTGTTGCTTAAAGTTCAAACGGATACAACAACCCTAGCCAGCGCACTGAGCAGCAAGTAATTGTCCGGCTGTCTAATCACTTCCTTTGCATCGTTCATACCGCACCTGACGACCATCGGCGTGTCGGTGTCGAGAATCGTATTATCAGTGTGAAAATAATTACAAATGCAAATGAAAAAAAAAAAAACATCAGGGGGACACATAGCACACTCTAAAAGCTAAACAACGGAACGATCAAGTTCAGGTCACCAAGTCATCCAGCCACAAGGTGTCTCGGGGAATTATACAAAAGGGGTCGACTCAACATTGTTCCACGTGGGATTGACGCCGGTTACAGTGATTAGACGTCACATGCGCACTAGTGGAAGGTTTTGTTAGCGCTTCCTGCAAAACGTAATCAAACAAATCACACCTCTTTTGGATTTGAGGGAAGCATTATCCACTTCCAGATAACCCCAATTGTTGATTTACGCTGAACGGTGGCTAGGTTTAATGGCAGTTAGTACCGTTGAAATGTGGTTAGTGAACTTTAACAATCTCGTGAAATACAATCGTGAAAGACTTGAACAAGTACGGTTGTGATGTTGAAGGCAATGTCAACAATATTACAGCAGGGCATTATTAATTTTTTAAGTGGAGTCTTTAGTACTAGAATTATTGCTGTTGAATTTTGAAGAGATCTACATGAAGTTGGAGATTTTATCTGAAGTTAAAGCAAAAGCTTTGGAGCATTTGTCAAAATGGCCATTCTTTTAAAACAATAGGCGTTCGACATAAGTAGGCTAATGTACGAACCATATTCAACGTGTGTTTGTTCCAACTTCTGTCAAAATTGCCGTGAAAAAAACCCCAAAGCATCGCCGATTCGAACGATTGTAAACACTTGGGACGTAAAAATTGAATAAAACAACAAACTAATGTTGACGCACGTGTTCCCATATAGCCATACAGTGGACAAACACAAACAACCGCGCAAACGATCGTTTCGAAGAGTGTTAGCTTTTCGAAACAATGCCAGAAGAAATAACACTTTCATTCGAGCAAAATCTCAGAATACTTGAAGTGCCTTCTCCACGAACTATTGGTGAGCCATTTGCTCGGTGTGATCGTTGTAACAGAACAACCGGTTCTACCGGTAGCCCTTCGTGTGCTTACGCAAAAAAACACCGCAAAAGCAACACCTTAATGGCGTCAAGTTGCCTGCCATTTTGCAACACAAACGGCTAACTATCTAAAACCCTCGGCGAGATAACTAAAACCGCGCTTCATTTCGCAGAAAAAAACAGTTATGCAACATGGCTGCCATTATGCTAGATCTCTCTCGCTCGAAAAAAAAACCGGTCGTCAACCTGATCAGCTGGGTTGGTCATAGTGTTTCAGCATGGTTCACCTTTACGGTTAGGATGCTGTGGCTTTTTCTAACGAAATGTGTCAGCACGACCGAGAGGAGTTGTTGATTTTACAATTTTCACACATATTTTGGGTACCATTTCGCCACTTTTGTGTTGTTTAAACGTTGTTTGTTGTACGCGTTCGGGGTGGGTTTGTTTGGTTTGCAAGTAGCGAAACACTGGACACACAAACGGGGTTGTGCGGGAACGATAGCTTCGACCAGCTGGAGTTAAAGCGAGTGAAAACTATCACTTTCCGTTGGCCCACTTACGGTGCGGGCACACGTCGCGTCGTGCGATTACCTTGGTTGCATAAAAAAGCAGGCTTTGGAGAATGACTTCGTAAGCGTTAGACACAAGTCATTCGAAATAACGTCCTATTCCAGCATTCAGATTGACGAATGACGAATCACAGGTCATGAGGAAGCGAATTCTGAAGATTATCTTGATAGCGTTCGAGTGAGGTACTTTGGTGGAGTTTAATGAACGTGGGCTCTCAAGCGCAACATGTGAATGTTTCATATGCATGAAGAATTAAGTAGTTTGATATTGAAAAAAATCCACACAGATATTAGTCAACCATGCATGTTTTGTTCGTTCAAATACGCTGCGTTCGTTTCGAAACCAAAGAGCCGAAAGAATTCCATTGGAATTAAAGTCCCTTTGCGCCATATCAACAACCACACTCACGTTGAAACTGATGAGCCGAAACCGTTCTACACAAAACCCTTTCACCATCAATCGATTTTTAAACCGGTTGCAAGCTGTGTTTGTTGTGTTGCTTTATTAATATGACTCGCAGCATAAAACCAATGCTACTGGAGCACCTACCGCGTTCGCTTCACGTTCGTTTCTTTTTTTTCTGAGTGCCGATAAGGTAAACTAACCGTGCAAAGAGAGAATAAACAAAAACATCTAAAGCGCTCATAGAACGAGGTCCGAAAGCATTTTCCATTTCACCGGTCGGGAAAACAGATTGCACCCACGTAAACATCGCGCCAAAACACGCACGCTCACAACATTCGCACACGAATTGTAAAAAAGCGCATTTCGAAAGCGCATTTCGAAGTTCTGCCAAGTTCTGGACGACGCTATTCGAAACGGGGAGAATTTCGGCACACCGTGTGGAGGATTCAATCTGGTGCTGCACCGAAGGTGCGCACATCTCGTGACGAGGAAATTCCCGCAAAACAAAGCACAACCGAGACGCGGCCTGAGGTGCACGTCGGAGCGGGTGCGATTTTTCGCGATATTTTTAGCAAAACCGAACCGACACATCGAACACCGCTTCTCCGCGTGGCATCCCCTTCCGTGCAGGTTTTCCCTGTGCCAGAACGAAGCATTGATATTTCGCGTCATTCCGGTGCGACATGAATGTCGTCTGCTGGGGGTGAAGATTGTCTGGGAAATGGTGCAGTGTCTGCGGTTAACCGCAGAGTCGCTTCGTTATGCCCGCAATAAGCCGACTGACATGGCGGTACATGACATAATAGTAATCTGCCCCTGGGACGCTCGGACTTGGGAAAGCTTCGCCAATGTTAAAAGAACGCACACTCACACATTCACTCACACACCTTTGCTAGAAACGGGAAGATGAATCAGTGAAACACCGTATCAACGCCTGCAGAGACCGTACCGTGCCGCGCGAGAGTTGAAACCGAACTGAGTTTAACGATCGATAGGCAGGAGCACGCACACCCGTCACACCCGTCCGACAAATGCAGTTCGGGTCGTGCTGTTGGAAGCAGAATTTCCACCTCCCTGTCGGTGGGTGGGGGGTCTTGTTGCGCTTCGAGGTCAGCTGTTTTTGCCGGTTTGCCCTTTTTTTTTTTGGTCAAAGACCCATTCCACCGTTTGTTCCGGAAGGATATGCGGATCGACATTGAACCCCGTGGTGGGGGAGTCTTGCACAGGGGAATTGTATCCTTTAACCACACATCCCCCGGGGTTCGGGGCAAGGTTGTTTTATCCCCCATTGGCGAACCATGTGCTGGAAGGTCTTGACAACACCAACATCAAATCACACGAGGGATTGCTGTCGAGTTTCTTATTTATCTGGTTAATCTGATGAGTGGCGACGTTTTCCATCCAAGTCTAGTATTGCTGCTCAACAGCATTGAAGACTTCATTAGTTTTATAGCCACTCGTGAATGGCAGTGTGTGCAATATGCTACAGCGACAGTGCATAGAGGTCGGAGCTGAAAAGTGCATGGCCCGCTTAATGGCGCTCTCCGTACTAGTAAGCGACTCGGCAGCGTGTTGCTGCAAAATTGATGGTTTCGTCACAGTTAATCGGTGCCTATTTTATGCCTTTCATGCGGATGTCGGCTCGCAAGCTGGTTGTAATATTCAAATACAGCGTTGGAAATTAATTTCGCTTTATATTAGTTGTTCAATAAAGAAAAATATCAAATTAAACGCTTTATTAGAATTTTGAACTTGTACTGATCCAATCGTTTGCCAATCAATCTTTGTCGCTCTATCTAAACATCCCACTCGGCAGTCAGCTACGGTGGCGGGATTGTTATGAATCGCTCAATAAACCAGATACAGAACGGAACTGCCATAAAAATGCGCATCACGTACAGCAGCTAAGCGTCACGTTCGGTACGCAAAATGAGGAAGCAATACAATAGAAATAAACCCAAATTCATACCAAGCAGGCAAGCGAACCACCGTTCCTATCAACGTATTCTTCAGCTCTTTAAAAATATTCCAGGGACGAAGTTTTTTTCTCTCGGTTTTAATTAAAAATCAACAAATTACTGATATGTATGAAATGTATTACTGTAACAAATTTGTTTCGAGGGCGGTACCGGAAACGTTTTACAGCTCAATCGAGCTTTTGATATTTGTTGCTACCATCAACAACAAAAGCCTGTTCTGCAGGTGCATCTCTGAGCGGTTGCCACAGGCATTCATAATGAGCGCCCAATTTTCCGGTCACTAACAGGTTTCAAGCCAACCGTTGTTATCTTCGCACTTGCGGTAAGCTGCTTGTTTCAGTATTGTAGGTAATGTTTTAGAATTATTTATGTTTACTATTCCTCCGTGAGTACATTATGCAAAGAAAAATCATCACAATTAGTATTTGTTTGATTTCGAATTGCTGGATTATGCTTTATTAGTCAACAAAATTGATTCTATCGACAGTAGCGGATCAAACTCACCACAAACCGTTTGCAGATTGCATACCTTCCGGCGGATTTCTCGATTTGCTTAGAAATTTGCTACTACAGTGTCTGACGTTGAATTAAAACTGTTCGCAATGTGTTCTTAAAGTACTTTGGTTAACATTTACCACGAACTTAACATAGGTGACAGGTTGTTTACTAAGAAATGTGTTTACTGTATTGAAGAAAGAAGATATTATTTTATTAACTTTAATTAAAAGTTAACATAAAAACACAAAATTAAAAAAAATATATATTTTATTAAAACTTGAACTAAAGTTACAATTTTGCAAATACTGGTTTCCACATGCAGAACAATCGTGCAATTCAAGTTCAATGATTGCCAGATAGCTTCCGAAGCTTTCGTTAATACTACCGTTTGGACCAAATGGGGCAATAAAAGCACAAACAATGAAAACCCAAATACACACCCCAAAACAAAACAACAACAACGAACCTTTAACGTCTGTATCATCATCGTAATCGATTTGGTCACCGCACAGAACAAAGCACCATCCCTTGCAGCTACTTCCTCCAGCCAACTACGCAAACGAGAATAGTTTTCTTTCGCCAACAAGGCTCCTCTCGCAACCTTCCATTTTTGTTGTTGTTGCAAGTTTTGGAAGATCGTGTAAGCTTTCTCACCCCCATTACGGTTGGCCTTTTGCCCCCGATTTGTTTTTTTTCTTCATGCGTGGTTGAAACCGAAAACCGAAAAGGAAGCGCAATCGACCGACGAAGGTCAATTAAAATTGTTAATTGATGTTAATTGTTCGATCAACATTGTTCTCGGCCGGCGATAAACTTTTTACTGCCCTGGGTGAGCTTTGCGGTGCATGAGAAAAGCGTACAAGCGCTGGCAAGCGATGGAGGGAGGGAGGGAGGTTAAGGTTGGTCAATTTCAGTCCTGCCAGCTGGTGCTTTCTTCAGGCGGCATTGAATGAGGTACCGACCCGCTGATGGTTGGATCGGACTCGTTTCGGAGGGTAGTTGAAATTGTACGAACCGGAACAGTAATATTCACAGCAACCGTGTCACGTCACGACATCGAATTTTATTGCCGACCCGTCAAAGAGACTGAACCGTGATTTTGCGTGGAAATCAGCCCGTACAATCAATCGATAGCATGGAGTGTCTGTAGCGTATTTAAACAAAATGGTTCAACCCGTAATTCGAAAAATTTAATTAACTAGAAATAAACCGATTCAACGGAAATAGTCCTAATCGATAGTAATAAAGCAGAAAATGCATCGGGCTTTAATTTATTCGCCTTTCGTGATGTTTGATGTCGCGTGTGCGAATTCGATAGCGTGATATGATATGGCGAGACGCATTGGGGGCTTCTTCTACATTGCAAACGGTATGGTGTGAGTGCCACGTGGAATGATAATAACGAGCATTCGCGCTAAATTGCACCATTACACCTTCTGCACACCTTTTTCGTACGATTAGCTGCGGATGAAGAAAACACATTAGGCGATGGTCTCATAAAATCATCGCTTGATGAAGGGGAAAATTATAGAATCTCTTACGCAAAACATTACAAGAAATGTGTTCGGTACAAGCAATGAAAAAGGAAGAGACTTTTAAAAAGGAATTGGAAAGACTTGATTCAACAAACACAACGAACCCTTCGTACCGATTGCTCCACAGCTCATCTTATACACCAGCGCTTGTCAACTGCATTCGTGTGTTGCATAGGCTGCAGCTTCTGTTTTCGCCGAAGCTGTCGCGTGACGATGATAAAATAATAACACGATTCGAGTCCATCGACACACACAGCCACAGTCCCGTAGCATTCCACCACACACAGTGTCAAGATGTATCGTGCGGCTCCCAACAGGTAAAGAGCAACGCATTCGCAACGAGCGTCCATCTCGTGCCATAGCTTCCAGCCCCGTTTTCCCTTTCCTGAACCCAGCCACACAAACAAACAGAAACGAGCTTTCATGCGGTGGGCTTCTTGAACGGTTCTCCAACCATTTCCCCACTCGCCGTCCGGGCGGCAGCAGCAGCAAAAAAAAAAAACCGCAAAACGACTCTGCGTTTGCGTGAACCGATCAGCCTCGACGCAGTTTGTTCGTGCTCAGCAGCGAAGCAACATCGTGCTGTAGCGTCGCGTTCGGATCATTTATTGTGCGCGTGTTTCAGGTGTATGTTTCTGTTGCTTTTGCCACACGCTTGACGCTGTTTTGTTGTGCTGCTGGAATTTGCTTCCCGTGTGTTATGCTTGTAAGTAAGGGTTTCAGTGTTAAGCGCCGACATCGGCGGGATTCGTTAGACCGTGGAGAAAATCAAACCGAAGAGTGGCTGTGTGTGTGTGTGCGCTAGTGTCTGCGAGGAAAAGTGTCATCCGTACGGTACGCTTTCTCCATTGCGATGCAATTGCGAAGCGGGAAAAGTGCATCTCAAAACTGATCCGCTCGTCGGACAAACCGTTGTTGACAGCGGTGTTGACAGTGAGGTGCTCAAGGGTGGATAAATTATTGGCTGAATTGGCTGCTCGTGGCAAATAAACTGCAAAATCGTGAATAGTGGATGATAGTTTTAAAAAGGTCCGATTGCATCGTAAGATAAAATGTGCAAGTGATGCAATGTTATAATGTGCTAAAGTTGTTCCCTAAAATATACAAAAACAATTGCAATCCCACTGGTTAGTGAAGGTAACAAAATTCCACTTGACGGTAAATAAATGACAGACATTTATTGATTGCATAAAGTAAATGTTATTGAAAACAAAAGATACCAAACCCCTTCATTCGGCATTCCCCACAGCGACCATCGGCGTCTGACAATATTTATCTACATTCCACCCAATTGAAACAGTGGCTACATACAATGCACTTTTGGTGAATGGCTCGTCAAAAAGCGAAAGTGAATGCAAGTGAAAACATGAAACCTTGTTTTCAGCCTGCAAATGCGAAGAAAATTTGCTTTCCTTACGCGATTTGCGTTGGAACACGGTGAAACAAGAGGTGAAATAATTCGCTTATAAAAAGAGAAACAGGGAAGGAGAGTGATAAATGGTTTGGAGTAAAATAGGGCAATTTATAAACTAAACTCACCACGATGAACTGAAATCAGAGCATGTGAGTTACGTTGAAGAGTTAACTATTAAACCGTCTTTTGGAAGAGTTATTCCTCAGTATAATGTGCTGTTCCTAAGTGACTCATTAGTAAGTTTTTTTACCTCATAAGCTACAGCTCTTTGCGGCTGCGAATTAACAGTGACTGAGTTATAACTCTTTGGAGTTGTGATTAATGAGTTAAATAACTCGTTCATGAGTAAGGAGAGACTTTCGGACTTTGAGAGCAAGTTAGATGCGTAAATGAGTTATATCAAGTCTTTGTGAAGATTTTAGAAATCTTACTCAGTAGAAATAATTAACTCACTCATTCACTTTAACTCCGTATTCATATTCACTTTGGCAATACAACAACCTATGTAATAGGATGATCTGCCATAAAATCTGTTTTCAACGGCTTTGTTTCATGAAATGCTTGTCTTTTCTTGTCCAGCTAGCTTCCAAAACGAAGTCATTAAGCACTCGGCGCAGGCCACCTACTTTTGCAACAATGTTAGTGTGGGATTGGTCTTTTTACCGCGAAAAATGTACGACGCATCTTCATCTCTGGGGTAATCATCAAATGATTTTGACAATTGCTTAGCAGCGAAAAAATTTTGCTCAACTTGCTTATTGCCATCAAATGGAATCTGAGTGCCAGAGATTGTTGCTTCAGACTATTATTTTGTTGCCTGCACCTTCACAACCACCACAACACCACCATCAGCATCCAATCAGCACAAATAATTATCGTCAATTGCCTTATGCTGTACTGGGAAAAGCTACGTTTTCGCCCTCTTATCTTATCGTACAAATGGCCGATACAATGATTATGGAAACGACGCCGTTGCCGGATCGTTTACTGGAGCGACACGTTATTTAATTGATAATGTGAGATAATAACCGGGTTATCTCCCACGTTTGTTGTTCTCGTGAAGGTGTGTTTGCAATCAAAATCATTTTAATTGTGTACCGACAGTTGAAATCTTTACAGCATACAATTGCCATTCTATGATGTTGTTGAAGGAAATATCCAAGAAGAAACAAAACTAAACTTAGAAACAATTATTTGAAAAATTGCTTTGCCCGAAAATGATACTGTGCTATCAGAAAACATGCACACTTAACAAAGGAACTTGTAAACACGTTCTCAGCGCCAACGGAATGCAACCCACGGAAAGCATATAGCCGGTTGCGATCGCTTAGGAAGGAAGGAATGCATCGAAGAATTGCAATCAAAAATCGATTTACCATCGGATCGGATGCAATCGGTGCCCGCCCTGAAAACCTTGGCCCGGCAGTGTACCAACGTACGTTAACACCCTTTGTACGGCCAGAACAGTTTATCAGAACGACCTTGGCCAGCGGTTCGTGCAACATAAAGAAGCGATCCGATTATGTCGATTATGCAGCCCCGCTGCGCGATCGTAGCAACGGCGGTGTGCTGCCGCAACCGCGATGGGCAGCGATGGGGCTACCTAACCTTGTTCTTTGGTTTGTTTTGTGCTGAAACCATCCGGCCGCCGCACGGAGGAGTTCGGATTGGCGTTACAGTTTTTTTTTTGTGTAGACAACCCATGCTCCAGCATGATGTAAGTGTACTTTCATTGCAAAGAGCTACCACTACCACTTGGCAATCAGGCTCGATCGTCGAGATGGGCTGTGAATGTGGGTCAATGCTTTGCTGGGGTTTTGGCGAGGAACTTTCCATGGCGTGTTGTTGGGGTTGCTCCGTTTTCACGCTCAAAACGAAACAAAGTGAATGCAGTTCTGTAGACTGGTTACTGTTCCTAATATCTGCAACAAATTACGCACTTTACCAGCACTCTCCTTGACATTTGCATGTACCCGCTATTTTAGTGAACACCTTTGCTGGTAGAGGCTACTCATTATCATTATCTAACATTCTCCATCAACTGTTATCAAGTGCAAGTTTTTAATCGCAACCTTCAATACAGTAGACCAGTTCGATGCAGTCGTGGGTCCCATAATTACAATTAACCCGCTAATAGACAGGAACCTGTTCATGGTGAACCACCAGGTTTAGCGAGGGTTTCAATCACCATACGCACTGCTTATTAATGAAGACAACGGTAGGGAGTGATTCTAATGACGGTACAGCACTAACCGCACATTGTGATTGTTACGTATCAATTGCACTCAAATCCGGGAAGCGTTACCATTAGAACCTGTCCCAACACCCCGTTTCAATGACCCGAAATCAAGGTTAAGCGTGGACGCGTTGTGCCATTACCAGCGTTATTTCTGCTTCCCAATGTCGGACGATACCGGCCACTTTAACGATTCAACGATTTACGTCAATCGGGTATGGGGGGACTACGGTATCTCACAAGTGATCAGACGAGCGATCATACCTGCCTGGGGGGGGATTTCGATCTGCTGCACTGAGACAGGTTTTTTAGAAGAATTAGACAAGAATGATGAATTGGAAAAAAATGCCATTAACGAGGAACTCTACGCCAAAAAAGTAAGTATGGAGGGTGATTACGTAATTTGAGGAGATCTACTCAGACAAAAACACTTCAAACACGAAAACGGATATTTGAATATCTTAAGCTATCGTCGAAAACATATCACAGAGAAGGTGCTGTTTGTTGCGCATCTTCACCAATTTATCAAAGAAAATTATACAAAAATTCAATAATAAAACGAAATTGATTGAAAATAAAGCTTTAAAATTTGGGAACAGTTAGGCTTATGAATGCTAGAGCTACACTTGATTAACAGTTTAATATGCAGAAAAGTCTCATACCATCTTTGTCTTGAGAATTATCGTAAGATTAAGAAGCATCTCAGCTAACAATACAACCTTCAATTGCATGTAACTTCAGTATTGTGTTACGCCTTTCATCCAACAAACATCAAGTGAGATACGGTACCTTGTCAATCAATTCGCATAAATAAGTGTCGAACGGTGTAAGTGTGAAATTGTGCCCGACATACAACTCGTGCCCATCCTTTCGCTCTCACCCAACGCCGAACGAACGTACGGGGAATACGAGGAACTGACAAAAGGTATTAAAAAAATGAGCTCGATGCATAAAAAGATTGTGTAACATCGTTATTCCGCCTCTCAGCCGTACCTCTCAAAAACGCACGAAACGGAGATACGGTCCGGGAAAGTAACACAAATGCACCGTACTCGACAATTTTACCGAACCTGTACGTACGTACAGCAGCAGCGTTGTGCCTACAGGTCTGCTGGGATTTACTGCGCACGGTAACGTAATCCGCGAGGTCGACGGAACATTAATTTTTGGACAAGTATGCTTTCGGTGCTGCGAGTTCGCCTGCCTCCCGATGGAATGATGCGCGAGGGTTCGGAGGGCTGAAGAACAGCTGTGGATGAAGGCATTCATATAACCTCACAAAACATGAACGCACCTGGTCAAGGGAAAGTGCGAACTGAAGGGGCACATTGTGTTTGGGGCTCAATGAAAGTGAGTTTGTGAACACGCTACAGTATCTTAAATGTATTTGAAGTACTTGCCTTTTCGATTGCATGCACGAATATGGGTTGTTGGTGTATCGATGTGATTTTATATCTATTTTTTAAGTTGCTTGTGTTAAAATTCAACACATAAAGCAAGGATTGGAATTTCTGGAAGGCCTTCTACAATGAGTTTAATAAGCCAATCACCAAGCGTTCTGAGGTCAGTAAGGCCCTCAAAACCCAATAAATGTCGTTGATAGTCTCACAATACTTAAGCTGAAAGGTAAATTGGTAAATTTAATCAACATTTAAAGGTCTTGCCTTCTGCATGAACCAATAAGAATAATTTGAATCCAAGGGGATCTTTGATTATTTTGACCTCTAATGTAGTTTTTATGTTTACATTTACAATATGAAACTGTGTTCTACTGTAAATATGATAAGTATAACGACAACTGTTAAGAAACTTTTCAATTTGTACGATCCGTCTTTAAAGATGCTCGACTTTTCCACTTTTGTTATGTGCGATCAGTACATCATCCGGTTCTAGTGACATAGATATTTGTTATTAACACACACCGACATTTGAGGTTAGCAACGAGACATTTATGAAACACCTCATGTGTGGGGAGTTTATTTGATAATTTTATTAACAGCCACTACCATCGCGTAACATCCCAACACGCTGGCAGGCGGTTTCACTTCCCTAGCCCCGGGGTGTGTTGTATACCTGTAGCACCCGAAAGGCGACCAAAGCGGGGATGAGAGACACTTCATTATGCCATTACGCAGATGAATCGCGGGCAGATTATTCACGCGACCGCCTGTAGCCGGCGATCTCCCTCTGTGGGTGCGTACTTTTCGGCGCTAAGCCATTTCGCAAGTGTTGGCCCAGCTCGGAAAGCACTGGGGAAAGGTAATGTTCATGCACAAGGTGTGCAGCAGTGTGCGTTGTACGTACGCATGTCTCGTTACACTCATCTTCGATCACACCCCTCCCCGACGGCATGATGATGTTTAGACGAGTGAGGCGAAAAAAGTCGAAGAGAAATGGAAAGTTTTCGCGTCACAGGTCTTGCAAAGGTTTTTTTTTACTTCAAGTGCCCCCTGTGCGCTGCATTAAACGTTGAAGCTGAGGTGATGCTCGTGACGAGTGGAGCAAGTTTGTTTTTGAAATGTGTTATGCATTCTCTCGCTTTGTCGGCTTGAAGTTGCTACAGGAAGGTCACAAACAGGTGGCTGCTGCCGTGAGATGATACAGTCGCATTCTTTGAATCGCAATCGCAGCGAAGGAGGTGATAGTTCTTTTTATGCTGTGTGTCCGGTACCTTTAGGGAAAATGATTACCGTCGTTGCTGGGAGTTGTGTGTTGGCGGAATATCAGAGGCTGTTTTGTGATCATTTATTTGAATCGCACAACCGCCTGTGTAACTAAATGAGAACAGATGCTTTGAAAGCTGTAACTAAGCTGCAACGAAAATGTAAACCTCTGGAGGCAAAGCATGGTAAGTTACAAAGCAAAAAGCTTTCGCAAAACTCATTTGCCAAATTCATGTCACTTTGTTGAACTTTCCTCATGGGGTCAAGCATGAACCATGGTACGAAACAAACTCAGACAAAAGTTCTTGGAAGGTCTTCAGCTACTAATGCTCTCTAATGATTTCACTGGAATACAGTCGTCAACAGTTGTTAGAAAATGTACCGTGTCGTTATGCTCAGACATGTTACGAATTTGGCATTCATTGTTTGAAGAAAATTGGTACAATAAAGTCAACTGTTAATGGGATTTATGTGACGGGTTTTGTGAAAAATCACTGTGCCAACTCCTGAGCCGGTATAGCACATTCGCGTTTCATTTCAGTTATTAATTAACCATCGAGTATAATTTCCATAAGCTCACATTCGCAACCTTGTGGCGCGCACCTAATTAGAGTGACCGCAAGCAGCACGGCAGCATAAGCGCCGCTACATGAACTCACAAATTCTTCAAAAACCGTGCCCTTGAAGATGATGTATGCAAACCAACGACCCAACTCTTTCGCTGGTCACAACCGTACACGAGCCAAGTGGCAAACAAATGACGCCAGCACGCACATGCTTCCTTCTCGAATCGGATACGGCATGGCATGGTGTATGCTGTATGATGTGCTGTGACGCGATTATGTACGCGTCGGGCGCGCCTTTTCATGCACGATACGCTTGCTTGAGCTTTCGATGGCCAAGGTTATGTCGCGGTGGTTTTATTTTGTTTGCCTTTTTGTTTGCCCACGACGTCCATCAGAGACATGAACAAGGGAGGAAACAGAAGCTGCAATAATGGCAGTTTAAATTTTATTTGAACTCTTTTTTTTGTGAGACAATAAGTGAGAAAGAACACATCGAGTAAGATAGGTTGTATCAAATTTTCAACATAAAAAAGGATAATTTAATACAATTTGACTTACAACCTATTACCTAGACAACATGTTAAAAATATTCGTACAAGGTTGAACTTTCGATCAACATAAACCTTCTTTGTAAGAATTATATTACAACATTAATAATATAACAACAATATTTACATTACAAATCTGCGCCGGAAAACCGCCGGAACAACTTCTAGTGCATGTACGATGGAAAATCCCACGGCACCGTTTACGGCCCTTCGATTCACTTGTGCGCAGGCAACAGCGTGCAAACGACAACTCGCAGACAGCCGAGACGATGGATAATAATTTAAAACATTCCCTTTTGCTTTCCTTCCCACACTCGGCAGCTTACAGAAGCGAAAGTTAATAGAACACCGAACACCGCCATTCGCTCCACCACCGGCCAGTGCGTATCGGTGGCTTAGAGGTTGAACAACTGCTAGGGCTGCTGTACCGTGCCGGGCCGAAAACTCACTCCGGGGAAAAAAAGCACCCTGCTCCTTAGTGCCAATAATGACCACTTTATCACATCCCTTCAAAGACAGTCCGGAGCCGCTGGAAGTGCCCAAAGAGCATGCCGCCAACGTGGACACTCTGTACGAATGGTAAGCAACCGGGCCGTGCAGCAATTGCTCTCGGTATGATGACTTCATTTGCTTGATTAAATGCGGAATGCGTAAGCAAGTCGGCTGTTTGTGTAAGAAGCGCAGGGCAAACAATCATTTCCATACACTGCTACTGCATTTAGTTCTCTGGGGAGGGTTATTTTTTTGTTTAACGTTCATGAATTCCGGCCCCAAAACGAATCGACCTATCGTGTGCTGAATTATTCAGAACGTTGGAAGCCACAGCAATTGTATCTTTTGATTTTAGTGTCGATATGTGCTATGCCGTCCATAGTTTTGTATTCAGTTGTATTCAAAAATTCATACCGAATCAAAGACTGAAACTCAAGTTATACGTTTTTCAGTAAAGTTCAATCACTAACTAAAGATTTCTACGATACTTTCTTTAAACAGGATGAAAGATCAGCCACGGTTTCCAAGCTTTTCGAAAAATCATGCCTACCTGTTCCTGCACGCCTGCCTGTGGAACGTGGATGATGCGAAGAAAGCGCTACAGAAGTACGCACAGATTCATGCCAATTCACCGGAAATTTTCGACAACCGAGACATTATGGGAGCAGGTGTGCAGATGACACTGAATGCCACGTAAGCGAATTTATCTGTAGCATTACACGCGCCCACATAAAGAAGGCTAATGTTCAAATTTTATTCGCACTCCTCCTGCTTCCAGACACATGGTGGCCCTACCACGGACGACCCCGGAAGGCTATCGGTTGCTGTACTATCGCCTGTCGGATACCGATCCTTCCAAGATGAACTTTACCGAGGCAGTTAAATCGTTCTGCATGTTTAACGATGCCCAGATCAGCGTGGACGGCATCATGGAGGGCTACATCGTCATCTTCGACATGAAGGGCGTCCGGTTGGGGCATCTCGCCCGGGTGCAGTTTGGTCCGCTGCGTGTGTTCATGAACTACATCCAGGACGCGCATCCGGTGCGGCTGAAGAAGATCTACATCGTCCATACGGCCTCCTTCATCAATCAGGTGATGGCGCTGGTGAAACCGTTAATCAAATCGGAACTGCTCGGACTGCTGCAGTTTACGACGGCTGGACCGGAGGAGATTGTCGGTGTTGACTACTTGCCAAAGGTTTGCACTGGGGTCCGTTTTGGGGGATGATCGCCACGCTTAGCTCACCCTCTGCTCTGTTACAATTCGTAGGACTTTGGTGGACCATTCGATGAGGTGGCCATAATGCATGCGGAGCAGAAAAAGCGCCTGGAGACGGAGTACCGCGAATGGTTGATGGATTCCAGCGTGTTCAAGGAAGCTCCCAAGCAGAAAAACTCCAGCTCAACCTCCATCAAACCGCCGGTGAAAGCGTTTCGGGGTTTGGAGATTGACTAGACGGCCGGAACCGTGCGGCCTCGTGCTGTCCGCGTGATATTATTGGGATTTTGTAGCGGATTCAGTAGACATTAGGATGGGGGATTTTCGTGTGGCAGCCCCGGGAGACTAATTTTTTCGGTTCTCTTTGCCGAGCCGGTTTTTTACCTTCCGTTCGCTCGTGTATGGTTTTCGCATCAGTTTGTTATTTTAATCCCTAGTCGTAAGGCCGGTTTGATTGTTTTTCCCTTAATGTATCTCCGTGTGCCTGTTTGAAGTGTCGCGAAAGCACCCACGTTCTAGTTGGAATTGTAAATAAAGACAACGAAGCAAGAACATCCAACGGTTTTTAAAAAAGAAATCTGCGCGTGTGTATTGTTTTATTTTTGTGTTTGTTAAGGGTTAAGAGCATCATCAGCAGATAAATAAGAATACTTTTCAATATCAACTGGAAAATTAAATATAAAGATGAACTTTTTATACTGGATCTTCTCAATAAAAGTAAAATAATTGGCATAGATTTTAACAAGTGAAGACGAAGGGGGGGTTAGGTTAGGGTTAACAATTATTTGAAATGTTTTCCTTGGTCTTTTAAAGCTCAATATTATTAAAAGATCCAAAAGAACGTTGGTTTATACACGGAGATTGTGAAATTTACATACCCAACTCGTGTACTTGACATAATTTAACATCAAATCCTACCTTACACCAAAAATATTTCCTTATAAATACACATATCGCTCTCTTTATCTCCTTCCCATCCTCCCACCTCTTTGTTTCGCCCTTCATCCACCAAACCGAGGCCCGCATCCTTATTCAAACTGCTACCGCTCATGCCTTCATGGTGTAGATGCTGTTGATTAAAAGTCTAATCGTGTTTTTCTGGCTCGATTCCTCAACCAAAACGTAAACCGGTCTCTGCACACTTTTCCCGACATAATTTCCTGTTCCCCCACCCTTCACACACCGACTCCCACCACTGCTCTGCCCCGGATGGGAGGGGGGGGGGGGTGGGGGGGGGTCTGGCGAAAAGTTTGCGGATTACAAAGCGGCACGCAAAACGCAAAAAAACAAACAAAACAAAACAAAATGGCATACACCCCATCGGCCGGAATGGACGGGTGCAGTTAAGGGGCAATTTGTTGCTAAACTAAATCCCGACCCGCTTAACCGTAGGGCGGATGGGAATATTTTTGTCTGCCTTGTTTCATTTTTTTAGCTTCCTTTTGCACACGGTGGTTTTATTCTGTCCAATCATTGCGCGAAGGAATGAGTATGAAAAAAAACCCAACAGTACCAACCAGCTGACCTTCTGTGTAACATTGGTCAAAGGCTCAGAAACAAAAGTAGTTATTCTGGATGGGGAAAAAGGGGATGAGGTTGTTTTTTTGTTCAAGTTTTCGAAAATACATAATTAATAATGTTTTAACATTTACAGCACAAAGAGGCAAATCAACTGGTGGGATCATGTTAAAACTACATTGGAGGGTTCATACACGTGGTCTTTCCTTTGTTCTTGGCGCTCGGAAAAGCTTAATAAAGCTCGTTGAAGAATTACAAACAAAGAAAAATAAAGCAATCATGATAAAACTATAAAGACTTAAAACAAACTGGCTAATGCATGAAACGTGTCTGATATCCGAAACGTTCAATTACAAAGAAATGTAAAACCGTAACGATTAAAGCGAATACGGTCGTTCCATAATCACCCTGTTGCAAAAGCTCGTCCGAAGCTGGCGTGAGTGCTGGTTTGAATTTTTCCGACACTCATGAGAGCCCTCTTTGAATGTGCGCTTCTGCGCCGACGCTATAGAATACGTTCTCAGCAGCAGCAGCAGCAGCAACATCAGCATCAGCACTAGCAGCGGCGAGAATAAACGCATGCAAGTTTTTGTTCAATATTGAATCAAAATACAAGCAACCTGAACGGGAAGGCAACTTAACGCCGCGTACGTGTGTGCGTGCGAAAGGAAGAAGCATAGTGCTCGCTCCTTCCAATGGTTGCTGCTCCCGTCTGCAGTTGCATAACACCGTGACGTGTCGGTAGCCCCCTATTTCTCTGGGCGTCCTCATAAATGGGCCCGACTCTCAACGCCAGGAGGCGCTCGGATCGATAGCACTCGGGAGTAACTTCACGAGGAAAATTACACACACACACACACAAGCACACACAGTACGACGAGCAGGCACACCGTAGGCACCCAAACCGACAGACGTGAGCATGGTTTCAGAAAGAGTTGCACAGTTCCAGTGGCCAGTGGTGCGTAGAGAAGTGACCCAAATTCCAACTCCAACTGGTGTCGCTTCCCTTCCATCGACATCCTGCAGCAGGGCGGGGACGTGCCCCGAAACGCGCACATACACGGTTGGCAGGTTTGCCGTTTTGTGGCGTAGTATCGATAGCGGGGACAAAGGGGACCTCGACACTCGACGAAAACTCCACAACCCAGACAGACAAGATCGTGTGCGAGCACTTGGCAAAGTTTGTTAAATCAATCAATCGCTTCGCTTGTGGTGCCTTGTAACGTGCCGTCGTACATGCAGAGCAAATCACCATCGTCAGCAATTTCTTCCATGGATTGGTCCGTGTAGTTCGTCCAGCTGCGTGACGGTTGTTGGAGCGAAACTGTCACGAGTGGTAATCCACGCAATGGCACAAGGAAATTGGTGAAAAAGCACTGCTCTATTGTTCTGTGCGCGTGCATCAGTGTGTGAGTGCGAATGTGCTAGCCGTACTGGAAGGCCTACTAGATGGGCATGTGTTTGTTTGCGTGTAGTACAATAAGGAAAAACAGTGAAAATGGAGTTATCACGATACAAGGGAGCAACTTTTGCTTATCAGTTACAGTACGCGTACAATTGTGAATAGTGGCCCCTGTTTTTTTTTTCCTTATCAGATCCTATTGAAAACACTCTCTCTCTCTCTTCTTCTCCACACACATACACAGGCATTCTACGAAATAGGTCTCGCTATGCTGCTTAATACAGCATCAGTATAAATAAAATGTTATAAATTTTGCTAAAGTAGTACATTAAATTCACCATTAAACATTGTTTTCTTTGCGGAAAATCTGTTTTTCCCTTCGCAACTGATACCGTGTACAACTGATTTACGACCCCCTATGCCAGTGGTAGTGATATTGGTAAAACAAACGATGCTTGTGTGCGAGCAAGCCTCACCTTTCCATCCGCACGTTCATCGTGTTGCCCCGTCCTGGTGGAAAAGTCTTCACAAGTGATGGCAGACCGACAAAGCTCTACTGATTGCATATGTGTGTGAGTGCGGTGCGGATGCGTGAAGATTGCGTGTCTCCAAGAACGCCCCAGGGTGTATGTGTGTGTGTGTGTGGGTGTGTGTGAATGGAACAAATTGAAGATACCAGGATAGCAGGGATAGTGCTGATACACTTGGCAAGTGGTTAACAGCATTGTCCATTTGGAAAGCAGCGAGTGTTCGTGCGTGCGTGTGTGTGTGTGTGAGAAAAATCCCTGGTCTCATCGAAATAGGACAGTAGCGCACCAATGTATGGTTGGTTGTTGCTGCGGCAGTCTGCAACAATAACAGCTCAGTGACAAAGCAACAGTGCTGGGAGGCATCTCCACTAGGAGTAGCTACGAGTCGAATTGAGTGTGTCTGTGTTTTAATTACTATTTTAGTGATTAGAAACGAACACGGTATAAGGAAAATATGTGTCCATGTGAAGATGTTCTTAGTTCACACCAGGAATAAGCAGTAAACAATATAACAATGAAGAAAGAAAGAGTGTGCATCCGAGTTCCAGAATGAAACGAATCCCTTGGCAAGGTGATGATAAATCATGCTGCAAACTCACAGTGCACTAGCATACGAGAGCAGGGAAAAAAGAACAAACTCAACACAAAAAAAAAACCATTCCCCATGAATAAAGCAAACGCGAACCTGCCGGAACAAATCGTCGGGAACTGGCCGAAATAAAAGTTAATTAAAAGTTTTTCATCCTACTCATCGTCTGGCGGCGCTACTCGGGAAAAGGTGTTGTTTGCACCATCACTTCAAACCGATGCGGTATTTTAACTGCACTGAATAGTTTGTGGATGAAATTTTGTTGTTGTTTTTTTGTGTATTCTCTCACTAGCGGATGCAATTGTTTGTAAGGAAGTGGCAAGTGCTAAAATTGGGACTTATTTTCGGTGTTTTTTTTTAGTTTTCAGTAGACAGTCGGCTAGCTGTATGGCGTTTCACTTCACAACTTTGATTCGTTTAGATACAGAATCATCTTTTTTGTTCTACTATTGCACAAACTATTTGCCATGAAATCTTTTGGAACTTTTTTTTCCATTCTAGAAAACTCTTTGTTCGTTCAAATTAGGTGCCATTCATCGGGAGAGTCGTAAAAAGTTTCTTTTTTTTGCGGGTTTTCCCGTGATGAATCACAATTGCTTCTAGCTCTCACCCACTCGCACGTGTCGCATGCCCACGGTTTTAGTAAACTGTTACGATGGATACCGAGCACCGCTTTGGCACCGTTATAACTCAAAGGTTCTTATCCGCTGCTGGCCAATCCGAATTGTTGGAAAAGTTTTTATTATTCATCAGCGAGCTTTATTGCAGTGGAAACTACGGTTTATTCTTCCGCAGCCAGATAGCTTTGCGAGGCTGCTCGTGTGTGCGAGTGAACAATGTGCATATATCCATCTCGGGTATGCACTAAATGTGCATGCGGAGAAAACGCATAGACTCTGGACACATGCCTGGGGACAGGTTGGGCAAAAAAAAAACGGATAAAGCATTCGTTGTCGAAGATCGTCTACAACGTTAAGTGCCATTAGGGAGAGAACTGCAGCATTGAAGTTTTCGCGAACAGTTGTGATTGGTGGGGGAGTTTTCGGGAGTTGCTAACGCACAGTGCACAACTGCAAGCGAGACAGAAGCCATCCGAGGATGTAACATCAAAAGCAAACCCATTAGTGTATCTCTTGACGTTGGAGTGATATGCAACATCAACCTTAATTATCAACCCCATTGCGATGCGTTTTTAACAAGCGTTTTTTTTTTCTCTCGTTGTTTTCCACACTGCCCCTGCATCATGCAACTTTTCATCTCCAATTGTTACGACCAGTTGGAAAGTGATAGTAGATGCGACTTGTTTGCAGCTCGTGCCTTTTGCAGTGAGTAATTTTGGAGCCTTCGTCGAACAGTCGTCTCCCACTCACCTACGTGCGCGCCGCTTCGCTGTGAGTGAGCGAGAGAAAAGGTGTCTGTGAGCGAGTGTGCGAGCGTGTGTGTCAATGTGTCATGCATATGTGTGTTAGTGTTTCATTCGTACGCGTCGATCCCGGTCAGCGTGAAACGGCGGATTCGTCCCACTTTGCGTCCTGCTTAGAGAGGGACGTGATCAACTAAATAGAGACCAGAACGGCTGTGGAGAAGCTGGTCCAGCAATGGTGCTGCTCTAGAACACGGCCACAAGATACATTCGCCGCTATTCGGAGACTTTGGGAGGGAAGCAGTGTAAATTTTTCAGGTAAGTTGTGTGGGATGGAAGGAAAACTGTGGCAACTGTCTGGCAAACATTCAAATGTTTGTTCCCGTGGAAATACACGGTCGGTTCCGACGATTCGGTACGCTTATGTTATGTTACTCGCCGCTGAAAACTATCTCTCCCAAAACATTGCATTTTGGGGACACGAGTGTTCCCGGGTCGGCAGCTTGCAGCAACTGCAGCAGCAACAGTGAAGCACCATTAATTTTCACACTATCGTCCAAACTGTCAGACTTCTTTTTTGTCGTGCTTCGCGCGTCCCCGTGTCGTGTCGAGACTATTAGGCGTGTTATTTATGTGTCAGGGAAATTTATGCGAAACTCTCTGTGGGTTGCAATTAAACGCGTAAAATGGTGGACCGATGCGATGGTACGCAATGGAGTTCATCGACGCGGTAGCTGCAAAGTGTGGCAGCGATGTAGGAGAAAGTTTAAATATGGTTTCAAACAAGATCACGGTGCCCACCATTTTGTCGATGAACTACCGAATAAAGCATTAGCCATTTTGGAGACACTGTCAACTAACAAAACAGGGCATGAAAAAGGGCGCAAAGATAAACAATGTCAATGATGGCGGTTATTTGCTTGGTTCGGGGGAGTGTTGGTGGATGATGCAGGCAACACTTTTTACATAAATCATTCGAATGAGTGAGCACGTAATTTTCATTAATCGGTTGCATTAAACATGACGCAGAGTCGGCGAAGTTTGTCCTTTGAACAAACAAAAACACGAAACATCACGTGGGTATGGCCATTTTCATTGCATTGCGTTAAAGAGTGGAATGTTGGAAGCGGACGTTTTAAATGTTTTTCTCATGTCTTTTGACCGTATTGATGTCCGGGAGCATTCATAGCGTGCTAGTGTGACATTTATTGATGGTTGCATTTGACCATGGAGGCGCCCAGTATCTTCTAACAAACGGACAATAAATGTGGTTATTATTGAAGGATTGTTTAGATCTTTGCTATATTAAAATAAACTATTCATTCCAAACAACCGGAGGTAATAGTAAACGTTGCGCTTCAGATGAATCCAAAAAAAGTCTTACACAAACGGTTAGCACAAAACCCCACGCGCATTAAAAACGACCGCGAATGCCAAATGCTGGTGAACGCAAAAATCAATTAATACTGCTCTCAAATCATACTCCCACACCCGCAGAGATTCGGTGTTCGTACGTGTGTGTGTGTGGTTGTGAGTGCGGTGAACCGTTTGGCGATTGACACACTTGACACTGGACGACCCTACACCAGGACAGGCACCCGTCGCCGGCGCCCCAAAACGTGTACGAGGCAAACGAAGCTTTCGTGCACTCAGCAGTGTGTGGCTAGCGCTATTCGGTAATTCGGTACAGCGTGGAAATGTTGAATGAAAAGCTCGTTGCCGCAGTCGGGTGTTCGGGAGACAGCACGCAATGCATGCAGGCGCTCATTTTCACCGTGCGTCTCCATCGCGTGAGTGGGAAACTAGTGAGAACTCACAGCGTAAGCTTTCTTTTCAATCGTGAGCACTCACAACGCACTCTACAAAAGATGGTCGTACACTCTTTACTATCTCGCTCTCTCTTTCTTTTTTCCTTCCCTCTCCTTCTGTCGTTCCCTTTCGCTCACTCACTCTCTTCTACTGTTGCTTCTCTTTCGCTCTGTATGAAGCGGTCGAGCGAGGTTTTTGCGTCTGTATGCGTTACGTCTGTAGTTATTCGTGCCGTTGAATCCCATCCACGGTGCACTGAATCCTGAAGTACTGAAGTGTACGTGTGATCTGGACGATAGGAAATTAAAAAAAACCCCGTACCGTACCGTACCGTGGTACCGAACGGAGAACGGCTACTGTCTCTCTTACTGGAGGTTTACGATACCAGTATAGATTTGACCTTCCGTAACGCGCGAGAGAAAGCCCTCTAGCGATAACTAAATGGTTTCACCGTACGGTTGGCAGCAGCCGTCAGCCAGTGAACCCGTATGCTGTGGAAGGCGGATTTTCTAGCTGCACTGCATATGTTTAGTCTAGTGTACACAAGTGTGGTTGCAAGCAAATAGGGAATATCCGAACTTAGATTTGTGCTAAATCATCGGCTATATGATTGCATCGGTGCTTTCCCATGTTCCCGGATACATCACCAGCCAGGTTGTGATTAGTTCCGTTCAGCTTTGACTACGGCAGTGAGTAGAGTGGGTGTACCAATAGCAAAATGAGTGTTTAGGGTATGTGAACCCCCGAATTGAAGCACATCAAACCGTGTGAAATGTGTTTTTTGTGAGGATAACTTCAAAAAGCATCAAACTTCAACGCCTGAAGATGCTGCGTGACACAAGCTAAAATATGTCTGCCATCTCGTCCCAGTATTCACGATTCTTCACGCAGTACAAACTCGGACAGAAAATGATAAGAAATGGCAGGAAAATTCGAACGCACACACAGGTGACCCTCGTAGAACGTGCGCCATCTTGAATTTTCTCTACGTCACGTTTCCGTTTGCTGGGACAGAGTAGAGCGACGCGGCAGAAGCGGTTAGCAGGCAGCGGATGGTCAGGATAGCACGGCCAAACTTACCTTTCCCGAACGCTGTGCTCACGTGAGAGCTTTCTTGAGAGTGTGTACGGACTTCGGCCGCGTTCGGTGGCGAGAGTGAGACCTAACGAGTTTGTGGAGTGTTGGGTTCTGTTGCCCAAGCCTGCTAACAACAATAAAAACTGTCCAGCACACACATACTTGCACGGTGCAATGAAACGTCGCAGCCGAACGGCAGCAGCGGTAGAACTTATTTCCCGTGTGCGACACCAAACGCACCCATACACACATGCTGAAAGTTGAGTTGAGAGCTGAAGCTTGACGGATGGTGCGTGCGTAGTGGTGTGCGTACATCCGAAGTGTGTACTACTGTCAGTGATCTGACAGAACGCTACTTAACGCAGTAGTACAGTAGTTCTGCTCAACCGCGACAGTCAAGCCAACCAAAGTGCGGTGGAAAAATTGTGTGCAAAGGCAAATGTATCGATGTGTGCGTGGAACTGGAAGGATACCGAGCGTGTAGGGCGCACGGCTTTCCCTGAGCAGCTTTTTTGGAACGGGCCAAATAAGTAAGAGAGCACACTCAAATGCTCGAAACAAAAGGAGAGCGAGAACGGAAAATTGAGAGCCTCCCGAAGGCTCTCCCTCCTTCGCGTCCCTTCCGCGAACAACTTCCGGCGGTGTGCTGTCATTAGACAATAGAAGTATACTACTACGAGAAACGTTGGTTCAGGTGAGTTGGGTCGCGGTTTGGAAACATTTCGACATTTCGTACACGGCTGAACACTCCACACACAAAGTCCGGCCGTACTCCCCTCCTCTCGCACCCGGTGCGGTTTTGTGGTTTTACAAGAGTGGAGAAATACCCCCTCGTGGCGCTTGAGGCACTCCCTCAAGCGTTTCCCGTTTATTTCCTTTCCCCACCGACTGGGACGACTGGAAATCGAAACGAAACAAAGTAAACAAACATTATTAGAAAAACCTGCTTTTCTTTCATCGGTTTTATTTTGCCCTTTTTTAGTACCGCTCACAAACCGCCCAACTCACCCTTAGTGTGCTCACTGAGCCCCTGCCCCACCGGCTACTGGAATGGGCCCCGTTCTTCTCGGGGACTAACGGACAAAAGCTGGTTGGCAGTTTTCTTGTCGTGCCGGGGTTTTGCCCTGTTTTTTTTTTTGCGTATTACAGTGTCTACTTAGTTTTTGGCTGCTTGCGGTTAACTTTTGGCACTCCACCACCCATAATGTACGGGCGGGCCGTAAAGAAAACGGGACCAGAGAAAGCGAAGGAAATTACTTCCGTTTGGTGCACGGGGAATTTCATCACGACCACCTTAATGGCCGGAGGGTATCCGTAAGCTCTAGCATCATAATGGGTGTAACAGTAATGTACAGCACATAATACGGTTTGCAAAACATTACTTTAGATTTACCCGTTTGCTTCAGCAATGTGTCGGTTTGCTGCAAGCAACTGGTTCCATTGCCTTGGGCTAAGTTTTATGAACTTACCAGGGTTCACGGTGTGGTCTGCCGTGTGCTAAAATAGCGCAAATCCACGTACAGCCCGGTAGGGAGGCTTGGGCCAAGTGCTAGCGCATTACTTGGTGCGAGTTTATAGCGCTATTCGTTGGCGTTAGGTGGCGGCGGTGGTCGTAGGGGAGAGAGAAGGGGTCATGTAAATATGTCATACCCGTGTTTCCGGCCGCAAACTAATGGAACGCAATGTAGTTTACCCGTGGACTTGGATTACGATCATGGTGGCAATGTGTTGCATTCCGAGCGAATGCTTTGTAGATTCGGTGACGCTCAAGTGTTTGCAAGGATTATTGACGGCTTTATGGACCTTTGGTTTGATAATTCAAAGCTATTTCTTAGGTAACCCCATAACTCCAATAGAATTTAGTATAATATTTAAATATTGCAAGGCTGCTCTAGCACTCTGCCAATATTGTTAAACTTGAGTTAGTACTTCTAGTTTATGTTACAGCAATAAAATATAATTTATTTTGTAGTTGTTCAACCCATTTTTATTTGGAGTTTGACACGCTTTTAAGTAAGAAATAAATTTTACACTTTAATAGCTCGATTTTTCGTTACTTTTTTTAGCTGAGATTTTAAATATTTAGTAAAAAGAGATATACTGATAAATATATAAGTCACCGAAAATAAAAGCTAGTTCCAAGAATAGCTCAGAAGCTCAGAATTACAGAATAGGTGGTATAAAGTTACAAGGCAGAAAAGGCAAACCTAGATCTCTTGAGGTTGTTGTGCCGATAAAGAAGGCCTTTAAACTTAAAGAGAAATGCACTCTCTCTCTCTCTCTCTCCCTCTAGTGCAAACAGAGAACATACTGCTAATAGCAGTAATTACCTAAACGGTTGAGCTAGAAAGTGTTTAAGAACGTGCAGAGCTACCACCACCGCCAAGCATTGGGCACTTAAAGAATGGACGGAAATTGCCCGTATTGTACGAGTTGCTTTCGTAGGTGAAACCATAACCCCAAAATGCCCCGTATTTCCACCCGAATTTGCATCAGCTCAACAGGCTCCGGGCCGTTCGTTCTTCGTTCGCTTCGGATGGCCGTTTCAGTGGTGCAATTAAATCTACTGTTAACCACTTTTCCATTTCCGCACTGCAGCTGGGGATACCCGGTTGGCCGAGTTGTGCGACCTAAAACTCGTCCCTTAATTTCTTCTCCTCCTGTCCCGCCCCGAGCGTATACGTTTCCGGGTCTCCGTGTCAACTGAAAAGCTGCTGCAGTAGCAATAGCCATCACCAGCATCATGGAAAGCCGGGAAAGAAGCGTACCAACCAATAAATTCAACCGACTCGAAACTGCTGCGCTAAGCCCGAAATGATCGCATCTCTACACTGCTACGCGGACACGTGGGTGTGTGCGGGGTGGTATCGGTAGGCGATGCTGCCCGAATGGTGGAATTTAACGCTTGATTACATTTAGCGAAGTGCAACGCCCATTTCCACGCCATCCGAAGAATGGGGTCGAGAAGAAATGAGTCCGGTGTCTGGGTGGATTGTGTATTGCTGTCCGGTTTCGGAAAAGCTCGGTGTCATGTGCTCCGGCACGGTTATTGCTGTCAAAACGATGTGTGATAGTGGAAAAGTTGCTATCTCGTTAAAACAAGCCACGCCAGCTATTTCACTACTGTTAAGGGGATAGTAAATGGATTCGATAAAAACCTTAGCGCTCTCACAATAGTGCTCGACGACCGACTGTCCAGTTTGAAGCTAGTTGTAATCTGTTAAATGATACTACAATGTCGTCGTTGTTTAATTTTTGCGTAATTAGATTCTTTGTTGGAATAGGCTGTAGTTGTAACAAGAGCCCAAAACAGCTACAATATAGTCCACAGTCAAGTAGAATGTTGCCTAATTAGTTGTGTTTTGGTAGCATTCAACCGAGAGAACGTGCCGATTTGTTAAAAATCTAGACAAACGACCAGCTGAGAGCTGCTTGACATGAATCGCCTCGAGGCAATTAGACAAACCAACGAAATCTCTCAATTAAATGAAGCTTTTCTTCGCATTGAATGGAACCAGCGGCGTACAACTATCTGTACCTTCTCCACCATGTCCACCATTATGCAACGTTCGCGAAACAATCGGCCACACTTCTAGTCTACTAGAAGGTGAAATCTTTTCTGCTCGCTGGGCAGGATGCAGAGAACCGTAATAAGCCGACACCGTGAACGCAAACACCGTGGAGCCACTGCTTTGGTTTCCCTCGGACCGGGTTTGGGGCACGTTCCCTTTCTGCTGTCTATGCTCACCACACAACTCGCTGTTCCCCCTGTGCTTATTTATGTTTTCTATGTGTCTTTCCATAATATCAATGGGCTAAAGCGCTGCCGGTGGGGATAAAATGGGGGAAGAACTTGCGGGCAGAGGAACAGAATAAAAAGCGAAAACGTCCCCTTTCTGACACAATGGAGTGTACCTTCACAAAAGGGTGTTAATTGATGCTTACCGCAATGCGTGTTCTGTGTTTGCGTTGGTCCAAATCGAACGGTACGGTTTTAGCGCTCCTTGTTCCCTAATCTGTCACCCGTGCGTTTCGGATGACACAAGAAGCTATTTTTGACGTCAACAAAATTCGCTGCAGAATACTTGCTTGTTACGAGCACATTTTTCCGCCTCTTTTTATGCCATAACTGAATGTTTTGATCCGATTTCATTAGTTTAGCGTGATTTAATTAAATGGAAGAAAAGAATATTTCACCCCATGCTATCAATCGCACAAAGGTTTAGAGCAAATCCTCGCTGTGACATGCTGTTCAGTATGCGCTTTTTTTTGTCCTCAAGAATCCCTGTCACTGTGCGAATGCAGTCACTAGTAGCCCCCGACTGCGGGCCTCGGGATACAGAGAGGGATCAGAGCGAATAATAATCTTCAATCCTAAGCTCCTGCAAGCACTTCCACATTCCATGTGTGTGTTGCGCCTGGCTTGCGGAGCAATTTTTACATCGCCTGTCAGCTTCAAAGGAAAGCGAATCCTACCGTTCGACCGTACCACCGCTACCATCCCGTTGTGGTCGTTCTTCCCCAAACTCTCTTGGGCCACCCCGGGCCCCTCCACCCTTTTGCCGCTCCGGAAGCGGTACCGTATGGGCCGGATGACTGAAATCGATGTGTGTGCGATGAATATTTCATTCGCTCCGGTGACGATTGAGCCCCATACTGGCATGGGGTGAGGCACGAGAAGCCTAACCTTTCCATGGTTTTCTTTTTGCTCTGTGCCGCACCGGATCGGTTCGTTCGTTCGGCTGGAAAAATCGGCAAACGAAGCCCACCACCACACGGACTGGGACACGGAATTGGCTGGTAATATTTTTATTTTTACCAACCTAGAATTATTTCGCTTTATTCCCAGCGTTGAGCGTTGGTTTTGTCCTGCACCAAACTAGGCCAGCTTGAAGTAGTGACGCTTGTTTGTTTAGTGAACTGGTTGAAGTTTACGCTCCAATTACACGCGTCGCATCGTTCGTTACGAAGCAAAAAAAAAACAAACTCCCCATAGGAATTCTGCGCATATTATGATGTCAGGCGTATTGTTTGAATGCAAAATGGGAGAAAAAACGGTTTTGAATATATAAAAACATAGTTGATAAGCTTGTAGTTTTAGTGTGTAAGCAAATACGTGGATAACCATGACGGTAGATGTAGACGCTGTGCAGTTTTAAGAGGATTTATGCTGGCAAATTGTTTCGCGGTTCCTTCGAGCTGTTTGCGTTGATTAAAATTTTAATTAAACTCGACCCTAGTCCGTTGTTATGATTTTTTTCTCGCCTTTATTCCTTTTGTTTCCTTCGCCCTGTGAACCGCATCATTATCCTGCCTTTTTTTGCACTTTTGCCCATATCATATTGGCAATATTTAATATTGTTGATGTTGGAAGGTTTTTCTCTTCTTTTGTGCTGTTTTTCGCACAGCACTTGCGATCTGCGCTATTATTCATGTATAAATAATTAACCTCAATTTAGCGTATCGATTAAAAACACCGGGAGGAAGTGGGAGCGCAACATCCTCGGGTGGCCGGTTTTTCTCTCACAAGCGAATAAATTGGGACGAAAATTAACTATGGAAAGCAGGAGCGGTGTATGAAGCAACAAAAAAAGAAGAAGTAAAAAAGGAAAGGCAAAAAACACAAATGAACCCAGCAAACACTAACACGGGCCAACGTTAATATGCTGATGATTTATTAAAATCAGTATTTAATATGCAGCAAACCGATGTGATAAAAATCGCACCAGTCTGTGGCAATGGAGTAGCAGAACATTGCTCGATTGCTAGTTTTATGGGTTAGGGAAAGAGAGAGCAAGGAATAAAAAGAGAGAGAGAGAGCGAGTGAAGTACAAAAAAATTGTGTGTTATAATGTTGGTAAATGGCATGATTTGTATAGTACTTATTAAAATGCATAAACTCAGGTAATTTCTGACCTTTGGAGCAGAATTTGAATGTATTAAAACACAATTATTTGACATTTGTACTAAAATGTTCTAAATTGTACTAAAAATCACTAAAGTTATTTAATTATGAAAAAATTTAAAAATATTTATCCAAAAAAGTTTATTTAAATATATTTATATTAAAAATAACATCTATTACCTATTGCATGCTATCCATCTCGCAATTCGTACAATAGCTCTGAGTCAAATATCGATAGTCCAAATTGAGGTTTCGAATGTGGAAATTGTGTTTTGCTTTCATCCAAAGTTCACTCTTCTTCACTCTTTGCACAAAGCATCATTACACACACCCCGAAAATGCATCTCATCGATCATCGATTTGAGTTTCCAGTTGACGCGCTGCTGCTTTAGGCACCGGTCCAACGATGATTATGCTTCTTTTCATTCTTGCATCTTCATGCCCTCGATGCTCCACGGTCCTTGCCCGCGCGCGCTGCCCCACATTCACCGAAGCTCAAAGTGCAAAGATTAAAACGCCTCAAGGAACCGAAGCCGGACAGGCTGAACACAGCATGCTGGCAACTCTCTATGCTGATCACTTTCCTATTCACGCATCGCTTCCGACTGCACCGTCCGTACGGCTTCGCCTGCTCAAGGGAGATGAAATATTTGCGTAACAAACCCCACGCCCCGGTGGGTGGGTGAACGCGCAGGGTACGGGGAATTGTATCCCCGGTATGCTGTTCATTTTTCAAAAAGTTGGACAGCAAAACGATTTACATAGCAGTCCGGTCTAAGCCGTAGGGGATTTTTAAAGGAAAAACTAATGCACACGGCGGCTTTGGGTATGGAATAAATAAGCGAAAAAATAAACACATACAACCAATCTTCGGTATATCCCAGCACATCGTCTTCATCGACTCAAGTGCCAGCCGTTTGCCGTTAATTCGTGCAACTATAAATTCCCGTCTTAAATCGGGCAAAGGTTCGTCCATTTTCGACGACCGGTTTGGCAAAATGGAAGCAAAGCGCTTCCGACAGAACGGTTTCGAGCCACATGAAATGAAACTGAACTGCTAGACCGTCCATCGAGGTTTGAACGGAATGGTAGGATTTCGTCGGATTTTCGGCAGAACCTGCCAGCAAAGGTGTAGCCGGAAACAAAAGCACCAAGGATAAGCGCTTTTTTCGTTTCATTTTTTTTCTATTTTCCCTGACTTGTTTTCCTGAATCATTTTCTGCTTTTAGTTTGTTCTTTTCAGTGCTTCCTTTTTGCACTGTTTGCAAACATTTAACCGAGAAAGGGGTAGCACACGGTTGCTGCACGAGCCTTGCAGGTGGCTCCTGCTTTCCCACTGGCAGAGTTCTACGCGGGTCTGGAAGATATATTGTATCACCGCTACATTTATTTTGCTTCTTTATGCTTCACCTTCGCCTTCGTTCCGCGACAGTGAAGATACCGCAAGACATCGTGTAGCATCCAAGGAAAAGTTGCGCCTCCCGAAGTCAGCCGCGACATCGATTTTCAATCCGTTCGATGCCGGCCTGGAAGATTTTCGGGCCGAACCCAAACATGAAGTTCGATGCTAGATGCTATATTTAGTCAACCGAACGCCCGGAAAATGGGAGGGCAGAGTAGCGAAGCAAATCATATCTACGACCGAAACGTTACCTTATGGTGCTAGATAGCCGGATGGTCTAATGCGGTTGTCCTACAATCGTGTAATGGTGAGCCCGTCGAAGGTCCCTTTTTCCTCGGTCTGATGGTGGGTGGCAACCAGCGCACCGCAGTGAGCGGAAGGGAGACAGAGAGTATAGAAGATTGATAAAGCAAGAAAAATCGAAATGGACAAAGAAAACGATAGCAAAAGCGCTGCGTGAAAGGAAAAGCTTAGCGGCTGGGTCAAAGATAACGGAAAAGCGTTATGTGTTTCCTGTTTTATATCTGTTTTTTTTTTCTCCAAATCTTACTCTCCGGTTCTGGCGACCTGTCCGCTAGCTAAATCTTACGCTAGTCATGTAGAAGAGAAATATCAGTGTACGGAAAATTCGGCCTCGTTGCTCCGTTTTCTGATTGTTCCGAGGACTGCCTACCCCCCGGGCGTCCGTTCAATATGCCGGAGGATTTGCTTTCGAGGACCACCTCGTGAGCGTGGTATGGAGATGATAAATTTCTGATATATTACCAAACGTGAGCAAAATGTCTGATGCGATTCACAAATGGCGCTGGAGGACAAAATACCGTCCTTCCCGCCGGGGCGTCTTTCGCTTAGGTCTTGTCGCATTCCATGATGTACGGAACCGTTCGGGCACCAAACGGAAGAAACAGACAACGGAGCAAAAGAAAATGAGTATGGAATGATATTCACGAGCAGACCGACCGAATGCCGTCCGGTTTTTGGGGAGAGCTGTCTGTACAATGTACACTAGGGCAAAAGAAAACCGGTCGGTAAGGTTCATTTTGAGCAGCAGTGCTGTCCCGATGACTAAAATAATCCAAAATGCGAAAAATGGTATTGAAAGATGTACGCTACACATGGGCCCCTTAAGAAGGAAAGACACTTTCCCCACCGAACAGAACACTTCCTCACGTCCCTAGAAGAATGCTTTTACAGCGCACTGGCCAACAAACGATTCAGCTGACCGAAATAGACGGGAATTCTTGCTACCCCCACGGGGGAAGCAATAGAAGATGCAGGGGTTTTCCGCTGTTTTTCCCCCCCATTTGCTGCACGAAATCTTACCGGCCGTGTTGCGGCGTGTTGCTGTACGAACGTGTAACGTGCCCACGAAACGATGATTTTATCCACAACATTATGGTGCTTTTAATGGTTTTGACAGCAATGGTAAAATCATCACCCCGAGACAACCTCCGAGGCAAACGAGGCGAGCGAACGAGTGTGTGTGTGTGTGTGGCAGCGTGCCAAATCCATTTTCGAGAATGCTTTTGTTCTTTTATTGTGATGTCTGGTTCGGCTATCGCCTGCTATAATAAAGAAAATTATGAAAGACATAAACTATTCAATAAACACGGGGAATCGTTTTGTGCGAGCGAGAAGTACCGGAATATAGCACGAATAAAGGCGTGTGGCTGCTGTAAATGTTTTATATACATTTTTACATACTGTGGTCAGTTTCAAAGCGAGATTGAATGTTGAAGAAATGCTTCATCATGTTTGTTTCCCTCCAATATAAATATATTACATATTACGAAAAACATTTCTATTTCGCAGTTGATTTCAATTGAATTTTCAAATTATTTATTTGTCAGTTCATTTATTTATTGATAAACGGAGCAGCTCCGTCGAAAATGTTTGGTTCAAGAAGTATTTGTGCATCCCTTTTCTAAATTCAAATTTCAAAACCTAAATTCATCCAGTTCAAAAGACATGCTAGACTGCAATTAAGTATGTTGTACATGACCCCAAATGAATCAGAGGACTCTTACAGGAGGGTGAAGCCTTAAAGTAGTTGAATTGCCAGATAACCAAACAAACAACGTTTCAATATGTCCCAAATCTATACAGACACAATAGGAACTTCGATAAAAAAAGTCCCGCCGTGGTAGTTTGAAGCGATCACCTCAAAAGTCAACTCTAATACCATGCAATACAAAATGCCTCCTATCGGACTATTCTGTCTCTACATTACAAATCCAACGCTTATCCTTTAATCCACACAGGGGTCGATTGTGAGTGGCCGGCAATAAATATCAGCTTATTTGCACCCTTCAATCAAACGGTTTCGATGGATTAGTGCAGGAATGGTTGCCTTCCAATCATCGCAATCGACCATGTATCAAATCGCAACATTTAAAACCCGGAAAGCGGAAACAATGACACGGCTACGTGCGCTTTAAGATCGTGGACGTGGAATAGACGTACGCTTTCCACTCTAAATGATGGTTGGTAATTAAAGTGTCTCTACCGAACTGTTGCCAGTTGATTGAAAGCAAATCGAAATGCGAGGAGATGCGGTTCCTCCATCCACACAAAACCGATCAACCATTCCACGCAACGGCATCATGCACATTGTCGCGAGCACTGCGCCGAATCGATGGTGGCCAAAATCCTTTAATCGGATGTGGTACACGAGACGTAAATGACGACGCTGATAACAGCTACCAAATGCAAAATTATCATGCTCAAAATAATGGGGAAATGAGGGATAAAATGTGAGGCAAGGAATGGTAATACGTACTACAAACTCGTCAGTGATGTATCGGTGTGGTCTCGATATCGACATCGATCGATAACGGAAAGGTTTAAGTACACCAAACTGTCCTCCATCCGAAGAGGGCTTCAAGTGTTGGAGCAAAGCTGGATAGCAGCGGTGAAATTGCTGTTGAAATGTGGTAATGAAACTGTAATGGGTGGAGTTAAACGATTTCTTCTCAAATCAAACCAAGTCACACACCTCACAGTCCGTAACATATTGGCTATCCTTAATGACGTTGTTTGTCTTTTTAAGAGTAATAAGAAGAACAATTTTTCACAACAATTGCCGGGAACTTACTAGTTGAACAACATTTTAACACCAATGAAACAATTTATATGTAACACCGAGTGTATTCCGGCGCTCCGTAAACCATTCCATTCGTCTAAGCCTTTGCACCGCTTTGACTTACCATCTGGGAAATCTAAAAGCCCAACGAGGGTGGAAATTGCTCAGCTTAACGACAACATTGTTGCCATCGTTCCTGGGTTGTAAAGAAAAGCGACTGCAATTGCGGACGGGCAGGAATCGTTTTTTTTTTATTTGCCCATCTTCGATCGCCTAACAATGTACACATTCGTGGTGTAATCGGTAGAACGGCTTCCGGTTAAGTTTGTATCGAGACAATGCGCTAACCATTGCTGCTGCTGCTTATGACCGAAAGGTTGTTTACGGTCGTTGGCGCTGGGATGATAGCAAATATTTGTTAAAATTGTGTCTGCTTTCATTTCCGGGATGGGGGAGTTTCGCGGCATAAAAGACTTTTGCAAGAAAGCGATCGTTTTTTGAAGGGCTATTCCTTTCTGCCAGCATAAATGTGGTCCGGTGGTGGTTTGTTAATGTTGATGCATTGGATGATGCGAAAGTCACACAACATCCTGCGCCATTGCGTATTCATTGGTAAGGTCGTAAGAAAATTATGACAACCCTTCCCATTGGGCCAGACCCGATGGATGTTGTCGTAAAAAAAAGAATAATAAATTACAATACTCCGATTATAGTTATCGCGAGCTTGGAGGGGGAAGATCTCGGAAAACAACTTTTATGTTGAAATGTTTCCGATAAACTGCGTGTGGTAGAAGGGTTCCTTTTTTATGCCGAACAAGAGTGGATCGTTAATGGTTCCATTTCTTTATCGATTCTCCTACTTTTCTCTCTTCCGGAATTGCAGCACATTATAACACATACATATGTCATAACGATGGCACAACATAAAACTACAAGTAGCACCCAACCATCCACCGTTCCCATTCCCATTGACAATCGAAATGTCTGCAATAAAACACCACTCATACAATGATACACACATAAAACATACGGCAAGAGGATACAAAAGGCAACCAAAATGCACAACGATAGTTGCATTTCTCGATGGGCAAATCTAATACCGATGCTACACGTAACCGGATGGATCGGCCATCACTCACTCAATCACTCTAATTGAGTGTAGCGAATGGCCTGTTTTTTTTCCACCCCAGCCCCAACTCCAACAGCAACAAAATAAAACAAACCCACATTCCCCACTAAAATGGATCCCACTGAGCAAGGGCCCCTTCGTTTAAACTGTTTTGCACTTGGATGTACGAAACGGCTGGCCTTGGTTGGTGTGGGGCACATCGGATCGATGTATTCGTGCAACATATGTTAGCGCCTCCGGTCGGCCCGGTCGACCACTCCACAGAGCAACCCTCGAGAGGTAATGGCAAGAAGGTCCCAAAGGCGCTGGTGTTGGAAAAATGTTCGTACAAAAATTCAATATTGTTGCTTGCTGCTCACGCTGGTATTGCACTTTGATGCCTCACAGTGATACAATGTGGGAGTGTGTTTGGACAAGCGGCATCATACTTAATGTCAGTATCGATTTAGTGCCTTCACTCAACGTGATTCGTTAGCACACTCTGCATGAGTGATGGTTTGGCCCGTCATTTTAGGGGACCCATCGAAAGGGGTTCCCCACACGATGCCACTGGAGCAACATATCCGAGAAGATATGTAGCGTGTTATAGGGTTTACTATGGGAGGTTAGTGCTTCAGCTATTTCATTCTTATATTTTAACGTACATAGATTGTATGTAACAAACTAAATGGATAAAAAGCTAAATAATCGAGATGCAAAAACCTAAAAGGCATTTTCCGTCGAACTTAGCAACACTCAGAGTCAAGCTAAATATAATTGCCACTTGTAAGTGCTCCTGTTGGTCCTCCAAACGATGTTTCCCCCCCCCCTTTTGTGAAGCCATCAAACGCTTATCTTAGCGTGATGAACTAATCAATCTTATCGTAACCACCACGCAACCCACACCCCATCCCATCCCGTGCATCCATTCCGTGCTATATTGAGTCATCGTCAGCCCAGCCGCACCAACACGCACATGGCTGTACCTCACCTCAAATCCGGAACCTCAAATCAACTCGCACCACCCACGCCACCGACAGCCAACAAAACGCACCAAGCACCATAGAAAACTATCAAAATCTGACCTCTCTTACCATCGAGCAGCGCTTTCCGCACCGTCAAGGGAAATCTCATGGTGGCCAGTGGTAGATGATGGTGATGATATTTGCTTTTCTGTTGACTGCTTACATTACCACCCACGTGGGGTTTTTTTGTGTATCGATTGTGGAATGAAACGGTTTATAAACGGATGGCTACACTTTCGGGCACCTACGTAGTAGGTACAATGCGTAGGAGTCGATGGAATTGGGATGGAATGTTTTGCAACCGATGGTGAAATTCGCTAGCCGTAATGTCAATATAATAATTTGATTATCTTAGATTTATTGCTCTATTGACCCTTGTGCGAATTTATTTTTAAAAAATCCCTAAAATTTATTTCGAATAGTAATGTGTTGAAGAGCCATTAAACCACACAGTACTCAGCATTGGAAAAAGCTCTAGGAAAAGCTCGGTTACCCAACGTGCTCATTAAGCTCTGCCAACTCGTTACCGATATTACAATAATGTCTAAGACACAAACAATACATCCCAATACCCCCCCCCCCAAATATTTTCTCGTCTGGATTTTCTATTCCAACTCGAAAAGCTCCATACTTCAAAGTTTCGCTTCTCAACGAACACCAATAAATACTAAACCCCACTACGGTTGGCCACCTGCCAGGCTATTATTTTTACTTCAATCTCACACTTCCAAAACCCATCACTTATTGAAAACCCGAGTCCGGGCTGGTGGAAATAGTTTGCGATTGCGGCTGCAAGATTGCTGTCGTCCGCCAGCGACCGCATTCATCGCACGTAATGTGCTTTCGTTGCGAACGCGTGCCTCTTGGATTGGGTGTGCGTGCGTGCGTGCGTGGCGATGTTTTTCTTCACGTGCTTCTTCGATTCCTTTCGCGCAAACCAACCAGCTGAGAAGCATCTTCCGATCGAATCTTACGCAAAGATAACAGCTATCATTCCACTGTCACCGCGCTGGGAGCAACTGCTCTGGCTATACTTTGAACGGTTTTCCTCGCTGCTATGGTGTGTTTTCGATTTATTATTCCATCCATGGTTGCTGTTCGCAGCACACTCTTCTTCTTCTTCTTCTGCTGCTAAGTCCCTTAACCAAGGATACCAACAGTGGTTCTGCGTGCAGCGCAGTGACAACCGACAACCGTGTCGTGCGGTCGAGGTTGAGAATGAATTGCTGTCGGAAATTGGGTCGAGTTTGAGTTCGCCTTTGCAAGCTTATCGAACGTATTTCCTGGTAGCACTGTTCCCCGATGGGGGGAAAGCGTGCCAAATGGCATAACCCCACGGAGCGCGTACCGGAACGTGCCCCGGTACCTAAATTACGGCTCGTGTCGAACAATTTACTAGCCAGTCGGTAAATGGTCGATAATGTTTATTAATTTATCCTGGCCTCGCTTGTACCGCATGCATGTTTCCGTTGTTGTTTTTATTTTCCTGCATCCAATTTTGGGATAATTTTAGCAGAGAAAAACGCATGTGCTCAAAAGTATTTGATTAAATTATTGCAAAATGTAATCACACAAAAAGAGGCATTCCCACATTTGACGATGATACTGGACGGGATGACGAAGTTTCCTGCCCTCGCAATTGAGCTCTATGTACATTTTATTTAATTTTCCATACAGACCAGCCGCAAAAAGCAATCAACTCTGTACGGTTCGGTTGAAAACTGTTCCAGGAAAATGTCACCCATATGCTACACTGAACGGCGGGTACATCAACCCTCGTATCGCCCAGACATACCTCCACCTTTTCGAGCGTTCGAGTGGCCAAAAGGTCGTACGGGGTCTGTGTATGTGTGTATATAGGTGTACTAAAAATGGTTGCCCAATAACGAAAAACAACATTACCCATCAGCAGGGCAGCTTCAATGTTGATGGCCGCCGGGCATGGACCGGAAAAGGATGCCACCCCACCATAGATAGCGGGTGGGCGTCGGCATTGCACTTTGAACAATGTTTACTTTTCTACCTGTTTGTTCGCACAGTTCGCCCGTTCGCCGGAGGGTAAAGGACGGAAGCAGAGACAGAACGACGGCAGTCAGTAGTGAAGTCGATAGGTCTCAATATGTATATGGGTGTGCAGTTGGTGGGGTGGTGTGGGTCCGCCATCCATATGCCCGGTTCGTTTCACCAGCCGGAAGTCGGTTAGCGTCGGAAGTCGATGAAAAACATGCCGTATTTCGCTGGCTGCCCGACCGATGACTTGCATGGCAAAATGGTGGATGAATGGTGGAAAGTACTCGTACGGTTTATGACGCTGGATAGGCGGTTCAAATAGCGAGCTAAAACGGCCCGTTCGCTCTCGCTCTATCACCCGCGCTAGAACCCGTCTGTGGCTGCCGAAGCAAATCCATTTGCTCAATTGTCTATAAATTTGTGATGATGTAGGGCGGAAGCGTGCGGAACTCATACACGGACCAGCCTGCGGAGCTGTGCATCGAGTGGGTTTGAGCACCGTTTTAAAGTCCCCGGGCAGGTGAATGGGCCAAACGGGTGGAATGGTGCACAGCACAACATGGATCAATTATTTTAACGTGCACCATACTTTTCTGGGAAACACTTTCTGTGCCGTGGACGATGCTGGTGTGGGAAGGACTGGCACTCTTTGCTTAACATACCGTGTGTGAATGTGACGAACTGTGAGTTAAAAGATTGAATAATAGCTATTCAATTTTAATCGAGAAGGGACAAATTATGTTTTGTTTGGGTCTTGGACGATGTTTGCGTTCCAACATCAATATCGTAACCATTTCTGGAATCTGTTCATGTTGAACTGGAATGTACTGAGGTAGTTGTGGAATTCGACACACTTTCTAGATCCCTTTTAAAATTAATTTGAATCGGTACAGAGTAAGTGTGTGAGAGGAGAAATCGGTTTTTCAATGCTAGAGCTTAGGAAAAGTGGAAACCAGATTTATCTCTACCTGTTTCAGATTAACTTGCAAATAATCAAAAAGAAAATCAAAATGAAATCAATTAACATGAGCTGGAAAATCTTGTTTTAGTAATTTGTAGTTACTCCTAATGAATCTAATTAGTAATTTGAAGTTACTATATTTTATTTCAAAATAGCAATCAATGAATGTTCAAACGTAACTAGTCACGTCCGGTAGAAAATTAACTTGCCAGTATACTTCCCTTTTCTGCAATCTAGATACCGCACGGCGATAATTTCCTAATCAATCTTCTTCCGACGACACATCTCATTTATCATTTCCTCATCGGCAAGAGAGCAAAAGAAAACAAATATCTCAAAAAAGACAAGGAAAGCACCACCGATATCAGCTGGAAGTTCCCGAAATATGGGGTTTCTCGGTACGCTGGTAGTGTATACGGGCAAGATTCATCACCACACAAATCCTTCCAGCTAAAACACAATCCCCAAAGGGTTGTTTCGGAAGCAGCAACAACTACGAAAAATAAATAAATATCTGACTTAACTTGTCACTCCATCTAGCGTGCGTTGGAAAAAAGGATCAACACCATGGCTCTCTCTTCTCTCTCGCTCTCCACGCTCGGAGATGGTGAAGCTGATTTCTGGAAAGTAGGGATAAAGCAAACCCCACGCGTTCTAGTTTCTAGGTTAATGAGTAATAATTTATAACCTAATTCAATTTTGTCCCGATCCTTGGATCCGGTGGCTGGCCGGAAGTTGTCGTTGACGATGGCAACGGGCACAGTTCCGGGGGTTTGAAACGATACACACCGTGCGTTCCGACTAACCGCACTCAAACGCACACCGTGCGGCAGAGCAGGAAGGAAGAAGCAACAGTAATTGAATGCAATTATTATCCTTAATTTCGAATCACCAGCACCGACTGCACTTTGCCGCTGTCGTAGGTCAACGGATAAATGGTGCGAGTGTTTGATCCCAAGGTTGCTGACTTTGAGCAGAGCGGGCGGTAAAGAGCAATCAATTAAGGCTACGCCACACAATGGTCGGTAGCGAATCCTATTGATCCCCGCTCGAAACAAGGTTTGTTGCACTTTGGTGCATGGAATTGCAGAGTGAAGAGCTTGATAACGTTAGGGAGAATTGAAAATTTATGAAAATTGTTCTATTAGGCTGTAATTAAAACGATAGGCGAATTCTTTGAAGGTTTTAATAAGGAAAAGTAAATAAATAGAGAATATTTTGCACAAAACTTACAGCTAGCAATTGAAAAGTCAAAGTTACAAACTAACCTTGCCCTTCAAACAGCAAGCCATTTCTATTCGCAAATAAAGAGCAACAACGAAAATAATAAAATTCTTCAAAACATTTAACATATCTGCAACTTGGATGGTTCGCATCGGCTTGGAGCACATTTTAATAGTACCAACAGTTGCACAGCACCAACCTCGACGACAAAATATACCCTTTCACCCATTTCGATGAATGTTTCATCACACAAAATGCATTGCATGCCGTCAACCCTGTGCAGGTGACACAATACATCAACATGAGAACATGGAAGAAAGCAATAAGCACCAGCCGGATGAATATTTAACACACAAAACACCTTCATGGTACGAAATGAACAGACTATCAGTCTCATGCACCGCTTTGAAAATGGGTCCCAGTAATGCGAAGCACTACTGTACTACTTTGTATCTTACATCAAGCATTGGGAGTACGAAATACGAGAAAAAAAACCCATCGTTCAAAATTTCATGCAACCGTGTTCGACTGCAATTACGACGGGAAACAATGGAACCAAATACAAAACAAAACAAAAAAAAAACACGCTGAACCGGCTCAACTGTTCACGACATAATGTAAAAAAGAACGGCAATAGGAGGGGCGGTTTGAATGACCCTAGAATTGGTCGCTCTATGGAGCCTTTATCGTGGAGACCCCATACGGGACAGAAAGCGAGCAATCAACCGATCGAGGATATCGATGAATAAAACATCACCCTTAATTTGAATACACTCAGCGCTGTTTTTCGCTGTGGCGCACTGTGCCGTGGAAGGCTTCGAACGGACAGTGCCGGCAAGCAGTGCGGTGTACAACCAATCGAAATTTGATTACTCGCGATGGGAGATAATTCGTACGGTAACGGGGAAAATACGAAACACCCCCCCAAAACTCCCCTTTCTGGTCAGTGAAGGGTACCTCGAGCTCACTAACTCCTGGGAGCTGGGTAATATATTTATCCATCCGGGATGGAGACATGGCCAGGACGGTGATAGGCATGGGACAAGCAACCAAACAGCAATATGGCACCGCTGGTGGTTGTATATTTGTCAATTTGATACAACAATCCGAAAGAAAAAAAAAGCGCTAGTACTTCTATTTTTCTCTCCCAATGTTAAACTTAAGTCGCGTCCCAACCATGCGCAGTATCAATTGTCAACATCCCTCGGTGTCTCGGTCGGGATCCCATTTCGCAGGTTATGGATGATGTCTCGCGTCTGCTTAGACACAAACCGACCGTATCTAATTAACATTTTCCACACAAAGCTCCGCTTGTCACGTCGTACCAGTGTGGTGGTGAAAGTAGGCCAACGCACTGTCTGAATGTAAAGGGGGTGGAAAGGTTGCGATGGGGCGCCAGCACCAGAACAGAACGTATTTTCCATCCAACTCTACCGCGCGACCGTACGCATCCTTTCGTGCCGTTTTCCAGCAGCAAACGCAGCAGAAAATAATGGCACCCATCTTTGGCTTTCATCTTTGTGCGTCCCGCGACGGAATGGTGGTTATGCCTTCTTAGCAAAGGCATAAACAGTGTCTACTCGCCCTGGCTTCCATACCGCGTCTCGATCAGGGGAGAATCAGTACAACGCGTCATTAGATGCCGCTGTCCTGTTCTGAGCGTATTTCAAGCTGCCATTTTGTTTTTCTTTCTGCTGATTATTTTGAATATTGTGTTGTTACAGCGTTGTAACTGGTTTTCACCAACCGTTGTGTTTGTGCTTGTGTTCATTCCACTTCATTCTACCCGCCCCAGAGTCAGGTTTGGAATGTAGCCTTGGCGCGCTTCCAGCTTTCCACTTTCATGCCACTATCATTTATCAGCTACCGTGCGCCTCCATTCGCATTACGTCGAAGGCGATGCGACGTTTTGTTGGACGTTCCGTATCCAAAACTTTCGCTTGCTTACCAAACCCGACTGCGCAGCTCGTAATGTACAAGATTGTTAGTCATTTGAAATAATTTACATTTCTTTCAAACGGTTTTGCGAAGGGAGGGTTTCCGAGGGGAGTTTTTGTCTTCCGCAATAAAACGGTAAGACGCGGAACGGAACGGAAGCAGTAATAGCGGGGACAAAATGGGGGTTTTGCTCATCTTGCTCTGGCTCACCGGTGTTTTAATTCGTGTTTGTTCTGTTTGCCCCTTTTTCCATTCCAGACGATGTCCAACGACGCACTGTGGGTGTCTGACGCCATGTTGGACTCACTCAGTATGCAACTTCGGGATGCCGAAGCTCGCCGAGCGGAAGCAGAACGTGCACACCAGGTAAGTTGTCCGTGTGTTGTCGAGTTTTTTTTACTTCTTCTTCACATACCTACGTTTGTCGTTCGTGTTTGAAAAATGCGTCTTCTTACACTCTTGCAAAACACTCTGACATGATACACACTCACACACAGAGAAATATCTTGTTTGCTTAAAAATTTCAACAATATCAGCAATTTGTGCAAAGCGACCCCTTGAGGTAAAACAAATCTTGGAATAAAAGGTAGATCAAACAATTTGCTAAACAAATTGACTCAACACAAGCGTAAACAAATATAAATCGAATTTTCTTCATATCCTTTAAATACTTTCACAATGACTAAGGATCAGTTGTGCTGAAGAGATTAAGGACTGAACCAGAAGCAAAAAACAAACACCTTCAGAGAACATTTTGATTGCACAACGATCAAAGATTAATTATTCGCAATGAAACAAAATTCGAAAAAATGTATTCTTTTAAGGCTTGTTTTGAAAAGGAGATCAAAACAAACACCCAACTGAAATCCATCCATACACATTTATCAGCATCAAAGGTCATTTTCTACCCCCATTTAAGTGACCTTTTTTTTGGAAGCAATAATATCAAAGTGTTTGAAATAGCACCTTGGATCGATCGATCGAGGCAACCGAAACGAGGTCGGAGAATGAACAAAAAATTAACATAGAAATCTCGTTATGCGCGGTACTCTCGATGTTTAATTGTGCGATGATTCTTATCCCAACCGAAACTCGTCATGCTTTACGCGGAGTCGAATATCGTTTCGCTGTATAATTAGCTCGTTTTGCGATTGTTTTGTGCCATTTGATTAGGTTCGGAGTACTATCCAAGCTCTCCGACATAAATGAAGCGTTACAAAATGGGTGTGCCGAAGCGAAATATGTAGAGCATCGTTGGCGCGATTTCTTTCGCACAAACACCGAAAATGGTATTGGAATATTAAGAACATGCGTTGAAAAAACACTAAAGTGCAAACCTTCGCAACGGTACGACTAATCGATTGTCGATCATTTATTCTATCTATTTATGGTGGATGGTTTTTTCACACCCCCTGAAGTACTGTACCGGTTTTTGTGCCCAAATTCCCCATATGCTTCGGTTTAAAAGCTTTTAATTAAATTTACGACCGGCGTCTGTTGCTTGACGCAACTGTTGTGGTTGGCCCACAATTGAATACGCTCTGCCACACCGCACCCACCACCACCAATTACCCGCCCAACCAATCATTATTACTGGGACACACACAAAACCAGCAGGTGAGGAAGGGATGGGCTACACCCAGTTTGCCAAACCATCCACTCCCAGCGCAAAGTTTGGAAAATTGGCACACGTGCCAATTATAAAACCGTGTTGAATAATTTCATACTGGCGGGGACGGTGTGGTGGCAATGTGAAGGCGAATGCGAAGGGTAGTCTTTCATAACTTCCTCAGCCCATCCACAGCCCATTATGCGCCCGCAAAAGCGGTCCAATGTTTGGATTCACTCTCCTCTCCAGTGAGTATCATTTTCAAAATTGAAAGTTAATTATAATAAGTGTATGAGTGTGTGCGTGTGTTCTTGCGCGTAGGAAGTGCTTCCAACACCCAGCACACAATGCATCGAATCGAAAAGCGTTTTTGGATACGTACCAAACCGTGCGGTACGGTGGGAAATTATACGAAACGAGTTAAAGCGCCGTCCGCTGGCACCAGGTGAACGGACCATGGTTGTTTGCATTTAATACAGTTTCTGAAATGGTTGATTAAATGTAAATGTTCTACCTACCCTTCAGTGGACGGCAATGGCACGCAGTAAAAGAAGAAAACAAAACCAATACCAACCCCGTAAATAATGACCAAATCCACTGACAAACCTGTTCCCGAGACCACCTGCGCTACGGGCCGCGCATTATTGAGTTCTATTTCCATTGTTTGTCGTGTACTTTTTGCGTCTTTTGCCCTGCAGCAGACCATACCCGGCTCGCGGTGAGGGAAAGTTTATGCTTGAGTGGGCCATAAATGATTTGTTTCGAAGCAGTTCGCATTTATGCTGGCAAATGGGAGTGAATGAAAAATAGTATGCAAACATTAACAGATTGCCCATTAAAAAATATTACGTCTGCTAGTACGCGAACTCTTCATGACCTAAGAAATTGTTTGGTGTTTTTTTTCCGAACACTACAAACATGAAAACAAAAAACCTTTGGCAGTGGAATAAAAAACTAACCTGCCATCCCTAAAAACGGTGATGGCGAATCGAAAGGGAAAATTTACAACATTATTTCACTTTCACTCATTATCGCGTTCCACCGCCCGGGGCTGGAATTCGTTGTGCATTCGGTGTTCTGAGCACCAAGCAACCGTGAGCGATAATTTGCGTGTTTGTAGGGGATTGTTTTAGATTCTTGAAGAGCCAAAAAAAAACCTACTCTCCACTCCACAGCATCTACTGCCATCCACCATGTTTCTAAGCATCCGTTTCGCTTGCTGATAAGTATGAAAAAATAGCCATCGGGCACGCACTGCCCCAGGGGAAAATCAAGCTCGCAAAAGGACCACTTTCGGGCGTGACGGCTAGCAGGGCGGAAATGATGTGCCGTTGCGTAAGGTGATTTGCGATGTGGATGGCAATTCGCTAAAGGATTCATGGGTGCCGGTACCGGGCGCGGAGCTACTTCATTTCAAAACACGTCGCTTTGCTAATAAACACATTCGAGGTTTGGTCGGCAGTAGCAAATATCGGCGCGGGGTTTTTACCCCCCCCCACTGAAACAGAACTCAGCTAACTAATCTGAAATTCTAATCGGTAAGTCAAAATTGGCCAACTTTTTTTTTGGTTTAACGGTCGTCGTACATAATCGTCCACGGTAAATGAAATAAATCATCTCGATAGTGGGATACAACATGCGATTCAGATTTTTCCTACCCGAAAAAGGGTATGCCTTTGGTGGCTGTATTGAAACTTGCGAAACCGTACCATATTTCGTATAGTTAGGTGTCAGCATTTTACCTTCGGTAGATTACTCATGCTGGTTCTCTTTCAGTGGGGTGCGGGGAAACTACACTGAAGCAGAAGTCGCCCACGGGCAATGGTTTTGCCGTTTTGGAATGAGCATGAGCTTTTTCGCCCGGCATCAACTGTAATTGACTTGAAAGCTTCCACTCGTTGAGGCCTACCCAGCCGGAATCGGATCCTTTGATCCTGCGAAGCACACCCCGGGGGAGAGTTGCGGATCGGTCCGGTAAATTAGCCAACCGACCGCAACAAGCCCACACCACCCAAAACCCAATGACGATGTTGGACTCTGTCCCGTAGCGCACACTCTCACTCTCACACTCTCTCACACTCTCTCTCTTTCTATCGTGTTACTTCGTACATCTTTTTACCGGTAAACTGGCTGACAGGATTCGTTAGAGATTCGTTTTGCAATAATTTTCTCCATCACACAAACAGACACACACACATACGATTCTCCTGGTAACGTCATCCAATTAGTGGTTCACCGGTTTAGGAACAGTTCACGAGCTGTTTGCGAGCAGTGGGCCGCCCAAAGTTTCGCCAACCGTGGATCGTGGTGAAGGAAGATGTTTCTTTGCGGCCTATGATTAACTTTACGAGGCATGTGGAGGGTGGTGGGAGCCGAGCAAAAAGGAAAGCGAGGAGTTAAAACAACGCTTTGTGCTTTGCCAGTCGCTTTGCCAAAATCCTAAACACTAAACATAAAAGGCAGACAATCGCCATTTTCCATGCGGTGTGCTTTCACTGCACGGAGAGGAAATGAGTCAAGATTGTGTACGCCGTACCTGGAGCGTGTGATTCCTCTACACCCGGTTTAACCCACACAAATACACACACACACACCCACACTAAGCTCATACTACGGCGCCGGTTTTTACTTGCTTTTCACCGAAAAAAAGACACCCACAAGACCGCTTTCATGATCATAAAGATTTTAAACTCGAAAATCTTCTTACCCGTACCCGAAGGTGGAGAGTTGAGCCATGCGACGAAAGGCGAGGTGTACGTGCTACAATTGAAGGCACAGGCATGTGTGGCACGCGTTCATGTGTGGGTATGCTATGTGGCATCCCGTGCCCCGTGCTACACTGCTAAAATCCGTTCCAATCCTTCGGCCTTGAGTGCCGGAAGGTAGCAGCACACCGGGAAAGATGATGAGAGCTGATGGTTTATGCAAAGAATTCCCCTCCTCATACCCGCACAATAGACAGCCCAACATGGCATGAAATTTGGAGCAAGCTGCTGAAAGGTACCTCAGAACTCAAAGCATGTACGTGCCACGGTTGGCCGTATATTTCTTCCCCACCGCGTTCCGTGCACCACCGGGAACCGGAAGTCGACCCCGCTTCGTTCGATGCTCCCGAACTGCCAGAGAATTCTGGCACTGCTCGAAAAAAAGAAGAGCCCGAATTTTTGGGGTGAAAGAGTTTTCGTTGTGCAGTTATGTAGTTTTATTTTGTTTTTTAGTATTATCATGCTTTACTGGATGTATTCATTTTGTGTGAAAAACACACACACGTGCGCAATGATACGGTATATTGCGCGCGATCACTACTTTACATTACGATTTTGCATACATTTGCATCCGCGCTGTTTCTTTAGCAGCTTTAGTTTTTATTAAAAGTGTATTTTATTATACTTTGCCCAGTGTTCTCCATCTCCACTGAGCTCACCACCTATTCTGCGTTGGGCTTTATCTATCCCATTAACCTTGAAGTGAAAGCCGGTAGGAACCCTTTCACAATGCGGCCTGGTGAATTTTCGCATTGTTGGATTTTAGCACCAAAGCGGAGGAAACGGGCAAGCTTTCAAATTTGTCTGCCCTGAAATCTTATCGGTTGTACCCGCAAGACGGGTAAATCCCTTCAGTGCAAATTTATTCCAAATGCTTTGTGCGCACGGTGAGGTTTATTGGTAGGATTTCAAGCTTTCCTTATTACAATGACGTTCTAATGCCGGGTGACGATTCCATCGTAACTGGGCATTGCTATTCGGTCGATTAAACATATGAAAAATAAAGCTTTTTTAAAGAATGGTTATTGAACAATCATGCGATTTGCTCAATAATCTCATAACGTTGCAAAATGCTCTGCTGCTCTAAAAGATTATTTTTTTCTAGCATGAGATCTTATATAAATTTCGGCACATGCTCAAAAACAATGTCAATCAGCTCAGCTACCATACCGAACTCTCGAATACTTCCATTCCCCTTCGAAGAATAAAATGCCACTGTCTTAAAAGGTTATTACAATATGAACGAGTCGAGGAAGCTTTCCCGTAGACACACCGTCATTCAGACAGACAGCCATTATATCATAGCGAACTTCAGACCTCTTTCGTTAGGATAGCCTCAACAAAGTGTTTCCCTGAATTTCCCTGCGTATCGATGTTGCGTCTATCATTATTCCAGTTCTTGAAATTGTAAAGACACTGTTCCGGGAGCTTACAGTTACAAAATATCAATAGTATGCCTATGGGTGTGTTAGTATGAAGGGACATTCTTCGGTGGGTGGACAAATTGAAATCATTCCCGCTGCGATGTACTTCTCTCTTAGGACAAGTTGAACATACCAAAACATTTTTTCTTCAAACCATGTCCGCATCACATCGCCTGAGTGAAACCCCGGGTACGAAAGAGCCACTTTCCGTTCGATTCGGTAAATCATAATGTATCCCTCTAATCATGACAAGACAATTGAAAACCGTTTACCAACCAATGGAGACCAAAACGGAACCAAAACCTTTACAGAGTCGATCGATCCCAGCACCACGTGGGAGGCTCTACAGGGAACGCAGCATATTTTTAGCCTTCAAAACAACCGTCGGCCGTTCGCGGTAGGCTCAAAGTAAGACAAACTCATGTTGCGGCGGGGTGCGGCGAAAAAGGGACCATTGGCACGGTGCGTGCTATTGCGATACTTCCTTTTTTTTGCCTTCGTTCATCAGGACAGCCTTGCGAACGACACGAAACTCCAGTCGGCACGAAAACGTTGAACTTCTATTATTTATGAGACGTCGACCGTAACTCATAACTCTAGCGAATTTGAGTCCATACCACATCACCAGGTTAGCTCGGGATATTCATTCTTCGTACGCCGTTCAGTCGGCGAATACCAGTTAAAGTCAACAGCAGTGTGATGCGTGGCTCTACCATTCACTAGCCACCGTGACTCCATTCAATTCCATCCGTGATGGAAGCAGCACTGGCAGCAGCGAAAGGTATGTTCCTGTTTGGACAGTAAATTGACTTAACCAGACCCCATCATCCACGTGGGAACGGTATGCTGGCATGGCCAACTCCTCGAAACTCGAACCATCGGGGGAAATCTTGAAGCAGTTTGCGTACTGAACAGTTTGTTTATGTTACTTTTTTACACTGCCTACTACCGTTCCCAAAACACACACGAGATCGAGCCGCGATCGGGCTCCAGGTGCCAAAGGTATCAATAATTTATGCGTTTTCAACGCCGCAGGTGCAGAAGCTGGCAATGGTGGATAAAATCTTGCACCGAGGCAAAGCTGAAACAGCTTGTTATTTCATTCCATCAACATTTGAGTTATTGGTTTACATGCGCTGGATGAGTTACACGTAGTTACTCACAAGCTTAAAGATACACTTTGAGATGCTTAGAGCTTCGCATTTCTTAACATATTGTGCTGCACCGTAGTATTTTGCAAGTTATGACGTTTTTTAGATTTTTGACCGGTTGGCAAGATCATACATTAAGAGGGAAGAGAAGGGATTGGGAATACAGAAAAGAAGTGATAACATTAAAATGCTCGAGGGCGTTGAACGATGTTGATAGGGAACGATGCAAAAGGGTACATAAGATGAAAGAGGCATCCCCTTTTAGCAACTGGAAGCGGTGGAAAACGTTCCCTTCCTTTCAGCCATTCTTCCACGACCATCTTGTTCCACTCGCCTGGTACAAGTGCCGGCACTTCTGTTACGCGGCAGGAGTATCAAGTATCGATTTCCATCAGCTTCTTCACACAGACAAGACTTTGCAATCAAAATCCATTTGGATGGATTTTCGTTACGTGTTTGCTTTTTTTTCTCGCTCATCCCATCCCACGCTGTGTCCTATTTCTGACCTATCTGCTTGTAGCTTCGCGAGTGTAAAGTATGGCTTAGAATCGGGCGGCGTTACGGTACGGTTGAATATTCCGGCAGTTTCTTGGCCTGGCTTTTTGAACCTGTCAAACGTAAGACGTTATGAGCCAGTTCACAACTGATGGCTTAATAGATTACCATAAAGAGCGTTTAATGGTTATGGGTTTCCGATGAAAAGCGGAACCGTTAATCGAGTCAAAGGTTGAGTTGATGCGATGGAAAATCGATAATTTTAGGACAGCTTTTTTGGGGGACACACTTTAGGACAACACACCCATACGTTCGAGCAGCACCGAGCCGAATTTACTGGGCGTGTAAAGTGGAATGTGAGACATTATTAAGGATATGGGCAGCATATTTGAATATGTGTTGACTGTTCACTGTGCCCAACTAATATATTGAAGCACGTCCATTATGACTTTGTTTTCGTTTCATCACAAAACCCAAGCAGTATGTAATGATCATTCTATTCAATATTTATACCCTATACATTATTTAATAGCGAATGGTGCTGTTTGATCTTCAGCACCCTGTGCAAGCATCTCACATGAAGACACAAAGATAACATTTCTCCTCACAATGGCAACGCTTCGACAGTTCGCCTTGTAAGGGCAGATAATTTATTCCACGCCAAAAACGAAATAAACAGAGAAAACACATTCTACCCAACCAACTGTGTTTGTGTTTTCTTCAAACAGCAACTGAGGACATTCCTTTCTAGCGGTAGGATTGTTTTTACTATTTGTGTCGGGTTGTAACAACGTATCAAGTTTTAGCGAGCGCTTGAAAACTTTTGGCGAAACGAGTAAAACGAGCCGGCAAAAATAGCTGCTGCGAGAAGCAGCCAGCCTCAGCACACCTCGCGCCACCCCGAATCAATTAAACATGGCAAAGTTCTTCGGGTTTTCTTTGCAACCGTATCACCGCCACCCACGATCTGTCCCCGGTACGGTTCCAATAGCAGTGAAAGCGCGAAGAAAAACAATCCAAAACACGAAAAGTTGCCCAGCAACAGCGACATGGCTTTCGTGTGGAAACAATGAACGGAACCGTGTGATCCGCTCGCCAGAAACTTATGCTTCCGGGAATTTGGTAACAGGAAACGCTCGGGCGCTCGGGCTCGGAGACGCTCGCTGTCCGAGAAAATCTGATCAACCCAAAAGACAGATTGTGTGCAAGCATCTCGCACGCGCAGCGATAAAAATCCCACGAAACAATATTCTTGCATCGGAAAATCGATACCCAATACCCGTGTCGCTTTTTCTCCCGTGAAGCGGCAGAACCGAAGATGGATAATCACCAGCTTTTCCGCTTTCGTACCTAATAAAGCATTACGCTTTTAGCTTCGACGCGGGAAAGTGCAAAATTGCTTCCCCACGTCCCACCGCTTGCACCTACAGAGCCCCGTCTATCTGTCTCCTATCTGTACTATCTTTAGCAACACACCGAACACACCCGGTTACCTTGGGCAAACTTGGTTGCCCAACACATTGTACGATGCGTTGCACTTCTTGCGTCAATGGCAGACATGTGGAAGGACACGTCCATCGTTCGATCGTATCCCCGTTTCTGCTGTACAATCGATTCGTGTTCTCGCTGGCGCATTGGCGTTTGATGAGTCGTATCGAGTGGGCATTTTAGATTGCACCGACCAAGGTGGACACCGTAGCCTGTGTGTATGTGTCGATCAACCGTCGGTGCCAGGGTCTTTAAATAACTGTGCTATTTATAAACGAAGCGTTGAACGAGAAAACCCACAGTTTCAGGATGTTTCAATATCCTCTCGGATGTTTCTACATCTTTATACAGACATCAATTTGAAGAAGGGTCTTGAAGTGACTCATATAAATCAAGTATCTGATTCATAAAATGAATCAGTCCGGTAGAATTGCATCGCAAGAATTTCCTCTAGTGCACTTCAAGTCACGAGTTCAAATCTTATTTAAATCGTCCTTCATATTTTTCTTTAGCAGCTAATATGACCAGGCAGCAGCTTGACGCTTATTTTAATATAATACACCCAGCATTGACAAGTAAATATAAGAAATAACCTAAAAAAATAACCTCAATCCTCCTGAATGTCCTGAATTGGAAAAATGTCTCAATTTCAATAAGTGAAAATGCAACAATGAATAATAACCTTCGAACAATTCGAACCGTAGACATTATTTGACAACACTACAAGTTTCAATGCTTTGGACACTTGCAGCAAATTCTTCGGTTGTAATATATTTAAAGGAATTAAGTTATTTGTACTTCAAGCTAATTTACTTCTCGAACTCTTTCAACCCCATTGCACTATGGTTCTCGTGCGACTACTGAAATGTTTCGCTGCACAAACTCTGTTGCTTTTACCCGCACGTATCTAGAATCTCACCCGGCAAGTACCGGCGTGACGGTACGAAATTGCTGGTTTCATTAATGGGACACAATTTATCCATTATTACACACAGATATAGCAAGCGCGAGCTAGCTAGACATGTGGTCGCAAACATCATTTCACCCTTTTGGCCGTACGTGGTTCGATAGGGTGAAGGAACAGCAAACGAAAAAAAAAACAAGCCCTTCTGCGACACCCAGCTTATGACATAAGCGTTATTACTTTGCCTGCCCTTCGATTATACCCATAAAGCGAAGATTTGGCGACAGCACTCTTACTCACGTTGTCGCTATCAATTGATCGTCCCGGGCGGCACATTCCCTGCATCGTGCGTGCCCCGCACGTAAGCGTAATGAACGTCAAAATGACAGCAGGGCAATGACATTGCCGTTCTTCGTTCGACGCCAACCAATCAAGTATGGCGACATGCACTTAGCGATTGGAAACATCCGTGCTCATTTCGGATTTCATTTGGTGAGCTTAAAGAAATGGTCTACGCTTTAATTAGCAACAATAGGCGCTAAATGGATCAGGGATATTGGTTTGATACTGTTTTCCGTATGTTGCGCAAGGAGTCTGCTCGCCCCCTGTAAGTATGCGTTTAATTTCCGTTTCAAATAGTTACCCCAGTTACTTTTCCCTCAATAGAACTCTAGCCAAAACCATTTTTAATTGCACGATATTTATAAAGGTTTTTGCTCCAAGTTCCTACAAATAACCTATTAAAATTACTTTCAATATCTTATCTTATAATGCATGCCTTCTAGTTTTGATTTAACAATAAACCGGCATCTTTCTGAGACATGCGCGTGTGTGCGAGTGTGCCGTTTTCGTTCATTACTTTCGTAGAGCGAAAAGAAACCTCACCATGAAGATGGTTATCATGTTGTTCAAATGAACCATCACACACACACACGCACACCCATCCACACTATCGATTCAAACCCTTATTCACCATTATCGTGTTTCATGACGGTGGATTGGAAATGGCTTAGCTTCCGATCTTTCGATAGAAACAAACAAAAAACACCCCCGCCCACACTCCTCCCCACCCATTGTGTCGTTCGCATACTTTTTCCTCATGAGTACATTCTTCATGATCATCATGCACAGCCACGAACATTCATAATCAAAATTCTTCCTGCAGGCATTCGGTTGTACGGGGCCTTATTCTCGGTAGTCCGAATAGTCACACGTCATCTTATCGGCTGCTGTGCGAACCTTCCGAACGATGGGACGTTTTACGCTCATGAAGTCACGATAAGAACAACGTCTCTTATTATGTCATTGACACACCATTATGTGTTGTGGGAAGCTATCGCATACCGACAGCGTTGGTGGCCTTAAACGCCCGTCGCTATAATTCCAACACACCGCTCGGGGCGGTGTCTTCGCAACAGCCAACAGGGCCTCCTGGTGTCTGGTTCGCTGGATGCTGGACAGAGTGGACAGATCTCGCCGAGCCCAAAAATAACCTCCGGAACACTCATTTGCGTTGATATTTTGTCACCTTTGGTACGATTTATTGCCTGTTGGAAATGATCCACCGGGCCCATCACGGAAACGACACCATCCGTTGGTGGGCGAGATAACATTTACTCAGCGAAATAAATGGGCCATCTTTTTTTCCACTCGCTCACCGTCATTGTGTAGCTTTATTAAAGATCAAAGATTAAAGCAGTACAGTTCTAGGCGTCGAGCAGTGCTCAGAGAATTATTTTTTCTCACTTCTATGTTCACCATTTTCACCTATTTCTTGTCCACTTCTATTTTCACCATTTTGAAGCATCGAAAGGCTACAAAATGGCCTTCAGTCATAAGAAAAGGTTGATTGATTATTTCTATTGTGTTTGATTATTGGTATATTTATCTGATTTAACCTCATTCGGTGTTATACTATAACAACATACCATTTTTTTCTTTTTTTAGAACTTGTTTAGACCTTCGGAACAATTTTTATTTTCTTTTCATGCCAACTGCACCATTTTGAATTTCTGATTATTCCAATCAATTAATTGCATAAAGTCATTTTATAAACCAGAACTTGAAATTAACAAGACCAAGGTTAGGTTAAGGGTCTATTGGCTTCCATTATTCGGAATCATCATTGAGCTGCTAGAGTAAAAAAAAACACATTTTTAATTATAATCGCAACAGTTATTTCGCTCTCAACACCATCAAACGCTCGGCACGAAGGAGATTGAAAAGGAACGAGTAAACACCACATAAGTGATAGAAAGCATAAATTAAGGATGGTACTAATTGCTTTCCGATCATTTTCAATCATTCTGCAACATTCGGAGATGATAAATTTTTGCTTGAATAAAACTTTCGATGCTCATTATCGAGTGGTTCGTTTTCCTTTTTATCGAAATTTGGAGCTTCTCCAATTGTTCGCCCGATTATTCCGTACGATCGATCGGCTTCTTATGGCCCAATTTGTGCTGTTCCCGATCTGTGTTCTCTATGGAAATTTCATTCTCAAACAAAAGGTTCATTGATACGATGGATTGATTTGCTAAAACTGTGTGCAGTCGTGCTTTTTTGCACTGAATCTTTCGTACACTTGTGGTTGCCATCGGTTTCGATTCTTATGCAACCGTTTCCTTCCCGGGCGTTGCGTTAGCTCTAAATGATTCAATATATAACACACGAAAGCTTCTCACATTTAAAAAAAAAACTAAGATTATCTTGTTCAATTTCTGCGTCATGCTAAACGCATGCATTCATCTCTCAGGAATCTACCGTTAACGAATGGCGGACGGTCTAGCCCAACGCTACTTACTCATGTTTATCCGGCTCGTACTGATTGATGGGCAACCTTTAACCGAAGCTCTTACGGGCCGAGACATCATCAATCTCGCATCTCATCAATTCACACCGTTTCTCATTGATTCTCTCTTCACACGCTCCATTTACAGGAAGCTCTGGCACAGCTTAGAGGTATGTCGTCCGGCATGGGTAGGATAAGTGAACCGATAGAAACGTTGCAGTCCAGAGCCCGCGAGTTGGAGAAGAAGGTCTGTGTTAACAAATTTTCTATACTTATCACACATACTACACACATTCCTTCCCGACCATACACGTTCTTTACCCTTAATTCTCCAAACCATGTACATCATCGCACCCAGCTACAAACTCCCCATCTACCCCAAACAAGAAACCAAACAAACATCTGTAACTGTAGCTCACCCATTCACCCTTCAGCAACATGTAATTGTTTGAGGTTATGTAGTTGAATTGCATCGAAACAATTAACTTTTCTCAACCACATGACTTTACCATCGATACACCTTATCTTGGATACCTACACCGTTGGTTAAGATGCCGCAAGACGGACTGAAAGGAACAAATTTTCCAACACCATCAAAACAATTGCTGCACATTTACCATCAACAGTACACATCATCCTATCAACATCAACACGTATCTACTACAAAGTGCTATCGATCTTACTACGCTTCTTCTTCACATGGTTACTGTTTTACTCGTTGTTAATCATGTAGCTTAATCAGTCGGTATTTTAGTATAGTTAATGCGCATTCTTCATTCTTTTCAATTCCTCGTCAGTTTGTTGGTTTCCCACTTAACTTATTTTAAAATTTGCTGTCAGCTTTGTTTGTACTTTTCTTATCTAACGAAACTTTTATCTATATTCATTTAATCTTTCGGAAGTTGAGTTTTTTTTTTGCTTCGAGCTACCGATTATCATTTCCACATCGTTTCATGTTCCATGTCGTGTTGTGTTGTTGCATATGTTCTATCTGTTTGAGGTAGATTAAATCAATTCGCGTTTGTGTTTTTGTAGCCCATTTACCGCCATGTGTTTGATTGCGTATGTGCAGGCCGTTACGAATATGGCCGGTTAGCATCGTCTCCAAACTTCCAAACGCGTTTTTGTTGCTTGTTTTGTTGCATGAGCTCTAGAAACCCTGAACCGTTGCGTGTGAATGTATGTGAGCCACCCACACGGCTTATTGTTTGTATGTGCTGAGCTCCTGGGTAGCGTGATGGGGCGTCAATGAACACCCAGTCTAGACCGCGGTTCCTTCACGGTTGAAGCACCATCAACTGTCAACGCCAACCTTCGTATCGACCTTCACACAAAACCCTCGTACAATGCCGCTCGGTCTTTGGGCTGCTGCTCCGCATCGAACCCTTACCGAACCGCTCCTGCTGATTAACAGGCAGGTACCGGAGTCAAGGACGATGGAAGCAGTCACACTGCTTTTTTCGTTTCGCTTTTCCCGAACACGGGCGCGCATGAAGCAAATGGCAAAAGCGTCTAATGGACGGGCCGTTGTGGGGGTGATGATAACTTTCTTACCTTAACTGTTACCGGAAACACCACGTGGCACACAAAACTAGCGACAGGAAAACCGTTGGCAAACAAACAAGCGCAACGTAATCATCATCGCCATCAGCGCGGGCATCATCGTCAGCGCTCCGGAAACGACCAGAGAGCTCGCCTTGCGCTCAGCGAACCGATGACATGCCGCAACCACCATCCCCCGGAACACGTCGCAAACCGAACCCGCGAGGGGAGGCTCTGTTCATTTTTCATTACACAAAAATGACGAAGTAATTAGCAAGTTCTTGGCGCTGGTCGGTAACCGGTCGGGAACGGTAACGCAGCCAAAGCGGGAAACCCACTCGCCGTGCTAATCGGAACATTATAGAACTAACGGCCAGCCACGCCCGGTTTATCAGCAGCTTGTTATGCAATTAAAAGTGATAAATTGCAGACAAACCTCGACGATTTTTAACGCACGGAGGAAGCGCGACCAGGCGGGACAAACTGGAAATGGCAGGAAAAACCTACAGTGTGACCGGGTGTTTTCTCGACCGCACCTGATCTAGTCTTGAGAAGTTACATTTTTCATCGTCGGCGCTACTCGATGGTGAGCCATTTTCTTGCTTCCGTTCCGGTTCCAGTCGACGAAGCGGAAACGAAGCGTTTCGAAAGGCACACTTTGGGCCAAGCAAAATGCTGAAACCGGGCGTCCGTTTTGTCCGTTTAGAAGATGGCCGACGAGTGATAAATATGGCGCACTCGTAAGGTACTGAACAGGGAGGGGTGATGGGAGGATGTTGGGACGCTTCATCCATGGTGATTGTTTGAACAATATTTGTCCTTTCACCATCACCATTGGAGGTAATCTGTTAAAAACGATTATCAATGGAAAAAATGTATTTTTCCATTAATCAGCGATACATCTGTGAACATTAGAGGACGTTCTGACCCAGAATTCAAAGGTGGTTGTCGTGAGACTTTCAAATTTTTATTTGCGAACTGAAAGTTATTAAATTTAAACGTAAATTTAGTAGTTTGGACAACATGTATAAATTGAAATTATTTAAAATTTGTGGCAATTCCTCCTCCAATAGTTTTATTTGAGAGAAATTTCCTCCTGTTCGTCATTTATTTTGTGAGCCACATTGGTGTTGCAATATATGAATCGGGCTTCTTGGATTTTCCCACTTGAAGGGTTTTGGAAAAGACCCGAATAATGGATCATATGTGTCATATATTTCTTTTTTTAACTCTATGTCAACATTGACATTTGAAACATTTATCTCGTTGTAATTTTTTCCACATTTGAAATTTTGATAATGTTTTGATTTTACTTACAATGGAGACGCCCAGTTAATCACCTGTTCCAAGCAAATGTTCAAGAGAATTACTTAAAAAAGACCCACAATTACTGGAATGAAATAGCAACTCTATGGTAGAAAATGGTGAACCGAAAACATTTTTATGGTGAACCGAAACAAGGCTTGTGCAAACTAAGCCATACGAACCAATATTCGCTCGAAACCACTTCACTTTTATCGTATATCAACTGGCCCCTTGTGCAAAGAAAATCTTCTATGGGATTCGATCCACCGTCAAAAGAATATGAGTGCACTCAACAGCTCGCTGTAGCAAACAGAGAGAATAATGGAATCTTTTCACGATTGGAAACCACAGTGAGTAGTGTTTCGCCAAATCATTAAATTAGACTTTTCCAACAGTTCCCACGATATCTTTGGACATGATATGTTTAACAATATCATTCTCAAAAAAAAACTGTTCACCAAACAACGCTAAACTAAACAGAAAATTTACGGCCTTACCCCATAGCCCTGCTTCAGCTGTAAAACCACATGCAATCTACCCGGGATCCACCTTAACAGCTTATTGAAACGTACGATATTTTACAAAACTCTTGCGAATCAGCCGTCGCCCATGTAGCAGGACCGATAAAACCATCACCTCGTTGCTCCCCTGGCACGAAACGAACGATCGAACCACGGCTTTACGGGTCCCAAAAAACCAGTGCCGATTCACGGCCCGTCAAGCCCGGGGCTGCCAAGCCGTTCAAGCAAAGTAGCGACTTTTGCCTCTTGACACCGGCGCAAAAACCGTGGGGCGAGATTTATGGTCGATACGCAAGCGAACTTACGTGAGCTTGTCTGTTTTATTACCCCCAAAGTGGCTATTCAATTATAGAAGTCGCAAGAACAGTGCAAGCGAACTGGAGAAGAAAATACATTAATTTTACGCTCACGAGCCCCCGGCCCGGGTTTTGGGACATTGTGGTCGCTGGTATCTTTACTCAGAAGCGAGGGCCTTAGCGTTTTGTCTTCCGATGCCTAGAAAAGCGGGCAGAAGATTTGTTTTCCACGGTGCTCTGTTGCCATGTTAAATGTTTCACGGCATGTTCCACGAAATGGTAATAAGTATGTTTCAAATATTATAACAACAAATTATGGTTCCAGCTGAAGTAGAAACCGCTTGTCGACACAAATTAGACCAGTGTCGAATGATCAGCAATGCCTTCGGTGATCATTACTTTCCAACGACATATGGTTCGTTTCGCCCCGTTCGTTTGGGTAACTTTACACCACACCCATCCCGTATCTGTTGTGTTCCGGCAAAGTTTGGGTATCTGATTGCTGATGCTATAAAATTGCCTTTTGCCTGCACTAATGATTCTGAGTATAACAAGGTTTTTGAATGTTTTGAACGCTGTACTTTTCGATTAGTTTGTCACTTTGGTGTATTGTCATTAGAGCAAGCTGTTTAATTAAGTCAATGTCAGATTAATGTTTAATTATGTCGCATCGTGTTGTTTGTCACATTGATGTTGTTAAGACGATTTCAGGTTCAATTTATTCCACAAGAGTGAAGGTACTTAACCTCAAGTTTATAATATTTACTCCCTACTGAGGTCTTCATTGTAGGGATTTCATCTTGCTCTCGGATGTCAAACTCAAAAGGTTTTCCATCAAGTGAAAACAAGTTCCATAGTTCGCTAAATGCTTCTCAGTTTTTCTTTCAAAGAGTATTATAGAATGTTAATAGCATCATATGGATCGATGCGCGATATTTTCATGACCCATTAGAGTAGAATCATTGTAATGTTCATGATTAATAACAAACCATTCCATCGAGAGCACGCTTAAGGAAATTCTTTCAAAGCTCCATTATCTACAGCGCATCCATCCATCGAGCCGAAAGGCATCTACATGCTTTGTGCAAAAATAAACGTTTGTTAATGCTCGTGCGCAAGTTTTACGTGAACTTTCCGTTCGAAACATTCTTTTCACTCGGCTCTTCACTTCAGGTTTACTTTATGTTATTCTACGACATTTTTGTTTACAACCTTTCTCTTTCTATTCTTCAATTCTCTATTCAATCTTTCCTTTTACTTTTGAAGAAGGGGGTTGATTATTTCGTAGACATAGACGCTTTACATATGCCGAATAGATCCTTTGCTTTTCGAATTAATGCCAGTACAACGTGGTGATTGTTTTGTGTTGCTTTCCTATTAATAGAACGTATCTTTGTATCTCGTATGTAGCTTGCAGGGGATGTGCGTCTGTAATGAATAGAATGCTGTTGTAACGTTTGTACTCTCTTTTCGACTCATATGTTTCCTGTCCTTACCTTTACTGTACGCTCATTTATTTGGTATTTTACCATTACGTATTCCTCGATCTATTGATCTATAAGCTCTTTCGATATTTGCGTAGTTACGGGTATTCTATCTGTGTATGAATGTACTGTGTTTTGTAAGCTTTCTTCTGTCCAGCGTGCGCCTTTCTACTCACTACTTGTACAAGCTCAAACAGCAAGAAACAAAAAAATTCAACCATCCGTTTATTCCGTCCAACTTTGGGCACTATCTCTATTCGTTTCTGCGTGCAAGACAGACACCTCTGCCTCTCGTAGCGCAAAACAGTGACAAACAGAATACACTCTGCTCGCCAATCAATTTAAATCATTTGATACCCGCATTAGAACTACCACGAGCAAAAACGAAACACGTACAATTCTGTAACAACAACCACTAAGTATGCACCCCAAAAAGCCCACAAAACCCTACAGACACACCTGTATCTCCTTCTGTCCCACACCCAATTGACGGCCACAGCCTGAGCCGTGAATAACAAACAAAAGAATCAACCATTATTGTGTTCTATTTCTTTGCGTTTCGTCGTCCCGTTAAAAAAACCCGTGATGAATATTCGCTGAAACCTCTTCCCCGAACACCTCGATTGGCCGTACACAATGGATGATATCTGGACAAACAAACAAAACCTAAATGAAACAAATTTTGGGAACCATTGAACCTACCGCCACGACCCATATAGGCTGCACTTGAAACGGTACGATGCGAGGAACTACAGCTTGAGTTATCAGCTGCGCTAAAATCACGACCCGGCCGTACGATCGGATCGGGCCCGGGTGGATCGAGCGGTACGATGATGGGCGGCATGGGCGATAGTATGACGGGTCGTGGCACCGTCGGCAATAGCTGCAGCACCGCCACCAATTCATCGTCCGTCAGCGCAACGCTGAACAGCATCGGTAGCAGCGCCTACGGCCACACGAGCTCGGTCACGACCAACACTAGCGCCCTCGAGCGGTCGCTAGCGGGCTACAGTAGCTCCGCTGCTGGCGTTAACGCTGGAGGCGGCAGCGGAAGTCGTGGCATCGACGGTATTGGTGGTGGCATCGGTCACAGCACAAGCATCGGTATGAGCAGCAGCAGTGGCATCGGAACCGGCAGCACTGGCAACACTGGCGGCAGCACCGTCACCTGGGCGCCCACACCGACCGGACACCAGCAAGGGACCGAGATTGATAGAATAATGGCAAAGATCGAACAGGCACGTTTATCCATTGCTAATGTATGTGTGTTAAACTAGAGAACAAACTCAAAACTGCATTCACGTTCTTTTGTTCACTTATGGTCAGTCATTGTTGCTTTTAGTTTTGTTTTTGTTTTTCGCTTACTCGCAAGCGAACGGTTTGTTTTCGATTGGATTTATCCTTCACTTTTTTTTATTTGTTGGGGATTCAAACTCTCGTTTTTGTTGTACCAATCGCTCCAGTTCTCCCGTTCACTTCTGTTTATCGGGCCCCACGCTGCTGTTTCACAAAAATTGTTTTTTCTTCCTTCCTTTTTCGGTGCTTCGGTTCAATCTTATTTGCTTTTTTACGTTTGCAAACGAACAACAAACAGCTTCCGCCGAGCCTGGACGGAACGGATTATGGTGTTTCTGCTCGTACCAACAGTGGTGCAGCTTTTTATCGTTTTATTGAACTGGTGCATTCCGTATTGTTTGTGTGTTTTGTATGTTTTGCTGTGATGTTTTAATTTTTTTTGTGTATATTTTACTGAACTTTGCCTTTGCCAGGCAACGAGGATTTGTTCGAATTGCCTGGAAAAGCAATTCTTTTCTCAACGTTTGCTCTCTAACGCTATGTTGGACAGTAATTCATTCATATAGAATAGAATAGAATAGAAAGTGAATAGACTAATTGTGATTTTTGTTGTTGTATAATGACAGTTTCATTTAATACTATCTTGTATAGGATGAATTGTGTTAGGAGTCATACCTTCAATCGCTATTGTGTTTGGTTTATAAATAGAAATTTAATGTTTTGTTTGATGAATATGACCAAAACACGAATTTATTAGCATGTTTTTTCCAATACTTCTACTTTTCAACGTTACATTTGATTTTTAAATATTAGCTTTAGTTTTTTCTTACAAATTGAAAACAACATCGAGACTGAAGAGTAAAACCTTTTACATAGAATAGATAGTCAGCTCTTTGTACATAGTTCATTTAGTAGAATAGACGTCGGATAGAGAAGAAAATATCTTATATTTCATCCATATACCAAAAACATTCTAATTACATCCATACAAGGGTGATTTTATTCCAACACAGATTTTATAAGCTTTTTCTGCTTTCGATTTAGTGTGCAGTTTCTCTCTCGATTATCTGGTTTTTCGTCACATTGTTTTCATTTCTCGCGTTTAACATCCGTTATGTTCGTTCGTTGCAATGGTAACAGAAGCGATATGGCGTCAAAGGCATGTCCAAAGAATTCTTCGTTTTGTTTTCGGTCCCACGTTGTCCTGGCGCAACCCGTATGCCGGTACGGTTGTTGAAGTGCCACCGCCGAGACTGGCAATGGGGCAACGGTGGAGTCACGCCTAGTGCCGGATGAAAATAAAACCAAGAACGTCGTCTCCTTTACCATCGAGCGTAGCAAAGTCACGTACGACCAGCCCGCACTACGAACGCACGAGAACGGACATGGCAACTGGAATCCGACAACTGATATCCTGTCCTGATCGCTCGTTTTAGGACAATCGCATACTGGCCGAGCTAGAGCATCCACGCACAACCGGACCGATCATGTCATCGGCGCTGGGCACCGGTGGGCTGGCGAGCGTGTCGACCGGCCTCGGGCTATCCTCACATCAAGCGCACCTGCACCAGACACCGTCGAGCCTCGCGTCGCAGATCTCCACCTCGGCCATGCTGAGCGGTCTGTCCGGGCTGACCGGCGGCACCATGCCCACTACCGGGCTCGGTATGAACTCGATCGGTCTCGGCGGCAGTGGTGCGGGCGTTGGCGTCAGTTCGGCTATGGCCGCCGGCATCAGCTCCATCACCGGTGGCATCAGCTCGATGGGTGTAACGTCAAGTACCAGCAGCCATGCGCTAACCGACGGACAGTACAGCGCGCTTACGTCGTCGACGGGTGGAAGCAGCACCAATCACTACTCGACCAACGCTAACGTTTCGCCACTGCCAAGCCGGGCAAATCCAATGAGCACCACCATGCCACCCCTCTGCCAGGTGCCTTACAGAAACTATCTGTTTGTTGTTTTTATCTGTGTCCTTCGTTAGCTCATCCACCCATCTCATACGTCAATCATGTCCCATTCAACACTATCATTTCACGTTTCATCTCACAACAATATCAATTCATTTCATAAAACATTCCAAATAAGGCATAGTAATGATTTGCATGATTTATTTTTGTTAAAGGCCCAACTACAGGGCGCCTCCATGTAGAACACCAGGCGTCTCCTTGGTCATTTTCTCCACCAAGGACTAGGCGCCTCCATGAGAAGTATCCGTCAACAGCCAGGCGTCTCCATTAGTGAACACTTGTACCGCGACCTGTGACAAAATTTGAGACAAAATAAGTTGATTTGAAGAACATCGGAAATGCTTTAATAGATCATTTCAACAGCAAATAAGTAACATTGTCCCCTGCCTGTTGTCCTCCATCCCACCATATCCGTAACACAAGAACCTGACATACACTTGGCAAATGGTTACTTCTTCTCCGATTGGCTGTATGTAAGCACTACAAAAGATCGTAAATTATCGCTGGAAACAGCTCCGTCCCGCCAACCAATGGGTTGAACGCTCCGGAGTGGGTAGTTTTATTCGAATTTTCAAAATCTCACACAGCAACCCAGCATTACGTTGAATTTGATTACCGAACATTCGACCAACTCGCTGCTGTTCGCGCTCCAATCTGGCGCAGTAGTTTGCGTGAGCTCTGTTGCCTGCTAACTCAACATTCCCATCGCTAAGAACGTACCAACACGTATCGATCCGTAGCGTAGCAGTATACTTGAATTAGTTATCCCTTTATCCCAGTTTCGATTGCATGCCCGTAGCTAACCAACCAAAACCGTAGTTTGAGTAGGTTTCAGTACCACATAGATCGAGGCACAGTCAGATTACCAGCCCATCATCCCTTTCCCCCACTTCCTGTCAACTGGACCCGCCCCCAGGAGCGGGCAGCAGCTACGAGCGACAAATTTGGTTTTTACCATTACTGTTGTATTAACGTTTGGCGGTATTGTTGGGCAGAAAAAAAAACCCAGCCCATTGAACCGTAAATTTCGAAGCGCTTCAAAATGGTTGCACAACAAACACGGCAATCCAAATCGTGCCAGTGCTGACCTTTTTGCCCTGCTTTGTTTATGACAAAAACATCCATAACTTTTCGGGGGCGATACTTTTATGTACATCAAACTTCCGAAGAGTATCAAAGCGGGAAGAACAATTTTCTGGCACCCACTTTCCCGCCGGCAATTTTTCGCTGATGGTCGTTTTTCTTTCGCATTTACTTAGAGGTCGTTTGGACGGGGCTTTTTTTTGTCCCACTCAACAGATACACCCGTTGCGACAAACAAACCACTGCGGATGGATACATTTAATAAGTACATGCCGGCTTACTCTCCTTCTCTCTTTCTCTCTCTCTCTCTCTCTCTCGGTCCCCCTTTCTCTCTCACTTACTTGTGTCCTGTTGGTCCTAACCTTGCTACAAAATTTCATTTACAGCAGCAAATGAAAATAGCAACGAAGCGCCAGCTGCTCGTTCCGTACGGCCGTATGATGTTCTTCCATCATTCGGTCGTTTTGCTGGTGAACCGCAAAGATGCGTCCAGCACGCAGGCACGGCAAACAGCAGCAGCAATCGCCCACACCGCCCTTTTGCTTTCAATTATGGAGCAGATCTAATAAAATTGATTATAGAACGAGCATCCGACCGACAGAACTACCCAGCGCTGGTTTGAGCTTTAAACATGAATACACTTTCAGCATCTTTCCGAGGCCCACGGCTGGACCAATGGATGCCACTTAACGGCGATCCAACAGTTGCGAGCAGTGCGTGCTTTTTGCTGAAGCATTCAAGAATTGGAACTGGTTTATTGGAAGGAAAATCTGACTCACGATTCCATCATTCGTCTCAATTAAAGACCAAAAACTGAACGAACGACAAACGAACCGTTCGACGTGGGAAGTGTGGTGGGAATGGCATCCGTGCGATTCATTACTGAAATCTCGCTACGAAATCAGCCAGGTTTGAGGTTACTGCTCAGCATTTTCCATCAGTTTAAATTTAATCTTTAAATCATTTCAATCCATCGTTTTTAATTCGTTTCTCTCCAATCTTACCCAATATTAAGCACTTAACTACAGGCCTGTTTATAAATCTTTCCCACGCCGATATTTTGTGCCGCCAAGGTCAAAGCTCACTATCCTTTTACACCCATTAGCACTAACAAAAAGACAAAGGCAACATCGTTCTTCATACAAATCCTACCTCCCGCAACGCTTCTTACACAAACTCCCACCGTTGAACCGCACACATCAGATAGGATGATGTAATAACTGCCTCCCAATGACGCCCACAGCACGATACAATGTAATGATTTGTAATGCATGCCGACGCCATTTCGCAAACGGTTGCCGCCGTGCCCGAGCAGCTGGTACCCAACGAAATCGAGGTTTCTTCACCAGCCAAGGCACTAGTTCATAGCCATTTCGTGCCGCCACCAATCCACGCGCATTTGTACTACCCTTGCCGCGATTCGATTGTAACGCTTGCTCCATCCGTCGGTTTCCGGCGGTGTTGTTGGATGTTGTGTGATAAAAATTGTTTGTTGTTATGGTACGACTCAAAGCGTGCGCTTTGATTTATATTTCCGTTTATCCTTCGGCCCGCGTACCATCCGCCATTGGGGCCCCGATACGCCGCTGGCAAATCAGCGACAAGAAAGAAGCAAAAAAAAACACTTCAAAACTTAAACACATACCCATGTGTCCCGCGTCGTATGTAGAGTGGCGCCACCGGGTTTGGGTTCAGCTGGCCGATTCGTGAATGCTTTTGTCGGATAAAAAGCGTCCTATTCGCAGCAATCCCACCAGCACCGGCTCCGATCGATTTCGCTGCAGTGTTCGCCACACTGCAAGGGATGTGCCGTTTCGCTGCTGTCGGAGAAAAGGTAAACTGTTCCCTCGAGATATTGAATCGTTCTCTATTCTTACGAATTGTGCCGACCCAAACAGCGGCTTAAGAGACACCAACCATTAAGGGGGCCATTCACTTTATGCGATGTGGAAAAACCCTCTCGGCTACAATCTGCACACCAAATGAAAACATCCCTTTTCAAGCTGTTTTCAATCCAACCCCGCAACGGTCAAAGGGAATGTGTCGGACCATCATCAAGCGTGACTTTAACCTCACCAAATAATGCAACGTTATCACACTGGTCCAGCCTGGAAGCCATTTCTTGGATGGTTGGATGCGGCGCTTCGGATGGGACGGACGCTTTTCCATAACTGTCGAATTTATTGTCCATTTTTTCGTGTTTCCTTGCGTTTCGTGTTGCGTGAGTGTGTGCGTGTTACGATGAGGGCAGTATGGAGCGGTTTTGCACAAACCCCCAAACGGTTTCTGGTCACGTCACTCAATCCTTTCAATCCACACTTTCTCGTCAACCACCCGTCCCGCAGTGGTTGTTGTCAACGCAAACATGTGCTTTAAGATTGTGCCAATTCTAAACCTTGCGACAGGCCCACACCATCATCCGGCAATGGGGTGCTGAAAATCGGAGCCATTTAACGGCTGATTCGGGCTTCCAACAACAGCCTTCGACACGATTAAAGACGCTCTTGTGCAGCTAATGAGCCGCTGATTGCTATAAAGATCTCACACCGGCAGCGCTTAAGTTTTTAATGGACACTGGTTACGACTTTCTGATAAGGCATTTGTGACCATTTATTGGCCGTGCTGATGTGAGCAAATACTGCACCAAATGTGGTGGATGAGAGTTTCGGTTTAATGAAACATTCGGTAACGCTAACTGGTAAGGCAACCATTACAGCGTCATAATTACAATGGTTTTAGTTAGTGTTGGGTAAATCTGAAATCATCAGTTTTGAGAATCTTAAAAACAAATCTTTTAACCAATTGAATGACCTTGAATTTCTATTATGAAGTGTGAAGGATCTTTCAAGAGTGAAAAACCTTCGAAGCTTCAAGAATCTTAAACGCATCATAGAGCTATGAAGATTCATCTAAGGCTCTATGGATTTTTGATTCTTCAACAAATACCAAAATCCCCAAAAACCCTTAAATTTCTAAGAGTTCCAAGAGCATTTAGAAGCTCTAGGATCTTTTGCGAGTTGTAGATCTTCAGATACTCTTGAATATTTTACGAGTCGTCCCATCGTTTGAATCACTCTTCACGGAAGATTGATATAAATGGCACATATCAAGAGATTCATTATGCGCAACGAAATACAAGGAAGTTCTAACCAGTCGAATTATTGATCAAAATCATATTGTGTTAAATAAATTCTATTACTTGTCCGACTGTAACGCATTCCAAATTAGCTGCAATTCAACACAGCATACATTATTCTAACAAACCGTTTTGCAACAATTCACTACATACAGTTTTAGAACATCAGCTATTTATAGACGTCATCAATGTGGCTGTCTGGTTTGAAAGCACTTTTACAAACATACAAGTGCGCGTCATCGGATGCACTTTATGGCCTTCATATACGCATCACTTTATATTCGCCTATGGTTGTCCTAGTTGCTTGTCGTAGTTTACAAACCTTGTTCGGGCTGTCCTAGCGTACGGATGATGCTGTTTAAACACATACACACCACTAACTTTATGACGCACGTTGGTTCTGCATGCTGAAGACTTCCGCAACACAACTCCCAACGCCATTGCCACTAGCGTTTGCTGGCGTCGTTTCGTACATGTTTTTTGCTGTTGCTGCTACTCGTCCAGCCCCAAAACGGCTGGAACACACGAACCTCTAAACGAGGCCAAACGTGCCCGATTTGTTGATAAAAGCAACAACAAAGCTTGACACACAGGGATACATTTTTTCGCCTCGCAAAACGCAACGCTGTCAGTTGCGGAACGGCTACCGTCCCGGCCACGAGTGCTGCACGTGCCCCGGGGACGAAATCTCTCGCACAAATTACTCACGCACCGCGTGTGTACATACGGGAAAAGGGGCTGCTAATAGTTGTTGGGTGGCTTTCGATGTGATGCCACCATCACCGCTTTGCTGAGTAGTTTTCACTCCGAACGACATTTAATTAACCAAACCCCGAACGAACCCGTTTGCCACCGTTTTTGGATTCACTTGACGCACGGACCTCGTCCGTTTGTCGGCGTGCGTGTGTAGGTGCCAGTGCGTGAACGACCCTGTGTACCGAGCGTGTGTGTGAATGAGTGGTTTGTGATTGTGATGAGTTTTCCGCCAGGTCGCTGATGGAAATCGGTCGAGGGGTTTTCCTGGATGTCTGGTGTTGTGAAATGATCAGATTTTCCATCCCTTAAGCCAGGGAACCGGACCGGTGCGGTGCGTGTCCGTGCCTCGGTGTAGACACAACGCACACGCTGGCAAATATTTGCTCAACAAATATTTCAACCAAACCGAGTCGATTTAATACACCGAAGTAAGTGTGGTGTGTGCCGGATGTGGCGACGGCAACAATCATTGGATTTCAAATCTTATTGAATATTGGGCCTTATTTATTCAATCTTGCGAGATTTACAGAGTTTGCGGGTCTACTTAAACATCTATTCAAATCACTACGGCTACTGTGTCAAGTATAGCTGTATTGAATAACATTAAGCAAATGTGTGCGTGCGTGTAAAATGGAAGATTGTTCGTATCACAGTAAAAGTGCCAACTATTATGCTCAAGTAGTGACAAACTCGACAATTACGTTATTGCTTTGTAACTTCAAGTGATATTAATTCAATCTTTGATCTGTTAATCAAAGTAAACAACAATTCCAGCATGAAAATACAAATTTCTTCAAAGACTATTGATATTCTTCCCACAAATGATCCCTTCCCGCAAGGGTGATTATTTATCGATAATGAAAGACAATGTACGGTCACACCATTCACTGCACAATACAAAGAATTCATCCCCGTCCCCATCCTCATGGAAATAAAACTAAAACCTCGAATACCATCGCCCATCGCCTAAAAAAAAATCACCAGTACAGCCACAAACACGAATTCCATTATGAATTTATGTGTCAAATAATCTGTGAACAAACCGTTCGCCGGAGAATGCGAACCGCTTCTGCATTGACACTCATCTGTACCAGCGAAAGCTCATTGGCTCGTTGGAATTTTTAATCTCGAGCCGTATGGGAACCGTTGCCTCAACCAACCGAAAGGGGTCGTCATTTCGTTTGTCCGTTTTGCGGAACACACACGCCCAGACACACACACACACACACGTAATGAATGCCAGCGACTCGTTGTTATACGGCAAATGTTTGAGTGGTTCTGTCTGACTCTGCCAATGCTGGGCGTCATTCTTTTGTGCCCACCACACACGCGCAGGCACACATTACCATATTCATGGCAATTTTTCCATCCTCATTTGAATTCGGCCTATTCGGGCCGGTCGACCATTGGGGACCGTTTTGACGCACGGTTAAGAATTTTGCACATTTTCTTCCCAGCGTTTGTTATGCACTTCGGCTGATCAACGCAAACACTACATTTCGATTTGTCCTATCGAGCGAAAAGAAGACGGATAGCTGGTTTGGCTGATTGTCAGCATCCAACTGCGGCCTGGGAGCCGTAGTTTGTGTGATCCCCCCTTTACCCCAAAGAGGATATCGTTTTTTTATTTCATTTTCGCTCCCAAAACCTATTTCATTCATTTCATCGCACAATCCACCCAACGTCATGTTCCATCCGTAGCGTATAATCATCCTAGCGCACCAGCGTGTATGTCGCATACGCGTATCGGATGCCAGACATTGTCCGCATTGGAGTGTTTTCGGGTGCTTCCGCTGCACTCCGGCACTCCTCCGTTGCCCTCTGTCGAGGAGACGCGGAACACTACGTACCTGTGCGTCGCCGCTGCGACTACGTCTGCAAGACGTGCCGTTTTGTTAACAGCTCGTGTCTACATCGGTTGTTTTCTTGTCTCGTTTTTTTTTGTTTCTTCTGCGTGCTCCTACTGGTGATCGTCATCGTCTGGCGTAGAGTACGACCATGCCCGTCCTGTCGCTACACAACACACACTCGATACCGTCGGGTTCGGCCAGCTACACGCTCGGTCTGAGCGTGGCACCGGTCGCCTCATCGTATACGTTCCCGACGCACTCTGCGACGACCGGCGGACTGGCGAGCGTACTCGGCACAACGTCTGGCGTCACCGGGGCGGGCGTTTCCGGGCTGAGCGGGTTGGGCGGCGGGCTGGGGACGGGTACCGGGCTTAATCTTACCTCGACCAACCCGCTCACCAGCACGCTCGGCACCAATCTGACCAACTACAACACCAGCTCGTCCTACTCGACCTACACCAACCCGCTGCTGAGCGGCACCGGTGGCATCAGCTCGAAGCTCAACATGAAACCGCTGGACGAGCTGGACCTGCTGACGCGCTACGGTCAGCGGGGCGGCACACCCTGTTCACCCATTCCGCCCGCCAACTGGGGCCTAGATAGCTATACCGGAATCGATGGCGTTAATCCTGCCTTCATGCATACCCAGAACCGATCGCTCATCGGTATGGAGCTCGACGGTGAGTGATCGCCGGTGTTTCCATTTCCCTTTAGATCCCAAATCATTGACGATTATGCCCTTTCCTTGCAGCACGATCCCACGGTTTGACTCTCAACGGTACTGGAGAACCTCAGGTCGACATGCTGGACATACCGGGCAAGGGCCGATGTTGCGTATTTATCGCGCGATTTTCCTACGATCCTCCGGAGTAAGTATTAGCACTGAGCACCTCACATTGACCCCCCAATTCTATGTGATCGAATAAATCGAACCGAATCATGCCTTATATTTACTGGTTCAGTGTGGAAGGCTCCGAAGGAGAGTTGGCGCTGTGCGCGGGTGATTACTTGTTAGTATGGGGTAACGGAGAACCACAAGGAGGATACTTCGATGCGGAGCTATTAGACGGCCGGCGAGGTCTCGTCCCAGCATCGTTCGTACAGAGACTAGTGGGTAAGTACGCTTCCGACCACATGAAAACCTTTCACCGTGAAGACTCCTGTCCATGGACTGTCTACAATACTGATCTACCCCATTCATCGCGCACAGGTGACGACCTGTTAGAGTTCCACCAGGCGGTAGTGTCAACGTTACGCGATGCTGACGATGCCCCGATTCCGCTCGATCCGGCCCCGCTTCCCTCGAGCAATCCGCTTATACCGCACACATCGGAAGACCTGGCACGAATCAGCGACACACACACCGACCTAGGTCAGGATTTGGATGATGAAGCCGACACAGGTATGGCGAACAAAACTCGCACTCGCTTTCCACTCTGCCCCGGGAACGAAGAGATCCCCCTGTCTCCTTGGCGAGACATCTGTTCTATGGTTCGGAGTTCGTTCTTTCCTGTCCCACTCCACCTAACTATTTGATAGTTCTTACCGTTTCTTACTATACCATGCACCTTCCCAACTGTGGCACCCCTCAGTAGTAAAATTGCCTGCATATTCTACCACTTCTTTCTGTGTGTATGTATGTGCTTTTCTATCTTCCATATCTTCCGTGTTTGTTTGTGGCTGTGTAGAAAAAGAAAAACATTTTCCGTACAGAGCACAACCACGTGCGATCAAAGTAGAACGCTTGCTTAACCAACTCAAATGAAACATTCCGTTGGGATATGAAACCACTCGGCAAGCACACTGTTTGATTAGGGCACCATTTTCCCGAAGTGAACACATAGAGAAGAAAATAAGGGGAGGGAGGGATAACTCCTACAGAACTAAACTTTTGCTACTGCAACAAACTTTCCTCCCACAAATGAACGCAATGGAACGCAAAACACCAAACAACAGCAAATACACTGCGTACCGGGAAAATGGCCCATGAAGCGAAAGATGATTTTTTCGTACAGCACCGTTAAACTCACGATCACGAAAGATGCTGGCATTCTACGAAAAATATTATGATCAAAGCCATGCTGGCGAAAAAAAGGAACATACAGAATAATCTGCAAAAGTTTTGTAAATGGTCGTGAATATCACCTTCAAGGAAATTTACTTTATTTCACCTTTCAAATCATTCCAATCTACTTAATTGTTTATTATTGCTAAAGAGTGCCATAAAACAGCGAAAAATTAACTACAACAGAATCGCGGGAATCACCAGAAATCGAAAGAAACAGTATGAAACTTCAGATTTTTCTAACTAGTCTCGGCTTACTCAGGGCTCCGGTAGACATTTTGAACCGATCTCCAAAAGCCTTTCTCATTTCGAAGAAGAAAAACTTGAAGAGGAAAAAATATTCCAAATATTTGATCTAGCAGTTTTATAAAAAATTTCCCTACCTTTGTAGGCAATGAAAGTGATGCACACACATACACATACATCGTCGGATGTCAGTCAGTGAGATCAAAGAATCTCTTTGTTCTTACCTTTTGTTTGCCTTCATCATATAAGGATCAACTATCCTTTGCTTAGCTTCATGTTAGCATGCCAAGAATTTCATCTGGAATGTAGGACATTTAAAGGACTTTGAGAAGTTTCCAATAATATTTGTTTGGAATTAATGAACGTAAAATTTAAACCTGAATATTCACAGTATTTAAATGTATTTTTGGAAAAAAAATGAACAATAGGTATGTTCCAACATTTTATTAAACCCCGAGAAACAAAAAACAGAAATTTTATTTTAAAAGTTCTAATTAGCCGAATAAGCTCGCAACTACGTTCAAACATTCTTAAATGTTCAATAACTTGTTGATTTAAACATCTGCAGTGTTTAACAATTTTAAATACAATTTCACATCGCAAGCATATTATGCATCACCATATAACCTTGTGCCCCCTTTTGCTCTTAGTCCTTGTTTTCCCAACTCTCGCAAACATTTTACAGCGCAGCTCTTTTTAGTAACACACAAAAACATTTCATTTTTCCCATCCGTCCTTCGGCTTCGCCCACAATGGGAAGGGTTTTGGTTTGGCTTGATTCCAGCAACTCCGAAGCGTTCCAGTTCCAGCAAGAAGCAAAAACGATGAATATTCAAACACACCCAAACTGCATAAGAAGTTGCCAGACATTTTCGACGTAACTGGCTGTTTGGGGCAGTGGGAAGGGAGGAAAACGGACAGATTTATCCTTCGCAGGGCAGGGAAAACTTTCAATGCCTTTTCATCAAACCTCGTAACGTGGGCTGCTGGAAGATTTTTGGGTGGAAAGTTTAGCGCGTCCTATTTTTGTTTCCTCAGGTCTCCGAGTGTTCCAAGTGGTTTTTTTGCGGGATTGCAGCCACAAAATGTTACTTCACCGGGATGCACGCCATGCTGTCAGTCCCGTTGGGTACTTTCTCTTTTCCATTTTTTTTTCTGCTTTGCATCGAATTTGTTTCACTGATGAACCTGTTTTCCAATAACTCGGAAACAAATCATAGTTATAGCTGACACGGCATAACATTTTATTCCATGTTGTTCATCTTGCGGAGCAAAAGTTTAGCTCTCCGGTTTCTTTTTATCCCGATTTTATTCACCATCTCGAATGGCGTTGGTGGAATAATGCAAAAACCGACCTTGGTTGAGTAACATGTGTGTCACGTGTCTTAGCCTTAGCTGTGGTACATGACTGACCGGGCTTGCTTGCACTATCCTTGAAATATCCTGTGACTAGAAGTCGCCTCACTTCAGGTTCTTCTTTCAACACCGGCACGTCGGGAAGAAGCTCTATGTCACGGTGAAAAGTTTCGCCCCCGGATAAAAACACATCTCAACATTCGCTTCCTTACACATGTACACGTACCGTGCAAAGTGTTGTTATTAATTTAAATCCCACGTGACGGGACATCCCGGACGTCATCGCGCTCTTTTCCAGCAGTGCCAAGAAATGCACTGTGCGGCAATAACGAATCTGTTTTAACTGATTCCCTCCACCGGCTATCAGTGGCAAGGGTCTATCGCATCTGCCGCACGCTAGTAGCACGGCACAAAACCCACCACCACCCTGCCCGGGGGAGTTGAACGCCCAAAGCACATGGTGGTGGCACAATCTGAAACAAATAGTTTCCACACGTAGACATACTTTGCCGTACAATCTTCATCTATTGTGCCCGGATGTGTATGCTGCCTTTCGTGCTACGAGCTCCTCAAGTGTGTACCTAGTGGGAGGAAACAATTGGATGCGATGAGACACTTTTCCACCCATTTGAATCATGAAACTGGCAGTGCAAAAAAGGGCTTTTTTCTGCACAGCCCACAGGTCGCATGGAGTTCACCTCGTACGACCTTCTGGGCATCAGATACGAACAATTTTTCAAATTAATGTCTTACCAAGGAAATCGCATTGCTTTTGAGAAAATGCATCTTTCCCGTTTTGCAGCAAGCGTTTCATGATTAAGATTAGAATAATATTCTTTTTCAAGCCCATACCACATACGTGAACACCATGGGGAATAAAGCAATAAGCCTGGAACCCCTATCCAAAAGTCTATTCTCTGCGGTGAGGTCCTGAGCGAAATGTCCGACACGAGAAGGAAATGAGTTCTCTGCACTCTTTGCTATTCGCTTTCGAAATTTGATTTGATTCGAGTGTGTAGTGTATGTGTGTGTTTGTTGGTTCCATTGTGAAAGCAATCCTTGAGGGCTGAAAACCGGAGGACCCGTGCGTGTTGATCCTTAGGTAATGCCACAACCACCATACGACACGCCTAACCATTGTAGTACCGAGTGGGTTACCTTCATGCCCCATGCCATCCAAGCTTTCCGGTCCAAAGAACGAGGTGTTGAATACGACAGATAAATAATTGGAATTTTGCACTCTCCTACACACTCCTTGCGTCAACAGCATAAAACGTTCAAAAGCTATATCGTTTGGATTGTTGGGCGAAACTCTTCAGCTTGTTTTTTTCCACCGCGGTCGTATTTTCCTTCAAAAGTAAAATCGGCAAAAACGAAAAGAAACTTCATCCCCATGTCCATCGTCGTGTCACTGCCGGCTCAACTGTCTGCTGCTAGTCCTATCCTTACATCTTCTGTCACTGCGAGCCACTCGCGGTGGGGGTGGGCGAGTCTGCCTTCTCCCCCCACCCCAAATCGCGTGTTAGTTGTCAGTGCATGTTTCCTGTCAGTTTCACTCCGGCTGCCAGAAAGCTCCCGCGACAGGCCTTCTTGTCCCTTTTCACGCCCACTTCCCACCTCCGTATGCATATGGCACCCCGTATGATGTCACGTGTGCGACGCGCTACAGTAACAACACCGCCATCCTCACTTTGCTCCGGTGCTTTATTTGAGAGTTCGAGCGCACGGAACGAACCCGTGCGGATGGTTGTTCGTTTTTGCTCGTTATCTTGCCGGAACAATATGTTACGCTCGCGCTCTGCCTCAATCGAGCATGGCCGAACGGAAACAAAGGGAGGTGCAAGTTGCAAAAAAAAGCCCCCTTTAAACCACTTCCAACGGCATTGCACCACCCAATATGGTGACGCCAATATGGTCGACCTTATGACTTGCCGAGTTTGTAGCACCGAGGGACTCCGAGGTGAAAGCGATCGCACGAAACCGCAACCGACGAGTGGCACCTATTGTGGTGGTGATACTTTTTTGAGCGCTTGCAATAAATCTTACATTTAAGCCATCATACTAACAGCTCCCGAACGGGTGCTGGCGGGCGATGAGGCAATAGCAACACTGTACAAATCACGAGACAATCGGGCCCTCAGCCTCGAATTGCCATCCTTAGCGGTCCCTCCACGAGGGACAGAGATACACTCGATGCAAAATAGATCGGTACCCATCAGGTGGTGCTCACTAGCCGGAAGATAACCATTTTTCATGTTACACGCCATCCGGCCATATATCGCCCGGTGCCGGGAACCGGGAACGATAGCAAACCCATTAAGCTACCGCGCGGAACGGGACCGGAGCGAGTTTGAAATGTGTTCAATTTTTCTTTAACACCGCCCGCGCCTGCGGTGTCTGCGTAGCGGCGTCTTCCAAGCAGCAGCCGGAAATCAAACTGAACCAAGATCGTTTACGGCACCGAGTGGTGGGCGGGTAATGGGTAGAAAATGAGGGATTCGTCACACGCCGATCGTTTAGCAGCGAGTGTGTTGGCGAAAGTACGAGTTCGGAATCGTTCAAGCTGGTACAGTTACGATGCACAATATTTCAAACAAATGACTTCGTCTCCGACGTGCAGTGCGGAAAAGTTGTGTTTTGATGTTGTTTTTTTTTTAAGTCGTTCAAAATTGACATTTATTGTCCAGTACAAAAGAATGATTGGAGTAAATTATGGCACCTCAATTTCATGTTGCTAATGTTTGCGCACTGCAGGATGTCCAACCAAACAACATAAAACACTCATTTCAAACAGTACAACATGAAATATATTTATCAGAATACTTTTAATTTGATTACCTCCTAAGACATCTGCGGATCTTCAAAAATTCAATAATCCTCAAGGATTCTTCTATCCTCAAAGACTCATGAATTCAGATCTTTTGTTATGAATCCTTGAAGGTTTATGAATCTTTGGGAAGACATGAATCTTCAAAATATAAATTCAGAATTATTCGTTCAGCTCGAACTTTCGAACAGACATATGAATCGGAAACAGATTCATCCAACACTAGTTTAGACATTATGTACTCTCTCTTGCATCTTTCCGAAGCTCTGTGCATCTCTGTCTGATCAGTGTGTGATGTACTGCGCTTTTGTGCTCTCTGTCTACTCGTACTCCTTATATGTTCCTCTAGTGCGTTTGTTTGTCGTGAGCGAAAGGGTTGTCTACTCCACTATCGTCCTTCGGTCTCTGTCCTTTCCCTTCGTGTCCTTTTTTCTTTCTGCCGAACCGTTGCCGCAGCTGGCGCCGAACTAATGTTCTCCGTGTTAGTTCCTGCACCGAAGCACCTAACCCTGGAGCGGCAGCTAAACAAGAGCGTACTGATCGGCTGGTCGCAGCCGGATCCACCGATGTGCAATCAGATCGAGAGCTACCACGTGTACGTGGACGGTGTGCTCAAGGTGACGGTCAAGGCAACCGAACGCACCCGGGCCCTTGTAGAAGGCGTAGATTCCAACCGAGTACGTATCCAACCATTTACCTGCGCACACGCTCACGCTCGCCCTGCGCGGGCCGAGATGCACTTCGCGCGATGCTGACTTTGGGCGGTTCCGCCATCTGTTTCTTCCACAGCCACACAGGATTAGTGTGCGTAGCGTGACGCAGAACCGGCGAACGTCGCGTGACGCTGCCTGCACAATGATCATCGGCCGCGACACGGCACACCTCGGACCGTCGGCTGTACGGGCGACGAACATCACCTGTTCCAGTGCCGTCATCTCGTGGCTGCCGGCGAACTCCAACCATCAGCACGTGGTCTGCGTGAACAATGTGGAGGTGCGAACGGTTAAACCGGGCGTCTATCGGCACACCATCACGGGTAAGTAGTGGTATTGCGCAGCACAGCCAACACAAACCTAACGCATTGCGAACCTCTCTGCGGTCGAACAGGACTAGCACCAAGCACACAGTACCGCGTCACGGTGCGCGCGAAGCATCTGCGGGCACCGGGACAGCAGCAGGCACCACCAGCCGGACCACCGCCAGAGGAAGCGCCCGGAGCGTACACTGACTTCCGCACCCTAGCCAAAGGACTGCCAGATCCGCCACAGGTAATGCTTGTTCGCCCTCAACGCACCACCGCACCAGCACAACGATCGTTGCATTGACCTCGTCACTCTCTCTCTCTCTCTCTTTCTCTCTCCCACCTCATCTCCCCCTCACCCGATCGGTTTATTTGCTCTCTCTCTCTCTCTCTCTCTCTCTCTCTCTCTCTCTCTCTTTGGTTATCCTCCTTCACACTCTGACTCTTTTGCTTCTCTATCTTTATCTGCGCCCGGTGTTTTTTTATTCTTCCAACGCCGTGCTCCACTTCCGCTCAGGAGATCCAAGTCGAAGCTGGACCGCAGGACGGTACACTGCTCGTTACCTGGCAACCGGTAACGCGCCCACCCTCGTCCGGCCCGGTCACCGGTTACGCCGTGTACGCCGACGGTAAGAAGGTAACGGACGTGGACTCACCGACCGGTGACCATGCCCTCATCGATATCGGCAAGCTGGTCGGGTTGAACCCGCGGGCCGTCACCGTGCGAACCAAATCGCGCGACTCACAGTCGGCGGACAGCACACCGACAATGATACCAAGTAAATATAACCATCACCGGTTCCGTTTTGTGTTGCTGTCTTCTGTTCTGTGCATATGCAGTGCCCTTTATCACCATAGCAGCAAACCGGAACTCGAAAATTCCTGATACGAATGTTCCTCATACGAACGACCAAAAAAAAATTGAAACCGAAGTTTGCTGCTACGGTTGACCATTTTTATTTCGATTTGATTTAGTTTAGTGTGCGTGATTGGAATGAATGTTGTTTGCTCGGTAGTACACGATTTGTAGCACCCCTTGTCTGGAGACAGTTCCTTCAGAGCACCCCTCTCCACCTACCCGATCCTACCCGCGATAAGTGTCTCCGATCGATCTGTCCCGATCTCCACTCACAGCTCTCCACTCCACTCCACCCATCATGCGCTGTCGTCACTCATCGTTCATTTAAGACAACTAATCATTATCAGTTTCAACTCTCATTAGCACCCACTTTCGATGATATAAGTTCAATGTACATACTATGTTGTCCACGTTGTTTTACTACCCCACCCCGAATGTCCGTCCATTCATTCGTTTATGCGATTGTTAATACAGATGTCACAACAATAAACACACCCGAAATGAGTGACACAATATAGCTCATCCCTTGTCTGATAGTACTGTTACCTTCACATACCTTCACAACTGTTTTTTTTTTTTTTTTTGGTAATCTGTGTCACATACCTACCCGTTGTCGTTATACAATGTGTAGCAGTTAGAACCGCTTTGAGCGACGATTAAAATAAAAATAACAATAAATTATTATACATTGCTATTTAAAACTAAATCGTCGCAGCAGTGGCAGTGACATCAGTGTAGGCAGTGATTGTTTTGCTTCGTCCGTTCATTCGTCTCTTTTCATTCATGAAAAGTCCGTTCACATTCATGCTCTCGGAAGATAAGCTCGGAATCGGAAGACCATAGACATGATGTTATTGACCTTGATGATATCATTGTATTTTTTTTTTCCTATTGCAAAATCAGCACATCAGCCAGTGAGGGCAAAGCAGCATAAACAGACAGATAGTAGCAATTCTTCGATAACGCGTTTTTGTGTTAATAAAACAAAGGATATAAAATGATTGATTCTTAAGCTCTAACGAATCAACTGGTATATTCTTAAGCGAATTGGCACTACGAAAAAAAGTCTTCCAAACTTGTGAGTTTCTACAAAAAGTGTCTTCGTTTAAGTGCTAACGCAGCTTGTACAAAAGTATCTCTTCCGCTTCGGTCTACTCGGAAAAGGCTACAAGTGGCTATTTTTAGCATCGCGCCATAGCAAATGATATCAACCCACTGCCGGTAGAGGCTCGCCTCTCGAACGTACGAAGGCCAATTAAACAAAAAAAGCCGCTAAAATTCGTCGCTTCTACCCCTGATCACGTCATCGAACGATGGTGACGTGTGGTGGCGCTCTCACGTCTCACTGCTTTCCTATCGCTCGCGCTCAGCTTCGATGGGTTTCTTGCTGTCAATGGGAGCGGTTGGCAGTTTCAGCAAGCTCTTCATGCGGCACGGTTGCGTTTGGAGAATTTAAAGTAATTCGCGTTTCGTATTCATTCCAAAGCCTACAAGTGTGATTTGCAAAGTGACATAATTAGCTACCAAGCCCAAACAAAACGTTCCATATGTAAGTGTAGATTTGTTAGATAAAGTTGCCCAGCAGAAAGGCGAGTTCATCGCGCAACTTGCAACACAGTTTCATCAGTAAATTATGTTTTGTTTGACACTTGTTGATTGCAAAGAATTACGGCAATGTTGTAATGTTCAAGATTTGTTTTTATTTTAACATTGCGTTGCATTACGAACACCGTTACGTTATCGGTGAATGTGTGAAGATGTGCCTATGAGAATGAGCATATTGCGTTGCCGATTCAACTGGAGTGAGTCAGCTAGCTCATGTTAGCTTTCATGCCAAGAGAAGATATTCATGAGCGAAGAAAAGAAGCGAAACGTCAAATGACTCGTTGTGTTTCCTTTATACCATCTTTATCAATTTATTCCGCTTGAAAACAGATTTTGGATGATGTTTTACTTAACTTAAAATCGTAAT